>NC_081400.1:7631463-8231463 GCF_030684315.1 Stegostoma tigrinum
CCCCCCTCCCCTCATACTCCCCCCCCTCCCCTCATACTCACCCCCCCTCCCCTCATACTCACCCCCCCTCCCCTCATACTCTCTCCCCCCCCTCCCCTCATACTCTCTCCCCCCCTCCCCTCATACTCTCCCCCCCCATACTCCCCCCCCTCCCCTCATACTCCCCCCCCTCCCCTCATACTCACCCCCCCTCCCCTCATACTCTCTCCCCCCCCTCCCCTCATACTCTCTCCCCCCCCTCCCCTCATACTCCCCCCCTCCCCTCATACTCCCCCCCTCCCCCCATACTCTCTCCCCCCCCTCCCCTCATACTCCCCCCCCCTCCCCTCATACTCCCCCCCCCTCCCCTCATACTCTCCCCCCCCCATACTGTCTCCCCCCCCTCCCCTCATACTCCCCCCCTCCCCTCATACTCTCCCCCCCCATACTCTCTCCCCCCCTCCCCTCATACTCCCCCCCTCCCTCATACTCCCCCCCCTCCCCTCATACTCACCCCCCCTCCCCTCATACTCACCCCCCCTCCCCTCATACTCTCTCCCCCCCCTCCCCTCATACTCCCCCCCCTCCCCTCATACTCTCCCCCCCCATACTCTCTCCCCCCCCTCCCCTCATACTCCCCCCCCTCCCCTCATACTCCCCCCCCCTCCCCTCATACTCTCCCCCCCCATACTCTACCCCCCCTCCCCTCATACTCTCCCCCCCCATACTCTCCCCCCCCCTCCCCTCATACTCCCCCCCCCTCCCCTCATACTCCCTCCCCTCATACTCCCCCCCCTCCCCTCATACTCCCCCCCCCTCATACTCCCCCCCCTCCCCTCATACTCCCCCCCCTCATACTCCCCCCCTCCCCTCATACTCCCCCCCCTCCCCTCATACTCCCCCCCCCTCCCCTCATACTCCCCCCCCCTCCCCTCATACTCCCTCCCCTCATACTCCCCCCCCTCCCCTCATACTCCCCCCCCTCCCCTCATACTCCCCCCCCCATACTCCCCCCCCCTCATACTCACCCCTCCCCTCATACTCACCCCTCCCCTCATACTCCCCCCCCTCCCCTCATACTCACCCCCCTCCCCTCATACTCACCCCCCTCCCCTCATACTCAGCCCCCCTCCCCTCATACTCACCCCCCTCCCCTCATACTCACCCCCCCTCCCCTCATACTCACCCCCCCTCCCCTCATACTCACCCCCCCTCCCCTCATACTCCCCCCCCTCCCCTCATACTCCCCCCCCTCCCCTCATACTCCCCCCCCTCCCCTCATACTCTCTCCCCCCCCATACTCACTCCCCCCCCTCCCCTCATACTCCCCCCCCTCCCCTCATACTCCCCCCCCTCCCCTCATACTCCCCCCCCTCCCCTCATACTCCCCCCCCTCCCCTCATACTCACCCCCCCCTCCCCTCATACTCTCTCCCCCCCCTCCCCTCATACTCTCTCCCCCCCCATACTCTCTCCCCCCCCTCCCCTCATACTCTCTCCCCCCCCTCCCCTCATACTCTCTCCCCCCCCTCCCCTCATACTCTCTCCCCCCCCATACTCTCTCCCCCCCCTCCCCTCATACTCTCTCCCCCCCCTCCCCTCATACTCTCTCCCCCCCCTCCCCTCATACTCTCTCCCCCCCTCCCCTCATACTCCCCCCCCCCTTCCCATTGCCCTCTCCCTCACCTCGGCCGTACCCCTGGGTGTGTTTGGCGAAACTCTTCACCACGGCCTCCACCGCCTCCCTCAGCACCTCCCGATTACGCTCCTCGGCGGGAGCCGCTGCTGCGGCGGATGCGGGGGCGGCTGCAGGCCCCGGCCCGGGGAGGCCGCGGAAGGTGCCGCCGGGAGAGGCCGGCTGGGCCCGGAGCGACTCCATCGGAGAGATCGGGGTCGGACGGGCTGAGGGTGGGCCCCGGGACCCGGGGCCGGAGGGTGCAGCTGTCAATCACATCCGCCCCGCCCCGCGGTGTCCCCCTGATCACGGACCCCCAGACCCGGAACCTTAGTGCGGGGACCCGGCTACCGTCCGGGATGAGGATCACACCCCACCGACCACAACTTCCATCACACGGGTGTTACCTCATTATCCTTCCCCCTTCCCACCATGAGCGGACGGGGCCGCGCTCCCGCTACCCTCAGCTTCAATGTGGAGGCGGTTGGAATCGGGAAAGGGGAGACTCTGCCTCCACCCACCCTGCAGCCAGCTCCACTCTACCCGGTAAGTGGGAGGGGAATGTACCCCTCACCCCTGACCCCTGATCCCTCACCCCGACCCCTGATCCCTCACCCCGACCCCTGATCCCTCACCCCGACCCCCTCACCCTCACCCCTTATCCCTCACCCCTTATCCCTCACCCCTCATCCCTCACCCCGACCCCCTCACCCTCACCCCTTACCCCGACCCCCTCACCCTCACCCCTTATCCCTCACCCCTCATCCCTCACCCCTCATCCCTCACCCTCACCCCTTATCCCTCACCCCTCACCCTCACCCCTTATCCCTCACCCCTCATCCCTCACCCCGACCCCCTCATCCCTCACCCCTCATCCCTCACCCCGACCCCCTCACCCTCACCCCTTATCCCTCACCCCTCATCCCTCACCCCGACCCCTCATCCCTCACCCCGACCCCTCATCCTCACCCCGACCCCTGATCCCTCACCCCGACCCCTGAACCCTCACCCCGACCCCTGAACCCTCACCCCTTATCCCTCACCCCTCACCCCTGATCCCTCACCCCTTATCCCTGATCTCTCATCACAACCCACAATTCCTTCAACCTGACCCCCCCTAATTCCCAACCACCTCATTGCCAATCCTGAAATCCCTGATTTGCACCTTGATTCCTAATTTCTGCACCCCTGCTGATTGTAAACCCACTTGTTCCCCAATCCCCGATTCCTGATCCCTGATCCCCAATGCCCTGGCCTGCAACCCCTTCTCATTTTTGCACCCTGATTTCACCAAACAGTAAGGAAAATTCCAATGAGCAGACCATGGGTGGTTGATACAAATGCTCGGTTTAGAGGGAAAAAAAAGCCTGGAATTGTGCGAAGCACAATTGGATATAATGAACAAGCAACAACAACTTACCAAAAAAAAGCATTAAGGTGGGAAAAATTTAAGTCCGAGAGAAAGCCAGCTAGAAATATGAGAACAGTTAACAAGAAGGGTTTTAATTTTCCAGAGCTCTCCAGACTCAGGGAGGACCCCAATAATTTGGAACTCCTTAATTCCAAAACGGATAGGCTCCAAAAGCAGGAAACTACAGGGCCGATTAGTATAACACACATCATGGAGAAAATATCAGTTGGGCAGTTAGATATGTTAAAGGTAATCAGGCAAAGTCAACATAGTTTTGCGAAAAGCAAATCATGTTTGAACAGTAGAGTTCTTTGAGGAACTAACATGTGCTGTGGATTAAGGATAACTGTTAAATGTGTAACATTTAGATTTTCAAGAGGCATTTGTTAAGGTCCTATATTATGGGTTCTTGTAGAATATAAAAGCTCATGATGGACCAACATCATATTGACACAGATAGAAAATTGGCCGGCTAACGGAAATAAGAGAGTGGGAATGACCGGATCTTTTTCAGGTTGATAGTTTGTAACAAGTGGAATGTCAAGGGATCAGAGCTGGTTTACAATTGATGTGGAGTACATGGATGAAAGCAGAGGATGTATAGTCGCCATGTTTGTGAATGATGCAAAGATAGGTGGGAAAGTACGTTTTGATAAGAATATGAGGAGGCTACAAAAACATACAGGTGAACTAGATTTGGCAAATGAAATGTAAAATGTAAGAACTGATAATTTTGGCAGGAAGAATTTTTAAAAAGGCATATTATCGAAATGGCGAGAGGTTACAGAGCTCTGAGATGCAGAGGGATCCGGGTGTCTGAGTGCACGAATCACAAAAGGTTAGTCTGCAGGTACAGCAAGTAATCAAGAAAGTGAATAGAATGTTATAATTTATAGTGAGAGGAATATAAAAGTAGGGAATAGGGGATAGTAAGAACTGCTGGAGTCAGAGTCAATACAGTGTGGAGCTGGAGGAAAACAGCAGGTCAGGCAGCATCAGAGAAGCAGGAAAGTGGAGGTTTCGGGTTTGCACCCTTCATCAGGGTAAAAGTAGGGAAGTTGTGTTTCGGTATCACATGAAGCTGGTGAGACAAGATCTGGACTGTTGTGTATGGTATTGTTCTCCTCATTTTAGGAAGGATTGGAAGCAGTTCAGAGAAGATTTACCAGACTAATACCTGGTTGTCTTCTGAGGAAATATGGGACAGACTAGGCTTGGGTCCACTGGAGTTTAGAAGAACGAGACAACTTGATTCAAACCGATGAAAACGTGAAGGGTCTTGACAAGTTGGATGTGGAGACACTGTTTCCTGTTGTGGAAGAGTCTGGAATGAGGAGGCACTGTTTAAAAATAAGAAGTGTCCCATTTTAAAAAGAAACGGGGCATTTCTTTTCCCCCTCTTGGGCATCATTAGAGCCAACATTTTTTTGTTCATTGTTGGTATGTGGGAATTGCTGACATGGCCAGAATTTATTGCCCATCTCTCATCACCCACTTGAGCCGCCGCTTTGAACCATGCGGTGTAGGGACACCCATAGTGTTGTTTGATTTTCCCTTAGTGTTTTGGTTCGAATGCATAATGCATTTGAGGTTTAGCCGCATGCTTGTGGACCTGGAGCCACGTGTAGTCCAGACTGGGCACGGGTTGCGGCTGTGTATCGAGTCTGTGAAGATGGTTTTGCACCAAGGGTCGGAGGGAATTTGGGAAGCTGTGTATTTAGCATGTGAAGGAGGATCTACACTGAGGATCAGAGGGAACAAAGGCTATTGGGTCTGACAGTAGAGGGATGCTCTGCAGAGGGCTGAAAGGTGTGCCAAAGGATTGGGGATTTCGTCACTGCTGGCTCAGCCCCAGTGGTTCAGTGACACTCTGCATGTCTCAGTCTCTAGAGTTGAAGGCAGTTCCACTGCAGACCGGAGAGGAGGCTGAATACATGCTGGCATTAAAGCAGGAACTGCGGGGAGCCATGAGGAGCCTGCCGTACTATGTCAAACCCGCTGCGCCGAAGAAAGGTACTGTGGGAGTCTAATACGTGCTGTTCGAGGCCATTCCCTTGGTCACTGCTCTCCTGGCCCCTTCCCTGTTTCTGTATAACTGCCCCAGGCTGTGCTTCTCTGAAATAAGGGCAATTTAATTTGCAGGGGGTGATGCTGGTTTGAGCCCTGAGGCGTTTCGGGATGAAGCGATAGGGCTAGGGTTAGGGGTGATGGTTAATTTGGTGCCTGGGTGGGTGGGCGGGCGTGTGACAGTGATTTCTAGGATGTTGGAGTGGGGTGTAGTGCTGGTGATTTCACTCCTGAATTTTGGGGAGGGTTGTTTACGGCGATTTCAGTCCCTGGGGGTGATGGTGATTTGAGCCCCTGGGGTGATGGTGATTTCAGTCCCTGGGGGTGACGGTGATTTCAGTCCCTGGGGGTGACGGTGATTTCAGTCCCGGGGGTGACGGTGCTTTTAGTCCCGGGGGTGACGGTGATTTCAATCCCAGGATGACAGTGATTTCAGTGACTGTGATTTGGGTTCACACTGGCAGCTTGAGTTAGAACATAGAACATTACAGCACAGTACAGGCCCTTCGGCCCTCGATGTTGTGCCGACCTGTCATACCGATCTCAAACCCATCTAACCTACACTATTCCACGTACGTCCATATGCTTATCCATTGACGACTTAAATGTACCTAAAGTTGGCGAATCTACTACCGTTGCAGGCAAAGCATTCCATTCCCTTACTACTCTCTGAGTAAAGAAACTACCTCTGACGTCTGTCCTATATCTTTCACCCCTCAATTTAAAGCTATGCCCCCTCGTGCTCGCCATCGCCATCCTAGGAAAAAGGCTCTTCCTATCCACCCTATCTAACCCTCTGATTATTTTATATGTTTCAATTAAGTCACCTCTCAACCTTCTCCTCTCTAATGAAAACAGCCTCAAGTCCCTCAGTCTTTCCTCGTAAAACCTATATAGAGTTAGGTTGGCTCGACACAGTGTTATCAGAGAGGTGGATCTTGCATGGTGCATACTCACCAGACAAATGAGCTCTTATTTTCACAGATATCGAGCGTTATTCGGACAAATACCAGTCCTCTGGGCCGACTGACAACACGATTGAATGGAATCCTGGTGCGTGACTACACCTCTGATATTTGATTCTGTTGATGTCTGGTTGCTGTTCCCTGTGTGTTCATGCAAAAGATAGCTCTGACCTGATACACACAATTCAAAGCTATAAGTTCTGGTGGGTCGATGTCTTCGCTCTTTGTTGTTAGGTATATTTCTTTTATCATCCAACTCTATCCCTGTCTGACATCCACCCCATCTCATTTTCAGTCTTCATCCTGCCTCGGCCATTATACTGCTGTCCTCATCCACACGCCGGTCACCCCCTAGACTGGGCTACTCCACAGCGTTTTCTGCTTGCCTGTCTACTTTCTGACTTCTGTGAACTTTGACATGTTTAAAAACTCTAGTTTTAAGGGTCACCCATCACCTACCTCTGCCCTCTGTGCACGCGTGTGCACACACCCTCCAGAGATCTCTGTAACCGCTTTCCAGCCCCTGCTACCCTCGGAGATCTCTGCATTCCTTTCACTCTGGCCCATCACACCGCCTCCCCATCACTGTCAGTGTGCTACAGTTACCATATGTGTTCCGTCACTCCTAACACATCCTCCCACATTTTTCCTTATAATTGCAGAGGGTTTAACACTTCCTCCCCGCTCATGGTCTAAGGCCCGACACAAACCTTCCAGCTGCAGCAGCGTTTTACTGTCCTGTTGTCGTTGAAGAAACAGCACCTCACTTTATAGCTTTTAGGACCCAACATTGAGTCAGAGCACAGAAACTATCCTCCAAATTGATTACCCCGCTTCGCACCCTGTCTTGTTTGTCTTAGATTTGTCCCAGCTAAGTTGACCTAGTTTCTTCTTTACATGCCTTTTCCTCGTCTCCATATCTCCTTTAATACATCTAGCACTCCATTTGTCTTTTGCTCTGGGTAACCGCGCCATCTCAGCCACTTGCTTCCACTCACCTTCCCCCTTAAAACGAACTGTCGTTTCCCAGCTCCTGAAGAAGGGTCACATTGCTCTCGGAACGTTAATTTTGTTTCTCTTTCTGTAGATGCTGCCAGACCTGCTGAGTTTCTCCAGCACGTTATTGTTTCCATTTCTATCTGTCTCCTTTTTTTAAAGAGACTCATCAAAACTGAGCTCTCCGCAGAGCTTTTGGCTCCTAGCTAATTACGCTCCACACGTCCCCGGTTGCATTTCCCTTGATAATTGCTGCCCTGAAAATGCCTTGGGATGTTGAGCTGCATTGGAGGCGCTGAATTAATCGTTGTCTCCCATTCTTCTGTGTGAAGCCCATAAAAGTTGAATAGAGTTTGGTGCTGAGAGTGGATGGGTGATTAGAATGTTTTTCAAGAAATATGTTAGAGCCACTGTGCTCGTAGAGTGGAACCCCTGCAGTGTGGGAGCAGACCATTCATTCTTCCCTGACTGTCCGAGGAGCACCCCCCGCCGCCCACCCTATGACCCTGCATTTCCCATGGCTAACCCACGTAGCCTGCATATCCCTGGACCCTGGGCAGGTTTAGCACAACCAACCCACTTAAGCGGCCCATCTTTGGAGTGTGGGAGGAAGCCAGAGCACCCCGACGAAACCCACGCAGACACCACACATACATTCGCCTGAGGGTGGAATTGAACCCAGCTCCCTGGTGCTGTGAAGCAGCAGGGCTAACCTCTGAGCCACTGTGCCATACTGTGCTCACTTAATGAGCTGCACAGCTGAGATTGTGTTCAGGCACACTGGGTTAGATGCCTTGCCAAGGTGTCATCAGGGCACAGATATTTTAATGGACGCAGCCTGTCCTTTTGGTATAAATCTATGTCCCCGTTATGGTAGAAAACAGGCTATGGTCAAGGTGTAACACTGTAATTACACTCTGATAGCCCAGGTGGCAGTGCAGCTCCATCAGGAGTGAATGAGATTGAGAGTGCAGGACATCATTCATTTTCTGAAGAAGGGTCGAGACCCGAAACGTCAGCTTTCCTGCTCCTCTGATGCGGCTTCCCCTGCTGTGTTTGTCCAGCTCTACCATCTCTTACCTTTCACTCATTTCAAAATGTGACCGCAAGTCAGAGGAGGAAATAGTTGACGCATGGTGTGAGGATAATGTGTAGCTGCGGCAAGCGTTTTATGAACTGGGGCCAGTGGGATCAGGAGTGTGCTGGTTGATCAGATATCTGGATAATCAAGGGGCTGTGTCTAACTGCAGTAAACCCCGATCAAGTGAAGCTTCAAGATATCAACATTCTTCAAAATAAAAACCTATTTCAAAACTTCAACACGCCTTCTGAAATCTGTGTAAAAACACATTCCTCCCTGACTATCTGATGAGCACCCCCGCCCACACTATAACCCCGCATTTCCCATGGCTAACCCACATTAAAAACACAGTAACTAATAAAACAGTAATGCACGGGGTATAGACATCACTGTTAGCTTTATTTACAGCGTAAATACGTTGTGGTGTTTGAGTTGTATAATTTTTGCCAGTTTACCAAGAGTGCCAGTGGATAGGGTGCCGGGAAAAACAGAGTTTGCTGATGGTATTTACACGCAAGGCCACAAACAGGGTAGAGGGACCGCTGTGAACTGGAAAAATGGGGAGGAGGAGAGCATTCTGCCCCTTAATTTAGAACAAAGAGCCAAGAGAACAAGGAAAATTACAGTAAAGTAACAGGCCCTTCGGCCATCCAAGCTCTGCCACTCGACTTCCCCATCATCGGGGCAGTCTCCCCGATACCGGCTTCACCATCACCGGGGCAGCCTCCCCGATACCGGCTTCCCCATCACCGGGGCAGCCTCCCCGATACCGGCTTCCCCATCACCGGGACAGCCTCCCCGATACCGGCTTCACCGTCACCGGGACAGTCTCCCCGATACCGGCTTCCCCGTCACCGGGGCAGTCTCCCCGATACCGGCTTCCCCGTCACCGGGGCAGTCTCCCCGATACCGGCTTCCCCGTCACCGGGGCAGTCTCCCCGATACCGGCTTCCCCGTCACCGGGGCAGTCTCCCCGATACCGGCTTCCCCGTCACCGGGGCAGTCTCCCCGATACCGGCTTCCCCGTCACCGGGGCAGTCTCCCCGATACCGGCTTCCCCGTCACCGGGGCAGTCTCCCCGATACCGGCTTCCCCGTCACCGGGGCAGTCTCCCCGATACCGGCTTCCCCGTCACCGGGGCAGTCTCCCCGATACCGGCTTCCCCGTCACCGGGGCAGTCTCCCCGATACCGGCTTCCCCGTCACCGGGGCAGTCTCCCCGATACCGGCTTCCCCGTCACCGGGGCAGTCTCCCCGATACCGGCTTCCCCGTCACCGGGGCAGTCTCCCCGATACCGGCTTCCCCGTCACCGGGGCAGTCTCCCCGATACCGGCTTCCCCGTCACCGGGGCAGTCTCCCCGATACCGGCTTCCCCGTCACCGGGGCAGTCTCCCCGATACCGGCTTCACCGTCACCGGGGCAGTCTCCCCGATACCGGCTTCACCGTCACCAGGGGCAGTCTCCCCGATACCGGCTTCCCCATCACCAGGACAGTCTCCCCGATACCGGCTTCACCATCACCAGGACAGTCTCCCCGATACCGGCTTCACCATCACCAGGGGCAGTCTCCCCGATATCGGCTTCACCATCACCAGGACAGTCACCTTGATACCGGCTTCACCATCACCAGGACAGTCACCCCGATACCAGCTTCACCATCACCAGGACAGTCTCCCCGATACCAGCTTCACCATCACCAGGGGCAGTCTCCCCGATACCAGCTTCACCATCACCAGGGGCAGTCTCCCCGATATCAGCTTCACCATCACCAGGACAGTCACCTTGATACCGGCTTCACCATCACCAGGACAGTCACCCCGATACCAGCTTCACCATCACCGGGACAGTCTCCCCGATACCAGCTTCCCCATCACCGGGGCAGTCTCCCCGATACCGGCTTCCCCATCACCGGGGCAGTCTCCCCGATACCGGCTTCACCATCACCGGGGCAGTCTCCCCGATACCGCCTTCACCATCACCGGGGCAGTCTCCCCGATACCGCCTTCACCATCACCAGGGGCAGTCTCCCCGATACCGGCTTCACCATCACCAGGACAGTCTCCCCGATACCAGCTTCACCATCACCAGGGGCAGTCTCCCCGATACCGGCTTCCCCATCACCAGGACAGTCTCCCCGATACCGGCTTCACCATCACCAGGACAGTCTCCCCGATACCAGCTTCACCATCACCAGGGGCAGTCTCCCCGATATCAGCTTCACCATCACCAGGACAGTCACCTTGATACCGGCTTCACCATCACCAGGACAGTCACCCCGATACCAGCTTCACCATCACCAGGACAGTCTCCCCGATACCAGCTTCACCATCACCAGGGGCAGTCTCCCCGATACCGGCTTCACCATCACCAGGACAGTCTCCCCGATACCGGCTTCCCCATCACCAAGACAGTCTCCCCGATACCGGCTTCACCATCACCAGGACAGTCTCCCCGATACCGGCTTCACCATCACCAGGACAGTCTCCCCGATACCAGCTTCACCATCACCAGGGGCAGTTTCCCCGATATCAGCTTCACCATCACCAGGACAGTCACCCTGATACCGGCTTCACCATCACCAGGACAGTCTCCCCGATACCAGCTTCCCCATCACCAGGACAGTCTCCCCGATACCAGCTTCCCCATCACCAGGACAGTCTCCCTGATACCAGCTTCCCCATCACCAGGGCAGTCTCCCTGATACCAGCTTCCCCATCACCAGGGCAGTCTCCCTGATACCAGCTTCCCCATCACCAGGACAGTCACCCTGATACCTGGCTGATTATCTTTAATAGTGCAAGAAAAAAATGGCACGATCTCCATATACTTCGATACTACGAGTGACGATCAGTCTCTGGCTTGAATGTGCCGAACGTTGGAACTTCTGAGAGAGCGCATCCCAAAGTTTCAGCCCTAGTTCCTCTCCTCATCCTCCTCCCAGTATAAAATAGCTGCCCTCTAAGAGGTTTCCTTGCTCCTGGGCGATCTGGAGAAGCCAGTTTTGATGTGTGTGTGTGTGCGGTTTGGGAATGGATCTGCCTCTTTGTGCACTGGGCTTGTAATGATAACTACAGAATGTGGGACTTTTCGCAGCGTCGTGCCCGCCCACCACACCCACTAACCAATCAATCCCTGTCGTTTCAGATTGGCGGCGGTTGCCACGGGAACTGAGGATCCGAATACGAAAGCCACTAAAAGACAGTGAGTTTGGCACAGCTACAAGTCCAGAAGGCAGCAGGACACATACACCAGGCTGGCAAACACTTGGGCACCCTGCTGTAACCAGGCTACCCCGTCACCGGGGCAGACTCCCCGATACCGGCTTCCCCGTCACCGGGGCAGCCTCCCCGATACCGGCTTCCCCGTCACCGAGGCAGCCTCCCCGATACCGGCTTCCCCGTCACCGGGGCAGCCTCCCCGATACCGGCTTCCCCGTCACCGGGGCAGCCTCCCCGATACCGGCTTCCCCGTCACCGGGGCAGCCTCCCCGATACCGGCTTCCCCGTCACCGGGGCAGCCTCCCCGATACCGGCTTCCCCGTCACCGGGGCAGCCTCCCCGATACCGGCTTCCCCGTCACCGGGGCAGCCTCCCCGATACCGGCTTCCCCGTCACCGGGGCAGCCTCCCCGATACCGGCTTCCCCGTCACCGGGGCAGCCTCCCCGATACCGGCTTCCCCGTCACCGGGGCAGCCTCCCCGTTACCGGCTTCCCCGTCACCAGGACAGTCTCCCCGATACCGGCTTCCTGCCTCATCAGGGATATTGTCCCCAGTGCCGGGTTACCAATCACCAGGAACATGATCCCCAATACCTGCTTGCCCCATCTCCAGGGGCAGTCTCTATGCTGCCTGCTTGCCCCATTGCCAGGGGCAGTCAGATGGATACCAGATTCATCCATTACCAGGGTTGGTCTCCCTGATATCAGTCCCACCAGGACCATGGTATGAGCCCCGGATACCAACTTCCCCATCACCTGGCACTGCCAGAACCACTGAGCGGATTTCTGCAGGGCCAATAAATCCGATGTCTACCCTCAGGGGAATTGCCTCGTTCAGGGAATGGGATGAATGTGGAATCCTCTCCATATGTATGAGAGCTTCTTCTTTATCAGCTGCCTTGTGCAAGCTGATGGAAACAGCATCCAATGCACTGCCTCAACATTACAAAGAAGTTGAATCAAGTCGCCCAGGCACAAGGTTCTGTTTGAAACCTGAGCTGGTCGATGATTCTGATTCCCTTCCGTCTGTTTGCAGAGACACCCATCGCTGGCCGCAAAATAAAACCGAGGACAAGCGTAGAGAAAGAAGAAATCATCAAAAAGCTGGAGGTAAATCAGGGAGAGTGTGGTTAATGTGTACAGGCACAGAGCTGGTAACATTGGGAGAGTGTGGTTAATGTGTACAGGCACAGAGCTGGTAACATAGGGAGAGTGTGGTTAATGTGTACAGGCACAGAGCTGGTAACACAGGGAGAGTGTGGTTAATGTGTACAGGCACAGAGCTGGTAACACAGGGAGAGTGTGGTTAATGTGTACAGGCACAGAGCTGGTAACACAGGGAGAGTGTGGTTAATGTGTACAGGCACAGAGCTGGTAACACAGGGAGAGTGTGGTTAATGTGTACAGGCACAGCGCTGGTAACACAGGGAGAGTGTGGTTAATGTGTACAGGCACAGAGCTGGTAACACAGGGAGAGTGTGGTTAATGTGTACAGGCACAGAGCTGGTAACACAGGGAGAGTGTGGTTAATGTGTACAGGCACAGAGCTGGTAACACAGGGAGAGTGTGGTTAATGTGTACAGGCACAGCGCTGGTAACACAGGGAGAGTGTGGTTAATGTGTACAGGCACAGAGCTGGTAACACGGAGAGTGTGGTTAATGTGTACAGGCACAGAGCTGGTAACACAGGGAGAGTGTGGTTAATGTGTACAGGCACAGAGCTGATAACACAGGGAGAGTGTGGTTAATGTGTACAGGCACAGAGCTGGTAACACAGGGAGAGTGTGGTTAATGTGTACAGGCACAGAGCTGGTGACACAGGGAGAGTGTGGTTAATGTGTACAGGCACAGAGCTGGTAACACAGGGAGAGTGTGGTTAATGTGTACAGGCACAGAGCTGGTAACACAGGGAGAGTGTGGTTAATGTGTACAGGCACAGCGCTGGTAACACAGGGAGAGTGTGGTTAATGTGTACAGGCACAGAGCTGGTAACACAGGGAGAGTGTGGTTAATGTGTACAGGCACAGAGCTGGTAACACAGGGAGAGTGTGGTTAATGTGTACAGGCACAGAGCTGGTAACATAGGGAGAGTGTGGTTAATGTGTACAGGCACAGAGCTGGTAACACAGGGAGAGTGTGGTTAATGTGTACAGGCACAGAGCTGGTAACACAGGGAGAGTGTGGTTAATGTGTACAGGCACAGAGCTGATAACATAGGGAGAGTGTGGTTAATGTGTACAGGCACAGAGCTGGTAACACAGGGAGAGTGTGGTTAATGTGTACAGGCACAGAGCTGGTAACACAGGGAGAGTGTGGTTAATGTGTACAGGCACAGAGCTGGTAACACAGGGAGAGTGTGGTTAATGTGTACAGGCACAGAGCTGGTAACACAGGGAGAGTGTGGTTAATGTGTACAGGCACAGAGCTGGTAACATAGGGAGAGTGTGGTTAATGTGTACAGGCACAGAGCTGGTAAAACAGGGAGAGTGTGGTTAATGTGTACAGGCACAGAGCTGGTAACACAGGGAGAGTGTGGTTCATGTGTACAGGCACAGAGCTGGTAACACAGGGAGAGTGTGGTTAATGTGTACAGGCACAGAGCTGGTAACAAAGGGAGAGTGTGGTTAATGTGTACAGGCACAGAGCTGGTAACACAGGGAGAGTGTGGTTAATGTGTACAGGCACAGAGCTGGTAACACAGGGAGAGTGTGGTTAATGTGTACAGGCACAGAGCTGGTAACACAGGGAGAGTGTGGTTAATGTGTACAGGCACAGAACTGGTAACATAGGGAGAGTGTGGTTCGTGTGTACAGGCACAGCGCTGGTAACACAGGGAGAGTGTGGTTAATGTGTACAGGCACAGAGCTGGTAACACAGGGAGAGTGTGGTTAATGTGTACAGGCACAGAGCTGGTAACACAGGGAGAGTGTGGTTAATGTGTACAGGCACAGAACTGGTAACATAGGGAGAGTGTGGTTCGTGTGTACAGGCACAGCGCTGGTAACACAGGGAGAGTGTGGTTAATGTGTACAGGCACAGCGCTGGTAACACAGGGAGAGTGTGGTTAATGTGTACAGGCACAGAGCTGATAAAACAGGGAGACTGTGGTTCATGTGTAGAGGCACAGAGCTGATAAAACAGGGAGAGTGTGGTTCGTGTGTAGAGGCACAGAGCTGGTAACACAGGGAGAGTGTGGTTAATGTGTACAGGCACAGCGCTGCTAACACAGGGAGAGTGTGGTTAATGTGTACAGGCACAGAGCTGGTAACACAGGGAGAGTGTGGTTCATGTGTACAGGCACAGAGCTGATAAAACAGGGAGAGTGTGGTTCATGTGTACAGGCACAGAGCTGATAAAACAGGGAGAGTGTGGTTCGTGTGTACAGGCACAGAGCTGATAAAACAGGGAGAGTGTGGTTCATGTGTACAGGCACAGAGCTGATAAAACAGGGAGAGTGTGGTTCATGTGTACAGGCACAGAGCTGATAAAACAGGGAGAGTGTGGTTCGTGTGTACAGGCACAGAGCTGATAAAACAGGGAGAGTGTGGTTCATGTGTACAGGCACAGCGCTGATAAAACAGGGAGAGTGTGGTTAATGTGTACAGGCACAGAGCTGATAAAGCAGGGAGAGTGTGGTTAATGTGTACAGGCACACCGCTGATAAAACAGGGAGAGTGTGGTTCGTGTGTACAGGCACAGAGCTGGTAACACAGGGAGAGTGTGGTTCGTGTGTACAGGCACAGAGCTGGTAACACAGGGAGAGTGTGGTTCGTGTGTACAGGCACAGAGCTGGTAACACAGGGAGAGTGTGGTTCGTGTGTACAGGGACAGCGCTGATAAAACAGGGAGAGTGTGGTTAATGTGTACAGGCACAGAGCTGGTAACACAGGGAGAGTGTGGTTCGTGTGTACAGGCACAGCACTGATAAAACAGGGAGAGTGTGGTTCGTATGTACAGGCACAGAGCTGGTAACACAGGGAGAGTGTGGTTCGTGTGTACAGGCACAGAGCTGATAAAACAGAGAGAGTGTGGTTCATGTGTACAGGGACACCGCTGATAAAACAGTGAGAGTGTGGTTAATGTGTACAGGCACAGAGCTGGTAACACAGGGAGAGTGTGGTTCGTGTGTACAGGCACAGCACTGATAAAACAGGGAGAGTGTGGTTTGTGTGTACAGGCACAGAGCTGGTAAAACAGGGAGAGTGTGGTTCGTGTGTACAGGCACAGAGCTGGTAAAACAGGGAGAGTGTGGTTCGTGTGTACAGGGACAGAGCTGATAAAACAGGGAGAGTGTGGTTCGTGTGTACAGGCACAGAGCTGGTAAAACAGGGAGAGTGTGGTTCGTGTGTATAGGGACAGAGCTGATAAAACAGGGAGAGTGTGTTTTGTGTGTACAGGCACAGAGCTGGTAACACAGGGAGAGTGTGGTTCATGTGTACAGGGACAGAGCTGATAAAACAGGGAGAGTGTGGTTCGTGTGTACAGGCACAGAGCTGGTAACACAGGGAGAGTGTGGTTCGTGTGTACAGGCACAGAGCTGGTAACACAGGGAGAGTGTGGTTCGTGTGTACAGGCACAGAGCTGGTAACACAGGGAGAGTGTGGTTCGTGCGTACAGGCACAGAGCTGATAAAACAGGGAGAGTGTGGTTCGTGTGTACAGGCACAGAGCTGATAAAACAGGGAGAGTGTGGTTCATGTGTACAGGCACAGAGCTGATAAAACAGGGACAGTGTGGTTCATGTGTACAGGCACAGAGCTGATAAAGCAGGGAGAGTGTGGTTAATGTGTACAGGCACAGAGCTGATAAAGCAGGGAGAGTGTGGTTAATGTGTACAGGCACACCGCTGATAAAACAGGGAGAGTGTGGTTAATGTGTACAGGCACAGAGCTGGTAACACAGGGAGAGTGTGGTTAATGTGTACAGGCACAGAGCTGGTAACACAGGGAGAGTGTGGTTAATGTGTACAGGCATAGAGCTGGTAACACAGGGAGAGTGTGGTTCGTGTGTACAGGCACAGCGCTGGTAACACAGGGAGAGTGTGGTTAATGTGTACAGGCACAGAGCTGGTAACACAGGGAGAGTGTGGTTAATGTGTACAGGCACAGAGCTGGTAACACAGGGAGAGTGTGGTTAATGTGTACAGGCACAGAACTGGTAACATAGGGAGAGTGTGGTTCGTGTGTACAGGCACAGCGCTGGTAACACAGGGAGAGTGTGGTTAATGTGTACAGGCACAGCGCTGGTAACACAGGGAGAGTGTGGTTAATGTGTACAGGCACAGAGCTGATAAAACAGGGAGACTGTGGTTCATGTGTAGAGGCACAGAGCTGATAAAACAGGGAGAGTGTGGTTCGTGTGTAGAGGCACAGAGCTGGTAACACAGGGAGAGTGTGGTTCGTGTGTACAGGCACAGAGCTGATAAAACAGGGAGAGTGTGGTTCATGTGTACAGGCACAGAGCTGATAAAACAGGGAGAGTGTGGTTCATGTGTACAGGCACAGAGCTGATAAAACAGGGTGAGTGTGGTTCGTGTGTACAGGCACAGAGCTGATAAAACAGGGAGAGTGTGGTTCATGTGTACAGGCACAGCGCTGATAAAACAGGGAGAGTGTGGTTAATGTGTACAGGCACAGAGCTGATAAAGCAGGGAGAGTGTGGTTAATGTGTACAGGCACACCGCTGATAAAACAGGGAGAGTGTGGTTCGTGTGTACAGGCACAGAGCTGGTAACACAGGGAGAGTGTGGTTCGTGTGTACAGGCACAGCACTGATAAAACAGGGAGAGTGTGGTTTGTGTGTACAGGCACAGAGCTGGTAAAACAGGGAGAGTGTGGTTCGTGTGTACAGGCACAGAGCTGGTAAAACAGGGAGAGTGTGGTTCGTGTGTACAGGGACAGAGCTGATAAAACAGGGAGAGTGTGGTTCGTGTGTACAGGCACAGAGCTGGTAAAACAGGGAGAGTGTGTTTTGTGTGTACAGGCACAGAGCTGGTAACACAGGGAGAGTGTGGTTCATGTGTACAGGGACAGAGCTGGTAACACAGGGAGAGTGTGGTTCGTGTGTACAGGGACAGCGCTGGTAACACGGGGAGAGTGTGGTTCATGTGTACAGGGACAGAGCTGGTAACACAGGGAGAGTGTGGTTAATGTGTACAGGCACAGAGCTGGTAACACAGGGAGAGTGTGGTTCGTGTGTACAGGCACAGAGCTGGTAACACAGGGAGAGTGTGGTTCGTGTGTACAGGCACAATGATGTGCTAAACCATTGTATTTTGTCGGTGGGATGTCATGTTGTATGTTTCGGTTGTGGAGGACGCTGGTGCAGCTACATCTGGAGCACTGTGTATGGTCTGATTAATAAATTGGAGAGGATGCTGAAAAGATTTACAAGGCTGTTACCGGGACTGGATGGTTTGAATTATTAGACTAACTGGATAAGCTGTGATATTTTTCACTAGACCGTAGGAGGCTGAGGTATATCGAGGTCTGTGACCCCTCATAATCCAGGTAAAGATCAAAGGTCTTTTCCCCAAGTTTGTGAAGTTCAGAACTAAAGGGCACATTTTTAAGGTTAGACGGAAAAGATTTAACAGGGACCTGATGGCAATGATTTCACACAGTGGCTGGTTCATCTGTAGAATGACCTGCACGAGCAAGTGGGAGTTGCAAGTTCAGTTACAACAGTTTAAAGACATTTCGGGAGGTACGTGAATAAAAGTTTGGAGAGATGTGACTTAAACACAGGCAAATGGGAGTAGTTTAGCTTGGGAAACTGGATCGGCATGGACTAGTTGTACAGAAGGGCCTGTTTCCGTGCTGTATGACTGTGACTCTGTGGTAATGCGGGGGAGCATTGCATGAAGTGCTAACCTTGTGTTGTTCCCACAAAATGTCCCCAGAATTTGGAAAAGAAGGAAGAAGCACACAGCTCTGATGAGGAGGATGAGCAAGAGAAAGAGGAAGAGGAAAAGGAAAATGAAGAAGAGTATGATGAGGAGGAATTTGAAGAGGTCAGTTGTTTAAGTTCCATCAATAATGAGCTGAATTTTGTAGACTTTGACAGTGGTAATAAGGTACAGCAGTCAAACAGCCGTGCCTCACCCCCGAGGTAAGTTTTTTTCAGAATCTACCCACCTCATCCCAGTCCTAACCTGCCTTCATGTGGCAGTCGCAGAACGCGATGCACAGACAAAGCAGGCCATTCAGCCCGTTGGACCAGTGGCAGATCTTTGAAAGGCCTCTCCAATTAGCCCCACGACCCAGTTACCTGCTCTTTCCCCGCACTGCTCCTGCAAATGTTTCACCTTCAAGCATTTCTCCAGTTTATTCCCCCTTTTTGAAAGATTCTGCTCCCACTTCCACAGGCAGTGTGCCCCCCACCCCCAGAACAACTCGCTACATCAAGGAAACAAATTCTCCTCATCTCACCCCCTCCAGCCTTGGAACTTTCTCCAGTTCTTTACAATCTGTATCCCTCTGGTGTTTGGCCCTGTTTCTCCTCCTCTGCTCGATCAAAGCCCCCTCGCAATTTTGAACGCTACAATTGAATCAACCGCTAGACCCCCGAAAGAATTGGACAGAATCTCGCAGCAGTATTGCGCTGTGGACGTGACCATTTTACACCACATGGGAGACCCTCTTCAGAAAGACCTCCATGTGATCTGTTCAGAAAGACCTCCATGTGATCTGTATACACTTCATACCTGTGTCTCACACTCAGACTTTTCAGCTTCCACCAGATTCAATTCTAACCAATCTCTTATACTTTCACTCACTCTCTCTTTAATTCCTGCTCCCTACGCCAATGTGAAAAGTTTTAATCCAATGCCCTGCCTCCACCCCATCATTAAATACTTTTAAAACATCTCCCTTTCTATTCCAAGCTGGAGCTTGCCTCAAGTCTCTTTTGTTTTATTCATTCATGGGATGAGGGCGTTGTTGGCCAGGCAGCATTTATTGCCCAGAGGGCAGTTAGGAATCAACCACATTGCTGTGGGTCTGGAGTCACATGTAGGCCAGAACAGGTAAGGTTGGCAGTTCCCTTCCGTAAATGACCCAGATGGTTTCTCCCAACAATCGACAATGGATTCATGGCCATCATCAGACTCTTAATTCCAGGTATTTTGCTGAATTCAAATTGCACCATCTGCTGTGGCGGGATTCAAACCCAGGTCCCCAAAACGTCACCTAGGTTTCTGGGTTAACAGCCCAGTAATAATACCACTAGGCTGTTACCTCCCCATAGAGACAGCATCCGCTGCATTCTCCCATCATCATCCCGGACAGTGCAGGGGCAGGCTGCCAGCGGGACACGCAGCCTGCGGCAATTAAGTTTACTGTTGCTGGTGTAGAGGCAGGTTGCTGTCGTGCAGAGGTGGGCCAGCCTCCAGCTATCATTGCCACCCTGGAGGATGTGCAGTACCCCCCCCCCCACTCCTCTTATCGTAGAATCATAAAATTCCTACAGTGCAGAAGGCGGCCATTTGGCCCATCGAGTCCCCTCCGAAGAACATCCCACCCAGACCCACCCCCTACTGTCTCCCTGCATTTCCCACCTTAGATACTTCGGACAATTTCCCATGGCCAATCCACCCTAACATGCACACCTTCGGACAGTGGGAGGAAACTGGAGCACCCGGAGGAAACCCACGCAGACACGGGGAGAATGTGCAAACTCCACACAGACAGTTGCCAGAGGGTGGGGTGGAACCCGGGTCTGCTAACCCACCGAGCCAGCGTGCCGCCTGCTCCTCTTCCCACACTTTTGTCCTCTGCTCCTCACCAGGCACTGACCGCTGCCTCATCCAAAGTTTGTTCAACTTTCCCCTTCATTTGTCTCCCCTTGCTGGCCGACACCCTGTCCCTCCCAACACTCTCCTCGCCAGTCTATTGTACCTCTCCTCACTCTGTACTCTTATACTGACCGCACTTTCAATTCCTCTTAGCCTCCTCTGATCTCTCTCTCTATCATTCTAGGCTGCCTGCACACCCCTTCATATTCCACCTCCATCCTGCACGGCACTGCCTCTCCCCAAATTGTCTCTCTCTCTTCTTGCCTTATCTCACAGCCTCCCTGGAACGTCCGAGGTTTATAAAATCATGAGGGGCATGGATACAGTGAACAGCCAAGGATTGTTCCCAGGGGGTAGGGGAGCCCAAAATTAGAGGAGCGTAGGTTTAAGGTGAGAGGGAAAAGATTTAAAAGGGACCTGAGGGACAACATTTTCACGCAGAGGGTGGTGCGTGTATGGAACGAGCTGCCAGAGGAAATGCTGGAAGCTGTCACAATTACAGCATTGAAAAGACCTCTGGATGGGTATGTGAACAGGAAGGGCTTAGAGGGATATGGTCCAAATGCCGGCAAATGGGACTAGAATTATTTAGGATATTGCACTGGCATGGACGAGATGAACCATTTCTCTACTGTACAACGGAGTCTTCCCACACCCTCTCTTTGTCTGTTGTGCTGTCTCTCCTGCCACCACTCCCTCTCTCCCTCCCCTGCTCCCTCTCTCTTGCCCTCACTTCCTCTCCCCACTCCTGGGTCTGTCTTTCCCTGTTCTCTCTCCCCCTCACCAGACCCCACTCTCCTACCTCCGCTCCCCTGCTGTCTCCCCAACTCCCCTTATAGTTCCTCGTTCCATGTCTCTGTTCCCCCGCTCCCGCTCCCTCTCCCGCTCCCTCTCCCTCTCCCTCTCCCTCTCCCTCTCCCGCTCCCTCTCTTCCCTGACCTCACTCTCTCTCCCCCTTTGCCATGTCTCCCCATGCCCCTCTTGGCCCCACATGCCTATCCCTTGTATCTGCCTTCGCTGTTGTTGTTGGAGCCTGACCTCCGATCTCCTGGTTGGGTTTGGCAGGAGACAGACTACGTCATGTCGTACTTTGACAATGGTGAGGAGTTCGGGGGTGACAGCGATGACAATATGGATGAGGCGATCTACTGAGAGGGGGGTACAGTAGTGTCCGCAGGCACCGGGCACTGACACTGTGCCAGTCACTGGGCAGTGTGCGCCGTTTCCACTCGTCAGAAATCTTCTGCAGGAGTCTGCACACTGTTTGGATCCTTGGTTGCTCCATGTGTACCGTGAGCTCCGAGACTGGCTCGGGACATGCAGCAGGGATTTGGACAGCGAAATCCCACTGTGGTCGTTTGTGTCCAGACTATGTTCGTTTGTGTCCAGTGCCTCTCAGTTCGACAGTGGTTTGGCTTCCTGGCGCGTTCCAGGCTTGGCGAAATTTTTGCTCAGCGCAGGAGTTGTGCCCGAGTGAGTGAGATGCAACCAATGTAGGGACTGCTGTCTGTGGATTTAGCCACAAGGTTTTACTCATGGGCCTCCTAATTCCCTTTCATCTGTGCAAATGCCCTCAGTTCGTCGGTCAGATCCTGGATTCCTTCAGTCTCTCAGTCTCCCTCGCAGTATGACTGGATGTTTCTTACACCTTGACCCTCCCTGTGCTGCCAACTCTACTCCTGAGGAGGACAAGTTCAGCAGATACATGCCTCCCCTCTGTCCACCCACCACCCTGTGACCCACACACACTATCCCAGCTTGGGAATGATACCAGCCAGTAATTCACTGGACAAAACCCTGGAACTCCCTCCCTAACAGCACTGTGTGGGGTGTCCTTAATCTCATGAGCAGACTGCAGCAGTTCAAGATGGCGGCTCACCAAACAAACCCCCACCCCTTCCTTGAGGGGCGTTCACAACAAATGCACAATCTTTGGTGATAATCTCAAACGCCAAAGGCGCGTTGGCGCAGCGAGCTGGCTTCACCAGTGGAAGTTTATGTAGTCATCGGCTCAGGTCAGCCCTTTGCTGCCAGACCCTGATGTCAAGGTGCGCCATTCTCATCGCTACCCCATCAGATGGAAAGCCGTTGGGCACAGGAGGGAGGACAGAGAGCCACGAGTCAGCGCCCGACGGCAAGGAAGGTCTGGACGCGCTCAGCAGTGCGTGAGCTTGCTCGGTGTGGGGGGGGGGTGCGGTTTCATGGGCGCGGAACCAGTCACCCTGCTCCTGGTCACAGGCCACCAGCACCTGAGAGCTCGCTGCCTTCATTCCTCCAGTGCTGAAGGCAACTATCTGCTGAGTCCATCAAATGTTCCCCCTGCGTCAGCGATTCACCAGCAACATTGTCAGCCCGGCAGCTGCAGCCAGTAGTGGCGGGGAGAGGGAGCTAGGGTAGGGGTGGCAGGGGGACCTGGGGTGAGGAGGGAGGGAGCTCGGGCAGGGGGGTTGAGAGGGAACTGGGGCGGGGGTGGCAGAGAGAGCTGGGGTTGCAGGAGACACAGCTGGGAGTGAGAGGAGAGGGAGCTGGGGTGGGGAGAAAGAGTTTGGGAGGGGGTTGGGGAGAGAGAGAGAGAGAGACCTGGGCAGGGGGAGGGAAACCTTGGGGCAAGGGTTAGGAGCTGGGGCAAGGAGAGAAAGATCTGGGGCGGGGGAAGGAGCTGGGGAAGTTGGGGAGAGAGAGAGCTATGACAGGGGAAGGGAGCTGGGGCAGGGGCACGAGAAAGAGCTGTGATAGACAGGCAGAGAGGTGGAGCAGGGGGAGAGCGAGCTGGAGCAGGGGGAGAAAGAGCTGGGTAGAAGTTAGGAGCTAGGGGCGGTGGGGAAGAGGGAGAGCTGGGGCAGGGGGAGCAAAGAGAGAAGTATCTGGAGCAGGGGAGAAGAGAAAGCAGGGGCAGGTTAGGGGAGAGAGGGCTGGGCCAGGAAGAAAGTGTTGGGGCAGGAGAATGAGAGAGAGAGAGAGCTTGTGCAGTGTGAGTGGTGGAGAACTAGATGGAGGGGTTACATGGTGTGTGGTATGAAGGATACCCCTGGCTGAGTGGACACTGTCTGTTCCTGCTCTGCCAAGAGGCAAGAGCAGAGCAGTTTTCTTGTGCGTGTGTAACTGAACAGCCTCTACCCCTGCTCCCTAGCACCCTCCCCTCTCCTCCTGGGCCTCTGTGTCCCTGTTCTGCAGCCCCTCCAAGCCCACAGTTCCTATCGTGTCTTACCCTTCATGGCTCCCAATCTCCGCAAACCCTTGTCTAACTCGTTTAAAACCGTTCAAAGATTTTCCAGTGTGTTTAATCATTTTCACTACTGTTAATAAAGTTTTTCATTTCCTACCTTTGGTCTCAACTTCTTCAATACCCTGCACAGAGCCCTGGTTCATATCGTGGTCCAGCGCAGAGCCTCTCTGTGGTTGGGCTGAATGAGATTGAGCAAATTGTTTTTTAAATCCTTTCAGAGGATTTGGGTGTCAGGACTGTGGTGGGATTCGAACCTGATGGCGCCGGCATTTATTGCCCAGTTAAGGATCAGCCAGAGATGGTAGGAACTGCAGATGCTGGAGAATCTGACATAATGCAGTGTGGATCTGGATGAACACAGCAGGCCAAGCAGCATCAGAGGAGCAGGAAAGCTGACATTTCGGGCCTAGACCCTTCTTCAGAAAAGGGGGAGGGGAAGGGGGTTCTGAAATAAATAGGGAGGGGGGGAGGTGGATAGAAGATGGATAGAGGAGAAGATAGGTGGAGAGGAGACAGACAGGTCAAAGAGGCAGGGATGGAGCCAATAGAAGTGAGTGTAGGTGGGGAGTTAGGAGGGGATAGGTCAGTCCAGGGAGGACGGACAGGTCAAGGGGCTGGGATGAGGTGAGGAGGTAGGAGATAGGGGTGGAGCTTGTGGTGGAAGGCGGTGACAGGTGGGAGGAAGGACAAGTTAGGGAGGCAGGGACGAGCTGGGCTGGTTTTGGGATGCGGTAGGAGGAGGGGAGATTTTGAAGCTTGTGAAGTCCACATTGAAACTGTTGGGCTGCAGGGTTCCCAAGCGGAATATGAGTTGCTCTTCCTGCAACCTTCGGGTGGCATCATTGTGGCACTGCAGGAGGCCCATGATGGACCTGTCGTCTGAGGAATGGGAGGGGAGTTGAAATGGTTCGCGACTGGGAGGTGCAGTTGTTTATTGCAAACCGAGCGGAGGTGTTCTGCAAAGCCGTCCCCAAGCCTCCGCTTGATTTCCCTGATGTAGTGGAGGCCACACCGGGTACAGCGGACACAGTATACCACATTGGCAGATGTGCATAAACATCTGCTTAATATGGAAAGTCTTATTGGGGCCTGGGATGTGGGTGAGGGAGGAGGTGTGGGGGCAAGTGTAGCATTTCCTGCGGTTGCAGGGAAAGGTGCCGGGTGTGGTGGGGGTGGAGGGGAGTGTGGAGCGGACAAGGGAGTCACAGAGAGAGTGGTCTCTCCAGAAAGCAGATAAGGGTGGAGAGGGAAAAAATGTCTTTGGTGGTGGGGTCAGATTGCAGATGGTGGAAGTGTCAAACAATGATGCATTGGATCTGGAGGTTGGTGGGGTGGTATGTGAGGACGAGTGGGATTCTGTTTTGGTTGTTATTGCGGGGAGGGGTGTGAGAGATGACTTGCGGGAAATGTGGAGACATGGTTGAGGGCCTTCTTGACCCCTGCGAGAGGGACGTTGCGGTCCTTGAAAAGTGGAAGAGTGGAATGCTCATCCTGAGAGCAGATCCGGCGGTGGCGAAGGAATTGGGAATAGGGGATGGAATTTCTGCAGGAGGGTGGGTGGGAGGAGGTGTATTCTCGGTAGCTGTGGGAGTCAGTGGGCTTGAAATGGACATCAGTTTCGAGCTGGTTACCTGAGATGGAGACTGAGAGGTCCAGGAAGGTGAGGGATGTGTTGGAGAGGGCCCAAGTGAACTTGAGGTTGGGGTGGAAGGTGTTGGTGAAGTGGATGAACTGTTTGAGCTCCTCTGGGGAGCAAGAGGCGGCGCCGATACAGTCATCAATGTAACGCAGGACGATGTGAGGTTTGGGGCCTGTGTAGGTGCGGAAGAGGGATTGTTCCACGTAATCTACAAAGAGGCAGGCATAGCTGGGGCCCATGCGGGTATCCATGGCCACCCCGTTTGTAGGAAGTGGGAGGAATCGAAAGAGAAGCTGTTGTTCGTCCTCACCCTCACAAAGGGGGTGGCCACGGGTACCCACATGGGCCCAAGCAATGCCTGCCTCTTTGTAGGGTACGTGGAACAGTCCCTCTTCCGCACCTACACAGGCACCAAATCCCACCTCTCAGGATGAGGCATTTCACTCCCGTACATCTCAGATGTCCTCGTTTGTCAAGGGCCACAATGTTCCCCCCCCCCCACAGTGATCGAGAACGCCCTTGACCGCGTCTCCCATATTTCCCGCAACACATCCCTCACACCCCGCCCCCGCCACAACCGCCCTAAGAGGATCCCCCTCGTTCTCACACACCACCCTACCAACCTCCGGATACAACGCATCATCCTCCGACACTTTCGCCATTTACAATCCGACGCCACCACCCAAGACATTTTTCCATCCCCTCCCCTGTCTGCTTTCCGGAGAGACCACTCTCTCCGTGACTCCCTTGTTCGCTCCACACTGCCCTCCAACCCCACCACACCCGGCATCTTCCCCTGCAACCGCAGGAAATGCTACACCTGCCCCCACACCTCCTCCCTCACCCCTATCCCAGGCCGCAAGAAAACAGTCCACATCAAGCAGATGTTCACCTGCACATCTGCCAATATGGTGTACTGCATCCACTGAGGCCCCGGTGTGGCCTCCTCTACATCAGGGCAACCAAAACGAGGCTTGGGGACCACTTTGCAGAACACCTACACTCGGTTCGCAATAAACAACTGCACCTCCCAGTCGCAAACCATTTCAACTCCCCCTCCCATTCCTCAGACAACATGTCCATCCTGGGCCTCCTGCAGTGCCACAACGATGCCACCCGAAGGTTGCAGGAACAGCAACTCATATTCCGCTTGGGAACCCTGCAGCCTAATGGTATCAATGTGGATTTCACAAGCTTCAAAATCTCCCCTTCCCCTACTGCATCCCTAAACCAGCACAGCTCGTCCCTGCCTCCCTAACCTGTCCTTTTTCCCAAATATCCCTCCTCCCACCTCCAGCCCCACCCCTATCTCCTACCTAACCTCATCCCACCCCCTTGACCTGTCCATCCTCCCTGGACTGACCTATCTCCTCCCTAACTCCCCATCTACACTCACCTTTACTGGCTCCATCCCTGCCTCTTTGACCTGTCTGTCTCCTCTCACCCTATCTTCTCCTCTTTCCATCTTCTATCCGCCTCCCCCTCTCTCCCTATTTATTTCAGAACCCCCTTCCCCTCTCCCATTTCTGACGAAGGGTCTAGTCCCGAAACGTCAGCCTTCCTGCTGTTATGATGCTGCTCGGCCTGCTGTGTTCATCCAGCTCTATACCGCATTATCTGAGGATCAACCACATTGCTGTGGTTCTGGAGTCACTTGTCGGCCAGACCAGGTAAATTTCCATCCCTGAAGGAAATTAGTGAACTAGCTGGGTTTTTCCTGACAGTTGACAATAGATTTTGGTCATCATTAGACACTGACTTCCAGAATTTATTGAATTCTGCTGCAATGGATTCGAATCTGGCTTCCCAGAATATTACCTGGGTCTCTAGATTAACAATCTAATGATAGTACCACGAGGCCATTGCCTCCCTTATCCATACTCCCTCTGGTACTTCGCTGTTTGATAGATCAGGAGCTGTGATGCATTGCAATGCCGTGGTAGTGAGGATTTAGCAGTGGGATTAGTTTGAGGACTGACATTGGACCATGGGGTGAGGGTGGGGTAGTTAGATTTGTTTAGAATTGATACATGGTTATGGGGGGGCACCGTGGGACAGGGGCATTAATTTTGACAAATGTCTAGGAATGACCAGCTGTTGTCAAACATCCACTCTTTCAAACGCCTTTGTGCTCCCCCAACACACTCAACCATCCCGATCAGTCCTTCTGTCTCCCTCTCACGCTCTCTCCATCCCAATCAGACCTCCTTGCTTGCACTGTCCCTGTCCTGATCAGATTTCCTCGTCTCGCTCACTCTCCCCATCCTGAACAGACATCCTGGTCTCTCTCACACTCTCCCCAGCCCAATCAGACTGCCTCCTCTCTCACACTCTCTCTATCTTGATCAGACCTCCTCCTCTCTCACACTGTCCCCATCCCGATCAGACCTCCTCCTCTCTCACACTCTCCCCGTCCCAATCAGACCACCTCCTCTCTCACACTCTCCCTGTCCCAATCAGACCACCTCCTCTCTCACACTCTCCCCGTCCCGATCAGACCTCCTCCTCTCTCACACTCTCCCCGTCCCGATCAGACCTCCTCTTCTCTCACACTCTCCCCGTCCCGATCAGACCTCCTCTTCTCTCACACTCTCCCCGTCCCGATCAGACCTCCTCCTCTCTCACACTCTCCCCGTCCCGATCAGACCTCCTCCTCTCTCACACTGTCCCCATCCTGATCAGACCTCCTCCTCTCTCACACTCTCCCCATCCCGATCAGACCTCCTCCTCTCTCACACTCTCCCCGTCCCGATCAGACCTCCTCTCTCACACTCTCCCCGTCCCGATCAGACCTCCTCCTCTCTCACACTCTCCCCGTCCCGATCAGACCTCCTCCTCTCTCACACTCTCCCCGTCCCGATCAGACCTCCTCCTCTCTCACACTCTCCCCGTCCCGATCAGACCTCCTCCTCTCTCACACTCTCCCCGTCCCGATCAGACTCCTCTCTCCCTCACACACGCCCCATCCCAACCAGACCACCTCCTCTCGTACACACTCCTTTCCCAGTCAGACCTCCTCTCTCCCTCACGCACTCTCTCCATTCCAATCCATTCTCCGTCTCTCTCCCTCTCATACACTCTCCATTCCAAACAGACCACCTTCACTCTGCAAATGCTGACAGATCTGCTGAGTTTCTCCAGCCCTGTTTTGGCCCTCACTGTAAAGGTCCTGATCAGTAACCTCTACTCCCAGCTCTCTAACCTGCTACAAATCTTCACCTTCACCTTCAAACTGACTTAGGCGAGTTGAGTGAGTGGGACAACGGATGGCAGATGAAATATAATGTGGATAAATGTGACTAGATCCATTGGGAGGAAAAAGGAGAAGGCAGCTTATTATCTAAATGGCTAGAAATTAAGAGAGGGGAATGTGCAACAAAATATGGGTGTCATCCTACATCAGACAATAAAGGTAAGCATTTAGGAGCAGTAGACAGTGAAGAAGGCAGATGGTAAGTTGGCCTTCATAGTGAGAGGCTTTAGGTAAAGGAACAGGGATATTTTGCTGTATTTGTACATGGCCTTGGTAAGACCACACCTGGGGTGCAGTTTTGATCTCCTTTTCTGAGGAAGAATGCCCTGGCTGCTGAGCGAGTGAAACAAAGGCTGATTGACGGGATGGCAGAACTGACGTTACGGAGAGAGACCGGATCGGTTCGGATTGTATTCGCATTTGTTTACAAGAATGAACCTCACAGGAACAAATTCTAACAGGTTAAACACTAGATGACTAGGAAGTCCAGAACCAGGGATCACAGCCTAAGGATGTGGGGTTGGTCATTTAGGACAGAGATGAGGAGAAATATCTTCACCCAGAGAGTGGGGAGCCTGTCGAATACTCTGCCACTGAAGGCAGCAGAGACTGAAACATTGAATGTTTTCAAGGAGGAGTTGGATATGGATCTCAGGGTGAAAGGCATCAGAGGCTATGGGGGGGGGGCGCGGGGAAAGCAGGAGTATTGAGTTGGATGGTCATAATGAATGGCAGAAGAGGCAGAAAAAGGCCAAACGGTCTGTTCCTGCTCCTTTTTTCCATGATGAAGATAACTGGAGTGAACCTTTGCACTTCCTGTCTCTAGCAGTTCAGTCGTTGGCTGGTAGAGGGCGCTGCGTGCCGAGCATTGAGTATGGCAGTGATAATGGGAACTGCAGATGCTGGAGAATCTGAGATAACAAGGTGTGGAGCTGGATGAACACAGCAGGCCGAGCAGCATCTCAGGAGCAGGAAAGCTGACGTTTCGGGCCTAGACCCTTCTACAGAAAATCTGGTGAAGGGTCTAGGCCGGAAACGTCAGCCTTCCTGCTCCTGAGATGCTGCTTGACCTGCTGTGTTCATCCAACTCCACACCTTGTTATCATTGAGTTTGGCTGGTGTTTTGCGCTTTGTCTCTCCTGTGTAAAAATTTGAACATCATTCCTCTGATTTCCTGAATTAAGCCCCTCTCGCCCTCCTGTCCTAAGCGTGTGGAGCCCTTGAATTCCCCTTATCGCCGAGATGCAAGCTGCCCGGGCTGATGTTCTCTTCTGTCAGCCCAGGCTTCCTCAAATGATATCTCTTTCCTAGGCATAACACCCCTCCCACCAACCTCTAAGCACTGTGATCCTCTCCTTTCAGTCTGTCACCCTCATCCAGAATGTGGCCTTCAACTGGATGATCGGATCGACTGGTGGAGCAGGCTCAAGGGGCTGAATGGCCTCCTCCTGCTCCTTCCTTCAACACCTCAGGCTGGAAACGCTCGTGCTCATAAAGAGCTGCCCCGTCTCAAAATCCCTGTCCTCTCCCTGAACGTGTTGTAGCCCAGTTCGCTGTACTGCCCTCCAGTCTCATCCATCCCGTCATAGTCACAGATTCACAGGCTCTAGCCTCTTCCTGCTCCTGCCCTCTTGTCTCTGGTGCATCCCAACTCCACACCTCAAGATGATCCCTCTGTCCTCTACCCCTCTCACCCGCCATCTGCGCTCAACAACATCGTCTGAAATCGCAGGGTTAGTTTTCACTTGTGCATGCAGGCCGACTCCCACCATTGCTCTTAATTGCCCTATTCTGCCTGTCAATCTTTTATGTGTGCCTGTATTTGATCTCCCACATTCTGCGCTCTGGACAGGTGAGTTCACCCAGTTCTGTCTAGTCTGTGTGTTTATCTTTGTCAAACCCTGCTGTTGTAGAGCTGTCTAGCATGGAAACAGACCCTTCGCTCCAACTCATCCATGCCAACTCAGTATTCTAAATTAACCTAGTCCCATTTGGCCCACCGCCCTCTAAACCCTTGCTATCCATGTGCCCATCCAGATGCCTTTGAAATGATGTAATTGCACCAGCCTCCACCACTTCCTCATTTCATACACGCCCCACTATCTGCGTGAAAATGTTGCCGCTTAAGCCCCTTTTACATCCTTCTCCTCTCACCTTAAACCTAAGCCCCTCTGGTTTTGGACTCCCCTACCCCCTGGGGAAAAGACCTTGTGTATTCACCCTGTCCATGCCCTTCATGATTCAATAAACATCTATAAGATCCCCCCTCTGCCTCCGACGCTCCAGGGAAAATAGTTCCAGCCTATTCCACATCTTCCTGTAGCTCAATCCCACAAACCCTGGCAACATTCTTGTAAATCTACTCCGACCCCTTTCAACCGTAACAGCTATCCTACAGCAGGGAGGCCAGAACTGAACACAGTATTCCAAAAGTGGCCCTAACCAATGTCCTGTACAGCCACAGCGTGACATTGCAGTTCCTACACTCAACGCACTGGCCCATAACAGCAAAACGCCTTCTTCACTCGCCCTGTCTACCTGTGACTCCACTTACAGGGGGCTAAGAACATGCAACCCTGGCTCAGCAGCGCTCCCCAAGTGTGTGTGTGTGTGTGTGTGTGTGTGTGTATGTGTGTGTGTGTGTGTGTGTGTGTGTTTGCCTTTAGGGAAGGAAAACAGCTCGTGACTCCTGGGCTGTGCAGTTTGCTCGAATTTTATCTGCTCGCTTCAATTGCTGAGGCGCTGACTTGGGAACAAAGCAGCTGTACAAAAGTCTTTTTTATAAAAAAGTGAAACCGAGTTCATCGCATGGTATTGACCGAGACACCACAAATGACACCGGGCAAATGCAATCCTGGGTAATGCCTGGGGACTCGTGTCAAAATTGGGAGAGCTGTCCCACAGATGAGTGAGGCAACATCATACACATGGAATCATACCTCACAAACAAGATCCCAGACACTACCATCCATGGACATGTAGGTGGTGGCACAGTGCTGGGGTGGGGGTCAGCTGCCTGCAACCATTGACTCCAGACTGTCTCAAGTCTCAAGGAGAACCCAGCCCTGAGATCCCTGCAAATGCCTGTTGCAAACTCACTCATATTTCTTCATGCCAGGACCGAAGTCTGCATTCCAAGCCAAGAATTCTGATCCTGGTCCCTTCAGAAATGGGGAGGACTCCCGAAAACCACTCTATTCCACCCCCCACCTCCCCTCCCATGTGGACAGCACGATGGCTCAGTGTTTAGCACTGCAGCCTCACAGCACTAGGGACCTGGGTTTGATCCCAGCCTCGGGTGACTGTGTGGGCTTGGTCCGGTATCCTCCCACAGTCCAAAGGTATGCAGGTCAGAGTTGATTGGCCATGGGGAAATGGCCAGAGTGTCCAGAGATGTGCAGGCTCGATGGGTTAGCCACAGGGAGATGCAGGGTTACAGGGATAGGCAAGGGCGATGGCTCTGAGTGGGAGGCTCATGGGAGAGTTGGTGTGGACTGAATGGGCCTGCTTCCACATTCTAAGATACGAAGTCGTGTGGGAGTAATGACCCACGCCAGACTCTTGCGGCAGCCGGTGTGATGTGTTTAGCAGCTTGGACAGGCAGTTTGACAAACAGTTGTGAAGGGCATGTAAGTAGAGTGCCAGGGAAGTGCTGGTCGGGGGTGGTTGGGGAGGATGAAGAATCTGTGCTTTGGGGTTTACTGTGGATGGCGATTGGGATTGGGATGGGGCTACCACAAGTGGGTTACTGGGAGGGATAGGGGGTAGATGTTAGTCGGGGAGCATTGGGGGGTGAGTGTCGAGACCCAGGAACTCAGGTGGGCAAGGGTTGGGGATTGTGGGGGATTTGGAATTGTGTTGGATTAGAGTAGGGATGGTGTTGGCTGGGGTTCATAGGAACATGTAAGGGGCAGGGAGCGGGGAAGCGTGTGACTTGAGAGAATGATCTTATCAGTTTCCCAGGATTCAGACTGGCTCATTCCTTTCCTGCATAGCTAGTAACTTATTGGATGCAGACCTCTGATTTTTCCGAGGTTGAGGGTTTGTTTTTGGAGGGTTCCAGACCCAAGGGAATTCTCCATTGGAATCTTCAATTTCCCAGGAATTTCCCACAGAGTCTGCCACGTCTAGGATTCGATGGGGCCCTAATGCTCAACTGAAAGCTCCAACCACTGTCTGGCTATTGGAGTATCTAGACCATGCTACATGCCGTCCTCCCTCGGCTGATTAATCAGTATTCCTCTGAGTAGAACAGCTCAGAATGTACTGTGGTGGGGGATTTCAATGTCCACCACCCAGACTGGCTCGGCAGCAGTAATACCGATCGAGCTGGTCAGGTCCTAAAGGACGTAGCTGCTCGACTGGGTCTGCGCAGGTGGTGAGGGAACCATCAAAAGGGAAAAACATACTTGACCTCATCCTCACTAATCTGCCAGCTGCAGTTACATCTGTCCATGACAGTATTGGTAAGAGTGACCATCGCACAGTCCTCATGGAGACAAAGTCCCACCTTCACTTTGAGTATAATTTCTTTCGTGTTGTGTGGCCCTATCACCAACCTAAATGGGACAGGCTTCGCACAGATCTAGCAGCTCAAGACGGGCATCCATGAGGTGCTGTGGGCCATCGACAGCAGCAGGATTGTACTCCAGCACAATCTCTAGCCTCATGGCTTGGCATACCGCTCACTCAACCATTACCATCAGGCCAGGGGATCAACTCTGGTTGAATGGAGAGTGCAGAAATACATGCCAGGAGCAGCACCCGGCTTACCTGAAGATGGGGTATCAACCTGGTGAAGCCACCAAACAGGACTACTTGCATGCCAGACAGCGAAAGCAGCAAGTGATAGACAGAGCTAAGCAATCCCACAACCAACAGATCAGATCTCAGCTCTGCAGTCCTGCCGCATCCAGTCATGAATGGTGCTGGACAATTACACAATTGTCTGGAGGAGGAGGTTTCACAAATATCCCCATCCTCAATGGTGGAAGAGCCCAGCACATCAGTGCAAAAGATAAGGCTGAAGCATTCTCAGCAATCTTCAGGCAGACGTGCCGAGTGGATGATCCATCTCGGCCTCCTCCAGTGGTCCCCAGCATTGCAGGTACCAGCCTTCAGCCGATCTGATTCACTCCACATGATATCAAGTAGCAGCTGGAGATGCTGGATACTGCAACGGCGACATGCCCTGGCAACATTCCTGGAATAGTACTGAAGAGTTGTGTTCCAGAATGAGCTGCACTCTGTTGCCAAGCTGTTTCAGTGCAGTCACAACACTGGCGTCTACCCAGCCATGTGGAGAATTGCCTGGGTATGCCCCGTACACAACAAGTTTGGGACATGCCCAGCCCAAGAAAGAATGTGACCTTGTCAGGGTGGGGGGGGGGGTCAGTCACTCTCAGTGACCCTCCCTCGCCCCAGTGTTTGACCCAAGGCTGCCATGGGTAGAAATGAGGGGAGACTGAAGGAACTGCGTGTGTTTTTTGGTGCCCGGTCTTCATTTTTGGTCCAGTTCTAATTCTGTGGGGTAAGCCAGCTATTGATAAATAACGAGGCTTAATCTCGGACTTGATGTGCTATTAGTTACACCGAGTAAATTCTGTTGATCCAGTTTTGGTAATGGTCTCTGTCTGGTGGGCCCCTGAAGGATTCTGTCCTAGTGCCTAACCCCGTTCAGCACCAGAAACTGTCATCAATGCTTTCCACTTCAAAAAACACTGCTTGATTTCAGTCCCTGAGTGTACATCTGCAGCTCAAACCCTCGTCCATCTCTGCTAACCTTGAACTACCCTTGTTCTCAACAATTCTTGTTTAAAAATCCCACCCCCCCCACACACACACTTCAGCGATTGCATATCTGTATGTACTTGTTCACAGTGGGTTGTCACAGTAATCTTTTACTCTGTATCTAACCCCGTGCTGTCCCTGGGAGTGTTTGATGGGGGTCAACGTAGAGAAAGCTTTACTCTGTATCTAACCCCATTGCTCTCCCTGTACTGGGAGTGTTTGATGTGATGTGCCCTGTGCACTGACATACTGAAGTTTTGCTTTGAAACTGAAGTCAACAATCCCCGAATATGCCCCTGACTGTATTTTATTTCCAGAGAGCTGATCTCATCTAGTTCCCTGCCTCCAGAGCTCGCATTCCAAATTTTGGCAGCTCTGGGCAGGCCGTTTACAATTCCCAGGCACTGTGATACGTGCTAAAGCTCCAGTCATCAGTGAGCAATAAAACATCGTGCTGTCAACAAGAACACACCCACACCCTGGGAACAGATCGGAACATCCTCAAAAAGCAGCTGACTTCAGCTCCTAGCTGTGACCCAAATTTAACAGCAGCGCTAAAGAACAGAACACAGGCCCCGCGTACAGTCACGTCAAACACTCCCAAAACGGGGACAGTGTAGAGAGACGGTCTAACCCAGAGCCATATTGAGAGTGTTTGATAGGAGACAGTGTAGAGTAACCTTCACTAACCTTACCCTGGTGCCTCAAATGCATGTATGTATACTCTTGTTCAAATAAGAGATGTCTTTCGTTTGTTTGGACAGAGTGAAACTCCAATGTTTGCTACTGTACAGAACCATCTGTTACTGTGTATATGTAAAGGTAATTTTTATGAATAAAGTATATTTATGAAACAAAAAAGTAATCTTTTACTCTGTATCTAACCCCGTGCTGTCCCTGGGAGTGTTTGATGGGGGTCAACGTAGAGGAAGCTTTACTCTGTATCTAACCCCATTGCTCTCCCTGTACTGGGAGTGTTTGATGGGGGACAGTGTAGAGGGAGCTTTACCCTGTATCTAACCCTGTGCTGTCCCTGGGTGCGTTTGATGGAGATGGTGTAGAGGGAGCTTTATTCTGGATCTAACCCCGTTACTGTCCCTGTCCCTGGGAGTGGTTGATGGGGGGACAGTGTAGAGGGAGCTTTACTCTGGATCTAACCCTGTGCTGTCCCTGTCCCTGGGACTGTTTGATGGGGGATGGTGTAAAGGGAGCATTACTCTGTATCTTACCCTGTGCTGTCCCTGTCCCTGGGGCTGTTTGATGGGGGATGGTGTAGGGGAAGCTTTACTCTGGATCTAACCCTGTTGCTGTCCCTGTCCCTGGGAGTGGTTGATGGGGGGACAGTGTAGAGGAAGCTTTACTCTGGATCTAACCCCTTTGCTGTCCCTGTCCCTGGGAGTGGTTGATGGCTGGGGTGTCAGTGTAGAGGAAGCCTTACTCTGTATCTAACCTGGTACTGTCCCTGTCCCTGGGGGTGGTTGATGTGGGATGGTGTAGAAGGAGCTTTACTCTGGCTCTAACCCCTTTGCTGTCCCCGTCCCTGGGAGTGTTTGATGGGGGTGGTGTAGAGGGAGCTTTACTCTGGATCTAACCCCGTTGCTGTCCCTGTCCCTGGGAGTGGTTGATGGGGGATGGTGTAGAGGGAGCTTTGCTTACAGTTTACTTTAACTTTCAGAAGAGTAGAGTGACCTTTACTCTGTATCTAAGCCAGTGCGGCCCCTGCCCCTGGGGATGTTTGATAGAGACAGTGCTGGGAGATTGGCCACATTGATATAGTCAGTGCCACGGGAATTCTACCTTAGCTCATCCCTTATCTGCTCATTGTACCCTTAGGTGCGGAGACGTTGAAAGTTCACTTGGCTGATGTTCCATTTTCCACTCCCACAGAACCTGGTGATCCAAAGTCACACTGTCCCACACTCAGTCACTGACACAGAATGGTCTCACCCTGCGACAGAGAAAGATCAAAGCCCTGCACCCAAGAGATCCATTCTTCTCTGAGGTGGGCAGGTCTGGCCTCCGCAGGAACTGGCAAGGTGTGGTCTAACCCCAGTCGAGGGATCCAGTCACTGTGGCGCACTGTAACATAACAGAGAGGCCTGTCATTCCCAGGCTGGAGAGATCCAGCCTTTCCCACACACAGAGATCCAGTCTCTGCAACCCAGTGACCCCCCCCCCACCCCGAGACATAGAGACCCCAGCTTCCTCTGGCAGAGATTCAGCCTGCTGGCCCAAGGACCCAGAGAGATGCCAGCTTGCGCCAGAGCCTCCGTCAGATTCCAGCTTGCAATCCGAGACAGAGGTCCAGCATTCCCCACCACCCCATCCTGAGTATGAGTGAGAGAGATCCAAATTTGCCCTGCACCTTCTCAGCCTCCTAACCCTACCCCAAAATGCTCTTGGGGACCCTGACCCACGCCCACCACAAAGATCTACTGAGTTCTCTGTCCATTTCCCCAGCAAGCTCCCTCTGACACACAGGTACGGGGTTTCCCTAAGGGACAGGAGCTGATACAGCTATGAGTTGTGAGTTCTTCACTCTCCCTCACATCTCCATGTTCCGCCAACTCTCTTTCCAGGACAATACACCTGTAACTGCACAGCCACAGTGTGTCTTTCACAAACTCACACTCACACCCACCCACCCGAGCATTACTGGAGCAACACAGTCACAGAATACAGTCAGATAAAGCCCACAGCCAACTCAGTTCCCTGTAAATTAACTGTTGCTTGCTCTCCCGCACAGTCACTGTCAGCTCCAAATATGCCAATCCTCTCTGGGGCACGGTTCCCACACACACACACACACACACACACACACACACACACACACACACACACACACACACAAACACACACACACACACAAACACACACTGACTCTCACTGGGGTATGGGATCCCACACACACACACACACACACACACACACACACACACACAAACTGACTCTCACTGGGGTATGGGGTCCCACACACACACACACACACACACACACACACACACACACACACACACAAACTGACTCTCACTGGGATATGGGGTCCCACACACACACACACACACACACACACACACACACACACACACACACACAAACTGACTCTCACTGGGATATGGGGTCCCACACACACACACACACTCACACTGGGATACAGGTCCCACACACACACTGACTCTCACTGGGGTATGGGGTCTCACTCACACACACACACACACACACACACGCGCACACACACACACACACACACACACACACACACACACACACTGACTCTCACTGGGGTACGGGGTCCCACACACACACACTGACTCACACTGCGGTACGGGGTCCCACACACACACACACTCACACTGGGGTACATGTCCCACACACACACAGGCTCCCACTGGCGTATGGGGTCTCTCACGCGCACACACACACACACACACACACAGACTCTCACTGGGGTATGGGGTCCCACACACATACACACACTGACTCTCACTGGGATACGGGGTCCCACACACACACTGACTCTCACTGGGGTATGGGGTCCCACACACACACACACACACACTGACTCTCACTGGAATACAGGTCCCACACACACACTGACTCTCACTGGGGTATGGGGTCCCACACACGCACATACACACACACACACACACACACACACACACACACACACACACACACACACACACAGTGGGGTAGGTGTCCGATGCCTAATTTCCAACCCCAACCATTGGGAGTCATGCATTCAGCAGTCTGGGGCCCAAAGCCCTGGCCTTTCCTCTATAAATCTCTATGTACCTCTCTCTGTGCTCATTTAGGACAACCCCCCTTTAAAAAACCATCCCTTTGATCACTGTGTTTTGTCGCTCGTCCCTAATATGTAGCACACGTGGCCCGGTATTTTACAGTTTTTGGAGCTTGTAGATGTGCCGTTTTGAAGGTCATTCTCTTGTGTTGAGGGTAACTGTATAAAGTTCGTGCTTTGATGTTTAGTTTAATGTACAGTAGACCCGCTGCTTTACACAAAGCACACACAGTCTTCCAAAAACAACAGCTGTGAAACCACTGAGACGGTGGCGACGGGTGTGGGGTGGACATGGAACACAATGTTCTTCCTGTTTACAATTTTCACACATTCTCAGATCGAGTTACTGAACGCCGGAGGATCAGTTTCACATTCAAAGCCTGTATGTAATGTCACACACACACACACACACACACACACACACACACACACACACACACACACACACAGAGATCACAGAAATGTAACAGAAGGTAGTTTGATTACTAAGTGCCTTTCCCCTACATCCATGCACACTATTTCAATCCAAATAACCATCAATGCCCCTATTAGATCTTTAAAAAATTCATTCACAGAATGTAGACCACGCCAGCATTTATTACTGTCCCTAATTGCCCAGAGGACAGTGGAGAATTAGATTCACATTTTTTTGTCATGTATTCTCAAATAGAGAGGCACCATAAAAATGGACCATGTTGTGTTCCTGGTGCTATCTTAGGTACAAAGTAGAAAAATAAGAAAGTATAGATAAAAGTTCAGCATTAAAAGTCCTCCTTATTATAAAGCAGAAAAATAAAGTTCAAAGTTCAACATGCAGATAAGTGCTTAGCCATACTCTCCTCACAGTGGTGCGGTCTCTCCCATGTTGGGCTCTATCACCTCTGTGCTGGGGTCAATATCCCCGTGCTCAACACTGCCACAGGTGCTGGGAGAGTCAACGACATTGCTGTGGGTCTGACGTCACATGTAGGCCAGACCAGGTGAGGATTGTAGATTTCCTTCCCTGCAGGACACCAGTGAACCAGATGAGTTTTTCCTGCCAATTGGCATTGGTTTCATGGTCATCAGTAGATTCTTAATTCCAGATTTCTTTCATTGAATGGGGCTAATTTGGCTTGGGAACATGGTTGACATGGACTAGTTGGACCCGAAGGCTCTGTTTCCCTGCTGCGTGTTGGAATTCCACCATCTGCTGCGGCTGGATTCAAACCCAGGCCCCTCCTAGAGCTGACTGTAGCCAGTCCATGTCGCCCTCTACGCAGGAACTGACTGTAAGCGTCTTGTGTCATCTGACACTGCAAGCAAACTGCGTCACATTGTGCAACCAGGCTATGACCACCTTCCCGCCTAACAACAAAGGGCCAGACTGTTGACAGTCTGGTTCTCTTGTAGAATGACTGTACCCAATGTATGTCTCCCGGGGACTGATTTCAACCGGACTGACCTGAACCTGACTGTGTCCCCCTGCAAGACAGACTGAAAGGAGACCATCCCACTCTGAAAGTGTAACCTGGATGCATCTCTGAGACTGACTGTCAGTCTCCAGAGACGACTCGAACCACCCAGATCAGCCCCAAAAGTGACTGTTGTCATCAGTTTGTCTCCCCGTGACTGAATAACTACCCTGATGATATATCACCTTAACAAAAACAAAGTTGCTGGAAAAACTCAGCAGGTCTGGCAGCATCTGTGGAGGAGAAAACAGAGTTAACGTTTTGAGTCCAGTGACCCTTCCTCAGAACTGACGGTGGCTGGGAAAACATCAGTTAATATGCAGAAAATAGGGAGGTGGGTGGGGAGGGAGTAAACGATAGGATAGAGCACAAAGAGAGAGAAAGACAGTTGGACAGACAAAGGAGTTGCTCACGATCAGGCTGGGAGGATGAATAGTTGTTAATGGGGACTGTTAGTGACTAACAACAGCGGGTATGTAATGGCAGGCTATGTGGTAACAAGGCCTGGTGTGTGGGGTGGGAAGCTGGGACATGGGAGAGTTTAGGCCCTAAAATTATTGAACCCAGTATTGAGTCCGGAGGGCTGTAGGTTCCCCAAGCGGAAAATGAGGTTTTGTTCCTCCAGCTTGCGCTGTGCTTCATTGGAACAACAATGTCAATCCTGGTGTGTGAACAGGTATTTGCTAAAACCGGTTTCCACAGTCATATCACATTCCTCAGTGACTGCCTCTGGCTCAGACTCACCCCACGTGGATTCCAACTGAAGCTCCATCCCTCATGTTTTGGATCCTCCCAGGATCACAGATATCTCCCTGATGTTCAACGTTCCAGAGACAGCTGCTCTCACCCCATCCTGACACCCACACTCAGTGCCATGCAGCACCGCACGCGACCTTTCTCTCCAACAGCATCGCAACACAGTGGCTCAGGGCTGCACTTCTCCTCAGTTCCACCTCATCCTCCGGCTCATTCCTCGTGCTAACAAGAAACTTTTCATTTTCCTTTCAGGCATCAAGGTCCACAAGATGCACCAACTCAAAAATACCCACGACTCTCTGGAACCTTCCTCTCCTCCCCTTACCTCTGACTCTACCCCCTCCCTCATGCACCCCACCTCCTATCGGGTATTCACCATCCCTCCTAACCTTCCGCTCTCCAATGCTGAATGCTCTGTACTCAGCAAAAGCCTCAGCTTTATCCCTCTGTGTCCCCACCTAAACGACTTTCCGGCACGATATCACGCCATCTTCGCCTCCGTTCTCATTACTTTGGACAAGAGTCCTCTCCCTGTCCCACAGACCCCTTCACTCAATTCCACTCAATTCCAACACTCTCCCTCCACCTGGACTCCTCGCTCTGGCCTTTTAGCTGCACTCAATCTATTCCTTGAGGACTGTCGATGTGATATTAGTCACCTCAATTTCACTGCCCACTCAACTAATCCAACCTGTCTACCTCTGAGGAGACTGTACCCCATGCTCTCAGATCTAACCCTGACTTTGTCATCGAGCCTGCCGATGAGGGTGGTGCTGTTGTTGCCTGGCATACTGACCTCTACCTTGCAGATGCTGAGCGCCAGCTCTCAGATACCCCCTTCTACTTTTCCCTGGACCATGACCCCACCATGGCACATCAGGCCATTGTATCCACTACAGTTACGGATCTCATTTCATCCATTCGCTTCCAAACTAATAGCCCCCAGCCCTGCCCAGCTCATTTCTACCACCTGCCAAAAATCCACAAACGAGACTGTCCAGGCCGACACATTGTTTCAGCCTGCTCCTGCCCCACAGAACTCATCTCTTCCTTCCCTGACTCCGTCTTCTCTCCTCGGTCCAATCCCTACCCACATACATCTGTGATTCCTTTGACACTTTATGCCAGTCTTAAAGCTTCCAGTTTACCGGCTCCAGCCACCCCCTCTTTACCATGGGTGTGCAATCCCTTTACACATCCATTCCCCACCAGGAGGGCCTTAGGGCTCTCCACTTCTTCCTGGAGCAAAGACCTGAGCCATTCCCACCCACCACCACCCTTCTCTTCTTGGCCAAGCTCGTCCTCACCCTCAACAACTTCTCTTTCAAATCTCTCATTTTCTTCAGCTAAGAGGGGTTGCCATGGGTACCCGCATTGGCCTTTCACCTGGTCAATCTCTGACTCCTCCCTTCCCTTCCTTGACATTTCTATTTCCATTTCTGGGGATAGACTGGCCACTGATATCCATTACAAAGCCACTGACTCCCACAGCTACCTGGACTACACATCCTCACACCCCACTTCCTGTAAAGGCTCCATCCCATTCTCTAGGTTCCTCCGTCTCTGTCGCACATGTTCAGATGAGGCCAATTTCAACAAGGGAGCCTCCGAAATGTCCACCTTCTTCCTCAGCTGAGGATTCCCCAGCTCCGTTGTCGATAGGGCCCTCAACAGGGTCCGACCCATATCCCGCTCTTTCGCCCTCACCCCTTCTCTTCCCCCCCGCAACAGCGATAGGGATCCCCTGATCCTCACCCACCATCCCACCAGCATCCACATCCAGAAGATCATCCGATGCCATTTCCGCCACCTCCAGCAAGATGCCACCACCAGACACATATTCCCCTCCCCTCCCCTCCCTCATCCGCCTTCCGCAGGGACCGTTCCCTCCAGGGCACCCTGGTCTACACTTCCTTTACCCCCACCACCTCTCCACAGCCTTACGGCACCTTCCCCTGTAACCGACGAAGGTGCAACACCTGCCCATTTACCCCTTCGCTCCCCAGTATCCAAGAGCCCAAACTTACCTTCCAGATGAAGAAACACTTCACCTGCACTTCCAAGAATCCAGTCTACTGCATTCGCTGCTCACACTGTGGTCTCCTCTACATTGGGGAAACGAAGCATAGACTTGGTGACCGCTTCGCAGAACATCTGAACTACCTGTTGCCCGTCACTTCAATGCACCACCCCACTCCCTGGCCAACACCTCTGTCTCCGGCTTGCTACAGTGTTCCAGCTAAACCCAACACAAGCTGGAGGAACAACACCTCATTTTATGCTTGGGTACCCTACAGCCCTCCAAACCCAGCATTGATTTTAATCATTTTAGGGCCTAAACTCTCCCATATTCCAGCGCCCACCCGCCCCCACCCCACACACCAGGCCCTGTTACCACATAGTCTGCCACTACACACCCGCTGTTGTTAGTCACTAACAGTCCCCATTAACAACTATTCACCCCCACCCCGTCCTGATCGTTAGCAACTCCTTTATCTGTCCAACTGTCTTTCTCTCTCTTTGGGCTCTATCCTATCATTTACTCCATACCCTACCCAACAGAGCCTAGCGGGGAAGGCAGTAGAGCAACAATGGCAGGAGTTTATACGTGTTATTGAGGACAGAGTACAGAGGTTCATCCCAAAGAAAAGAAAGATTATCCGGGGTGGGATTAGACAGCCATGGCTGACAAAGGAAGTCAGGAAATGTATCAAAGAAAAAGAGACAGCCTATAAAGTGGCCAAGAGCACTGGGAAATCAGAAAATTGGGAAGGCTACTAAAACAAACAGAGGATAACAAAGAGAGCAACAAGGAAGGAGAGGATCAAATATGAAGGTGGGCTAGCTAGTAATATTAGAAATGATAGTAAAAGCTTCTTTCAATACATAAGAAACAAACGTGAGGCAAAAGTAGACATTGGGCCGCTCCAAATTGATGCTGGAAGGCTAGTGATGGGAGATAAGGAAATAGCTGAAGAACTTAATAAGTACTTTGCATTAGTCTTCACAGTGGAAGACATGAGTAGTATGCCAACAATTAGGGAGAACCAGGGGGCAGAGTTGAGTATGGTAGGCATTACAAAAGAGAAAGTGCTAGAAAAGCTAAAAGGTCTAAAAATTGATAAATCTCCTGTCCCCGATGGGCTACGTCCTAGAGTTCTGAGGGACGTGGCTGAGGAAATAGCGGAGGCTTTGGTTGTGATCTTTCAAAAGTCATTGGAGTCAGGGAAAGCCCCGGATGATTGGAAAATTGCTGTTGTAACCCCCTTGTTGAAGAAAGGATCAAGGCAAAAGCTGGAAAATTATAGGCCGATTAGCCTAACCTTCGTAGATGGTAAAATTCTTGAATCCATTGTCAAGGATGAGATTTCTAAATTCCTGGAAGTGCAGGGTCAGATTCGAACAAGTCAGCATGGATTTAGTAAGGGGAGGTCGTGCCTGACAAACCTGTTAGAATTCTTTGAAGAGGTAACAAGTATGTTAGACCAGGGAAACCCAGTGGATGTTATCTATCTAGACTTCCAAAAGGCCTTTGATACGGTGCCTCATGGGAGGCTGCTGAGCAAGGTGAGGGCCCATGGTGTTCGAGGTGAGCTACTGGCTTGGATTGAGGATTGGCTGTCTGACAGAAGGCAGAGAGTTGGGATAAAAGGCTCTTTTTTGGAATGGCAACCGGTGACGAGTGGTGTCCCGCAGGGTCCAGTGTTGGGGCCACATCTGTTCACCTTATATATTAATGATCTGGATGAAGGGACTGGGGGCGTTCTGGCGAAGTTTGCCGATGATATGAAGATAGGTGGACAGGCAGGTAGTACTGAGGAGGTGGGGAAGCTGCAGAAAGATTTAGACAGTTTAGGAGAGTGGTCCAGGAAATAGCTGATGAAATTCAATGAGAGTAAATGTGAGGTTTTGCACTTTGGAAAAAAGAATACAGGCATGGACTATTTTCTAAACGGTGAGAAAATTCGCAAATCAGAAGTGCAAAGGGATGTGGGAGTGTCGGTCCAGGACTCTCTAAAGGTTAACTTGCAGGTAGAGTCCGTAATTAAGAAAGCAAATGTACTGGTGTCGTTTATCTCAAGAGGGTTGGAATATAAAAGCAGCGATGTGCTTCTGAGGCTTTATAAGCCTCTAGTTAGGCCCCATTTAAAGTACTGTGTCCAATTTTGGGCCCCACACCTCAGGAAGGACATACTAGCCCTGGAGCGTGTCCAGCGGAGATTCACACGGATGATCCCTGGAATGGTAGGTTTAGCGTGCGATGAACGGTTAAGGATCCTGGGATTGTACTCATTCGAGTTTAGAAGGTTGAGGGGAGATCTAATAGAAACTTACAAGATAATGTATGGTTTAGAAGGGGTGGATGATGGGAAGTAGTTTCCGTTAGGCAGGGAGACTAGGACCCGTGGGCACAGCCTTAAAATTAGAGGGGGGCAATTTAAAATGGAAATGAGACGACATTTCTTCAGCCAGAGAGTGGTGGGCTTGTGGAATTCATTGCCGCAGAGTGCAGTGGAGGCCGGGACGTTGGATGCCTTCAAGGCAGAGATCGACAAATTCTTGATCTCACAAGGAATCAAGGGCTGCGGGGGGAGTGCAGGGAAGAGGTGTTGAAATGCCCATCAGCCATGATTTAAATAGCAGAGTGGACTTGATGGGCTGAATGGCCTTACTTCCACTCCTATGTGTTATGGTCTTATGGTCTTAACTCCCTATTTTCTGCATACAAATTGACATTTTCCCAGCCACCATCAGTTCTGAGGAAGGGTCACCGGACCTGAAATGTTAACTGTTTTCTCCTCCACAGATGCTGCCAGACCTGCTGAGCTTTTTCAGCAACTTTGTTTTTGCTCCTGGTTTACAGCGTCCGGAGTTCTTTCAGTTTTTATACACCACCTTAAGATTGATGGTAACCAATATTTTCCCAAGACCATTCCCCCATGCTCTGTCATTGACATTGACTGTAACCCCTGAGATTGTCTGTAGCTAGGCTGTGTCAGGGAGGCTGATTGTCATCCCTGAAAAAGACTGTAACTAAGCTGTGTCCCTGAAAATAGACAAACCAGATTATAGTGTCCAAGTGGTTAAAGACATCAGTTACAAGCTGGTTGCCTGAGATGGAGACTGAGGGGTCCAGGAAGGTGAGGGATGTGCTGGAGATGGCCCAGGTGAACTGAAGGTTGGGGTGGAAGGTGTTGGTGAAGTGGATGAACTGTTCAAGCTCCTCTGGGGAGCAAGAGGCGGCGCCGATACAGTCATCAATGTAACGGAGGAAGAGGTGGGCTCTCTGATGAAGGGTCTAGGCCCGAAACGTCAGCTTTTGTGCTCCTGAGACGCTGCTGGGCCTGCGGTGTTCATCCAGCCTCACATTTTATTATAGTGTCCAGGGATGTGCAAGCTAGCCATGGGAAATGCAGGGTCACAGCGAGTGGGTCTGGGTGGAATACGCTGTGGATACATTTGGTCGAATGGCCTGCTTCCACAGTGTTGGGTTTCTATGAATGACTGTAACCCTGTGACAGACTGTAACTGGTCTATGTCCCTGAGACTGAATATAGACCCTGAGACACTGTAAGTGAACTATATCCCTGAGAAGGACTGTAGCTGGACTGTGTTCTCAACACTGACTGCTGTCAAAGTTAAGTGGGCGGGGGGGTCTGTTCAGTTACTAGTGTTTCATCTAAATATAGATTCGTACAAGAAACTGATAGAATCAAACTCCAATGTTTGTTTCCTTTACAGGGCTGAACTGTGATTGTGACTGTGTAAATGTTCAAGATTTTTTTTATGAATACAGTATATTCTTGAAATTAAAATTGAGACTGACTTTAATTAGTCATTGTCCCCTGTCAGGGCTTAATTATGTTTCCCGGAATTTTTGATTGCTAGTAATAAGATGACTCACTATGAATACTCTGATGATCCTGATTTCAGTACCAGGATTGCCACTTCCTTCCACTGTTTTGTACTCGTTAGAAGATATTTACTCAGGCAGTAAGGTCAGCATAATCACGAAGGCAGAATCCTGAGAATGGGAGTGGTATCAAATCTTGAGACTGAGCAATGAGTCTGCGCAGGTTCAGACTTCACCCGATGAAGAGGCAGCACAATGAAAGCCTGTGATTTCAAATAAACCCATTGGACTGTGACCTGGTGTTGTGTGGCATCTGACCAGTTCTGGGAAGAGAGATTATTTCTGCTCAATACTTTAAATTTCCAAACCAGTAGGGGGTTTCCAGGCCTGACTCAGAGATGTCAGGTTGTAGAGCTGAATGAACACAGCAGGCCAAGCTGCATCAGAGCAGCATTTTCCGAAGGGTCCAGACCCGAAACATCAGCTTTCCTGCTCCTGTGATGCTGCTTGGCCTGCTGTGTTCATCCAGTGCTATACCTTGTTATCTCAGATTCTCCAGCACCCCATTGCATGGCCCAGAGAGACCCCAACTCTCGCCCAACCATCCCCCCGGACGGACCCTCCCCTCTTGCCTATCACGCACCAGTCAGACTCTCCCTCTCCCCATTGCATCCAACAAACAGATCCTCACTCTCGCCCCAACATCCCCCACAGACAGGCCCTCCCTCTCCCCATTGCACCCAACAGACAGACCCCCATGCTCGCCCCAACATCCCCCACAGACAGGCCCTCCCTCTCCCCATTGCACCCAACAGACAGACCCCCATGCTCACCCCAACATCCCCCACAGACAGACCCTCCCTGTCCCCATTGCACCCAACAGACAGACCTCCACTCTCGCCCCAACATCCCCCACAGACAGGCTCTCCCTCTCACCATTACACCCAACAGACAGACCCCCACTCTTCCCTATTGTCCACCCAGACAGACCCTCACTCTCACCCCAAGATAGACACTCCCTCTTTCCCACCACCCACTGAAGTAGACCTCCACTTTCTCTCAAACTCCTACCCAGACAAACACTCCCTCCCTCTCTCAGTCATACTACAGACCCTCACTCCCTATCTAACAACGCAAGCATTGAGAAATATTGGAACTTGTGATGAAGGGACTGCAAAAAAATTGGAGTGACTGCATGCAAACAGATCAGATTGGCCGAAGTATACTATTTAAGGAGCGCGTAGATGTTTTGGCATAGTTTCTGAGAGCATACTGTTCTTGAGCAGCTCTGGCCTGGTTATTTAAAGCAGGATGTAAATACATTGCCGGCTGTACTTAGCCGAAGGGCTGCAAGCTGAAGAAAGCAGCTCCCGAAGGGGGTAATTGGGAGAATAAATACTGGAGGGATATTTTGAAATATATTTAAGAGGGGAGCGTTTTGTGCACATTGACAGTGGAGAGAGTCTTGAGCAGGTTCAGAGGGCAGAAAGATCCCAAGGTGACGGGGGGCATAGTACAGGTCCCTAGCACAAAGAGACTTCGTCCCCTCCTGTCCCCCGCCGGAGGGGGATGACCAACTTCCGGGATTCCCCCGAATTTGTAACAAACATGAAACTGACACAGGCGGCGCGTGCACCCCACGTGTTACACGGCTTTCCACCAATCAAAGGTCTCCTGCTCCTGGAGCAGCAGCCAATCCGAGGCCAGGACATGAAGTGCCTGCGTGATTCAGTCTTCAGTCTCCAGAAATAAACATGAGCCTGATTCATTCATCACCAGAGTCAGCTTTAACTCCTTCATCACCAGAGGCGTGGGGTGGAGGTGCTGGTGTTGGTCTGGGGTGGGACAAGGTCAGAAATCACACGACACCAGGTTATAGGCCAACAGATTTATTTGAAATCACAAGCTTTCGGTGCCTGACTCCTCCTTCAGGTGTTAGTGAGAGAGGTAGTATCAGAAATTATAAGTAAAAGATCACAGTGTTGATGAGGATCTACGAAATAAACCTAAGACGATGCTCAATCTTTAGAGATCGTAGGAACTGCAGATGCTGGAGAATCTGAGATAACAAGGCGTGGAGCTGGATGAACACAGCAGGCTGAGCAGCATCAAAGGAGCAGGAAAGTTGACGTTTCAGGCCTCGACCCTCCTGAAGAAGGAGGATCTCTGCCCAAAATGTCAGCCTTCCTGCTCCTCTGATGCTGGTTGGCCTGCTGTGTTCATCCAGCTCCACACCTTGTTATCTCACTAAATCTTTAATCAGTTAGAAGGTTCCATTGATCACTATGTATATGTAAATCCCCGAATTCCTTTGAAGTCACTGTCCTGAGAGTACTAAAGGTTTTATCAGTGTCAAAGAGGAGTGAGATTTTAGATCAGACAATGCATGTCAGTTGCGAGGCCTTGTTAAAAATTTGTTTCTGTTTTGGTTTGGAGTCAGGCTGGTTTTATTTCTAAAGTAAGAATTTCAAAATGCCACATTGTCTGTAAATTGTGTGCTTGAAAGAAATTTGCGGATTTACATATACATATTAATCAATTAAATCATTCTAACTGATGAGAGATTGAACTGAGTTTTTGGTTGTTTAGCACATCCTCATCAATGGTGTTATAAATTTTGTGCCTGATACAAAGGCCTGAAGAAGGAGTAAGGCTCAGAAAGCTTGTGTTTTCAAATAAATCTGGTGTCATGTGATTTCTGACCACAACCAGAGTCAGCTTTAATTCCTTCCTCATCAGAGCCAGCTTTAACTTCATCACCAGAGTCAGATTTAATCCCTCCAACAACACGGTGTGCAGGAGAGAGAAACAGAGTTCACATTTTGACACTGGTAAAGTTAAGAGCAAAGAACAGGGTAGCATAGGAACATGCCCTTCAGCCCACGAAGTCTGCACCAACACATGATGCCTTTCCAAACTAAAATCCTTTTTCCATTAATGTATCCCTCTATTCCCTGTTTATTCATGTGTCTGTCAAGGTGCCTTATAAATGTTGCTCGAACATAGATCGGTACAGCACAGTACAGGCCTTTCGGCCCACGATGTTGTGCCGAACTTTTACCCGAAACCTAAGGTCCATCTAACCTCCACCCCTACCTTATGCTATCATCCATGTGCCTATCTAATAGCTGCTTAACCGCCCCTAATGAGGCCGAATCCACTACTCTCTCCTGCAATGCATTCTACGCCCCGACCACCCTCTGGGTAAAGAATCTACCTCTGACGTCACCCCAATATCTACCTCCACTCACTTTAAAACTATATCCCTGTGTAATAGCTACCTCCACCCTAGGAGAAAGTCTCTGGCTGTCGACCCTATCAATACCTCTGATCATTTTGTACACCTCTATCAAGTCACCTCTCATCCTTCGTTGTTCTAAAGAGAAAAGCGCTAGGTTTCCGAACCTCTGAAGCCTCTATCACCTCCTCTGGCAGGGTATTCCAGGCATTTACCATCCTCTGTGTTAAAAAGCTTGCCTCTTACATCTTTTTTAAAGTTAGCCCTTTTATCTTCATCCTTTTTTCCTCAGTATGGTGGCAAAATAGCAGTCCAACATGTGGGCTCTACAGACCAGGAGCCCAGAGGTCTTTATTCTGTCCACCACTTTGTTCCCTTCCATGCTTCTCTTAATGTTTCCATGTGTTATGTTACCCTACCTTCTCTTAATAACTTTGGCAGAAGGTACCTACTTCTGGCCCAAGGCCAGTAATGAGGTGGATCCCAATGGCCCACAATGGTGGTACTGCTCTGTTGCCTGGAGGGTGGTCCCCCGGTGTGGCAGTCTCCCAGTGTAGCGGCCTTGTCCAGGAGGGGGTGGTCTCACGGTGTGGCAGCCTTGTCCAGGAGGTGGTGGTCTCACGGTGTGGCAGCCTTGTCCAGGAGGGGGTGGTCTCACAGTGTGGCAGCCTTGTCCAGGAGGGGGTAGTCTCACAGTGTGGCAGCCTTGTCCAGGAGGGGGTGGTCTCACAGTGTGGCAGCCTTGTCCAGGAGGGGTGGTCTCACAGTGTGGCAGCCTTGTCCAGGAGGGGGTAGTCTCACAGTGTGGCAGCCTTGTCCAGGAGGGGGTGGTCTCACAGTGTGGCGGCCTTGTTCAGGATGCGGTGGTCTCATGGTGTGGTGGCCTTGTCCAGGAGGGGGTGGTTTCACGGTGTGACAGCCTTGTCCAGGAGGGGGTAGTTTCACGGTGTGACAGCCTTGTCCAGGAGGGGTGGTCTCCCAGTGTGGTGGCCTTGTCCAGGAGGGGGTGGTCTCATGGTGTGGCAGCCTTGCCCAGGAGGGGGCGGTCTCACGGTGTGGCGGCCTTGTCCAGGAGGGGATGGTCTCACGGTGTGGCAGCCTTGTCCAGGAGGGGCGGTCTCCCAGTGTGGCAGCCTTGCCCAGGAGGGGGTTGTCTCCGAGTGTGGTGGCCTTGCCCAGGAGGGGGTGGTCTCACGGTGTGGTGGCCTTGCCCAGGAGGGGGTGGTCTCACAGTGCAGCGGCCTTGTCCAGGAGTGGTTGGTCACAGCCTGCAGCGATGCTCTTGTCCCGGCGAGGGAGATTTCATCCTGTCCTGGAGGTTTTCCTTGGCGGCCTCTGGGTATTCCAGCAGGTGAAGATCTGGTCCCAGTGTGGAGGTCTTGGGCCTTGCTTCGTAGACAGCTTCCAGGTTTTTCAATGGCCCAGCATGGGCCTCTAGCCCCAGCAGGGTGGACTTGTGTTGGTGTGTGGTCATGGCCCAGCTCTGTGTGGCGATTTTGGCCCAGTACTCTGAACCCTGGAGCCATTGATTAAACTGTGATGAGCTTTTACATTTTTTCTTCTTATTTATGACTGTTGTCATTAACGTCAGCGCCAATGTATGATGACTCATAAAACTTCTCACAATTTATTTGTAAAAGTACAAGTGACAGTAAGTTACCATTCTATTCCATTCCTTGACCCTATTAATGAACATTTCTGCTCTGGGAAAAAGACTGTCACTATGCAATTTATCTGTGCTTCTCATAATTTTGTACATTTCTATCACGTTGCCCCTCCTTCTATGTTGAAGTGAAACAAGCAAAGCTTGTCCAATATTCCAAAACTTGTCCAAAACTCAGAAGCCATCTCTTAGAGCATCTGTCACCACATGACAAACGACAACACCTTCCGGTCGCCAACCATTTTAAGACCACCTCCCACTCCCTGAGTGACCTGTCTACCCTGGGCCTCCTCCAGTGTCCCAGTGGCACCACTCACAAACTGGAGGAGCAGCACGTCATGGGACCCCACAGCTAAACACAGATTTAAAACCTTCCCACTCCCAGCCTCATCCCATGACCAACCCTCCGTCTCATCCCCACCTCCTTGATCTGTCCATCTTCTCTGCCACCTATCTGCACCCCCACTTCACTGACTAATCACCGCCACTCCCTACCTTCCCCAACCCCTACCCTCCTCTCTCTGTTTATTTCTGAGCTCCCTTCCCCCCCGGCCCATTTCTGAAGCAGGGTCCAGGCCCGAAATGTCGATTTTCCCGCTCCTCCGATGCTGCCTGGCCATTTGTGTTCCTCCAGCTCCACACTGTGTTGTCTCCGACTCCAGCACCTGCAGTTCTTCCTATCTCCTAAAGCTTGTCTCGTCATAGCTTATACCCTTGAAACCAGGCAACATCCAAGAAGCTATCTCTGTACCCCTCTCCAACATCTCCGCATCCTCAGGGTAGTGTGGCGAAGTGGAATTATACACAATATTTCAAATACGGCCAAAGTGAAGTTCTATGCAGCTGCAACGTGACTTTCATGTGCTGATCGATGATGGTAAGCATGCCATCTTGACCACCTTACTCTCTTGTGTTGCCAATTTCAGGAACCGTGCAATTGTGTGCCTAGATCGCTCTGTACCTTGATGCTTCTAAGGTTTGTGTCATTTACTATATACATTCTTAGGGCATTAGATCTTCCAAAACGCATCACCTTGCATTCTCCTGGAATAAACCTCCTCTGCCATTTCTCTGCCCCAGCCTATCGATTTCCTGCCATGTCCTTTGGCAATCTTCACTATCCAAAATTCCCTCCAATATTTGTCACCGATAACTTACTAATCAGGCCGTCCAAATTCTCCTCCAAATCCCTTTATATATTACAAATGACAGAGGTCCGGGCACTGGTCACAGATCTCCAATCTGCAAAACACCCTTCCAATGCTAGTAGGGGCATCACGGTGGCTCAGTGGTTAGCACTGCAGCCTACAGCGCCAGGGACCCAGGTTCGATTCCAGCCTCGGGTGACTGTCTGTGTGGAGTTTGCACATTCTCCCCGTGCCTGTGTGGGTTTCCTCCCCAAGTTCAAAGATGCCTGTCGTGTTCAGGGGTGTGTGCGTTATAGGGGGATGGGTCTGGGTGGGATGCTTGTTGGGCCAAAGGGCCTGTTTCCACACTGTAGGGAATCTGATCTAATCTACTGTCTGTCTTCTATGACTAAGCCATCTGTATCCATCTGATCAGCTCACCACAGATCCCAAATTATTCCACCTTTTGTATCAGCCTGCCATGAGGGACCTCCAACTGGCCTTGCTAAACTTCATATAAACTACTTTGACCACATTGCCCTCATCAAACATTCATGTCACTTTCTCAAAAACTCAATAAAGTTTGCAAGACATGACCTTCCCCACACAAATCTCTGCTGCCTATTGCTAATCAGTCCATATTTTTTTCCAAAATATAGACTGGGGAGGCTGTTTGTAGGTCAATCCACATTTGACATGTTGGGGGCCAGTAGATCAGAGTTATGGACCAGAATGTTCCTGTGAGGGTGAAAGGTAAGGATGGTGAGATTTGGCAACCTTAGATATCAAGAGATATTGAAAGGTTAGTTTCAAAGGAAAAGGAAGAATAAGTAGGATTTAGGAGTCAAATCAATTGAAGAGTATAAATGAGGCAGAAAAGAATCTACACAAGAAATTAGGATGGCTAAAAAGGGCCATGAAAAGTCAGGATTAAGAAGAATCCAAGGCATTTTTTACCTATATTAAGATTAGGAAAAGGGTCAAGGACAAAGGAGAGAAATTATGCCCGGAGCCAGAGGAACTGGCGAGATCTTTAATGAGTACTTTGCATCGATGTTTACCAAAGAGAAGAACATGGACAATGGTAAGATAAGGGAGGGGCATATTGATGTCCTGGGGCATATCTTCATTAAGAAGGAGGAGGTGTTGGATAGCTTGAAAAACATTAAGTCCCCAGGTCCTGATCAGATTTATCCCAGGATACTGAAGGAGGCAAAAGAGGAGATTGCTGGGACCTTGATAGAGAGTATTATATCCTCATCAGCCACAAGCAAAGTCCCAGAAGACAGGAGAATAACCCAATGTTGTTCATTTGTTTATGAAGCAATAGTCCAGGAAATTATAGACCACATCCAACTTGATTTGAGTGTTTTGAAGGAGTGACAAAGATTATTGATGAGGGCAGCGTGGTGGATATTGGCTGCATGGACTTCAGAGATGCCTTTGACAAGGTCCTTCATGACAGGTTCATTCAAAAGGTAGAGCTCACATGGGATCCACAGTGAGTTGGATACAGAACCAGCTTGGTTATGAGAAAATCCCTATAATGTGGAAGGAGGCCATTCAGCCCACCAATTCTCCAAAGAGCATCCCACCCGGGCCCACCCCCCACCTATCCCTATGTTCCCTATGGCTAATCCACCTAACCTGCACAACTTTGGACGGTGGGAGCAAACCTGGAGGAAACCAGAGCAGACACAGGGGGAACTCCACACAGTAAGGTCATCCAAGGGTGGAGTTGAACCCTGTCCCCTGGTGCCTTGAGGCAGCAGTGCTAGCCAATGAGCCACCATGCCACTGACAGTAGGAGTGGAAGTGTATTTTTCTGACTGGAGGTCTGTGACCAGTTGCAGTCCACAGGGATCAGTGCCGGGACTGTGATTTGGGTTAGGGTCAGGCATAGGGTACAGCAATTGGCAAGTCATGTTGCAGCTGTATGGAACGTTAGTTAGACAGTGTTTGGAAAACTGATCTACATTCCTGGCTGCTGCACTACCAAAAGGATTTGTAGTCTTTGGAGAGGAGACAGAAGCGGTTTACCAGGATGTTGCCTGGTTTCGAGGGTATTAACCATGAGGAGAGATTGGTCAAGCATGGGTTTGTTTTAACTTGAACATCGAAGTTTGAGGAGCCTGGTAGAGGTTTACAAAATTATGAGAGACATGGATAACGTTTAACGTACGGTGAATGGCTGATGATCCTGGGATTGTATTCATTAGAGTTTAGAAGGTTGAAGGGAGATCTAATAGAAACTTACAAGATAATGTATGGCTTAGAAAGGGTGGACACTGGGAAGCTGTTTCCGTTAGGTGGGGAGACTAGGACCCGTGGGCACAGCCTTAGAATTATAGGGGGTGAATTTAAAACTGAAATGAGGAGACATTTCTTCAGCCAGCGAGTAGGGGGCCTGTGGAATTCATTGCCACCGAGCGCAGTGGAGGCCGGGACATTAAATGTCTTCAAGGCAGAGATCGATAAATTCTTGATCTCAGAAGGAATCAAGGGCTACGGGGAGAGTGCAGGGAAGTGGAGTTGAAATGCCCATCAGCCATGATTTAAATGGCGGAGTGGACTCAATGGGCTGAATGGCCTTACTTCCACTCCTATTTCTTATGGTCTTATGGGATAGCATGGACAATTGGAGTCTTTTTCCCCAGAAAGAAATGTCGATTACAGGTGGGCGTAGGTTTCAAGCAAAAGGGGGTAAGTTTAAAGAAAGTATAAGAGGCAGGTGTTTTGCACAGAGGGAGAGTGCCTGGAATGTACTGCCAGAGGAGGTGGACGCAATAGCAACACTGAAGAGGCATCTTGATGGATGTATGAATAGACAGATACTGTCTGTGTAGAGGCAACAGATCTTCAGTTTAGAAAGATCATAAGTGTCAGCTCAGTCTTGGTGCACTGGAGCACCCGTTCCTGTGCTGTTCTTTCTTGTCCAGTTTCTGCCTGGTACTGATGTAATTAACCTTTTCCCAGTTCAGCACTTTCGCCCAATTACCAGTTTTATTCTATTTTTTTGAAGATTCCCTACGGTGTGGAAACAGGCCCTTTGGCCCCACAAATCCACACCAACCATCAGCGTACCCCACCCAGACCCATCCCCCAATCTAAAAATCCCTGGACACTGTGGGCAACATAGCATGGCCAATCCACCCTAACCTGCACATCTCTGGACGGTGGGAGGAAACCGGAGCACCCGGAGGAAACCCACGCAGACACGGGGAGAATGTACAAACTCCACACAGACAGTTGCCTGAGGCTGGAATCGAACCCGGGTCCCTGGTGCTGTGAGGCTGCAGTGCTAACCACTGAGCCACCATGTCTGCAACTACCTTAAAACATAAAAATGTTCCCTCACTGAAACTTGGATCACTGCCAGGCTCATTCCTCAATTAAAGGTCTATGGCACCGTTCGCGGTTGGAAAATCAAGAAACTCGCCTCGATTCACCTCAGAAATTCTGCTCTTGGTGCTAAGGGATGCCAGTCAATGTATGGGATGTTACTCTAACCACTGCCTCTTGTCACTTAGTGGAGGTACCATCACACAATCTCCCACAGTCAACATCCTGGGGATCATCATTGACCAGAAACTCAACTGGACCACATAAACACAGTGGCTACAAGAGCAGGTCACAGACTAAGAATACCGTGGTGAGTAACACACCTCCTGACTCCCCAAAGCCTGTCCACCATCTACAAGGCACAAGTCAGGAGTGTGATGGAATACTCCCACTTGCCTGGGTGGGGGCAGCCCCAACAACACTCAAGAAGCTTGACACCATCCAAGACAAAGCAGTCTGCTTTGTGACACTACACCCACAAGCATTCACTCCCTCCACGACCGATGCTCAGGAGCAGCAGTGTGTACCATCTACAAGATGCACTACAGAAAATTTCCAAAGATCCTCAGACAGCGCCTTCCAAACCCACGACCACTTCCACCCAGAAGGACAAGGGCAACAGATATATGGTAATACCACCACCTTCAAGTTCCCTTCTAAGCCACTCACCATCCTGACTTGGAAATTTATCACTGTGCCATCAGTGCCGCTGGGTCAAAATGCTGGAATTCCCTCCGTAAGGGAATTGTGGGTCAACCTACAGCAGGTGGATGGCAGCAGTTCAAGAAAGCAGCTCACCCCCATCCTCTCAAGGGCAACTAGAGATGGGCAATAGATGCTGGCTAGCCAGCAATTCCGGCATCCCACAAATGAATTAAAGAAGTTAAAATCATCCCACTATGACAACCTGGTTGTTTCAGCAGCTTTCTAAAATCTGCTTACATATCTGTTCCGCTATCTCCCGCTGGCTGTTGGGATGCCAATAGCATCATCCCATCACAGCGAGCACACCTGACTTATTCCTAAATTCTACCCATACAGCCTGGTAGGATGAGGCCTCCAAGATATCCTCCCTTTGGCGTTCTCCTTAATCAGTAATACAACTCCCTTACCTTTATACAGCCAACCAAATCTCGCCCAAAACAAGTAAACACTGGAACCTCGAGCTGCCAGTCCCACCCTTCTCTCAAACAAGTTTTTGCACTAGCAACATGTACCAATCCATGCTGTAAACTCATCAGCCCCTTACAGCAGAAAGGCTGCATGTCGAAGAAGGCAGGTCGCCACCACCTTCTCAAGGGGCATTTAGGAAGGGAGAATAAATGTTCAACGAATATTTATAAAAAAACATTTATGACAGGTGTGTTTTGCACTCAGTGCAGATTCACAATGCAGAATGGACAGAAAGAGATCCAATCTTGGCCAAAGATGTAGCCTTCACTGCTCTGAGAAATGCCCAGTACAAGGGGCTGATCGGAGATCCCCTTCCCCACTCCAGCTGCATCGGCGAATTAACAACTTCCGGGGATTCCCCGGGATTGGTAACAAAGATGAAACTGACACGCAGGCAGCGCGTGCGCCCCACGTGTTCGGCAGCTGTCTGCCAATCAGAGGTCGCCTGGCCCTGGCACGGCAGCCAATCCCAGGCCAGGGCATGAGCTGCCGGCGTGTTGGAGGAGAAACAGCAGAAGTGAGCCTGATTCATTCATCACCAGAGTCAGCTCTGACATCATCACGAGCCGGCTGAAACCCCCTTCAACCCCAGGGTCAGCATCAACTCCTTCACCCCCAGGGTCACCATTAACCCCTTCATCACCAGGGTCAGCATTAGCCCCTTCACCCCCACGGTCACCATTAACCCCTTCATCACCAGGGTCAGCATTAGCCCCTTCACCCCCAGGGCCACCATTAACCCCTTCATCACCAGGGTCAGCATTAACCCCTTCACAACCAGGGTCACCATTAACCCCTTCATCACCAGGGTCAGCAATAACCCCTTCACCCCCAGGGTCACCATTAACCCCTTCATCACCAGGGTCAGCATCAACTCCTTCACCCACAGGGTCACCATTAACACCTTCATCACCAGGGTCAGCATTAACCCCTTCACCCCCAGGGTCACGATCAACCCCTTCACCCCCAGGGTCACCATTAACCCCTTCATCACCAGGGTCAGCATTAACCCCTCCCTCATCAGTGTCAGCATCAACCCCTTCATCCCCAGGGTCACCATTAACCCCTTCATCAGCAGGGTCAGCATTAACCCCTTCACCCCCAGGGTCACGATCAACCCCTTCACCCCCAGGGTCACCATTAACCCCTTCATCACCAGGGTCAGCATTAACCCCTCCCTCATCAGTGTCAGCATCACCCCCTTCATCCCCAGGGTCACCATTAACCCCTTCATCACCAGGGTCAGCATTAACCCCTTCACCCCCAGGGTCACGATCAACCCCTTCACCCCCAGGGTCACCATTAACCCCTTCATCACCAGGGTCAGCATTAACCCCTCCCTCATCAGTGTCAGCATCAACCCCTTCACCCCCCAGGGTCACTATTAACCCCTCCATCATCAGTGTCAGCATCAACCCCTTCACCCCCGGGGTCACCATTAACCCCTTTGTCAGCAGGTCAGCATTAACCCTTTCAGCATCAGGGTCACCATTAACCCATTCATCATCAGAGTCAGCATTAACCCCTTGATCACAGAGAAGCTTGAGCACATGCACCAGCAGTTCAAGAACAAACTTCTTCCTTACTGTTAATAGGCTGTTGAATGGACCTTTCTAATTTCAAATAATGTTGATCTTGCTTTGTGCACCTCCTGTGTGACCGTAACATTGTATGCCTTGCTCTGCCTAAGCACCCAATGATCTGCATGTCGTTGTTTGCTATGAACTGTCTGTACAGCTCACAAAACAAAACTTTTCACTGTACTTAAGTAAATGCGACAGAAATAAATCAAATCAAACTCTAACCACTTGATCACCAGGGCCAGAATTAACCCCTTGATCACTGGAGTCAACTCCAATTCTGTCATCACCAGATTTTGTTCTAACCCCTTAATCACAGAGTTAGCTCTAAACTCTTTTAAAAAAGTCATTCACAGGATTAGGGCTTCACTGGCTAGGCCAGCGTTTATTGTCCACCTCTAATTGCCCAGAGGGCATTTAAGAGTCAACCAGTGGAGTCACATGTAGGCCAGACCAGGTAAGGATGACAGTTTCCTTTCCTAAAGGACTTAATTACGAGAATCATCTCAACTGACTCCATCTCAGTGTCATCAAATAGTGCAGATGCTGGAAATCTGAAATTAACTAAATTAAGGTGCTGAAGAAACAGAGTTAACATTTCAGGTCCAATGTGACTCTTCTTCACTCTGTTGAATGTGAAGTTGGAGGATTGACTGGAAACAGGGAGGAATGGTGAACGATCAAAAGCAAAGTTGCTGGAAAAGTTCAGCAGGACATAGAATCCTGCAGTGTGGAAACAGGCCCTTTGGCCCAACAAGTCCACACTGACCCTTGGAACATCTCACTCAGACCCATACAGCTATAATCCACACATCGCTGACTGTTACCAGCAATTTAGCATAGCCAATCCACCTATCCTGCACATCTTTGTACTGTGGGAAGATACTGGAGCACCCGGAGGAAATCGATGCAGACACAGAGAGAATGTGCAAACTCCACACAGATAGTTGCCCAAGGCTGGAATTGAACCCGGGTCCCTGGCACTGTGAGGCAACAGTGCTAACCACTGAGCCATCATGCTGCCCCCAATCAAGAGTAAACACAAAGTTGCTGGAAAAGCTCATCAGGTCTGGCAGCATCTATGAAGGAGAAAACAGAGTTAATGTTTAGGGTCCAGTGACCCTTCCTCAGAACTGGAGGAAGTTCTGCAGTTCTGAGGAAGGGTCACCAGACCTGAAATGTTAAGTCGCAGATGCTGCCAGACCTGCTGAGCTTTTCCAGCAAACATTGTGTTTGTTCCTCATTTACAGCATCTGCAGGTCTTTTGGGTTTTATTAAGAATGGTGAATGACTGGTTACCAGTTTGGTGAAATATGTACATATACTGAGAGATGTGCTGGATGTCCAACTTCATGTTCAACAGAGTGAAGAAGAGTCGCATTGGAACCAAAATGTTAACTCTGTTTCTCCAGCACTTTAAGTTAGTTAGTTTCAGATTTCCAGCATCTGCAGTACTTGAGCAGCACTGCTATACTAGTAACGTGGACTTGGACATAATTAGAAAATTTGTAGTTGACACAACATCTCTTGGGTGTTAGAGATAACAAGGTGTGGAGCTGGATGAACACTGCAGGCCAAGCAGCATCTTAGGAGCAGGAAAGCTGAGGTTTTGGGCCTGGACCCTTCCAAAACGTCAGCCTTCCTGCTCCTGAGATGCTGCTTGGCCTGTTGTGTTCATCCAGCTCCACACCTTGTTATCTCAGATTCTCCAGCATCGGCAGTTCCTACTATTCCTTGGGTGTTGGAGTGTTGGTGGTGGTGGTGCTGGTGTGGGGATGGTGTGTGTGAGTTGTGTTGACTTCAAGAAAACTTATATATGCTGGCCATGTGTTTGAGAGCATTTAATGTAGAGAAGAAGTGTTAAGTGATACATTCTGGGTGGAAAACTGATGAGGTACTATGTAAAGCTGCCAACATGAAAGTTGGGCGGGAGGCGACACACCTGGGGAAAATGTCGGCAAATCACTGAAGTGAGCAGGGCAGATGAGGAATGTTGAGTTTTCTAATCTGAGAATGGTTAGGTCCTGGAATGCACTGGCTATGTGGGAGAGGCAGATCTGATCCTGGCTTATATATTACTGGCACTACAAGAACAGATCAGAGGTGAGGAATTCTGTAGCGAGTAACTCTCCTCCTCACTTCCCAAAGTCTGTCCACCATCAACAACTCGGGAATGAGAGTTGAATACTCTCCACTTGCCTGGATGTGTGCATCTCCAACAACACTGAAGAATCAGGGCATCCAGGAGTACTTCCCACTTTCCTGGGTGAGTGCACCTGAAACAATTCAGGACATTTTAAAATACTTTATTCATGGATGTCTGTGTTACTGGCCAGACCAGCGTGTATTTCCCATCAGCAGTGGCCCTTGAGAAGATGGGGTTGAGCTGCCTGCTTGAACTACTAAATTCCACCTACTGCTGATTGACCCACAGTGCCATTAGGGAGCGAATTTCAGGACTTTGACCCAGTGACAGTGAAGGATCAGTGATGCTTTTCCGAGTCAAGATGATGAGTGTCTTGTAGGAGAACTTGAAGATGATGATGTTCCCATGTATTGGCTGCTCTTGTCCTTCTGAGTTGAAGTGGCCGTTGGACTGGAAGGTGCGGTCTGAGGATCTTTGGCGAGTTTCTGCAGTGGATCTTGTAGTTAGCACATACTGCTGCTCCCGAGCATTGGTGATGGAGGGAGTGGGTGTTTGTGGATGAAGTGCCAATCAAGCAGCTGCTTTGTCCTGGATGCTCTGATTCTTCAGTCTTGTTGGAGCTGCACACATCCAGGCAAGTGGGGAGTATTCAATCACACTCCTGACTTGTGCCTTGTAGATGGTGCACAAGGTTTGTGGAGACTGGAGGTCATAGAGATGTACAGCACAGAAACAGATCCTTCAGTCCAACTCGTCCATGCCGGCCAGATTCCCCTAAATCAATCTAGTCCCATCTGCCAGCATTTGGTCCATATCCCTCTAAACCCTTTCCACTCGTACACCCATCCAGATGCCTTTTAAATGTTGTAATTGTGAGTTGCTCACTGCTGTTTTCCTAGTCTCTGACCTGCTCTTGTAGCCGCCGTATTTATGTGGCGAGTCCAGTAGAGTTTCTGACACATGGTAACCTCAGGGATATTGATAGTGGGGGATCTAGTGAAGGCAACACTATTGAATGTCAAGGGGCCATGTTTACATTGTTTCAAATTGGTGGCGGTTACAGCCTGGCATTTGTGTGATGCGTATGTTACTTGTCACTTGTCAGTCCAAACCTGAATTTTGTCCAGATCATATTGCATTTGAACACAGACTCCTTCCATATTTGAGGAGTCATGAATGGTGATGAACATTGCACCAGCATCAGTGAACATCCTCACTTCTGATCTTATGATGGAGGGAAGGTCATTGATGAAGCAGCTGAAGATGACTGGGCCTAAGACACTACCCTGATGAACTCCTACACAGATGTCTGGGAGCTGTGATGACAATGATCTTACTATGTGCCAAGTATGACTCCAACCAGTGGATACTTTACCCCCTGATATCCACTGATTGCAGTTTTGCTTGGGCTCTTTGATGGCATGCTCTGTCAGAGTTAGGCTCTTTCCCAGACACAGCAGTCTGCTAGATTGACTTCCATTCACCACTTTTCAACTTTTACTGTCTCCACTACTCATGCAAAGTGGCAACTGTGTGTGCCTTCTGCAACAGACACTGCAGCAAAACACCAATGCTCCTCAGACAATATCTTCCGAAACGTATGGACTCTCCTCCTTGAAGAACAAAGATAGCAGATACAGGAACACCATCCCCTGCAAGTTCCCCTCTGGAACATTCACTATCCTGATTTGAAACTGCATTGGTCGTTCCTTCTCTATCTTTGAGTCAAAGTCCCAGGCATCAGCTGTGTACTTACAGCAGAATAGAACAGTAATTGGAAAGCGGCTCATCATGACCTATTCAAAGGGCAATTTTTTAGAAAGATCTATGAAGGATGAGTTTTACATTTTGTGCCAGTTGGTATGTCAGGGCAGATTCACAATGCAGAAATGATAAGGAAAGATCCAATCTTGCGGACTGATGCAGCCCGCACCCTCACTGCTCTGGAAACGCCCGGTTCTCCAGTGCAAGGGGCTGCTCGGAGATCTCCGCCCTCCATCCCCACCAACTTCCAGGTTCCCCCCTCACCCCTGGTATTTGTAACAAACGTGAAACTGACACACAAGGCAGCGCGAGTGCACCACATGTTAGGCGGCTGTCCGCCAATCAGATGTCGCCTGCTCCTGGGAGCAGCCAATCCCAGGCCAGGATATTAGGTGACTGCATGAGTCAGTCTCCAGCCTCCAGAAAAAAAACAGCAGAAATTCAACATGAACTGAATTCATTCATCACCGAAGGCAGCTGTAAATCCATCATCACCAGAGTCAGCACTAACCCCTTCACCACCAGAGTCATCTCTCGCCCCTTCATCACCAGTCAGTTTCCTGAGTCGATGGAGTTTTGAATGGATTGTGGACTGATGCTTTCACTGTCTCTCCTGCCAGTTCTATTAGGAGTGCAGGATGCTGGCTCTGGAACTTGTCAACCTCTTGAGTGCTTTCTCCAGTGATTGTGACTTCTTGAAATTCCTCTTTGCCCCTTTGTCCTTTGTTTTACGATTACTTTATTTCAGCCTGAAAATAAAGATTACTCCTTTGAAGAAATGCTTGCTTGAGTTAATCGATACTGAATTGGACTAACTGTAGAAATACAGTGGCTACAAGGGCTGGAGATTCTGCAGCAAGCAACTTACTTCCTGGCAGTCCAAAGCCTGTCCATCTTTGACAATGCACAAGTCAGGAATGTGTGATGGAACACTTATAAGGATGATTGCAGCTCCAAAAACAATTAGCACCAATTTTAACACCATCTAGAACCAAGCAGCCAGCTTGATTGGCACCTTATTGGCACCCCAGCCACAAACATCCACCCTTTCTACCATTGATGCTCGATAGCTGCAGTATGTACCATCGACAAGATGCACTGCATCAACCATCCGAAGAACCTGCCAAAAATATGACCGCGACTATCTAGAAGGACAAAGGCAGCAAATAACTGGGAACATCATCCTCTGCAAGCTCCCTTCTGAGCCAGACACCGTGCTGACTTGGGAATATATCAAGATTCCTTCAAGCATCACTAGGAAAACATCCTGGAATTTCTGTACACCACTTGGACAGCTCAAGACGGTAGCTCACCACCAACTTCTCAAGGGGCAATTAGGAACGGACGAGCATAACTTCCACAATTGAATGACGTTTAATTGAGGCTGAGACCGGATAATTAGGAGCATTGCGAGGGCTTTGGACAGTGTGTTATTCTGGCAGTGTGCCTGACCGGTTGTGCTTAATTCATCTCAGCACCACCTTACTTGGTGCTTGGCACTCACCAGCTGTGGTGTGTGCAGAGGATCCAAGTTAAGGCATTACTCCAGCAAACACGGATAAGAATGCGAGGGCTTAGTCAGGCAGCAATCCCGGCAACAACTGGAGAATTCTGCGCTTGACGATGATGGACGTTCTCGATGTACTGTAAGCAGCAGTGTCAAATATCAGCACACTTTACACAAATAATGCTGTCAGCACCAGGGAATTAACTGTGTTGACTATTCAGGGACAGAATCATCCTCATAGAGACATGGAGAGGCTGAGGTGACCTCTATGCTGGAATACCAGGCAATCTTGTACAAGCTGCCCATTAGTTTCAGGCAGTTGGCTGGTTTAGATTTTGGCATTGACACACAAAGACCACTTTTGTTTTTCCTTTATTTTCCAGCATCACTGGCTGGACAACATTCATTGCCTGATCCCTAATTGCCCAGGGGGCATCTTAAGAGTCATCCACATTGCAGTGGGTCTGGAGTCACAGGTAGGCAAGACCAGGTAAGGATGGCAGCTTCCTTCCCTAAAGGGCATGAGTGAACTGGATGGGTTTTTCTGACAATCGATGCATGGTCATCATTAGATTCTTAATTCCAGATATTTTATTGAATTCAAATTCAACCATCTGTTGTGGCAGGATTCAAACCTGGATCCCAGAATGTTGTCTGGGTCTCTGGATTGACAGTCTAGGCCATCGCTTCCCCCACTTCTTCTACTTCATGGAGTACGCAGCTATGATGTGATCATTGTTGATCCTAGAACTTAAAAATGCAAATTACAAAAACCATCAGTCCATGTTGTCTGCAGTTCTCTCCTGGCATCAGAGGCAGTTCAGGGAAGGTTGGATTTCAGGGTTTAGGGAATCTGTGGAATTCTGCAGCACAGACTGCCATTGGAGAAGTCAGCTAATGCTCTGGGGATCCAGGTTTAAAGAATCTGGAATTAAGCAGCTAATGATGACCATGAAACCATTGTTGACGGCAGAAAAAGACATTGGGTTCACTAATCTCATTTAGGGAAGGAATCTGTCATCCCCACCCAACCTGACCTGTTTGTGACTCCAGACTCTCAGTGGCATGTTTGATTTGACTCTTAACTGCCCTCTGGGCAATTAGGGATGGGACAAAAATTGGGACAGAACTTCCTCAGTCCTAATGAAAGGTCACCGGACCTGAAACATTAACTCTGTTTTCCCCACACAGAGGCTGTCAGACATGCTGAGCTTTTCCAGCAACTTTGTTTTTGTTCTTGATTTACAGCATCCACTGTTCTTTTCGTTTTTAATCAATGTCATGGGTCCAGTCCTGAGGAAGGGTCACTGGACTTGAAATGTTGACTCTGCTATCTCTCCACAGATACTGCCAGACCAGCTGAGTTTCTCCAACGATTCCTTTCTTCCAGATCCCAATCACATTCAATCATCTCACAAACAGATAATTTATTTCAGGAGATGGAACTGCTTTTCCAGAGCAAGCAGGTTATAATTAACATTGGAATACTACCTTCACTTGAGGGGAATTCTTTAGACTCATGCTGGGAAAGAGCACCAGGATATTGGCAAGTTCAGCAAAACATCCGTCACCTGCTCGGACCAAGCAACTGTGTGGGATGGCCCACATTGGCAGGTGAACTGCAAGAGTGTGAGTGGGATAGAGCACATAGCAACTTAATGGACAAAGGGCTCAGCATGCAAAATTCCCCAAAGAGCATTTCTGCAGATACATGAACCATTGGAGGTTTGAAGTGCAAGGACCACCAGACCCAGAGTGACACAATGGATACTGATTATAATCAACAGCTACATATTGCAGAGTGTGGTGGAGGAAGATTTGATTGAAGCTTTCAGCAGAAGGTTGGAGAATTATCTGAAGTGGGTGGGCAGGGAGTTGGGACACTATTTTACAGAGTTGAGGAGAAACTTCTTCACCCAGAGAGTGGTGGATACATGGAATGCCCTACCCCAGAAGGCAGTGGAGGCCAAGTCTCTGGATAGTTTCAAGGAAGAGATAGATAGAGCTCTTAAAGATAGTGGAATCAAGGGTTATGGGGATAAGGCAGGAACAGGATACTGATTGTGGATGATCAGCCATGATCATAAGGAACGGTGGTGCTGGCTCAAAGGGCCGAATGGCCTACTCCTGCACCTGTTGTCTATTGACTATTGGAGTTGCTGTGCTAGACGGGTAGTTGTGCTAGATGGGCAGTGTTGTGTGTGTGTGTGTGTGTGTGTGTGTGTGTGTGTGGGGAGGGGGGGGGGGGGGGGCGGGGGTCAGTGGACTGGGAAGGAGAGAACATATGGGCCAGATGGCCTCCTTTCATGTAAGGATGTCTTTTGATGATCTGGCACGTGAAAGATGGGGAGATTTTGTTCACATTTTTAGGATTCTGAAAGGAATCAATTAAGTCAGATGAATGGTTGGATGGCAGTGAATCTTGTGGGACTGCCCTTTGTTCTCATTTTACAGGACCTCAGTCAGGACATGCAGGATAGGAGTGGCAGACCCCTGTCCCTGAAAGATATTAAGCAAATCAACAAAGCAGCAATTTTGCATGGTTATTATTCAATGCCAGCTGACACAAATGGTCGAGGAGTATCAAAACATTCACATTTCCCACACCTCCTACCCTGTCTTACCCCACCCCAAGCAGCTCAAAGTAGGATTGAGCCCATGCACACTAAGCACTCAGACCATCAAATGATACCTTTTCCCAATTGCGTCTTGTGTCAGCTCCTGCCTTGTTTGGAGGCATGTCTGGAGCTAAGAGTAGAATGAATGAACTGGGTCTTCAAAGATGAAAGCTGATGTTGGTGGATTCCAGCATAAATGGGTTAGTGTAAAATTTTACACCAGCGGAACTGGAAACAAGCACGAGAGACATGCAATCTCCCACTGATGCAAAGTAGTATGAGGTTTCCAGGAGTATTGGCAGGAGGCCGAGTCTCTAACATTAAGCATCCTGCTGGCTTGGCCATTAGCTACCAGTGGGAAACACTAAACCTTACTACACATTCCAGAAATGTCCAACAATTGTCGTATGTTGTAAAATACTTAAAAACTTTATTCAAAATTGATCACACTTACAAAATAAAATACTTAGCTTAGAAAAATACACAAAATAACATTTGGCAGATTCCACATAGTAGAATTTTAGAAAATCAAAAATATTTGAATAAAATCCTTGTCAAAACAACACTTTAGACTGAGATATATTTCCCCAATGAGCTCAGATAGTCAGAAGACTTATGGGAAGACTTGGGAAAAAAGAAACACAGGATTCACATCCTCAGTACAAAGTTACACAAAACTGGAAATGTTATACAAACAGCAGAGTGGAGTGTTTTGAAATGTTTCTTGCTTGTTAAAAAAACAAAAAAACAGCAAATTGTACAACATGAAGCTTGCTGTTTTAGAATGTCAGCAATTATTGACCTTCAAACAGAAAGCTACCAAAGAAATAAACCTCTGCCTAAAAACAGGTACCAAGTAATGCCCTTTTTGATTAGCAGAATGCTGCCGATGATGGTACAAGGCAATGTGAAGAAACAAATCAGAATAATAAGTGCCAGGACAATACTGCAGTGAAAATGCAAAGTTTGGCAGCATTTCTTCCAACAGAGAATTGTTCAGGATATCTGGAATGACCAAATTCTGTTTCTTAGACTAGCATCTTCCTTCAAGCCAGACGATGGCAGAAACAGGGACTGACTGATGGAGGAAGGGTATACACTCAGTGCTTGCCCCATGTTCAACCAGCTAAGGTATGGTTTACTAGTTACCTCAGATGGCCATAATCATCTGCCACCTTGCGCACAAGTCCATAGCCTGGCACAAAGCAGTGAAATATCTGTGTTGCCCTATCAGTTAAGGAAAAAAGATATCAAACATTCTTCAGGAGAACAGAAAGAAATGGCAATCAACAATTTAAACAATATTATTTGTAAATCTGTAACTGCACAACATGTAGCTCCCCTCATTCACAAAACAAGCCAGGTTCCTTCAGCTCAGTACAGGTACAGAGTGTCCCCATGATTACTGAGTGGCATGACGTAACTCTAGGAATTTCGACCATCTCACGGTGGGAGTCAGCAACAGGTCGAGACCTTCATGCATGCACACACTACCTCTTCCTTGACCTTTTCTCGCTGGCGCAGCCCAGCTCCTGCAGGCCCTCCCCGTTAAGTGCATCTGAAAACGCATACGGTGATTTAAACTGGAGTCCAAGTCTGTGTTTATAAAAAGTCATTGCAGGACTCTGCAGTTTCACTCAACCATGCACTCGCAGTTCCCATTCTCATCCACCTGTGGGGAGAAAGGAAGGGAAAATTCATCATTAGGCCCATGTCAGATTCAGGTGATGGGAAAGTTTACCAATTCTCAACTGGCACTGTCTTACTCACATCCGAGCTGACCGGCGATGACCCGTAGCTAAACACTGCAGACTTCATGAAGATGGGACTCTCTGGCAGGCCATCACAATCATCCAACAAGGGAGTGGTGGGGCTTTCCAGACAGTGACTCGCAGAGCACACATGGAAAGGACTGGCTGCAAAGGAAACATTCCAGATCAGTCAGCCAGTACAGATAGGAAAACCAGCTCTGCAAGCTCACTGCCCCCACATAGCCAGGCCCAGATGCCGCCATGGAGTGTACCTGCAAGCCCTTACCTGCCATTTGCTCCGGGAACTCCATGTGGGGCCAGCTCATGCTGCTGCTGCTTACACTGCTGCAGTTGCTGGTATTGCTGAATGATCGGCTGTTCATGCCATTGTATGGGATGGTGCCAATGACCAGAGGGAGTTCAAGGACCAGCTTCTTGCTGCCTGGAATGTGGACATAAACCTGTGGGGAGGGAGAACATCAGTCATTCAAACAAAGCAACATCAAACAGGAGACTTCAAAAAGAACCCTCTTATTAATCCCAACAGTGTCAAAACTACCCTAGAGTGTTCCGGAAGGCGGAACAATGAATAAACCTAGAGATAGACACCCAACTGAAGTGCAGTCCCCACCCCTCATGATTGTGAGCACCTCGCCTTCTCTCCTCATTGAGGAATCACACCACATCATGGGTCAACTACAGGCAACACTAGAGGTGGCACACCCAGGAAGTTGCAACATCCTGCCCATCACTCACCAGTAGGGAGTACTCCAAGCAGATGATGTGAGAGCTGATTGATGGTTTCACGGTGGGGATCTGCAGGCACTTGTCACACCAGGATTCAGACATCCCCGAGATGATGTGGTTCCCCCGGACACTGTTGAGTTTCTCCTTGAAGACCTTGGTGTTGCCGCTCACCTGGTAGGTCTGCTTTGCCAAGATGGCTGCCTTGGGCATCACAATACGTGAGCAATTGTTCTGGAATTGGGCATTGATGCAGATCTGGTCACCTGGCAAAAAGGAAGGAAAGTGTTGTTGAGATTCATGGCATTGTCACAAACCAAGAAAAGCTGACAGTTCACGGAGCCAGAAAACAGACCAAGACCATTACCTTGGCAGTAACCCTTCCGGTCAATCTTGGCAGCAATGCACACGTAACCATCAGACAGGAAGAAACAAGTCACCTTCTTCTTATTGGACCCACCAACTGGGGACTGAAAGGAACACAGAAAATATAGTTTGACATTTGAGATAGATTTCAAGCCAACAGCAATGCAGCTACTATGACAGTAAGGGGTGGGCCACTCAGCTTGTCATGTCTGCTCTGCCATTCAATGAGATCATGGCTGATCTGATCATTAACTCCACTTTCATGCCTCTTCCCCTTTTTCCTGATTAAAAATCTGACTATCTCAGCCTTGAATATATTTAATAGCCTCAACTATCCTCTGTCAAAGAATTCCACAGATTCACTCTCCTCTGAAAGAAGAAAGTCCTCCCATCTGTCTTCAATGGGTGACTCTGGTATTACCTCATAACCTCTAATTATGTCAGTACTGACACTTACCCTAGTTCAACACTAGGATGATGCTAAGTAGAGTCATTTGATTCAGCACTAAGCCTCGCATTTACATTAACTGCTACCCATTACTCACTAGTAAGGTTGGCGTGTTGACATCAATGGGCTCGACCACATCAAAGTCCCTGCTGGTTTCCAGGGATGGCTGCTTCTCCCGATCAACATATGCTGTTACGAGGTAGCAGACACCACCATACTTGCCCTTGAACGAGGGGGGCAAGGGCCTGTCAAAAAAACAGCCACACAATTAGGAGTTGCAATGGCAGCATCATCCAAGCCAAAAATGTGCGACCATGGCACAACAGGGTCGAACAGGTAAGAATAAAGGTAGCTTACCCTTCTGGTATCTGGAAGCTGAAACTGTACTCGTACATTTTGCCAGGCTGCAGGAACATAGATCCATCAATGTCTGCACAAGATAAGAGGAAGTCATCAGTGTGTGAAGTCATGCAGACGGTCATCCAACCCAACCATGGGTGCACGCACTGCAGAATGCCCTGATCCCAAACAAGCGTACACCCAATTACATAACTTGTTGACCACCCCACCACCACTCTTAACAGTACATTAACCAACACCATCCTGCCTTTAAAAGGAGCAGATAAACACCATCGTCTCCACCACAATAGACAGACATCTACACAATTAGCAGGGCACTGATGCTTTAACTTCCTCTTAACGTGAAGAGGGTCAAGGTGGTCTGGGTTAACAGAACCCTAGATCTCCCCTATAACAGGCCAACAACAACACAGAAAAACCAGAAACTGACAACCCATTTATCCTTTGAAAGGAGCAAGGATCCCATGGCTCCTGTAACAAGAGACTGAACAAAATCCACCCCCCCCCCTTTCCTTCCTTCGAACGAAGAGGCTGCCCATCTCCAAATATTTCCCATTTAACAGGAGCCTGCTGACCCCCACCCCCCCCAAAAGGAGCTCCCCCTTTAAACAGGAGCCTGTTGAGCCCCCCTGCCCCAGTAGCAACTTGTCTTTTAAACAGGAGCCTGATTCCTCCCCCCCACCAAAAAATACGGGTCTGATGATGAAGACCACCCCCCAGCAGCAGTATTTAACTTTTAAACGGGACCCTGACCCAATCCCAAACCCCAGGGTCGCCCCCCATAAACAGGACCTGACCTCTGACCCCCACCAGCTCCCCTATAACCGGAAGTTGATCCTTGAGCCCACCGGAAGTCTCTCTCTCTCTCTCACCTGAGGTCCGGTTCTCTCCATCCGGAAGCAGCGTTTCCTGGAAGTGCAGGTAATCCTGCTGCTGGCGCAGGGGCTGCGAGCCCTTGAGGAGCTGGGCTCGGGCGTAGCCCAGGGCGACGATGCGCACGGCGGTGACCCTCAGCGGCTGGGCGGTCTGCAGCCGGACCCGCCCGGCCACCTTGTCGCCGGCCGTGTAGGTGCGCTCCGAGCTGAAGACCAGCTCAAAAGTGGGAAGGAGCTTCTTGTTGACCACCATGTTAGCGTCCAGCTTGGCTACTACCTCTTGCTGTATCACAGCGATAAATCCTTTCTTCCGCTGTCACTGTGTGAGTTCGATCTGTTCTGCGTACCCGCACCGCGCCTCTACTTATAGCTTTGACGGTGCTCGCCCGTTTCCCAACGGCCGTCCCCCCCCGTCGTTTCCACCAATCGCTGTCGGATCTGTCCCCAGTTCCGCCCCCCTCCCACTATCTGCACCAATAGTCGGTCGGTGTGTGACTGAGCGCGCCCCTCACCCGCCCCTGCCCCGCCCCCGCCCGCCCTCTCCCCGCCCCCCTTCCCCCGTCGCTCTCCTCCAACCGCCCCCGCGCGTGCCATTCCTCCTGCCTCCTCCTGCGCGCCGCGTGCTCGCCGCTGCCATTGGCCGATGCTGCTTGTTTACCCGGCCGGCAGCCAATCGGAGCGCCGGCGGCCCGCGTGCACAGGACCTGATCTCCGGCGCCCCGGCCCGTGGGTGGGGCCGGCAGGGCCTGGCGGCCAATCACTGTCCGCAGCCGCCAGCAACCGCCATCCCATTGGACAGAGGGATTGTTACACTCGGTTTCGGGTGAGCGATGGTAGGATGAGGTCAGCGTGTTGCAAAAAGTTTTGGATAATTTATTGCTTTCGTTAGACAATCGGCTTGCCATTTTTATACCTAAGATGTTATTCAAGTTATTTAGTTTGTCTCCTTTTATTTTAATTTTTTTGTAATTATCTCTCTACCTCATTTAATCGGATTATACATTATCCCTTGTTAGCTGTTAACACTTTACCCACACCATCTAACACTTTGGATTTATTATTCAACACTCCACTCACACTATTTGTATGATCTTTTGCCCTTGATCCCTCTGCTCATAAATTCTGTGTGCTCCTCTCTCACTTCACCTGATGAAGGAGGCTGCGCTGTGAAAACTTGTGATTTCAAATAACCCTACTGGACTATAACCTGGTGTCCTGTGACTTTTGACCGTGTCCACCCCGGTTCGAGAAGGGAACCTCCACATCACGGCAAAAACCCCGATACCTGGAGGGTGGGGCTTTGAAGGGGAGAGAGTGAGGAAACGGAGAGGGAAAATGGGGGCAGAGGGGAGTAAAGAGAGATAGGGAATGGCGGGGGGGCATGAGAGGGAGTGCGGGATGTGATGGGCAGAGAAGAGGATGGGGCAGAGAGAGGGTGGTGGGTGTGAGGGAGTTGGGGCAGAAGAGGGTGGGGTGTGTGAGAAATAGTTGGGGGCAATGGGGGAAGGTAATGAGGGAGTGGGGAGAGAGGGAGTTGGGGGGTCAGTGAGTGTGGAGGGGGAGAGAAGTCAGGTGACGGAGTATGGAGGGGGGAGAGGGTGTTTGGGGGGAAGAGAGAGAGTGCAGGGGGAGTGAGTGTAGGGGGAGGGAGAGAGGGAGTGCTGGGCAGAGAGGAATTGTGGTGGAGAAAGAATGGGAGTGTTGAGGGGAAGGGAGGGAGGGTGAGGAGACAGAATGAATGAGAGGGGAAGATCGGGATAAAGGGAATGGGGGAACAGAGGGAGGGAGAGAAAGTGAGGAGGTCGAGAGGCAGTGGAGGAAGAGATGGACTTGGGTGGAGAGTAGGAAGGGAATAGGAAGGGAGTAGGAAGGGCAGAGAGAAAGTGAGGAGGGAGAGGGAATGTTGGAGGTAGGATAAAGAGTGAGAACAGTGATGGTGGAATAGAAGGGGTGTGAGAAAGAATGAGGAGTAAGTGAGGGATAGAGAGAGTGAGGATGGAGAAAGGGAGTGAGGAGCATAGAGAAAGGGATAAAGAGAGGAAGGGAGAGAAAGTTTTAGAGAGGGGAGAGAAAAACTGGGAAGTGGGGATAGGATGGACAGAGAAGTAGGGTATAAAGTGAGTGTGGAGGATGGAGAGAGAGGAAAGGGAAAGATTGGGAGGAATATTGAGGAAGTGAGGGTGATAGGGAGAGAGGATAAAAGGGGAGAGTGTGAGGTGAGGGGAGGGGGGGAGAGGGAGAAGAGAAGGAGAGAAGAGAAAGTGAGAAGGAATAGAGAGTGAGAGAAGATGGGACAGACAAAGAGAAGGGGGAGAGAAAGTGAGGAGAGATAAAGAAGATAGAGGGGGAGAAAGGGAATGGGCAAAGTGAGGAGAGAGAAAAACGGGGAGAAAGGAGATGGTGGGGCAGATAGGGAGGGGGAGAAAAGGAAGGGGAGAGAGAGAGAATGAGTGGGGAGACATATAGAGGAGAAAAGGAATGGGAGAAAGATGCTGGGGGGGGAAGAAAGTGAGGAAGGTAGAGAGGGAGAGAGTAAAAGCGAGGGGAGAAAGGAGGGGGAATAAAGAGAGAGGTGATAGGCAGGGGAGGAGACAGTGGTGGTAGAGGGTGGGGAGACAAGAGGGAAGAGCGGGTGGGCGCAGTAAGCAACAGAATTTTGGGAAAGGAGGTAGAAAGGGATGGGGAGAAAAGGACAGGGAAGAAAGAGAAGTATGGTGAGAAATGGAAGTGGGACAGCGGGGAGAGAATGAGGTGGGGAGAGGCTGGAGAGGTGTACAGGGACATTAGGGGAGGGAGGAGACTGGGGGAGAGGGATGCAGGGTAAAGAGATGGGGTGGTTGTTTAATTTGGAGAGTGTGAGGGGGCAGATAAGGTGAGGGGAGTGAAGAGAGTCAGAAGGGGAGGCTGGATCAGATAGGAGGAACTGGAGGGAGGGGATGGAGTCCTCAATCTAGCTTGACCCGTTCCTTCAAACGTTCAAATTGTTTTGTCCTGAAACTCTGTGATTTTTATTTTTAATCAAAAACCTTCCAGTTCCTTGGTCTTTGCTCTCTGTTGCCTGCATCAGACTGGTGAAATAACGAGAAAGTGTTGGGCGGTGGTGGATGCAGAAAAGATGTTTCCTCTTGTGGGAGAATCTAGAACTAGAGGCCAGAGTTGAAAAAAAACGTTGCTCTGTTGGAACAGAGATAATGATACATTTTATTTCCATGGAGCGTTGTGAGTCTTTGGAATTCCCTCCATCAAAAGAGACTAGATGTAGAATTTATAAATATTTTTAAGGCAGAGGTATATAGATTCTTGATGACCAAGGGGATGAAAGATTATCGGGGATATGCAAGAATCTAGATTCAGGTTAAAATCAGATTAACCATGATCTTATTGAATGGCAGAGCAGACTTAAAGTGGCCTACTCTAGGTCCTTTTCTGATGTAAAAATATTTTTCATTGCCAGCCATGCAGGGTTTTGTTCAGATCCTTGCCAAATCAAAATTGAGGTTGATCCCAAGAGATACGATCACCCTTGACCAACAGTTTGTTCAGCTGTGCTTGTCAGTGGTTGAAGACTGAGCATCTCCAACCTGGGGACAAAATCTCAGCCATTATGCAGAAATGTGTCCAATTCTGGATCCTGTGCTTTTGGAAGACTGTTAATGCCTCAGACTGAGTGGAAGGAGATTTACCAGAATAGGACCATGGAGGAAGGTGTTAACAGAATGTTAGAAAGCTCACAGCACATATTGAGGACTTTCAGACTATTAAGCCTGCGACACGGACAGACTGGAGAATTTGAGTGGATGATTGACGTTAGGTCAGAGAATGTTAAAGAGCAATTTAACTGAGGCATTCGAAATTGTGAAGTGAGTTCATTTGAATTGATTAGAAGAAACTTTTTCGTCTGCTATGAAGGGCGCAGATCAATGAGGATTTGTAGGTCCTGAGAGACAGGAACAGTTAGACACAAAGTATTTTTGTGATCTGGGCTACGCTGCCTAAAAGGGTGATGAAAGCAGATTCAAGAGGAACTTTCAAAAGAGGGGCAAATCAGTGAAACTCCTAAGTGGGCATGGCCTGTGGGGGAAGGAGCAAGGTTTTGGGGTGTTGGGACTGATGAGAGAGGTCCATACCAACACAAAGAACCAAATGAGCACTTCCTGCACTGCACTGTCTCAGGGATCATGTCCCAACTTCTGCCTCACTGCTGCTCTTGCCCCACAGCCTTGCCCCTGCAAGTATTTATGCAAGCATTGCAGTCTCAGAAGCCAGAATTGTCAGGATAAACATGATAATGAGTCACTCAGCACCATTCCGAGCAGTGATTGTCTTGTTTATGCCAAGTCGGAGTCTGGAGGAATGGCCTATTTATCTCACTGTACGTAACGTGTTCAAAACTGTGCTATCAACTTTCTCAGTGTCGGGTAATTCACAAAATCTACAACTGTACGACAACCTCACTTTCTCATGAACTTGTTCAAAGTCTAATTGCATTCTGGACTTCCCTTTGCCTTCAGGTTAATTACTTTCTTAATTAATTATCGGCAGCAGCTTTGTAAACAATAAACAATAATTACTGTCAACTATATGTGTATTTCTTAAACAGTCCCAATGTGACCAGATGAAACTGAAACTTTCAAATCCCTTGACACGGTTTTATGATTAATCCACAAGCAATGATTGACATTATATACCTCTGATAATCAATAGTCTATTTAGAACTTATCAAATTTCCAGTCCAAACAGTCTGTACTCAGCAGAGGATACAGTCTTAAACATACTCTATTACTCAGTTTCAATCACACTCCTTGTTACTGGATTAGGGTCTCTAGAGACACTCAACTGTTACTGCGATACAGTCTCGAACACACTCAAATCTACTGGGATACAACAATGGGACACTCAATTACCTCAAAAATATATTTTACATACACACAGTCACTAAAGCAGATCAGTTCTGCATAGTGCTTATGAAGAAACAAACACTGGAGTTTGACGTTATCTAACAAACAAACCCAAGGCATTCTTTACCTGGACAGTACCATATTTAAATTCATTTGAGGCACAGGGTGGGTCTGATAACAGATTAGATCCACCCCCTTGCCATTTAACTTCAAAAAGACCTTAGATGGTGGTCTTTCCTCAGTGTGCCTTGGTAGTAGCGCCCCCAGATTTTAGTGCATTCCTCAGCATGCAATCCTGGACTTTGGAACGTGCCAATCTGCAACACACAGTTGAGGTCAACTCCTTGATCTGGAAGACCAACAAGTTTTGGGCACACCAAAGTGTGCCTGTTGATGGTCTTCCAGGAGCAGTCGATGTTTGTCTCGGTGTGTGCCCTGGGGAACAGACCGAACAACAGAGTCCTAGTGTCACGAAGCTGCCCAGGATAAACCTCAACAAAACCACTGCATCTCACTTCAGACTTCCTTTGCAAAGGCACATTCCAGAAGGAGACTTGTGATAGTCCCCCCACGCCCCACAGCCACTTCGAGGGTAGTGTTTGGTGGCACAGAGAGTCTGTGTCCACAAAAAGGATCTCACACAGGTAGTACCCTTCACACCTGCAGCTAAGTGATGTCTTGGTGCTTGTTGGAAAGCTCTGGCCGTTATGACATTCGATTACTGCTGTACAGCCTCCATTAAACTCATTGTTACTGGGTCACTGTCCATGGGACAATTATTATTACTGGGGTACAGGGTTCCAAATACACTTTGTTACTGAGATTCTATGTGGGACTCTCATTATAAGTAGAAAATAATCTGTAACACACTCATCGTCACTAGGATACAGTCTCTTGGACACACACTGTCACTGAGATACAGTACCTTCGGCACTCACTGTTTGCTGGGAAACAGTGTTTGGGATTCTCCCTGTTTCTGGGATACAGTGTCTGAGACAGTATCTGTTACTAGGACACAGAGTCCATACACTTGTAGTTACTGGGATAAACTCTGAGATCTTCACTATTAGTGGAATATAGTCTCTAACACACTAATTGTCACCATGATACAGACTGTTGGACACTCATTGTCACTGGGATTGAATTTTTTTGGCACTCAATGTTACTGGGATACAGTCTGTTGGTCACTCACTGTTGTAGAGTCATAGAGTCATACTACACGGGAACGGGCCTTTTGTCCAACAAGTCCATGCCGAACTAAACTAGTCCCACCTGCCCGTGCTTGGCCCATATCCACCCAAACATTTCTTATTTATGTACCTATATAAATGTCCTTTAAATGTTTTAACTGTGTCAGTGTCCCCCATATCACTTCCTCTGGAAGTTCATTCCGCGCACGAACCGCGCTCTGTGTAAATAAAAATACTCCTCATGTCTTTTCTAAATCTTTCTCCTCTCACCTTAAAAATATGAACCTTTGTCTTGAAATCCCCCACCCTAGGGAACAGACATCTGCCATTCACCTTATCTATACCCCCTCCTGATTTCATTAATCTTTATAAGGTCATCTCTCAAGCTCCTACGCTCCAGTGAAAAAAGCCCCAGCCTATTCACCTCTCCGTATAACTCAAACCCAATATGCCCAGTGTCATGCTGGCAAATCTCTTCTGAACCCTTTTCAGCTTAATAATATCTTTCCTAAAGCAGGACACAGTACTCCAGAAGAGGCCTCACCAACGTCCTGGACAACCTCAACACTACATCCCAACGCTTGTATTCAAAGGCCTGAGCAATGAAGGCTAGCATGCTAAACACCTTCTATAACCACTGTTAATGGGATACAGCCTTGTGTGCACTCATTATTACTAGGGTACAGTCTCCAGACTCACGGTTTCTGGAAACCATTTGCTGGGATGCTGTATGACTGGAATAGATTCTGGGTCACTCACTGTTACAAGGTACAGCCTTGAAGTGAAAGTTTGTCAGTCAGCATCAATTTGAGCATTAATTGATTTGTTTATGCTAAGTACAAGCATCAAGGTGTGGCCTGCCTATCTCATTGTACAGAACAAGTTGAAGCTGTATTGTGAGCTGACTCAGTCTTGGACCATTTATGAGGCTCCAGTTCAGAGATAACTTTACATTCACAAAAATCTGCACAATGTTTGAAGATATTCTTGGCTCCATTGCGCCTTCAGATTAAAGACTTTTTAAAAGAGCAGTGGCACATTTGTTAAGAATGGTCTATTGCTACTTTTCATCATTTATATAAATGATTTCATTGTGAACATAGGTATGGTTATTAAGTTTGCAGATGACACCAAAATTGGTGGTGTAGTGGATAGTGAAGAAGGTTACGACAGAGTACAGTCGGACCTTAATTGGTCCGAGAAGTGGCAGATAGAGTTTAACTTAGATAAATGTGAGGTGCTGCATTTTGGAAAGGCAAATCAGGGCAGGACTTGTACACTTAATGCTAAGGTCCTGGGGAGTGTTGCTAAACAAAGAGACCTTGGAGCACAGGTTCATAATTCCTTGAAATTGGAGTCACAGGGAAATAGGATAGTGAAGAAGACGTTTGGTCTGCTTGCCTTTATTGGTCAGTGCATTGAGTAAATGAGTTTGGAGGTCGTGTACAGCTGTGCAGAACATTGGTTAGAACATTCTGGAATACTGCATTTAATTCTGGTCTCCCTGTTAGAGGAAGGACGTTGTGAAATTTGAAAGAGTTGGAAGAAGACTTGCAACGATGTTGTCAGGATTGGAGGGTTTGAGTTATAAGGAGAGTCTGAATAGGCTGGGACTATTTTCTCTGGACTGTTGGAGAGTGAGGTGTGACCTTATAGAGGTTTATAAAATCATGAGTTGGATGGATAAGGTGAGTAGCCAAGGTCTTTTCCCCAGGCTGGTGGTGTCCAAAACTAGAGGGCATAGGTTTAAGGTGAGAGGAGGAGAGATTTAAAAGGAACCTAAGACACTGTCTCAGGGATCATGTCCCAACTTCTGTCTCACTGCTGCTCTTGCCCCACAGCCTTGCAAGCCTTGCCCCTGCAAGTATTTATGCAAGCATTGCAGTCTCAGAAGCCAGAATTGTCAGGATAAACATGATAATGAGTCACTCAGCACCATTCTGAGCAGTGATTGCCTTGTTTATGCCCAGTCGGAGTCTCGAGGACTGGCCTATTTGTCTCACTGTACGTAACGTGTTCAAAATTGTGCTATCAACTCTCAGTGTCAGATAATTCACAAAATCTACAACTGTACGACAACCTCACTTTCTCATGAACTTGTTCAAAGTCCGATTGCATTCTGGACTTCCCTTTGCCTTCAGGTTAATTGCTTGCTCAGTTAATTATTGGCAGGATCTTTGTAAGCAATAATCTATTACTGTCAGCCCTGCCATACAAATGTATACTTCTTAAACATACCCAATGTGACCATTTGAAATTGAAACTTTCAAATAATTTGATATGAGTTTATGATTGATCCGCAGGAAATGATTAACAGTGTTACCTCTGATAATCAATAACCTATAAAGAACTTCTTAAATTTCCAGTCAATACAAGTCTGTGCTCAGCAGAGCATATAGTCTTGAACACATACTCTGTTACTTGGATACATTCTCAATCACACTCCTTGTTACTCTGGACACTCAACTGATAGTTGAATAGTTCGAATGCACTCATTATTACTGGGATACAACTATGGGACACTCAATGACTTCAAAAATATACATTATTCATCAAAATATCTATAACCGTTGATAATCACTGCAGTACTGCTGGTCCATATTGTAGCATATGAATAGACAGAGTTTGACTCTGACTAATGAACAAGCCCAAGGCAATCCTGATATGTTCAAGACCATATTTAAATGCATTTGAGGCACAGGGAATGTCTGATAATTGAATAGAGCCCCCTTTAACTTCAATAGAAAGACCATAAATAGTGGTCATTTCCACATTGTGCCTTGGTGGCGTCACGTCATCGTGGACTTTGGAATGTGCTAATTTGCAACACACAGTTGAGGTCATCTCCTTGCTCTGGAAGACCAACAAGTTTCGGGCAGAGCAAAAAGTGCCTTTCACTGAGTTGATGGTTCTCCAGGAGCAGTCGATGTTTGTCTCAGTGTGTGCCCTGGGGGATAGACCGAACAACAGAGTCTCATGTCACGGAGCTGCTCAGGACGAACCTCGACAAAAACCACTGCATCTCCCTCCAGACTTCATTCGGAAAGGCACATTCCAGGAGAGGTGTGATAGTCCACACCATGTAGCCACTTTGAGGATAGTGTGTGGTGGTACAGAGAGTCTGTGCATACAAAAAGATCTCACACAGATAGTACCCTTCTCACGTGCAACCAGGTGATGTTTTGGTGCTTGTTTGAAAGTTCTGGTGATTATGGGAACCTCTATTAGTGAGGTAGAGTCTCCACGACACTCACTGTTACTGAGACACAATCCATTATTGTTGGGATATAAGGTTCCAGACACACTCTGCTACTGAAATACCATCTGTGAGACTCTCATTATAAGTGGAAATTAATCTCTAGCGCACTCATTGTCACAATCTGTTGGTCACTCACTGTCACTGAAATACAGTAGGTTTGGCACTTACTGTTCCCTGGGAAACAGTCTTTGGGATTCTCCCTGTTACTGAGATACAGTGTCTGAGACAGTATCTGTTACTCGGACCCAGAGTCCACACACTTATGGTTACTAGGATAAGCTCTGAGACCCTCACTATTAGTGGAATATAGTCTCTAACACACTCATTGTCACCATGATACAATCTCTTGGGCAGTCACTGTTACTGGGATAGAATACCTTTGGCACTCAATGTTACTGGGATACAGTCTCTGAGACAGTACCTGCTACTAGGACACAGAGTCCATACACTTATGGTTACTGGGATAAGCCCTGAGATCGTCATGGTTAGTGGAATATAGTCTCTAATGTATTCATTTTCACCATGATACAGTCTATTGGACAGTCACTGTTACTGGGATACGTTGGATGCCTTCAAGGCAGAGATCGACAAATTCTTGATCTCAGAAGGAATCAAGGGCTACGGGGAGAGTGCAGGGAAGTGGAGTTGAAATGCCCATCAGCCATGATTTAAATGGCGGAATGGACTTGATGGGCTGAATGGCCTGCCTTCCACTCCTATGTCTTCTGGTCTTCATATCTTTAGCATTCACTGTTCTGGGATACAGTCTCTTGGTCACTCACTGTTGTAGTCATGGAGTCAAATAGCATGGAAACAGACCCTTCGGTCCAACCAATCCATGCCGACCATAATTACAAACTAAACTTGTTTCACCTGCCCGTTCTTGGACAATTCTCTCCAAACATTTCTCATTCATGTAACTATCTAACTGTCCTTTAAACATTTTAACTGTATCCACATCTGCCACTTCCTCTGGAAGTTCATTCCACACACGAACCACTCTTTGTGTCAATAAAAGAATTACCCCTCATGTCTTTTCTAAATCTTTCTCCTCTCATCTTCAAAATGCCCTTTTGTCTTGAAATCCCCCACCCTAGGGAACAGACACCAGCCATTCACCTTATCTATGCCCCTTCCTGATTTTGTTAACCTTTATAAGGTCATCTCTCAAGCTCCTACGCTGTAGTGAAAAAAAGTCCCAGCCTGTTCAGCCCTTCCTTATAACTCAAACCCAATATGCCATGTGTCATGCTGGCAAATCTCTTCTGAATGCTTTTCAGCTGAATAATATCTTTCCTAAAGCAGGGCAGAGTACTTCAGAAGAGGCCTCACCAACGTCCTGTACAACGTCAACATTACCCCCCAACGCCTGTATTCAAAGGTCTGAGCAATGAAGGCAAGTGAGCTAAACACCTTCTATAACCACTGTTAACGGTATACAGCCTCGTGTGCACTCACAATTACTAGGGTACAGTCTCCAGACTCTCACTGTTTCTGGAAACCATTTGCTGGAATACCGAGTTACTGGAATATAGATTATGAGTCACTCACAGTTACAAGCTACAGCCTTGATGTGAAAATTTGTCAGTCAGCATCAATTTGAGCAATAGTTGATTTGTTTATGCCAAGTACAAGCCTCAAGGTGTGGCCTGCTTTACCCATTGTATAGAACAAGTTCAAATTGTATTAAGATAACAAGCTGTGGAGCTGGATGAGCACAGCAGGCCAGGCAGCATCAGAGGATCAGGAAAGCTGATGTTTTTTCAGAAGTGTCCAGACCCGAAACGTCAGCTTCCCTGCTCCTCTGATGCTGCCTGGCCTGCTGTATTCATCCAGCTCCACACCTTGTTGTCTCAGACTCCAGCATTGGCAGTTCCGAATATCTTCAAATTGTATTGCCAGCTTTCTCAATCTCAGACCATTCATGAAGCTCCATTTCTGAGATACCTTTACATTCACGTAAACCTGCTCAATGTCTGAATATATTCTTTGCTCCCTGTCACCCTCAGATTAAGGACTTTCTGAAAGAGTCGTGGCATATATGTAAAGAATGGTCTATTTCTACTTTTCATCATTTATTTAATGATTTGGATGTGAACATAAGACGTATCATTAATAAGTTTGCAGATGACACCAACATTGGAGATGTAGTGGACAGTGAAGAAGGTTACCTCAGAGTACAATGGGATCTTCACCAGATGGATCGATGGGCCGAGGAGTGGCAGAAGGAGTTTAATTTATATAAATGTGATCTGCTGCATTTTAGAAAGGCAAATTAGGGCAGAACTTATATGCTTAATGGCAAAGCCTGGGGAATGTTGCAATACAAAGAGACCTGAGAGTGCAGGTTCATAGTTCCTTGAAAGTGGAGTTGCGGGTAGGCAGGATAGTGAAAAAGGCATTTGTACGCTTGCCTTTATTGGTCAGTGCATTGAGTAAATGAGTTGGGACATCATGTTGCGGCTCTGCGGAACATTGGATAGGGCCACTTCTGGAATACTGCATTCAATTTAGGTCTCCCTGCCAAAGGAAGGATGTTGTGAAACTTGAAAATGTTCAGAAAGATTTACAAGGATGTTGCCAGGGTTGTAGGATTTGAGCTATAGGGAGAGACTGAATAGGCTGGGACTATTTTCCCTGGACCATTGGAGGCAGAGGGGTGACCTTGTGGAGCTTGATAAAATCGTAAGCGGCAAAGATAAGTGAAGATCCGATTTTTTTCCCCAGGATGTGGGAGTCCAAAGCTAGAGGGCATAGGTTTAAGATGAGAGAGGAACATTTTTAAAGGGACCTAAGGTTCAACTTTTTCATGCAGAGGGTGGAGCGTGTAAGGAATGAGCTCCCAGAGGAAGTGGCGGAGGCTGGTACAATTACAATATTTAAATGGCAAATGGATGGATGAGTAGGAAGAGTTTATCGGGATATGGGCCAAATGCTGGCAAATGGGACATGATTAATATAGGTTATCTGATCCGCATGGATGAGTTGGACCGAAAGGTCTGTTTCCATGCTGTACGGCTCTATGACCAAAAGATTCTACTGTCATTTCTGTACTGCCACTTCTGCCATGATACTACAGGTATATTCTGAGAAACATCATCTACAAAACACTGAGTGTAATGCGATTTAAAGCAAGCCTTTCACACTGCTGCACATTTTGCATGAGCAATTTGCTGGTATTGTAGACCTCTGCTTAGGAATATCTCATAAACAGTTTCTCAAATTTCTAGTCCAAACTGTCTGTGCTCAGCAGCGAGCATACAGTCTTGAGCACTTACCACTGCCAAGGCCTGGGTTCAACAGACTCTCGTTTTCTGGAATAGAGTCTCTGAGACATTCTTTCTGAGCTACAGTCTTTGGACACACACAGTCATTCAATGGGGCACTCACAGTTACTGGGGTACGGGAAGTATCTCAGAGACTGTATCCTGATAACTGGCAATGTCTCAGAGACTATATCACAGTCACAGTGAGTCAAACCTTCATCCCTGCTAATATACTACCTCCAACGCCATGGACTCTTATTAATTAGCCTAATGTGTAGTACCTTATCAAACAACTTCTTACAATCTAAATGCATTACATCCACTGCTTCTCCTAAATCCTGCTTGTTACCTCCTCAAAAAATTCTAATAAATGTTTCAGGTGTGATTTCTCCTTCATAAAGTTATGCTGACTCTACCTGGTCTTATGTGTTTCTAAATGCTGCGCGATTACATCCTTTATTGTAGATCCGTAACATTTTCCCTGTAACGGATCGTAGGCTAACTGACCTACAGTTGCTAGTTTTTTTGTCTCCCTCCCTTTCTAAATGAAGGTGTTACATTGGCAGTTTTCCCAAACTCTTGAGACTTTTCCAGAATCTAAGGATTCCTGGAAGATTGCGACCAATGCACTCACTGTCTTTACAGCTACTTCCTTTCATCCTAGGACCTATCCTGTTGGGTGCAGGGGACGTATTGGCCTTTAGCCTTTTAAATCTTTTCGTCTAGTGAAAATTATTCTGCTTTTTTCCTCTTCTCTCTTTGCCCCTTGATTATTTAGTATTTTTAGAATCCTACTAGTGTCTTCTATTATGAAAACTGATGCAAAGTATTTATTTCAACTTCTCTGCCATTTCCTGGTTCCCCATGATCATATCCTCAGCCTCATTCTCTAAGGTGCCTATGTTTATGCTGACCTCACTTCCTTCTTAAAGAAGCTGTTGCTGTCCATCTTAATACTACTTGCAAGTTTAACCTCAAAGTTGATCTTTATTTATTTCCCAAACTTCTGACGTATCACTAATCTTTGCCAAATTGTGTATGCTTTTCTTTCGATTTGATGCCATTCTTAGTTTCCCTGGCTAACAATGATCCTTCCTCCTCACTGGGATATGTCTTTACTGTGAACCATGAACTATTATCTTAAATGTCTGCCATTGTTCCGCAACCATCTTTGCTGCTAAAGTGCTTCACTCTAGACTGGTCTGCCCTCCTGTGCTGGGATCGACTCTAAAAATATAAGTTAGTCTGTTGGAGGTAGGGCTGGAGAAGGAGGGAATAGGGAGGATTGGAGAGGGTAGAACTGGAGGGAGATGGGGTGGGGAGAGATTAGAAGGAGGAAGAGCAGGAAGGAGGAGATCATGAAGGAGTGACTTGAGGACATAATGTTGGAGCTGAAGGTGTAGAGTTCAAATATAGGGGCTGCTAGGTTAAAAGGTGATGAGGTAGGATTGGAAGTATTGAGGTTGATAAATGAGTTCTGACAGGGGTAGCTCTGAACACCTTAAAAGCAGTTGCTTTAGGTGTTTCCTGGTGTAAACAGCGTGAAGGTTAGTGAAGTTAGTTTGTGGATGCTGGCTGAATGTGTTCAGACTGTTACAATGCAGAATGCTGAGCCTGTTCCCACCTTCAAATCAGCTCAAGGTCAGAAACTTTCCACAATTGCTGTGTGTCATACCTTTGTTTTGAGTTGTTTTATGTGATGAAGGACGACTCAAAGTTATTTCCAGAAGCATTTGCAAAGCAGGAATACAGATATCTATGGGAAAATTGCAGGACTGGCTGACTCCTGCTCCTGCTCCCTCGCTCACAAGTTCACTCTTCTTCAATCCAGCTCATTCCCCTTCACTCCAGCTCCTGCCTGCACCGTTCTACTACTCTCGCACAATCAGATCTCCACCTGCACTACTCAGCGCCTCCTTCCTGTTCTGTTCAACCCCCTCCGGTCTCTGGATGACTCCCTGACTGTCCCACTCACTGTGTTATCCTCCAGCTCACACTGCCATTGTTCTGCTAACGCCGCCCACCTCACTCCCCCACTGTCCCTCTTACTCCCAGGTCTCTAGCTGACTGTCCGTGGTCTCTCGATCGCATTCCTTCTTACTCCCTCACTTACTCCCCATTTGCTTGAACCCTCTGCCACTCTCCAGCCTGTTCCTCACTGTCCCACTCACTTTTCCATTGTCCCACTCACTGCTGCGCCCTCCTGTTCACAGTGGTTAGCACTGCTGCCTCACGGCACCAGGGACCTGGGTTCGATTCCACCCTTGGGCGACTGTCTGTTTGGAGATTGCACATTCTCCCCGTGTCTGGGTGTTTCCTCTGGGTGCTCCGGTTTTCTCCTACAGTCCAAAAGAAATGTACAAGCTAGGTGAATTGGCCATTATAAATTGCTCATAGTGTTCAGGGATGTGTAGATTGGCTGGTTTATAGGGGATTGAGTCTGGGTGGGATGCTCTGAGGGTTGGTGTGGACTTGTTGGGCCGAAGGGCCTGTTTCCACACTGTAGGGATTCTCTGATTCTATTATCTAACTTATTACCCCCTTGACCTGTGCACTTCCCCACTATCCTGCGCCCTCCTCCACTTTCCCACTTTTTATCTGTCTCTCATCCCAGTCTCTGGCATAACTCCCTGTTCTCCTCCACATGCACCTGCTGTTGCACTCAGTCTCCCACACACTCCCCCAACCACTTCAGACTTAATGCACATCCTGTTTCTCATAGCCTCTACATATCCCACAGCCCCTCCCTTGGGAAAGTATTATTCAAAGTGTGGTCTTTGTTACAAAGTAGGAAATGGGACTGCCAGTTTGTATAGAGCAGTGACGTGAGAATGAGCAAAACATTTGTTTCAGAGATGTGGTAGAATGGAGGAATTAGTCAGATCACTGCAGAGAGCTCCAGTAAAAGGGCAGCGACTGGAGCTCTCCATATCTGAAAGATGCCACTTCTGTCTGAGCAGGCAGTGCCCAACTGGAGTAGGCCTCAGCCCCACAAACCCGCGCCTCAGAAGCTCTAACTTGATTCTCACCAAGCTAGCATGGCAGCCACTCAAAGGGGAATTTAGTGTATGGCATTACAGATCACATCCATAGCCTATATTCCTCCCTGTTTCTGTAATCTCCTCCAGGCCCTACACCTGCTCCCTATCTCTGTCACATCCTCTAGCCCCTATATCCTTCTCTGTTTCTGTAACCTCCTCTAGCCCCTAAACTTCTCCATATCTCTATAACCTCCCGTCCCCTACACCCCCTCCCTATCTCTGTCACCTCCCCCAGCCCCTGCACCCCTCCCTATCTGTGCCACTTCCTCTGCACCCCTACATCCCTCTCCATCTCTGTTACCTCCTCTGGGCCCTACACCTTTCCCTGTCTCTATCACCTTCTCCAACCCCTACACCCCTCCCTATTTCTGTCACCTTCTCCCATCTCTACACCCCTCCCTATCTCTGTTATCTCCTCTGGGCCCTACACCCTTCCCTGTCTCTAACACCTTCTCCAACCCCTACACCCCTCCCTATCTCTGTCATCTCCCCCAGCCCCTACATACCTCCTTATCTGTGTCACCTCCTCTGGGCCCTACACCCCACTCTATCTCTGCCACTTCCTCCAGCCCCCTACACCCTTCCCTATCTCTGTCACCTTCTTCCACCCCTACACCCCTCCCTATCTCTGTCACCTCCCCCAGCCCCTGCACCCCTCCCTATCTCTGCCACTTCCCCTGAGCCCCTACACCCCTCTCTGTCTCTATCACCTCCTCCAACCCCTGTATTGCTCCATATCTCTGTCACCCCCTTCAGCCCCTATACCCGTCCCTGTCTCTGCCACTTCCTCTGGGCCCCTACACCTGTCCCTCTCTCTGTCACCATCCCCAGCCCCAACATTCCTTTGTACCTCTGTAGGCTCTTGGTGACTTTGGGAGGTTGAGAGGAGTGGGTTACCAGTGACTGAGTGCCCAGATACACAGGGTAGGTGAATAGAGGGCTGTCCATGAGTGAAGTAGATTGGGGCTGTGACCTTCAGACTGGAGTTCAGTCATTCACCTCACAGTTACTGTCAAATCATGGTTTAAGATGGTACAGACTGGGGATATGCATTTAAGGTGATGTCAGAGGAGATGTGAGGGGCAAGTTTTTTTACACACGGTAGTAGGAGTGTGGAATGTGCTGCTAAGTGTGGTGATGGAAGCAGTTATGATAAGGGCATTTAAGGGACTTTTAGATAAGCACATGGATATGCAAGGAACGGAGGAATATGGACGAAGGGCAGGCAGAAGAAATTGGTTTCATTTGGTGTCACGTTCGGCACAACATTGTGGGCCGAAGGGCCTGTTCCTGTGCTGTGCACTTTTGTATGTTTTATAACTCCTTACCTTTGTTATATGGGATCTGTTGAATTTTGTACAGCTCATTTTCTCCAGTGTCAGTCAATGCTGCCCTCTCCTGGTGGTTGGTAAACATTATAGGAACTGCAGATGCTGGAGAATGCAAGACAACAAGGTGTGGAGGTGGATGAACACAGCAGGCCAAGCAGCATCTTAGGAGCAGGAAAGCTGATGTTTTGGGTCAAAACTCTTCATCAGAAATGGGGGAAAGGAAGAGGGTTCTGTGCAGTGGGAGAGAGAGATCCCTTGAGGTGTGTAAAGGCCCTCCGCTTCTTCTGTCCCGCAGTCCTGACCAGTCCCCCTCCACTGACACCCCTCATCCGCCTAGCTGAACTCGTCCTCACCCTCAACAAGTTCTCTTTCAATCCCTCCCACTTTCTACAGACCGGGTTCAAGCTATACCTGCTTCTTTGTACGTTACGTGGAACAATCTCTCTTCCATACCAGCATTGGCCCTAAACCTCATCTCTTCCTCTGTTACATTGATGACTGTATCGGCACCACCTCGTTCTCTCATGAGGAGCTTGAACAGTTCATCCACTTCACCAACACCTTCCACCTCAACCGTAAGTTCACCTGGACTATCTCTAACACCTCCCTCACCTTCCTGGACCTCTCTGTCTCTATCTCGGGCAGCCACCGAGAAACCGAAATCCATTTCAAGCCCACCAACTCCCACAGCTACCTGGAATACACCTTTGCCCAGCCACCTTACTGCAAAAATGCCATCTCCTATTCTCAATTCCTTCACCTCCGCCGCATCTGCTCCCAGGATGAGGCATTTCACTCCCGTACATCTCAGATGTCCTTGTTTTTCAAGGACCGCAACTGCCCCCCCGCAGTGTCAAGAACGCTCTCGACCATGTCTCCTGCATTTCCCACAACTCATCCCCCACACCCTGTCCCCGCAATAACAACCAAAAAAAAATCCCTCTCATCCTCACATACCACCCCACCAACCTCCGGATCCAGCGCATCATCCTCCGACATTTCCGCCATCTGTACTCCGACCCCACCACCAAAGGCATTTTTCCATCCCCACCCTTGTCTGCTTTCCAGAGGGACCACTCTCTCCAGGACTCCCTTGTCTGCGCCGCACTCCCCTCCAGCCCCACCGCACCCAGCACTTTTTCCTGCAACCGCAGGAAGTGCTACGCCTGCCCCCACACCTCCTCCCTCACCCCCATCCCAGGCCCCAAGAAAACTTTCCACATCAAGCAGATGTTCACCTGCACAACTGCCAATGTGGTATACTGCATCCACTGTACCCGTTGTGGCCTCCTCAACATCGTGGAAACCAAGCAGAGGCTTGGGGACCGCTTTGCAATAAACAGCTGCACCTCCCAGTCGCGAACCATTTCAACTTCCCCTCCCATTCTTCAGACGACATGTCCATCCTGGGCCTCCCACAGTGCCACAACAATGCCACCCGAAGGTTGCAGGAACAGTAACTCATATTCTGCTTGGGAACTCTGCAGCCCAATGATATCAATGTGGATTTCACAAGCTTCAAAATCTCCCCTCCTACCACACCCCAAAACCAGCCCAGCTCATCCCCGCCTCCCTGACCGTTCTTCCTCTCACCTATCCCCTCCTCCCACCTCAAGCCGCAGCCCCATTTCCTACCTATTAACCTCATCCTGCCCCCTTGATCTGTCCGTCCTCCCTGGACTGACCTATCTCCTCCCTATCCCCTCACCTACACTCACCTTTACTAGCTCCAATCCCGCTTCTGTACCTTGTCTGTCTCCTCTCCATCTATCTTCTCCTCTATCCATCTTCAATCCGTCTCCGCCTCTCTCCCTATTTATTTCAGAACCCCCTTCCCCTCTCCCATTTCTGATGAAGTATCTAAGCCCAAAACATCAGCTTTCCTGCCCCTAAGATGCTGCTTTGCCTACTGAATTTTGACAAGTTACCAGGACTGGGATGTGATGTACTCAAGGATTTTGAAGGATGAGAGGATTAGAAATTGCAGGGGCCACTTGCCGCAATCTTTCAGTCTTCCTTGGACTTGAGGGAAGTGCCAGAAAGCTGGAGAATTGTAAACATTGCAGCCTTGTTCAAGAAAGTTTGTAAGGATAATCCTGACCACACACCAGTATGTTTAACTTTGTTTTAATCTGGGAAAGCTTTTGGAGAGAATCGTTCATGATAGAATCAGGAATAGCATGGAAAATGTAGAGGTTGATTGGGAAGAGTCAACATGGATTTCTAGTGGGGAAATCCTGTCCAACCAACTTGTTGGAGATTATTGAAGAGGTAACAGGCTGTATGAATGAAAAATCTGCCTGATACTTGTTGGCATTCCAGAGCAAAGCGTTGACCTTGACCGAGTGTTGTAGACTGACGTATTCCACGGTCCAGGACTATGTGCTGAGGGATGCAGTAAAACCTGGTAGCGCTGCCACCAAGATGCAGTGGAGAATGTCTACTGTCTAAGGTCTTTCTGCCAAAGCACAATGGGGGTCTGTTCAGTCATCAGACCGTCTCGTTGCTTGAAATGTAATTATACGTAAATAGTATCCTGCATAAGTAAGAAATATTTTAGACCTTTGCAATTTCAGGGAATGCCAGATCCACAGTTTGTTTCTGTCATTACGCAAAGACCGTACACAACTGCTTTAGCACCTATGTATGTACAGAAAGAGATTTTATGAATGAAGTATATTTTTGCAATAAAAAACAGAAAGTCTCAGTGAGGATAACATAGAAACATGGAAGATAGGTACAGGAGTAGGCCGTTTGACTCAACGAGCATCCTCTGCCATTCAAGATGATCATAGCTGATCATCAAACTCAGTGCCCTGTTCCCAACCTCTCCCATGTAATGCTTTAAATCTGGTAGAAATGGTTTCCAGAGGCACTTGAACAGTGCCGCACAACAGACTTGTGAGAAAAGTTACAGCTTGTGGTTTAGAAGGGTTAGTAGTGTTGTGGATGCAGGAGGTAGAGTTAGTAAGTTTGCAGATGACACCCAAATTGATGATGTAGTTGACAGCCAAGAAGGTTATCTCAGTGTACCACAGGGCCTTGATCAGATGGGCTAATGGGCTGAGGAGTGGCAGGTGGAATTTGGCTTAGATAAATGTGAGGTGCTGTGTGTTGAAAAGGCAAATCAGGGCAGGACGTATACACTTAATGATAAGGTCCTGGGTCATGTTGCTGAATGAAGAGACCTTGGAGTGCAGGTTCATAGCTCCTTGAAAGTGTAGTCACAGGTAGACAGCTTAGTGAAGAAAGACTTTATTGGTCAATGCATTGAGTATAGGAGTTGGGAGGTCATGTTGCAGCTATGCAGGACATTGTCTGGGCCACCTTTAGAATATGGCATTCAATTTTGGACTCCCTACTGTAGGAAAGATGGTGTGAAACTTGAAAGGGTTCAGAGAAGGTTTGCAGGGGTGTTGCCAGGGTTGGAGGGTTTTGACCCATAGGGAGAGACTGAATAGGCTGAAGCTATTTTCCCTGGAGGTTTGGAGGCTGAGGGGTAACCTTATAAAAATATATAAAATCATGAGGGGCATGGATAGGGTGAATAGCCAAGATCTTTTTGTCCTAGGGTAGGGGAGTTTAAAACTAGAGGGCATAGCTTTAAGGTGAGAGGGGAAAGATTTTAAAAGGGACCTAAGGGGCAACTTTTCAAGTAGAGGGTGGTGCAGGAATAAGCTGTCAGAGGAAGTGGTGGAGGCTGATACAATTACAACATTTAAAAGGCACCTGGATGAGAATATGAATAGGAAGTGTTTAGAGGCAAATGGGGCTAGATTAATTTAGGATATCTGGTCAGTATGGATGTGCTGGACTGAAGGGTCTTTTTCCTTACTGTACACCTCTATGACTATAAAATTGGCTGAGGAAACAAACAGTAATGGTCAATGGATGTTTTTTGGGCTGGAGGAAGGTCTTTAGTAGAGCTACCCAGGAGTTGGTATCGGGACCCTTGTTTCTCCATATCTTACTGGCCTGGATCTTAGTGTACAGGGGACAGTTTTAAAGTTTGTAGATGTCATTAAATTTTAGAGGAGGACAGTGTCGAATTCTCAAAGGACATTGATAAGTTGGTGGAGTGGGCAGAAAGGTAGCAGATGATATTCACGGAGCAAAGTGGAGATGATGCAGTTTGGTCAGAAGGAGTTTGAACGACAATATAAAATAGAGGGTGCAATTCTAAAGGGGGTGCAGGAGCAGTGGGACCTGGGTATGTATGTATACAAATGTGGCAGGGTAGATAGACAGAGCAGTTAATAAACAGGCAGATCCTCAGCTTTATTAATAGGGGCACAGAGTATAAGAGTAAGGAGGTGATGTTAAACTTGTACAAGACACTTGTTTGACCCCAGCTGGAGCATTGTGTACAGTAATGTGTGTCTCACTGCAGGAAAGATGTGAAAGCATCAGAGAGAGATAGAAGCAATTTACAAGAACAGTTCCAGGAATGAGAAACTATAAGGATAGACTGGAGAGACTGGGGCTATTCTCCTTGGAGAGCAGGGGGCTGGGAGGGAGATCTGATCGAGGTTTTCAAAATCATGAGCATGGGTTATATAGAGTAGACAGGGAGAAGCTGTTCCTTCTGGTAAAGGGAACAAGAACGAGAGGGGCACAAATGAATGTGAAGTGCAGACAAGGCAAAGAGTGATGTGGGGAGAAACTTTGTCATACAGAAAGCATGTTTGACTGGTTAGTAAGTTTAAATCACATGGGATCCGGGGAAAGCTAGCCAATTGGGTGTTAAATTGGTTTAATGGTAGGAGACAGAGAGTGGTAGTGCCTTCAGGATCAGAGCTGGGTCCACTGTTGTTCATCATTTATACTAAATGATTTGGATGAGAATATAGGAGGCATAGTTAGGAAGTTTGTAGATGGCACCAAAATTGATGGTATATTGGGCAGTGAAGAAGCTTAAGAGTACAAGAGGGTCTTGATCAATTGGACCAGTGGGCTGAAGAATGGCAGATGGAGTTTAATTCAGATAATTTTGGTATGGCAAAGCAAGGCAGGGCGTATACAGTTAAAGGTAGAGCTCTGGGAGTGGGACCTAGAGGTGCAGGTACATTGTTCATTGAAAGTGGCGTCACATGTAGACAGGGTGGTGAAGAAGGCATGTGACACACTTGCCTTCATCGGTCAGAGCATTATGATGGACATTATGATGTCGCTGTACAGGAAGATTATCAGACTTCATTTAGAGGACAGTGTCAATTCGGGCCTGCCTGCTTTAGGAAAGATGTGAAATTTGAAAGAGTTCAGACAATGTTTACAAGGATGTTGTCAGGTTTAGAAGGTTTGAACTATAGGGAGAGGCTGAAGACCCTGGGGCTATTTTCCCTGGAGGCTGAAGGGTGGCCTTATAGAAGTTGATAAAAGGGCATGGATTGGGTGAATAGTCAAGGTCTTTTCCCCAGGGTAGGGGAGTCCAAAACTAGGGGGCATAGGTTTAAGGTGAAAGGGGAAAGGTTTAAAAGGACTAAGGGGCAACCTTTACATGCAGAGGGTCGTGCATGTATGGAATGAGCTGCCAGAGAAAGTGGTGGAGGCTGATACAGTTACAATTAATTTCGGACATCTAGCCAGTACAGTTGAGTTGGATCGAAGTGCCTGTTCCTGTGCTGCACAGCTCTATGACTCTGACTTCAGCGATTCTGTGAAATGTGGCAGATTGAATATAATGTGGAGAAGGGTGAAGTTGTTAAGTTTGGGAAGAAGTCTGCCATCCCTAGTCTGGGTGTGACTGCAGACTCACAGGGATAGGATTGACTCTTAACTGCAATGTGCAATGGCCCTTAATCTAAAGGGTAAATTGGGATGGGCAACAAAGTGTCCTGTGGAAAAATGAATTTAAAGAAAAAAAAAATCAGGATCTATTTCTCATCCCAGGAGATCCCAAGGCAGCTTGCAGTTACAGGTGGGGACCTCCTGCTGAATAAACTCAAAATACTGCAGCTTCTAGAAATCTGAAGCTAACACAGTGTGTTGGCGAATCTCAGCACATCTGTGGAGAGAGAAACAGAGTTAATGTTTTGAGTCTGGTATGGCTGGTCTTCAGAACATCAATTTGGCTAGGGTAATGAGGGTGGGTGGGTTAAGATGCTACATTTGCAGAGAATTGTAATGAAGGAGAGTCATTGCGAACTTGAAATGTTAACTTTGTTTCTCTCCCCATAGATGCTGCCAGCTTTGCTGAGTTTCTCCAGCATTGTTTCTGCTTATTTTGAAGCTCCTGCTGAATTCCATCGTGCCCCTGTACTTCCGGGTCTGATTGCCAGAGGGGATGGGATAATGATAACATTCCGATTTCTGGGCCAGGATGCAAGGTTAGATAGAAATGCAACAAACAGCTGCCAGTGCAGATCTTGGATGTTTAATGCACGGAGTTTATTCTGTTTTTTGAACACAGCTTCAGCTTATCTTGGTCCGAACCACAGTAATGGCAAGGAGAGACAGTTAGTGAAGGTTGCTGGGTGAGGATGATGTATTGGGTAGAGAACAGCAGGAGGTTTGGAAACTTTGAGGTTTAGCTGTCAACCTCAGGGCCGCTGTCTTTGGCTCGACTGGAGCCTTTGATCGCTTCCCTCACTTTGATCCAGAAGAGCTTTTGAGCTTCCACATCTGTCGGCCACTGGATGTAGGTCTTCTTCTTCATCACTTTCCTCATCTTGTGATAGGTGGAGAGTTCGGCTTCCGGAATCTTCTCCAGGAAGATAAGGATGACAACGTCTTTGAGTTCATGAAAGAGCCTGTAGCTGGCCAACTCAAGCTCCATGGAGCACCACTCGCTTTCCAGGTAGCTGCGGCTCATAACACAGACGGTCTTCCTGCTCTGGTAGATGCTGTCCACAATGTTGTCGATGATGTACTTGCCCAGTTCGAAGTCTCTGTGGTGGAGGCAGAGTTTGAAACATTGAGAACCTTCGGTTTCCAGGTTGGGTACCAGCTCTTGTAAGACCCACCCTTCATCCTTGGAATTATAGGAGATGAAAGCATCGTATCTGTAGCACTGCTGGCTCTCTTCTCTTCCCCTGTAGTCATTCAGCCAGGAGCGGAAAATGTACAGCCCATACTTAAGGTGCCAGTATCCTTTGCCATAGATGATAGGGGCAAAGGTGAACAAGAACAAGAATGGTAAGATTATTTCAAACATAAGATGCCCAATGTCCAAGTAACAGACCCGCGCGTCGAAACTGTACAGGTATTCAGTCTGCTGGTTTGCACAGGTCTGGTTGTAAAAATAGACAACTTGGACCCTGGGGTTGTAAAGGGACCAGTTTTGAAACCAACTGTTGCTGCAGATGCAAGGGAATGGGTTCTTCCTCAAATCCAGATAGCTGAGGGAAGGCAGGTGCTCCAGGACAGTGCTGTTTACTGTCTGAATGGCGTTTTTGCCCAGGACCAATGTCCTGAGGTTGCAAAGGCTCCCGACGATATCAACAGACATGAACTGGAGGCCGACATTTTCAAGGTCGAGCCTCTCCAGATGCTGGAGGTTCTGGAAGACTCCCGGGTTTAGACTGTGGATACCATTGCATGTATCAGGCATGGACAGGGTCTTCAGGTTGATCAAATCCTCAAACTCATACCTGGACAGTGACATCTTGTTCTCTCCCAGGTACAGGGCCTGTAGAGAAAAGAGGCCTTTGAAAAACTTGGGAGGGATAATGTTAATGCCGTAGGGTTGTTGGGCCTGTAGCTTGAGGATGTTGAGTTTGGTCAGGTTGATGAAAGGAGATTTTTCAGTCAGGCCGCTGTTGTATCTGATTCGGTTTTTGTCCAGGTCCAACACCTTCAAAGATACAAGGTCACCAAAGATCTCTCTGCTGATGTGAGTTATGTAGTTTCTGTCCAGGTAGAGCTTTGTCAGGTTGTGCAGTCCACTGAATGAGAGGTTGGTGAGGCTCCGAATCTTGTTGCCCCCCAAGTCCAAGATATTCAAGCTGCTGAGGTTTACAAAGACATTTCTGAAGATGATGGAGATCCTGTTGTTCCTCAGATTGAGAATCCGGAGGCTTGTGAGCTCATGGAAGGTCTCCTGGTATATGTCTGTGATAAGGTTGTTGTCAAGTCGGAGTGTCAGCAAGTCACTGAGATTGGCAAAAGCAGTCTTGTTGATGACAGCGATGTTGTTGATGTTCAACAGAAGGGTCTGAACGTGGGCTGTGTGAGAGAAGGCGTGACTGGCAATGGCCAAAATCCGGTTGTAGCGATAGGACAAGTAGGTCAGTTTGGGGAACTTGATGACTCCGTTCCCACCCGTGGAGCAGGAAGGTAGCATTTGGATCCTGTTGTGCTCTAAGATAAAAGATCTAACTTGCTCCTTCTGAGGTACAAAATCCAGGCAGTCATCACGTATTAGATAATTGTGCGATAGATCCCAGGCCTTGATGGCTGGGCATTTACTCATGGACTTTAGATTACGGAGTGAGATCTGATTGTGCTGTAAGAACAGATGCTCCATCGTCCCATTACCCAGGTGTTGGCACAGGTTGGCAAATTGGCTGTGCAGGCGTAATCCAGAGTATTCAACCCTCTGAGGGTCCACATCCCTGAATCTGAGAAACTCTGAGATGTCCAAGGGGTTGTTCTTGAGGATCAACCAGGCAACCTTCCTCAGGTCAACTTTGGAAAACTGAGAGATTTTGTTATCAGACAGGTCCAGGGTGAAATTGCGGTTAAGGAAATCTCGTTGGCAGTCTAAGGCTTTGAGCAAGTTGTTGCAGAGGTAGAAGAACTTCAGGGAAGGTGGCAGAGGAGCAGAATGTTGGAGGGACTCCAAATGGTTGGTGCTTAGATCCAGGAAGGTCAACTTGCGGAGGGCAGTGATTGAGCTGACCACTTCAGAAAAGTTCCTGAGCTGGTTGAAGCTCATATCAAGTGTTTGCAGGCTCCTTGGTGTCGTGAAGGCATCAGGCTGGATTGTGGCTAGGCAGTTGTGGTCAACCAGCAGTTGACACAGGTTCTCCAATCCTAGGAAGTCCGACGGTGTCAGCTGGGAGATCTTGTTGTAGGAGAGGTTGAGGACCAGCAGTTCGCTGAGGTTATTGAAGGCGCTGCCTTCAACATGCTTGATCTGATTGTAGTCTAGCCGCAGGCTAAGCAAGCTGGGTATGCCGCTGAAGCTACCCACTGGCAGCTGGGTCAGCAGGTTGTGGGAGATGTTGACGTGAATGGTGTGAGGCGGCAGGTCAAACACAGCGCTGGAGACTTGCGTCAAGAACCGATGGACGCACTGGAAGGAGCCGTTGTGGTTGGCATTCTGGATGCAGTTCCTGAAACTGTAGCCAGGCACCAGGGGTGCCAGTGCAATGCAGGACAGGGCACAGAACAGCTGTGGCCAGTCCACACTCAATCGTGCCATCTTGGCTGCCTTCTTCTGACAGTGAGTCCTGTTGTTCAGCAGACAAGTGCTGCAGGTATACAGTGTTCCATCCCTCTCCCACTAACCTGTAAATCAGAGATAGTTTATGTTGTTGGTTTAGTAAAAATTAACCAGCTCTCCAATGCTCTAAACTATCCTGTTTCATATTTCTGACTTCCTTCTCTGTCAGACTATTAGCTGGTCTCTAAAAATCCCTCTCTGAATGCCTTGGTTCATCTTTCCTGACAGAGAGGAAGGGACATCCGTCTACTTCCTTCATGTCAGCAGTACCAGCTTGGGGCCCTCCCCCACAGACCCAAAACCTGTTCTCACACTGATCCTAGCCCATGCTGCAGGTCATCTGTCAGGCCCAGTCATGGCCCTTTTACGTACCCCTCATTTCAAGCAGCCTCTATCTCTCTCTGTCTCACGCACACACTCAAAACCTCCAATCCCACCCCGTCTAATCCTTTCCACCTCCTTGTCGTTTACTTCCATTGAGTCCCCCATTATTGTCGTTTTGACTTGCCCATTAGAAAGTCCTTTCACCGCAACCCCCCCCCTGCCAACCATTTGTCCTCCCATTTCATCCTTTGCCTTCAGTCATTGCACTATCCTCCACCACCTCCTCCACCACCACCACCAACCACTTCCCCTCCCCGCAACCCCGCACTCCCTGTCACACCTTCATCTTCCCGGATGAGCAATTTGAAATTCAATCCTGGAAACAACATAAAGTAGGTACAGAGACTAGCTCGCGTTGAGCCTAGACAATTATTCTATTGCTTGCACCATCTAGCCAGTCATCCCTGCTCATAGCATTTCAAACTCCTCACTCTCTCAGAGCCCTTACACATTAAGTCATTACCTGCCGTTCTACTTGGTCACAACTTGGTTCATTCAAGTCTCCTTCCTCTTCACCGTGAAGTGGAAAAGGCCCAATTCTTGGATGAACGTTTGCTCAGATATGAGCACATCCTTCGCTATAGTTAGAATTTGCTCAAACCTCTGCATTGCAGTGTGCCTTGGCTTTTGATTTGCTACCACCCTTCACTACTGTAGCCCTCTCTGGATGGTTCATCCTTGTGAGTCTTTGTGTTGCAATAAAATATCCTTTCCAATCAGAGTTTTGAACAATCAGAGCATGGAAACAGGCACTTCTGTCCAACTCGATCAGATATCCTCAATTAATCTAGTCTCTTTTGCCAGCATTTGGTCCATATCCCTCTAAACCCTTCCTATTCATGCCTTTTAAATGTTGTAATTGTACCAGCCTCCACCACTTCCTCTTGCAGCTCATTCCATACACTGCGTGAAAAAGTTGTCCTTTAGGTCTCTTTTAAATCTTTCCCCTCTCACCTAAAACCTATAACGCCAAGTTCTGGATCCCCTACCCCGGCCCATCGTTTCCTGATTTATCCTTTACCCTCTTCTTGAAAATGGTACCGCATTAGGCATCCTCCAGCTCCCCAGCATCTCTCCTATTGGTGCAGAGGAAGTGGAAATTTTTGCAAGTGCTCTGCTATTTCCTCCCTTGTCTCACTCAACAGCCTGGGAGATATTTCATCTGGCCCTGGAGATTTACCTATTTTAAAGCCTTCCAGGCCTCTTAGAACCTCCTTTCTGTCTTTGCTAATTTCTTCAACTGAATCACAGACCTCCTCCCTAATTTCTATATGCTAGTCATCCCTCTCACTAGTGAACACCAATACAAAGTATTCATTTAAAACCCTACCTGCATGCTTTGACTCCATAGACAACTCACTGCTATGGTTTTTAATGGGCTGGACTCTTTCCCTCATTAACCTTTTAGCCTTAAGGTACTGTACTTAGGATTTACCTATATTTTGCCTGTCAGTTGCCTTTCATGCCCCTTTATAGCTCTCCTAATCTTTTTAAGTTCCCTCTTGCACATTCCATACTGATTGGATTTGATTTATTTTTGTCACATGTATCTAGGTACAGTGAAAAGTTTTATTATGCGTGCAGTACAGTCTGATTGTACCATACAATGTGCATGAGGGTAATAGAATAGAACAAGGAATACAATATTACAGACGCAGAGAAGGTGCACAAAGAGCAAGGTCAACATTAAATTTAAAATTTGAGAAGTCTATTGAAAAATCTAATAACAGCGAGGAAGAAGTTGTTTTTGAATCTGTTGGTATGTGTGTTTAAGATTTTGTGTCTTCTGTCTGACAGAAGAGGGTGGAAGAGAGTATAAGAACAAAGAGCAAAGAACAAAGAAAATTACAGCACAGGAACAGGCCCTTCAGTCCTCAAAGCCTGCACCGACATGCTGCCCATCACAACTAAACATCCTACCCTTTCGGGGACCGTATCTCTCTATTCCCATCTTGTTCACGTATTTGTCAAGACACCCTTTAAAAGTCACTTTCATATCTGCTTCCACTACCTCCCCTGGCAGTGAGTTCCAGGCACCCACCACCCTCTGTGTAAAAAAAACTTGCCTCGTACATCACGTTTAAACATTGCCGCTTGCACCTTAAACTTATGCCCTCTAGGGAAAAAGTTTCTGACTGTCCACTCTGTCCATGTCCTTCATAATCTTGTAGACCTCTATCAGGCACCCCCTCAACCTCTATCATTCCAGTGAGAACAACACAAGTTTCTCCAAACTCTCCTCATAGCTAATGCCCTCCATACCAGGCAACATTATGGTTAAAAAAAAGCACAACAACAACAAAAACAGAAGTTGCTGGAAAAGCTTTACAGGTCTGGCAGCATCTGTGGAGTAGAAATTCAGAGTTAATGTTTCAGTTCTGGTGACACTTCCTCAGTTCTGACCTGAAATGTTAACTCTGATTTTTTTCTCCACAGATGCTGTCAGACCTGTCAAGCTTTTCCAGCAACTTCTGTTTTTATTCCTGATTTATGCCGTATGCCTTGTTGACTACTTTCGCCACCTGCGTTGCCACTTTCAGTGACCTGTGTACCTGTACACCCAGATCCCTCTGCCTGTCAGTACCCTTAAGGCTTCTGCCATTTACTGTATATTTTCCATCTGGATTAGATCTTCCAAAATATTGCCTCACATTTTTTCAGATTAAATTCCATCTGCCACCTCACTGCCAAAGTCACCAACTGACCTATATCCAGCTGCATTCATTGACGGTCCTCATCACTATCTGCAATTCCACCAACCTTTGTGTCATCTGCAAACTTACTAATCAGACTAGTTGTATTTTCCTCCAAATCATTTATATATATTACAAACAACAAAGGTCCCAATACTGATTCCTGAGGAACACCACTAGTCACAGCCCTCCATTCAGAAACACACGCTTCCACTGCTACCCTCTGTCTTCGATGACTGAGCCAGTTTTTTTTATCCATCTTGCAAGCTCACCTCTGACCCCATGCGACTATAACTGCGGAGTGTAGGATCTTTGATTCTGTTGGCTGCTTCTCTGAGGCAGCAGGAAATATAGATGGAGTCAATGAATGGAGGTTTGGTTTCCCTGATGGTCTGGGCTATGTTCAAAACTCTCTATAGTTTCTTATGGTCCTGGGCAGAGCTGTTGCCATACCAAGCTGTGATACATCCAGATGGAATGCTTTCTATGGTGCTGTCGGACTTTTGCTGTTTTGAGCCCTCAGTATCTGTGGAAACCTCTCTTTTCTCTTTATCCAATGCTGTATATCCCTCAATATCCACATTTCACAGGATTTGATGGTTGCATCCTTTCTCTTTATTGCAACTTGTTGGCCCTGTGCTGTTTCTTTCTTGAATGCATCCCACTGTTCTGAGAGAGATTTACCTGAAAGTATCTGTTACTAATCCACATTGGCCAAATCATATCTGATCTTATTAAAGTCAGCCAGCTGAGAAGTTTCATTTCAGGCCCATCCTTGTCTTTTTCCATGACAATCTGAATTTAACAGAGTTGTGACTGCTGTCTGCAAACTACTGCCACATCGATAATTCAACCACTTGCTCAGCTTTGTTCCCGAAAATGATTTCCAGACCGGCACCCTCGCTTGTAATGTCTTCTAATTACTGGCTTAAAAAGCTCTCCTGCATGCATTTTAAGAACTCTGCTCCCTCTAAACCTTTCACATTGTAATATCCAATATATCATTCTCATCCAATACACCACTTCCACCACCTGCAATCCTACCCCACAACCAAAGATACATTTCCCTCGTCACCCCTATCTGCCTTTTGTAGGGACCATGCTCTCTACGACTCCCTCGTCCACTCCACTTTCCCCACTAGCCCCACCACCACCGGCACCTTTCCCTGCAACTGTAGGAAGTGCTACACCTGCCCCTACACCTCCTCTCTCACTTCCATTCAAGGCACCAAACAAAACTTTTGCATCAGACAGAGGTCCACCTGCACAGCTGTCAATGTGTTCTGTTGAATCCACTGTTCCTGATGTGGCGTCCTCTACATCAGTGAGACCAAGTGGAGGCTCAGAGACTGCTTTGCTCTGTACGCGACAAAGGACAGCCCCTTCCAGTCCGAATCATTTCACCTCTCCGTCTCACTCTATGGATGACATGTCCATCGTGGGCCTCCTCCAGTGTCACAATGATGCCACCCGGAAACTGGAGGAGCAGCACCTCATATTCTGCCTCAGGAGCCTACAACCCAATGGCCTAAATATGGACTTTACCAGTTTCAAAATCTCCCCAGCTCCAGCCTCATCCCATGACCAACCCTCCCTGTCACCCTCACCTCCTTGACCTTATATAACCTGTCCATCTTTTCTTCCACCTATCCGCTCCTCCCATCTCACTGACCAATACCCAACACCCCATATCTGCACTCACCTGTCACCATCCCACCTACCTTCCCCAGCCCCAGTTCCTCCTCCCTATTTATTTCTGAGCTCCCTTCTCCCTCACCCATTTCTGAAGAAGGGTCCTGACCCGAAACATCAACTTTCCTGCTCCTCTGATGCTGCCTGGCCTGCAGTGTTCCTCCAGCCCCACACTATGTTATCTCTGACTGCAGCGTCAGCAGTTCTTACTTTCTCCCACTGTAACTGCCACTGTTAAGCTGGAAAGTTGAAATCCCCTATTATCACTGTCCTAGTTCATTTACACTTCCCTGAAATTTGCCGACATATCTGCATTTCTATTTCTTTTGGAATGGTAGGGGTATATAGTACACTCCCAGCAATGTGATTATTCCTTTATGGCTTTTACGTTTTACCCATATCGCTTTAAGTGAAGAGTCTCCTGAGCTAGGCAGCACAGTGGCTCAGTAGCCAGCACTGCGGCCTCACAACACAAGGGACCTGAGTTTGCTTTCAGCCTCAGGCAACTGTGTGTGTGTGGGTTTCCACTGGGTACACTAGTTTTCTCTCACAGTCCAAAGCTGTGCAAGTTAAGTGGATTGGCCATGCTAAATTGCCAATAGTGTTCAGTGATGCACAGATTAGGTGCATTAGCCATGGTAAATGCAGGGTTACAGGGTTGGGATGGGTCCGACCAGGATGACCTTTGGACGGTTGGTGTGGACATGTTGGGCTGAAAGGCTTGTTTCCATGCTGTGGGGATTCTACGTTTTAAAAAATGACATTTCTTCTCACTGCTCTAACAGATTCCCTGACCCTGAATCCTACAGTGTTATATTTGACATTACTAGTTCTAAAATAGCTTTGTTCACTTTTAGTTGAAGAATTTGTTGCTCTAAAGAGCTGACCTAAACAGTCTTTAACACACACCTGATCGTCATAGAGTCATATAGCATGGAAACAGACCCTTTGGTCCAACCAATCCATACCGACCCTAATGACAAACTGAACTAGTTCCACCAGCCTGTGATTGTCTGATATCCCTCCAAACATTGGCTATTCATGTCGTTATCTGAATGTTTTATAAATGTTGTTACTGTACCTGTATCCATCATTTTCTCTGGAAGTTAATTCCACACACAAACGACTCTGTGTGTAATAAAAAAAATGCACCTCATGTTTTTCTTAAATCTTTTCTCTCTCTTCTTAAAATTATGCCCCCTAGTCTTGAAATCCCCCACGCTCGGAAAAAGACACCTGCCATTCCTCTTATCTATGTCCCTCATGACCAATCCATCTATATCCTGCTGTAACCAAAGACCTTTTCTCCTCACTGTCAATCAACTGATCAATCATCCACGAACTTTTTCATCACTGCCCCCCCGCAACATTCTCACCTATTTCGTTTCAAATCATAAACAATAAGGGACCCAGTACTGAACTCCTGTAGAATGCCACTGTATACCAAACTCCAGTCACACAAACAGCCTTCTACCACCACCATCTGTCTCCCATCACTTGGTGAATTTAGGATCTATCTTGCCAAGTTATCCTGGATATCATGCGCTTTTTCCTTCTTTATCGGTATCCCTTATGGATGTCAACAGCCTTACTGAAATCCATATAAACTACATAAACTGCACTACCCTCATCTGAACACCTGGTCGCCTCCTTGAAAATTTCAACCAGATTTGTCAGATGTGACCTCCCTCTGACAAAGCAATGCTAGCCATCCCTGTTCAAACCCTGCCTTTCTAAGTGGAGATTAATCCTCTCCCTCAGAATATTCTCCAATATTTCCCCTACCACTGATGTGAGTTCTCTGGTCCAACTCTACCACACTCCACTTCTTGAAAAGTAGAACCACATTAGCTGCCCTTTAGTTTCTCTGGCCTCTGGCTAGTGACGAAATAAACATTTGGGTCAGGACCCTGCATAAATGCCCATACTAATCCCATTTCCCTGCTGTCTGCCCCATAACCCTGTATCTATTCCCAAATTAATTGCACTATTCCCTTCTCACCACTAAGGTCTGTATCAATCTCAAATGAGTGGAGGTTACAGAGAGATGGGAGAGATGTAAGGGCTAGAGGACATTGCAGGGATAGGGAGGGGTATAGGGCTGGAGTGTGATTACAGGGATTTGAGGGCTTTGGGGTTGGAGGAGGCTACAGAGATGCGGATGGAAGTAGAAGCTGCAGGAGGTTACAGAGACAGGGAAAGGCATAAGATTCACAGGAGGTTACAGGAATAGGGAAGGGTGTAGATACTGGAGAAGGTTACAGAAATAAGGAGCAGTGATGAGGCTTGATGAGGCTACGGAGGTTTGGTTTGATTTATTATTGTCAAATGTAATCAGATACAGTGAAAAGCGTTTATTCCATGTTAACCAGACAAATCATATCTTACATAAGTACATCAGGGTAATTGAACAGAATCCAAAATGCAGTGTTCCAGCTACAGAGAAGGTGCAGGGAACGATCAACCCTGATGTTTAAGAGTAAGCCTGACAACAGCAGGGAAGAAGCTGTTCTTGAATCTGTTTTCAAACTTCTGTATCTCCTGCCCGATGAAAGAGAGTATAACCAGGGTGGAAGGGGTCTTTGGTTATGTGCTGCTTTCCTGAGGCAGCGGTAAGTGTAGAGGGGGAAGGATGTGGCAGGTTACAGAGATTAAGCATAGAACATGGAACACAGAACAGTACAGCACAGTGCAGGCCCTTTGGCCCACGATGTTGTGCTGAACTTTTACCCTAACCCTAAGGTCTATCTAACCTCCAATCCTTATACTATTATCCATATGCCTATCTGATAGCCATTTAAATGCCCCTAATGAGGCTGGCTCCACTACCCTCTCTGGCAATGCATTCCATGCTCCAACCACACTCTGAGTAAAGAACCTACCTCTAATGTCTCTCTTATATCTACCTCCACTCACTTTAAAACTATGCCCCCTCGAAATAGCTACCTCCCACCCTAGGAAAATGCCTCTGACTGTCCACTCTATACCTCTGATCATTTTGTGCACCTTTATCAAGTCACTTCTCATCCTTTGTCATTCTGAAGAGAAAAGCCCAAGCTCTTTCAACTTTTCCTCATAAGACCTTCCCTCCATTCCAGGCAACATCCTAGTAAATCTCCTCTTTTCTGCATCTTCCCTGTAATGAGGCAGCCAGAACTGGACACAACACTCCACATGTGGCCGAACCAGGCTTTTGTATAGCTGGAGCCTAACATCACGGCTCTTGACCTCAATCCCTCTATTAATGAAGGTTAATGCGCCGTACGCCTTCTTAACAACTCTATCCATCTGGGTGGCCATTTTCAGGGAACTATGGACTTGAACCCCAAGTCCCCTCTGCTCCTCCACACTGCCAAGAATCTTTCCGTTAACCCTGTATTCTGCTTTCAAGTTTGTCCTTCCAAAATGAATCACCTCACACTTTTCAGGGTTAAACTCCATCTGCCACTTCTCAGTCCAGCTCTTAATCCTGTCAATGTCCCTTTGTAACCTATGGACAATGACAGACATTTGGGCTTTGAAATTAATAATCTGCACCATTGCTAGGCACATGTGGGATAGTAGGTATGTAGGAGTTTACAGAGATAGGGAGAGGTGTAGAGGGTACAGACATCATAGAATTCCTACAGTGTGGAAGCAGGCTATTTGGCCCATCAAATCCACACCAACCCTCCAAACAGCAGCCCACCCAGAGCCACTGTATCCCTGTAACTCTACACTTCCTATGGCTAATTCACCTAGCCTGCACATCTCAGGACACTAAGGGCAATTCAGAACGGCCAAGCCACCTAACCTGTACATCTCTGGACTGTGGGAGAAAACCAGAGCAAACCCGCACAGACACGGGGAGAATATGCAAATTTCACACAAACAGTTGCAGGAATTGAACTTGGGTCCCGGGCACTGTGAAACAACAGTGTTGACTACTGAGCTACAATGCCACCCTACAAAGAGACATAGATGGGCGGACATTACAGTTACAGGAAGGAGTTCAGGAGCTGGGGATGTTACACATATAAGGACGGGTGTTGGGGCTGGACAACTCAGAAACAGACCTGCAGTCCAACTCATCCATGCCAAACAGATATCCTGAATTAATCTAGTCTCATTTGCCAGCATTTGGCCCTTATACCTCTAAACACTTGCTGTTCATATACCCATCCAGATGCCTTTGCAAGCCCATCCAGCCTTTCCCCATATGTCAGTTCTGCCATCCTGGGAATCAGTGAACCTTTGCTGGTCTCCCTCAATAGCAAGAATGTCCTTCCTCAGACTATGAGACCAAAATTGCACACAATACTCAAGGCCCTGTATAAATACATCCTACTCTGATACTCAAATCCTCTCACTATGAAGGCCAAGATGCCATTAGCTTTCCCCACCGCCTGCTGCACCTGCATGCCAACCTTCAACAACTACTCCATGACATCCTGGTCTTGGTGCAGCTCACCTTTTGCTGAATTGCCACCATTCAGATAATAATCTGCCTTCCTGTTTTTGTGACCAAAATGAATTACCTTACATTATCCACATTATATTGCATTTGATCAGTATTTGCCCTCTCAGCCAGTCTGACCATTGCAAATGCTCTTAGTTGTAGGGTATTGTAGCTAGTGATATCTTGGTTTTTATTGAGCTCAAAAAAGTACAACCCTTGAGAGCAAGAATGGTGACTGACGAATGTAGACCACCCAAAAAGGTACCAGATGTGTACAACTTCTAGATGTGTACAATTTCTAAATGGATTCTTGGAATAGCACAACTGCTGTGTGGAGAGAGACTGGATCTGTATTTACTGGAATTCAGAAGAATGTGGAAGGGATACCATAGTAACTTATCAAATTCTAACAGGATTAGGCAGGAAGGATGAGAGATAGCAAGGTGTAGAGCTGGATGAACACACCAAACCAAGCAGCATCACAGGAGCAGGAAAGCTGATGTTTTGGGCCTGAAATGTCAGCTTTCCTACTCCTGTGATGCTGCTTGGCCTGCTGTGTTCGTCCAGCTCTACAACTTGTTATCTCAGATTCTCCAACATCTGTAGTTCCTACTATCTCTAGGCAGGAAGGATGTTCCCAATGACCAAGGGAGTTCAGAACCAGGGGGTCATAGTTTTCGGATAAGGGGGAGGACTGAGATGAGGAGAAATGTCATTGCCCCAAGGATGGCGAATGCTCCACGCCAGCTGCATCCTTTTCTCTCTCCTATTCTTCTTTTCTCTTCTTTTCATCTTCCTGATGTCATGGGGAAGTTGTAGAGGTAGCAGTGCTTGGAGTGGGAACTACCAGCTTCAGTAGGCCTGCAGCCTGGACTCTTGACGGTGGTGGCCAGGCTTTGACTGCAGCAATGGCAGAGTGGGGACACCAGGCTGTGGTAGGCGAGAAGTGGGAATTCTTGACAGCAGTGTCAGGTCATTGACTGAGGCAGTGTCAGTGCTCGAGTCGCAAGTCCTTGCTTCAGTTGGCCTGGAGCAGGGAATTTTGAAAATGGTGACAGGTCATTGATTACAGTGGCATCGGTCCGGAGTGGGGACTCCTGACCTCGGTAGGCTTAGAGCAGGGATTCCTGCCTTCGGTAGGCTTGAAGTATAGACAGAGCAAGGACTCATGGCTTCAGTAGGCCCGAAGCAGGGACTCCTGCCTTTGGTAGTCTTGGAACCAGGACTCCTGGCTTCAGTAGGCCCGCAGAGGGGATTCCTGAATTCCGCTGGCTCTGAGCAAGGACACTTGGCAGTGTTGATGCGACAGTGGCAGCATTAGAAGCCCAGATGTCCTGGGGCATCAGTGTCGTCATTGTTGTGTCTGGAATGGGAGCTCTTTGAGGCCGACCTTGCAGAGAAATTGCAGAAGCCGTGGAACTGTGTTTGGGACACCGGTTGATGAAGATGAACCTTATTTAAGTCCTTTCTTTTAATTCTGTTGTAACTTGAAATGGCACTGGATTGTGGCGACAAAACTCCTTTTACCTTATCTCCCTGGATATATGTGACAACAAAAATCTTACATCAAATCATTTGTCATCTGTGGAATTCTCTGCTGCACAAAGCAGTTGAGGCCAAAATGTGGAATATTTTCAAGATGGAGTTGGATATAGTTCTTAGGGCCAAAGGAATCAAAGAGTATGGAGAGAAAATGGGAACAGGGGACTGAGTTGGATGATCATCCATGATCCAGTTAAATGGGGGAGCAGGCTCAAAGGTTGATGAAATTGATGAGGACAGAATGATAGACATTACTTGCTTGGATTTTAGTAAACCCTTTGACAAGGTTCCACATAGTAGAGTAATTTTGTAAAGTTCGATCACATTGGATGCAGGGTGACCTTTCCAACTGGATACAAAATTGGCTTGATGGCAGGAGACAGAGAGTGACAGTGGAGGGTTGCTTTTCAGACTGGGGCCTGTGAGCAGCTATGTTCCACAGAGATCAGTCCTGGGTCCACTTTTGTTTGTCATTTATACAAATTATTTAGATGAGAATATAGAAGGAATGGATAGAAAGCTTGTGGATGACACCAAAACTGTTGGTATAGTGGACAGTGAAGAAGGTTATCCAGGATTAGAAAGAGATCTTGATCAATTAGGTCAGGGGGCTGAAGAGTGGCTGATGGATTTTAATTTGGATAAATGTGAGGTGTTGCAAACAAACAAAGGGTAAGACTACAATTAAAAGTAGGGTGTTGGGTAGTATTATAGAATAGAGAGACCTAATGGTTCAGGCACATAATTGTTTGAAGTTTGCATCACATACAGATAGGTTGGTTAAGAAAACATTTAGCATGCTTGCATTCATTGCTCATACCTTTGAGTATAATAGTTGGGATGTTATGTTGAAGTTGTACGGGACATTGGTGAGGCCTCTTCTGGAGTACTGTATCCAGTTCTGGTTGCCCTGTTATATGAAAAGGTTCAGAAGAGATTTACCAGGACGTTGCTAGGAATGGAGGGTTTGAATTATTAGGATAGGCTGGGACTTTTTTCACTGGAGCATAGGAGATTGAGAGATGACCTTGTAGATGTTTATAAAATCATCTCTGATGAAGGGTCTAGGCCCGAAACGTCAGCTTTTGTGCTCCTGAGATGCTGCTTGGCCTGCTGTGTTCATCCAGCTTCACACTTTGTTATCTAGGTGAATGGCAGGTGTCTTTTCCCCAGAGTGGGGAAATTCAAGACTTGGGGGCATATTTTTAAGGTGAGGGGGGAAAAGACTTAGAAAAGTCATGAGTGGCAATTTTTTTAGAGAGTAGTTCATGCGTGGAATGAACTTCCAGAGGAAGTGGTAGACGTGGGTACAGTTACAATGTTTAAAAGATATTTGGATAAGTACATGAGTAAGGAATGTTTGGAGGAAGATGGGCCAAGCGCAGGCAGGTGGGGCTAGATTAGTTTGGGATTATGGTCAGCATAGACTGGTTGGACTGAAGGGCCTGTTTCTGTGCTGTATGACGCTATGACTCTTTGATTGACTAGCCCGTTTCTGTGCTGTACCATTCTATGTTTTAAGTTGTAAATTAGAAACAGATTGTTTATGCTACATTTTCTGAGGTATAGGTCTTGGGGTTCACTTAAATTCAAAAGGTAATTTTGTCCTTCACAAGTTGAAAACTCCACTTTTCAACAAAGGAGGTGGAGAGAAAATAGGGAATTACAGATCAGTTAGCCTGATATCAGTAGCGTGGAAAATGCTAGAATTCATGCTGAAAGATTTAATAGTAGAACACTTGGAAAACAGTGAGATGATTGGACACAGTAAGCAAGATTTACAAGAGGGAAATCATGCTAGACAAATCTACTGAAATTTTTTGAGGATGTAATTCATAGAGTTGATAAGGGAGAGCCAGTGGATGTAGTTTACTTGGACTTTCAGAAGGTTTTCTTTAAGATCTCACATATATGCAGCAAGATATGGATAATATCCTGGCTTGGGGTGAAAAGTAACAAGTAATGTTCGTGCCACACAAATGACCATTTCCAATAAGCGATAATCTACCACTACCCCCTTGATATCCAATAACGTTATCATCAACTGAATTGCCCACTATCAACATCCTGTTAACCAGAAACATAACTGCACAAGTCATAAATACAAATGGCTACAACAACAAGTCACAGGCTAGAAATACTGCAATGAATAACTCATCTCATGACTCCTGAAAGCTTGTCCACCATTGACAAGGGACAAATCAGGAATGTGATAGAATACTCCCCATTAGCCTGGATGAGTACAATCTCGACAACACTCAGGAAGATTGATACCATCCAGGATAAAGCAGATGACTTGATGGCATCACATCAACAAATATGTAGTCACTCCGCCTCAGTAGCAGCAGTGTGTGCTATTTACAAGCTGCACTGCAGAAATTTATTGCACCTTCCAAACCCATGACCACTTCCATCTAGTAGGCCAAAGGTACCAAACACATGGGAACACCAGCCATAGCAAGTGAGGTACACATCATTCTCTCTTGGAAAAACATCCGATGTTCCTTTGTATTTGCTGGGTAGTAATACTGGAACTCCCTCCCTAAGAACAATATGGATCTACCCACTGCACATGGCCTGCAGTGTTTCAAGAAGCCAGCTCACCACCACCTTCTCAAGGGCAAACAGGGTCGAGCGATAAATGCTGGCCCAGCCAGCAACACCCACATCTCATGAGTGAATTGAAAAAAAAAATTGGGACATAAAATTAAAGTGTGTGTGATTGGGGATCATGTACTGACATGGGTAAAGAAGCGGTTGGTGGACAGAAATGAAGTATGGGAACAAATGGGTCTCCAAGTGGCAGGCAGTGGTTAGTGAGGAGCTGCAGGGCTCAGTGCTTAGACCCCAGCTATTCACAATATATAGTAATGCTTTAGATGACAGAATTATATGTAATATCTCCAGGTTTGCGGATGACACAAAGCTGGGTAGGAGGGTGAACTGAGAGAAGGATGCAGAGATATTGCAGTGTAATCTGCAAGTTGAATGAGTGGGCTTGGTAGATGGAGAATAAAGTGGACAACTGTGAGTTATCCACTTTGGTAGCAAAAACAGGAAGGAAGATTACTAACCTAATGGTGCTAGATTGGAAAAAGGGGAAGTGTGATAATACCTACATGACCTCATACATCAGTTGTTGAAAGTAAGCATTGCAAGTTCAGCAGGCAGAGCAGAATGCTAAGTTGGCCTTCACAGCGAGAAGATTTGAGTACAGGAGCAGGGCTGCCTTTCTGTAATTGTGCACGGCCTTGGTGAGACGTGAGTGCAGTTTCAGTTCACTTACCTGAGGAAGGGTGTTCTGGCTATGGAGGGAGTGCAGCAAAGGTTTACCAGTGATTCCTGGGATGGCAGGACTGATGTATGAAGACAGGCTGGATTAGTTAGGATTATATTCACTGGAGTTTATAAGAATGAGGTGGAATCTCAGAGAGGCCTTTCAAATTCTGATGGGAATAGAAAGGGGAAACACAGGATGGATGTTCCTGATGACCAGAGAGTCCAGAATCAGCCATGATCTTATTGAATAGCAGTGCAGTTTTGAAGCCCTGAGCAGTCTGCTCAGATTTTCTGAAGAAGGGTCTAGGCCCAAAACGTCAGCCTCCCTGCTCCTCTGATGCTACTTGGCCTGCTGTGTTCATCCAACTCTACACTGTGTTATCTCAGTCTGCTCTTGTTCCTGGTTTGTTTGTCCACGTAGAACATACAACATACAATATAGAACAGTATGTAGAACCAGCAGTCATCATTTAAGATTGATGGGTAGGCCATTAGGACTGAGATTAACAAGAAATTTCTTCACTCAGAGAGTGTTGGGCCTTGGATTTCTCTGCTACAGAAAGCATTTGAGGCCAAAACACTGAATGTTTTTAAGAAAAGGTTAGATATAATTCTTATGGCTACAGACTCTGGGTCTGTATTCAGTGGAGTTTAGAAGGATGAGGGGGGGATCTCATTAAAACTTACATAACACTGAAGGGCCTGGATAGAGTGGAGATGGATGACAGGTGGGAGTGCTGCCTCCTCTATTTGAAAAGCCAGTGGAAAATCAGACAACTGATATCTTACAGGAAGTATAGAATGTAAAACATAGAACAGTACAGCACAGGAATGTGCCCTTCAGCCCATGATAGTGTGCTGGACATGATGCCAAATTAAACTAATCTCTTCTCAAAACATAAAAACATAGAACAGTACAGCACAATACAGGCACTTCGGCCCACAATGTTGTGCCGACCTGTTATCCCACTAAGATCATTCTACCCTGCACACCCTACATTATACTATCCTCCATGTGCCTATCCAAGAGTTGTTTAAAAGTCTATAAAGTATCTGACTCCACTACCACTGCCAGCAGCGTGTTCCACACACCCACCACTCTCTGTGTGATGTTGTCAAGGGGACAAAATGCTCTGGGGCAGAGTTTTCCAGACACAGCCGAAGATTTTGGAAGGACAGACAAAGGGAAATTATTAAAAATTCAGCTTTTTGTCCAGGAGTGTGTGGGGGGATGGGGGGAGGGGTGGTGGTGGTGGTGGGGGAGCAATTAAAGTTTTGCTCATAAGTTCTTGGAACCTTTCAGGCATATCAGCTTTTCATGGTGAGAAGCTGATTACATTCTTTAACATGTCATGTCCCAGCCCTCAGGAATGATGTGCATGGGTGCTTATGTAATCCTAGACAAAAGCTAGAACCACATATGTCCTCAAACATATGCGAGTTGTATGCACAGAATTCCTACAGTGCAGAAACAGGGCATTCAACCCATCAGTTTTGCACTGAGTGCATCCCACCTGGATCCAGCTACCCACCCTATCCTCATAATGCCACATTTCCCATGGCTAACTCACCTAGTCTGCATATCCTTGTATACTATGGGCAATTTAGCATAGCCAATCCACATAGGACAAGGACAAAACCACAAATGACAGCCTTCTGACTCGCTCCCTATTTTGAGTTCAGTTGCCTGATCACAGTCAGGCTTAGCCACTGTGGCTCGCTTTGTTTGCTGTCCCAGTGAGATGCTGACATTGTGAGCTTTTGACAACAAGAAGCCAGGCTGCATCTGACTAACTTCCAATGAGTTGATCAACATGGAGGTGCTTACAGTGGGTGTTTGTACATAGAAATGGCTTCGCGATATGGGCTCCAAGAAATATGCACATTTCTGGGAGGAAACCAGGGCACCTGGGGGAAACCCACACAGGTACAGCGAGAACATGCAAACTCCACTCAGTAAGTTACCTGAGGCTGGAAACAAAACCCATGTGTCTGGCACTATGTGGCAGCAGTGCTAACCACTGAGCCATAGTGCCACCCAAATACACTTCCCACTGCCTCAGGAAAGCTGCCAACATAATGAAAGAACACTCCAACCCCAGTTATACTCTCTTCCATCGGGCAAAAGATACAAATGTGTGAAGACACATCCCAATAAAATTCAAAGATAGTGGGAACTGCAGATGCTGGAGAATCCGAGATAACAAAGTGTGAAGCTGGTTGAACACAGCAGGCCAAGCAGCATCTTAGGAGCACTACCTCTCTGATGAAGGGTCTAGGCCTGAAATGTCAGCTTTTGTGCTCCTGAGATGCTGCTTGGCCTGCTGTGTTCATCCAGCTGTACACTTTGTTACCAATAAAATTCAAGAACAGTTTCTTCCCTGCTGTCATCAGACTTATGGCCAGACTCTGCATCTCCTCTGTAGCTGTAACTGCATATATTGCATTGTGTTCCATTACCCTGATGCACTTATGTCAGATATAATTTTCCTGGTTAGCATGGAATACAATACTTTTTATGGTATCTTGTTACATATGACAATGATAAATTAAATAAAACTAAATTAAATATATCGCGGGTAGTCTTCTCCCTCCAAGCTCTTCAAGTATCTTCAGCCCCTTGGATCCCACATCGCGAAGCCATTTCTATGTACAAACACCCACTGTAAGCACCTCCATGTTGATCAACTCATGGGAAGTTACAGTCAGATGCAGCCTGGCTTCTTGTTGTCAAAAGCTCACAATGTCAGCATCTCACTGGGACAGCAAACAAAGTGAGCCACAGCGGCTAAGCCCGACTGAGGCCAGGCAACTGAACTCAAAATGGGGAGTGAGTCAGAAGGCTGTTGTTCATGGTTTTGTCCTTGTCCTATGTGAGCCTTTGGTGATAACAAGGTGTAGAGCTGGATGAACACAAGAGGCCAAGCAGCACCAAAGGAGCAGGGGTCTAGGCCCGAAACATCATCTCTCCTACTCCTATGGTGCTGCGTGGCCTGCTGTGTTCATCCAACTCTACAGCTTGTTAGCTCAGATTCTCCAGCATCTTCAATTCCTACTATCTCTGAGCCTTTGGTGAAATGGTATCAGAGGTGTGGGCTGTCTGATTTGTGAAGTAAGGCCAGTGATATGAAGGTGCATGAATTGTTTGTCGTACAGTCATAGAGGTTTGCAAACACAGAATTAGGCTCTTTGGCCCATCAAGGGTGCACCTGTCAAAAACAGCACCTAACTATTCTAATCCCATCTTTCAGCGTTTTGCCCAAAGCCTTATATACCTTAATATTGTAAGTATTCATTTAAATACTTTTTAAATGCTATGAGGGTTCCTGCCTGTACTAACCTTACAGGCAGCGAGTTCCAGATTCTCACCAAACTCTGAGTGAAAAAATGTTTGTCACATCCCTTCTAAACCTTCTGCCCCTTATTTTAAATCTATGCCCACAATCATTGATCCTTCACCTAGGGGAAGGGTTACTTTCTGTCTTCCCTATCTATGTCCCTCATAATTTCATGCATCTCAATCATGCCTCATCTGTCTGACTCTCTCTGTCCCAAAGGAAAATAAGAGAGAGGGGGAGGCAGATCGAAGGTGAATAGAGAAGATGGGTGGAGAGGAGACAGACAGGTTAAAGGGGCAGGGATGGAGCCTGTAGAGGTGAGTATAGTTGGGGATGTAAGAAGGGAATAGTTCAGTCCGGGGAGGATGGACAGGTCAAGGGGGGGGGGGGGTGCGGGATGAGGTTATTAGGAAAGAAATGGAGGTGCAGCTTGAGGTGGGAGGAGGGGATAGGTCAGAGGAAGAACAGGTTAGGGAGGCAGGGATGAGCTGGGCTGGTTTTGGGATGCAGAAGTGGGAGGGGAGATTTTGAAGCTTGTGAAATCCACATTGATACCGTTGGGCTGCAAGGTTCCCAAGTGGAATATGAGTTGCTGTTCCTGCAACCTTTGGGTGGCATTGTTGTGGCACTGCTGTACCTGTTGTGGCTTCCTCTACATTGGGGAAACCAAGTGGAGGCTTGGGGACCGCTTTGCAGAACACCTACGCTCGGTTCGCAATAAACAACTGCACCTCCCAGTCGCGAACCATTTCGACTCCCCCTCCCATTCTTTGGACGACATGTCCATCCTGCGCCTCCTGCACTGCCACAACGATGCCACCCGAAGGTTGCAGGAACAGCAACTCATATTCCGCCTGGGAACCCTGCAGCCCAATGTTACCAATGCGGATTTCACAACTTCAAAAATCTCCCCTCCCACTACTGCATCCCAAAACCAGCCCAGCTCGTCCCCAACTCCCTAGCCTGTCCTTCCTCTCACCTATCCCCTTATCCCACCCCAAGCCGCACCCCCATTTCCTACCCACTAACCTCATCCCACCCCCTTGATCTGTCTGTGCTCCCTGGGCTGACCTATCCTCTCCCTACCTCCCCAACTACACTCACCTCTACTGGCTCCATCCCCACCTCTCTAATTTGTCTGTCTCCCCTCCACCTATCTTCTCCTCTATCCACCTTCGATCCTACTCCCCCTCTCTCCCTATTTATTTCAGAACCCCTTTCCCCTTTTCTGATGAAGGGTCTAGGCCCGAAACGTCAGCTTTTGTGCTCCTGAGATGCTGCTGGGCCTGCTGTGTTCATCCAGCTCTACACTTTGTTATCTTGGATTCTCCAGCATCTGCAGTTCCCATTATCACTGCTTTGCTGCGTCTCGACAGCACTGCGTGTTTCTTTGAAAGAGGCGTCCAATTTAAATCCCGGATAACAAGGTGTAGAGCTGGATGCACACAGCAGGCCGAGCAGCATCTTAGAAGCACAAAAGCTGACGTTTCGAGCCTCGACCCTTCATCAGAATCGCTTTGTACATTTCCCCCCCTTTGCTTCCGCGTTGGAAAGTTACTGCTGAACCTTCCTGTATTTCAGATCACAGGAAGCGGAAAAAACCCTAAACTGCTTCTCATCCGGTTTTCCCGATTCTCCTCAATCTGTGTCCTCTCTGGTGACCGACCCTGCAGCCGGTGGGACCGTTTCTTCCCGACTGATGCGACTGAAAACACACCCTTGCGATGACTCGATCGATTTTCCCTGCGAGCTTCCACCGCTCCGCAGAGAACCATACCAGTTTCTGCCCCGGAACCACACAAAATGAAGCCTGCCCAATCCCCAGACCCGTTCCAGGAAAACCACCTCTGCATCCTTTACGAGAGTTGACTTCAACACATGACAATGACACAACACTATCTTTTGGTTCATTGATCACTGAGAGAGAATCAACCTCACCTGTGGCTCGAATTTTGCCCTGTTGAGTCTAGAGACTTCCGAGATGTCTATCCAGACAGTGCAGTTATTCTGCAGTGACAGTCAGGGAGGATGTGGGTTAGACGCTGGAAGTTTAATCTCAAAAAGGAGGAACAGCGAGTGAAAGTTGACCTCAAGATCGGTGGATGACAGTAGATACAGATGGGCTGTGGTCATGTGCTATCTAAACTGTGGAATCCAACGGACACAACATCAGCAGTCTCAGTTTTACGTTTGATCACAGTTTCATTTTAAGTGGAGATACCAAGGTGTGGACCTGGATGAAACCAGCTGCAGGCCGAGCAGCATCTTAGGAGCAGGAAGGCTGACGTTTCCGCCTAGACCCTTCATCAGAAATGGGGGAGGGGAAGGGGGTTCTGAAATAAATAGAGAAAGCGGGGGAGGCAGATAGAAGATGGATAGAGAACAAGATAGGTGGAGAGGAGACAGACAGGTCAAAGAGGCGGGGGGTGGAGCCAGTAAAGGCGAGTGTAGGTGGGGAGTTAGGGAGGGGGTAGGTCAGTCCGTGAAGGACGGACAGGTCAAGGGGGTGGGATGAGGTTAGTAGGTAGGACATGGCGGTGTGGCTTGAGATGGGAGGAGGGAACAGGTGAGAGCAAGAACAGGTTGGGGAGGCGGGGATGAGCTGGGCTGGTTTTGGGAGGTGGTGGGGGAGGGGAGATTTTGAAGCTTGTGAAGTCCGCATTGATAACGTTGGGCTGCAGGGTTCCCAAGCGGAATATGAGTTGCTGTTCCTGCAACCTTCGGGTGGCATTGTTGTGGCATTGCAGGAGGCCCAGGGTGGACATGTCGTCTGAAGAATGGGAGGGGGAGTTGAAATGGTTCGTGACTGGGAGGTGCAGTTGTTTTTTGTGAACCGAGCATAGGTATTCTGCAAAGCAGTCCCCAAGCCTCAACTTGGTTTCCCTTATGTAGAGGAAGCCACAAGGGGAACAGCGGATGCTATATACCACATTAGCAGGTAAGCAGGTGAACATCTGCTTGATATGGAAAGTCTTATTGGGGCCAGGGATGTGGGTGAGGGGCGAGGTGTGGGGGCAAGTGTAGCACTTTCTGCAGTTGCAGGGGAAGGTGCCAGGTGTGGTGGGGCTGGAGGGGCTTCTGGAGCGGACAAGGGAGCCACGGAGAGAGTGGTCCCTCCGGAAACCCGTTAAGGGTGGGGAGGGAAAAATATCTTTGCTGGTGGGGTTGGATTGCATATGGCGGAAGTGTTGGAGGATGATGCATTGGATGTGGAGGTTGGTGGGGTGGTATGTGAGGATGAGGGGGATTCTCTTTTGGTGGTTATTGCGGGGATAGGGTGTGAGGGATGAGTTGTGGGAAATGCAGGATACATGGTTGAGAGCGTTGTTGACATTGCGGGGGGTGGGGGGGAGTTGCGGTCCTTGAAAAATGAGGACATCTGAGATGTATGGGAGTGGTGTGCCTCATCCTGGGAGCAGATTCGGTGGAGGCGAAGGAATTGGGAATAGGGGATGGCATTTTTGTAGGAAGGTGTGTGGGAGGCGGTGTATTCTAGGTAGCTGTGGGAGTCAGTGGGCTTGAAATGGATACCGGCTTCTAAGTGGTTGCCTGAGATGGAGACAGAGAGGTCCAGGAAAATGAGGTAGGTGAACTTGAGGTTGGGGTGGAAGGTGTTGGTGAAGTGGATCAACTGTTTGAGCTCCTCATGGCAGCACGAGGTGGCCCTGATACAGTCATCAATGTAATGGAGGAAGAGGTGGGGTTTAGGGCCAGTGTAGGTATGGAGGAGGGATTGTTCCACGTAACCTACAAAGAGGCAGGCATAGCGTGGGCCCGTGCAAGTACCCTTGGACACCCCCTTTGTCTGTAGGAAGTGAGAGGACTGGAAAGAGAAGTTTTGTGGAGGCTTGGGGACCGCTTTGCAGACCACCTTTGCTTGGTTCGCAATAAACAGCTGCACCTCCCGGTCGCAAACCATTTCAACTCCCCCTCCCATTCCTCAGATGACATGTCCATCCTGGGTCTCCTGCAGTGCCACAATGATGCCATCCGAAGGTTGCAGGAACAGCAACTCATATTCCGCTTGGGAACCCTGCAGCCCAATGGTATCAATGTGGATTTCACAAGCTTCAAAATCTCCCCTCCCCCTACCGCCTCCCAGAACAGCCAGCTTGTCCCCGCATCCCTAACCTGTCCTTCCTCTCACCTATCCCCTCATCCCACCTCAAGCCCCACCCCCATGTCCTACCTACTAACCTCATCCCGCCCCCTTGACCTGTCCATTCTCTCAGGACTGACCTATCTCCTCCCCATCTCCCCAACTACACTCACCTCTACTGGCTCCATCCCCACCTCTTTAACTTGTCTGTCTCCTCTCCACCTATCTTCTCCCCTATCCACCTTCGATCCGACTCCCTCTCTCTCCCTATTTATTTCAGAAACCTCTCCCCCTCCCCCATTTCAGATGAAGTGTCTAGGCCCGAAACATCAGCATTCCTGCTCCTAAGATGCTGCTTTGCCTGCTGTGTTCATCCAGCTCCACACCACGTAATCTTGGATTTTCCAGCATCTATAGTCCCTATTACCACAGCTTGTACTCTCCTGTTTTGGCCTGTCTATGCATTTTCTGTGTGTTCTCCTGTGGGACTCAGTACCAGACTGAGTGACAACAATTATCTCAACACAGCCAGACTAGCATTTGTTGCCAGTCTCTAAAATCCCCCTGCAAATATGGTGGTGAGATGCCTTCTTGAACTGCTATAGTCAGTATTGTGTGGGAACACCCTACAGTGGCTTCAGGTTGAAAGTTCCAAAATTTGACCCCAGCAACACTGATAGTGTTTCCAAGTAGGTATAGAGTACACCTCAGAGGGGAGCTTGCAGGGGATGGTGTTCCCATATGTCTGCTGCTCCTGTCCTTCTGGGGGTAAAGGTCCCGGGTTTGGAAGGCGCTGTTGAAAGAGAGTTGCCAAAGTACATCTTGTAAATGGCACACATAGCTGCTACCTAGTGTTGGTGGCGGAGGGAATGGATTTTTGTGGATGGAGTGCCAATCAAGTTGGCAACTTTAGCCTGGATGATGTTGAGATTCTTGAGTGTGTTTGAAGCTGCACTTGCCCGGGCAAGTGGAGCGTATTCCATCAGTGCCCTGACTGTGCCTTATTGATGGTGGACATGCTTTGGGAGAGCAGGAGGGGAGTTACTTGCTACAGGACCTGTTCTTGTAGGCTCAGTTCAGAACAATTTCTGGTCAATAGTAAACATTATCATACCTGGGAATTTCCTGGTCTTAGCTACCATGGATAAGATTTGTGAATTCAGCAGAGGCCTGAGCACTGAAACGAATGCTACCCTGCTCTCTGTATAGTGGCATAGTTCTGTCGTGGGTGGCGACAGTTCCTCAGTTCCAGGGTTACAGCTACTCAGGGATGTGAGTTTCTGCTGTTGATTTTCATGGAATGGGCCAATTCTTGACCCACAGATCTTTTGGCACATATTGCAGGACGTCCCTCTGACCCCAGGAGTGAGGGAAGACTGCATTCACTGTGTATCACTGAACCCAGGAAGAAGTGCAAATCCTACTGCATTCGTATCACTGAAAGGAGGAAGAGGAGACTGATCCTACAGTATCTGTTCACTGATCCTGGGGAGAGTAGACTAACCCCCCTGTGTCTCATCACTGACCCCAGGGGAGAGCTGACTGAATCCACTGTGTCTGTACCACTGACCTCAGGGAAGAGCGGATTGCCTGCACAGGACCTGTATCACTGATCCCGGAGAGAGCAGACTGACCCCGCTGTATCTGTATCATTGAACTGAGGGAGAGCAAACTGACTCCATTGTGTCTTGTTATGAAGTTGTGCAGAGTATTCATGAATTGGAAGGCAGTAATTTAGAATTTGTTTGTTAAAATGGTAGCGGGGGAAAGCAGTGCATGGTCCATTTAAGAGATTGTGCTTAGTCTGTGCTTGAAAGTTTACAAGCACTGTACACAGAGGCCCAAAATTGAAATGAGTGTATCAAAAGGCCACAGTGATAATGGGAACTGCAGATGCTGGAGAATCCAAGATAACAAAGTGTGTAGCTGGATGAACACAGCAGGCCAAGCAGCATCTCAGGAGCACAGAAGCTGACGTTTTGGGCCTAAACCCTTCATCAGACCCTCTCTTTGGTATCAAAAGGCCACAGTTGGCAGACAAAACAGCAGTTTTGTTTTGATATCAAGACAACAAGTTTGAATTTAGTTCATTAATTTAAATCAAACACCTAGATACAGAAAACCAATTAAATTTAAAAATGATAGTTTTGGCAACCTGAAACCAAACATATTATAAGAAATTGATGTGTTATCGGAGGGTATATAAGACGAGGGTTTTTGAAAATCAGGGTGAGAGCCAACTGTCATCTGAGAAATAGGCCCCAAGTTCTCACAAGAAATCACTAAGCTCTCTAAGAAAGCACCATTTATCTGAAAAAGGTACGGTGGCATTTTAGCTCAAAGTCCTCAGCAAAGAAGTTACAAAGAAAAATATCCCCAACAGCAGAATCAGTGGAAGAAAGGCATTTGTGGCTTATTGAAGAAGGCAGTATTTGGAAAGTTTAAGTTTTAATTTATCATTGTATTTCAATTAAGTTTGCATAAATGGGATTCGTGTTTATTTGAACAGCAGTCCAGTAGAATGTAGGCCGGTTAGGGAGCAGTTAGTAATCTAAGGGGGAATTGTTCGGTTTGTTAGTAATTCTATTAGTTTGTTCACTGTTAGGGTCAAATAAATAAGTTGTTACTTGTTACTTCTAAAGTGGATATCAGGAATTTTCTTTCATTTAACCACACTTTTAACAGATTATAAAAGCAAGGTGAGTTTCTGAGTGTTTCGGGTTGAATTATTAGGAGGGACCCTGTTTTGCCTGCCATAACAGATTGGGTCTTATGCTTTGGTTTATCTATCAGAGGGGTTCGGCTTTCCCTTCACTGTAACAGTCTATTTATTGAAACGTGGGAGAGCAGACTGACCTCACTGTGTCTGTCGGTGGTGAAGCATGCAAATGGTATGTTAGCCTTCATTACGAGAGGACCTGGGTACGGGGAGGGGGATGTGTCGCTGCGATTTAACAAGACCTTTGTGAGACCAGACCTGATATATTGGTATCCTTATCTGAAGAAGGATGTTCTAACTATAGAGGGAGTACAGCAAAGGCTGATTCCTGGGCTCACGGGACTGATGGACGAAGAGAGACTGGATCTGTTTGGACTCTGAGAGTTGCGAATGAGTAGGATGATCAGCCGTGACCTCTTGAATGGTGGAGTAGGATTGCCTGGTCGAATGGCCCAGTCCAACTCCTATGTTCTTAAAATACGTCTGATTGACTTGCTTAGATTAGAAATCAGGGTATCTCTTCGGCTGAGAGAGGAATGTAGGAGCAGAAAACCTCTGAGTGAAAGTTTGTGATGTGTTGAGTGAACTTTTGAGTGGAGAGCGTGCTGTTTTGCGATAGGGAAGTGCCTTAGCAAGTGGTACGGTTGTGATTTAGCAAACAAGCAGTGTTGCAGTGCCAGTAAACCCTGCACAGCGACAGGGAGAGAGTGGGTGCAGTGAGCTGCGACGTAGTTACATATTTCAGAGGGAGTCACTAAAGAGCTAAAATTGAAATGACATTTTTCCAAAACTTGCAACGCTCACACTAAATGACAGGATATTTGACAACACGCTTAAACGAGGCGTGGCCGGTTAGCTCAGTTGGTTAGAGCGTGGTGCTAATAACGCCAAGGTCGCGGGTTCGATCCCCGTACGGGCCATTTCTAGTTTTGGAACAGGCACTGAAGTTGAGGTTAACCAGGCCGTGTTGGTCTCTCTTTTTACAGCCTGCTTGCTGCTGTAGATCGGTGCTCCGAAATCGGCCTTCTGTTTCCCAGACAGGGGAGCTTGCTTTGTAAAAGAAAACACACTGAAAGAAGGAGGAAAGCAGGAATGTAGAGGGTGAAAACCCCTCTAGTTACGGAAAAAAAGTGGCCAAAATCTTGCGGCTTGCTATTAATAAGTAAAGGGCAAGCTCGTTTTCGTGTAGCTGCGATGGCCGAGTGGTTAAGGCGTTGGACTCGAAATCCAATGGGGTTTCCCCGCGCAGGTTCGAACCCTGCTCGCAGCGGGCTTCACGTTTTACTGAGCCACTCAGGCATCACCGACTGGCGCTTTGAATTAAATATTAAATTCTCCGAGGTTCCCTTTCCAGCATCCGGCACAGTTCTTTCCATTTTGACCCACATTCTGACCCCATGCAATGTTGATCCCTCATTCTAGATACAAACCACGAAATAAATTCACGCAATAAAAACGAAAGGTGATGGCCCGTACGGGGATCGAACCCGCGACCTTGGCGTTATTAGCACCACGCTCTAACCAACTGAGCTAACCGGCCAACTGTTAGGTGCTGTTGTTGCACAGAACTGTCATATTAAGTAATTCTGAGATTGATTTGCTCCATTCTTACTTTCACGCTGAGTTGTTGCACCAACTCGTTGCTCTCATTCAAAATTGCTACATCCCATTACTAGTCTCATTCCAGAATTGTGACACTACAGCACCTAGTTCACTGCACTCACAACATGTTGTGTGACAGCACCTTATTACTCTCACTATTATAACAGCTCTTGATTACTCTCTCAGAACTGTTACAAAGTGGTTTGCAACTGCTCTCCCTAGGACTCCAAGAAACCACACAGAATTGTGAACACAGTCAATTCATCTTGCAAACCATCCAGAGCCCATCTATACTTCCCACTGCTGTTGGAAAGCAACCAACATAATCAAATTCTCACTCCAGTTATCCTCTCTTCCACCCTCTGTTGGGCAGAGGATATAAAAGGTTGAATGCAGGTGCGAATAGATTCAAGAACAATCTGTTCCTTGCTGTTATCAGACTTTTGAATGGGCCTCTCCGAACTCATCTCCACCTATCTGGATAATAAAATGTGAGGCTGGATGAACACAGCAGGCCAAGCAGCATCTCAGGAGCACAAAAGCTGACGTTTCGGGCCTAGACCCTTCATCAGAGTCTAGGCCCGAAACGTCAGCTTTTGTGCTCCTGAGATGCTGCTTGGCCTGCTGTGTTCATCCAGCCTCACATTTTATTATCTTGGAATCTCCAGCATCTGCAGTTCCCATTATCTCCACCTATCTGGACTCCATTTTCTCCCCCTTGGTCCAGGAACTCCCCACCTATGTCCGTGACACCACCCACGCACTCCACCTCCTCCAGAACTTCCAATTCCCTGGTCCCCAACACCTTATTTTCGCCATGGACGTCCAGTCCCTATACACCTGCATTCCTCATGCAGGTGGCCTCAAGGCCCTCTGCTTCTTCCTGTCCCACAGGCCCGACCAGTGCCCCCCAACCGACACCCTTATCCGCTTAGCCGAACTCGTCCTCACCCTCAACAGCTTCTCTTTTGATACCTCCCACTTCCTATCGACAAAGCGGGTGGCCATGGGTTCCCGCATGGGCCCAAGCTATGCCTGCCTCTTTGTAGGGTACGTGGAACAGTCCCTGTTCTGCACCTACACTGACCCCAAACCCCACCTCTTCCTCTGTTACATTGATGACTGTATCGGCGCCACCTCCTGCTCCCAAGACGAGCTCGAACAGTTCACCCACTTCACCAACACCTTCCACACCAAACTCAAGTTCACCTGGACCATCTCCAACACATCCCTCACCGTTCTGGACCTCTCTGTCTCCATCTCAGGCAACCAGCTAGAAACTCATGTCCATTTCAAGCCCACTGACTCCCACAGCTACCTAGACTACACCTCCTCCCACTCAACCTCCTGCAAAAATTCCATCCCCTATTCCCAACTCCTTCACCTCGGCCGCATCTGCTCCCAGGATGAGGCATTCCACTCCTGCACATCCCAGATGTCCGCATTCTTAAAGGACTGCAACGTCCCCCCCGCAGTGGTCGAGAACGCCCTCGATCGTGTCTCCCGCATTTCCCGCAACACATCTCTCACACCCCACCCCCGCAATAACCACCCAAAGAGAATCCCCCTAGTCCTCACATACCACCCCACCAATCTCCGGATACAACTCATCATCCTCCGACACTTCCGCCATCTACAATCCAACCCCACCACCCAAGATATTTTTCCATCCCCACCCTTGTCCGCCTTCCAGAGAGACCACTCTCTCTGGGACTCCCTTGTCCACTCCACACTCCCCCTCAACCCCACCACGCCCGGCACCTTCCTCTGCAACCGCAGGAAGTGCTACACCTGCCCCCACACCTCCTTCCTCACCCCCATCCCAGGTCCCAAGATGACTTTCCATATTAAGCAGATGTTCACCTGCACATCTGCCAATGTGGCATAGTGCATCCACTGTACCCGGTGTGGCTTCCTCGACATTGGGGAAAGCGAGCGGAGGCTTGGGGACCGCTTTGCAGAATGCCTCCACTCGGTTCGCAATAAACAACTGCACCTCCCAGTCACTGAACCATTTCCACTCCCCCTCCCATTCTTTAGATGACATGACCATCCTGGGCCTCCTGCAGTGCCACAATGATGCCACCCGAAGGTTGCAGGAACAGCAACTCATATTCCGCTTGGGAACCCTGCAGCCCAATGGTATCAATGTGGACTTCACAAGATTCAAAATCTCCCCCTTCCCCTACTGCATCCCAAAATCAGCCCAGCTTGTCCCCTCCCCCCACTGCATCCCAAAACCAGCCCAGCTCATCCCCACCTCCCTTACTGTTCTTCCTCTCACCTATCCCCCCGTCCAACATCGAGCCGCACCTCCATTTCCCACCAACTAACCTCATTCCACCTCCTTGACCTGTCCGTCCTCCCTGGACTGACCTATCCCCTCCCTATATCCCCACCTATACTCTCCTCTCCACCTATCTTCTTCTCTACCCATCTTCGGTCCGCCTCTCCCTCTCTCCCTATTTATTTCAGAACCCTCTCCCCATCCCCCTCTCTGATGAAGGGTCTAGGCCCGAAACGTCAGCTTTTGTGCTCCTAAGATGCTGCTTGGCCTGCTGTGTTCATCCAACATACAATTATCTTGTATTTTCCAGCATCTGCAGTTCCCATTATCTCTGATCTCCTCTCAGATGTTAACTCTACGCTCTCTTTCTCTCCGCACCTTCTCTGTGGCTGTAACACTGTATTCTGTACCTGTTCTGCTACTCTGATGCACTTTGTAAGGCATGATATAGCATGCAAAACAACACTTTTCACTCGATCTTCGTACATGTGACTATAATCATTCAATCAATTAGTGTTTTAGAGTCAGGGAGATGTACGGCACGGAAACAGACCCTTCGGCCCAACTCGTCCATGCCAACCAGATATCCTAGATAAATCTAGTCCTTTTAATAGCATTTGGCCTAGACCCCTCAAACCCTTACTAGCACAAAGAACATAGAACAGTACAGCACAGTATAGGCCATTCAGCCCACAATGTTGTGCCAAACCTTTACCCTAAGCCTAAGGTCTATCTGACCTCCATCCCTACCTTTTACTATCATCCATATACCTGTCTAATAGCCACTAAAATGTCCTTAACGATGCTGACTCCACTACCCTCTCTGGCAATGCATTCCACTAAAGGTTATCTACCTACCCTGAAGAGGAGATAAAACAAAAATGAATTTAAAATTGCATTTAGAAGGCAATTGGGACCAGTCAACTTGTACTACAATATTCAGAGTTATTCTAAGAAAGATTTGACTCTAATCTGACCCGTGAAGATAAATCATTGATGATATATGTTGAAAATGTTCCCAGGTCTTTTAATTCAGCAACAAAGAAATGGTCAAGTGGGCTTATCTCCAGACTTCAACCTCCTGCTGCTCAACTTCCCTACCAGATCTCCTTCAGCAGTATCTGCCAAATTATTACTTTGCAGTAAGTTTACATTTACCAGCATAGAAAAGTACTGAGTGTAGAAAGAGAGCAGAATATTGGATTTATTCAAGTGTTACTTTTACAAATATTCCATCAATTACACAAGAGGCCAAATGACGCTGTAGATTTCCAGGGCTTCAAAAACTAGTAACACACTGTTCTTGTTATACCGACAGCCTAAGTTAAAAATTACAAAGTGTGAAGCTGGATGAACACAGCAGACCAAGCAGCATCTCAGGAGCACAAAAGCTGACGTTTCAGGCCTAGACCCTTCACCAGAAAAAAACATGCAAGCAGACATCACTTCCCCTTGTGATGGAATGTGGAACTCCAGAGGGTTTGCAGAGGACCTCAGTAATCACTTAGCACGTACCACACCTCCTTTGCAACAGATATTGTCTTTCCAACAATGCTGTGAATCACCTTTTTCAGCAACTTGGGAGAGCCAAGAATTAATGGCATTGCGTTTGCATTTTCAACAGTTCGCCCAATTTGAGACACTAGATCCATCCAGATGCTGGAATAAGCTGCCAGGGGAAGCAGTGGAGCATGGTACAGTCACAACATTTAAAAGCACCTTGTTGTTCTCATTCTCAGACTTGTTACTGCACCTCATTATTCTCTTTCTTTGGATTGTCTCAGCACCTGATTTCTCTTAATGTGTTGTTGGGAAATTGCTAGAATGCATTATTAAGGAAGAAAATAAAGTACAATCTGGAAATCATGTTTCACCAATTTGCTGGAGTTCTTTGAAGATGTGACAAGCAATGTGGCCAATAGGAACCTACAGATGTAGTATACCCAGAAAAGGTACTGCACTGGACGTTAATACAAAGGTAGGATGACCTGAGGTTGGGGTAATTTATTACTGAATGAATGAATAAATGACTTATTGGCACATATATCTAGGGAAATACAGTGAAAGTTTTCTGCCACCACAATCTGAAGCCATTTTGAGGTACAAAAGATTAAAAAAAGCACTTAAATAGAGTTCATCTCCATTGGTCAGTGTCCCAAACATGGATCCTGGACTTCCACAAGGTCCCTGCTCTGGGCCTATAGCAGCCAGGAACCCCTGCTCTGGTGATCAACTTCACCACAATCGACACCCTGCCACTGCTATCAAAAGAGTCCATGCTCCAGGCCTGCTAAAGCAGGAAACCCCATTGCACAGTTGCTGCAGCCGATGCCCAGCCGCCAGTCCAGGAGTATTAGCTTGGATAGAGAGTTGGCTCATCAACATGAAGCAGAGAGTTGGGATAAATGAGATAAGAAGATGTAGAGCTGGATGAACACAGCAGGCCAAGCAGCATCAGAGGAGCAGGAAGGCTGATGTTTCAGGCCTAGACCCTTCTTCAGAAATGCTGGTCTTTTTCTGGTCGGCAAGTGTAACTAGTGATGTTCCACAGAGCTTGGGCCTTTGAAAGCAACTATTTACAATGTATAAAAAATACTTGGATGTAGTGAAAGAAAATATTGAAGCTAAATTCACAGATGATGCTAAAATAGGTGGCAAAGCCAGTTGCAAATAAGAAATTGAGATATTTACAACTGCACATGGAGTGGTTAGGTGAATTGGCCAAAATGTGGCAGAGTTAAGTCTTAAACAAGGTTCTGCATGGTAGAATAATTAGTAAAGTTAGGTTGCAGGGTCCAGGGTGAGCTTGCCAATTGGATACATAATTGGCTTAACAACAGGACAGACAATGGTGGTGGGGGGTTGCTTTTCAGACTGGAGGCCTGTCACCAGCTGTGCTCCACAGGCATTGGTACTGGGTCCCCTTCTCTTTGTCGTTTATATAAATGACTTGGATGAGAATATAGAAGGCATGGTTAGTAAGTTTGTGGATGACAACAAAAAATTGGTGGCACAGCAGAAAGTGAAGAAGGTTTTCTAAGGTTACAAAAGGATCTTCATTAATTGGGTCAATGGGCTCAAAAATTGCAGATGGAGCTCAATCTGGATAAATGCGAGGTATTGCATTTGGTATGACAAATAAGGGTAGGGCTTATACAATTAATGGTAGTGCCTTGAGTAGTGTTGTAGAACAGAGGGACCTGGGAGTTCAGATCCAAAATTCTTTGAAGTTTGCATCAAATATAGACAGGATAGTTAAAAAAGGTGTTTGGCATGCTTACCTTTATTGCTCAGTCCTTTGAGTATAAGAGTTGGAAGTCATTTTGAGGTCACACAGGACATTGGTGAGCCTTTTCTGGAATACTGTGTCCAGTTCTGGACACCCAGTTATAGGAAGGATATTATTAAGCTGGAGAGGGGTCAGAAGAGATTTTACCAGGATGTTGCCTGGTATGGAAGGTTTGAGTTGTAAAGAAAGGCTGTGGGAAAATGTTTTACACAGTGAGTCTTTAATGTGGAATGAACATTCCGAGGAAGTGGTGGATGTGGGTACAATTGCAATGTTTAGAGGGCCTGTTTCCATGCTGTATGACTCTATGAAGTTTAATGCGGATAACAGTGTGGTCATCTGTTAGAAGGTGACTTATTATCAAAATAGAGATAAACTTCAGAGTGGTTCAGTGCAGAGGGATCTGAGTGTCCTCATTCATGAATCACAGAAAACCAGTATGCAGGTACAACAGATAATAAGGGAGGCAAATATAATTTTGGTATTTATTGCTAAAGGAATAGAATATAAAATTAGGGAAATGTTGCTGCAATTGTCCAAGACACTAGTGAGACCATATCTAGAGTATTGTACATATTTTTAGTCCCCTACCTAGATGATGGACGCATTGGAAGCAGGTCAGGGACAATTCATAGAATCTGCCATGCTCTTGCCTGCCTTGTCTACTTAACTTCCTGTCTTCAATTTCTGTACCAGCCTCAATCTTCAGTCTTGTCTCAGTATGGCTTAGAATTCCACTACCAATACCCCCCATCCCCACCAGACTACTTTAAACACTCTCAAGTAGCTCTACCAAATGTGCCTGCCAGAATACTGGTCCCCCTCCAGTTTAGGTGAAATCTGTCCCTCTTGTACACGTCACTTCTGTCCCAGAACAGATCCCAATGATCCAAAAATCCTTGCACCAGCTCCTCAGCCACACATTCATCTGCTCTATCCTCCTATTCCTACTCTCGCTAGCAATGGCACAGGCTGTAATCCAGGAAATATCCTGACCCTTGAGGACCTGCTTTTTAACCTCTTGCTGAACTCCCTATATTTACTCTGCAGAACCTGATACCTTTTTTTGAAACTATGTCATTGATACCAATGCATACAATGACCTCTGGCTGCTCATGGTCCCCTTTGAGAATTTACTGTAACCGCTCTGGGATTTCCTTGATCCTGGCAGAAGGGAGGCCAAACACCATTCTGGAATCTCACTTGTGGGCATAGAAATGCCTGTCTGTGCCCCTGACTAGACAGTCCCCTATTGCTCGCTTGTACTTTGCCATAATCTGCTTTACAGCAGAGCCAAAGATGATGCCAAAGACTTGGCTGCTGCAGCCATTTTCCCTCGAGGGGCTATCCTCCCGCCAACAGTATCCAAAATGGTTTTTTTTTTGAGAGGAGGATAGCCACTGGAGACTCCTGCATTGCCTGCCTACATCTCCTGGCAATCGCTCATTTACCTGACTGAACGTCCCTTATGTCTACCCCTGCCCCTTTAACAATGAGTGGACTAAGGGGGGAAGAAAGGTCTTCCTTGCCCTTGCCTCGTTGTTGTTTGTTGTCCTTGACCAAGTTTGGTATTCACATAGGCGTGGTCTTAGATCTAACCAGCACCATCTCAACCACAAAGCAGCCCCTTGCAAAACTGATTGGAACTGTACACAGCATGCGTGCACACACAGGCACAGACACACACACACACACACACACACACAGACACAGACACACACACACACACACACATACAGACACACACACACAAACGCAGACACACAGACATACATATACACACACACACACACACACACACACACACACACAAATGCAATAATCATGGGAGACTTTAATAGGCAGGTGGACTGGGGAACTCAGGTTGGTGTGTGGCAGCAGATAGCATGGAAATGAACTTGTGGAATACTTATGAGATAGCTTTTGTTGGAACAGCTTGTGGTAGATACTGTTTCGGAACAGGCATTCTGGATTTAGTCAGAGATAATGGGAACTGCAGATGCTGGAGAATCCAAGATAACAAAGTGTGAAGCTGGATGAGCACAACAGGCCAAGCAGCATCTCAGGAGCACAAAAGCTGATGTTTTGGGCCTAGACACTTCATCAGAGAGGGTCGAGGCCTGAAACGTCAGCTTTTGTGCTCCTGAGATGCTGTTTGGCCTGCTGTGTTTATCCAGCTTCACACTTTGTTAATTCTGGATTTAGTGATGTGCGATGATGTGGACTTTGATTAGGCAGCTGACGGTGAAGGAATCCCTCGGGGGCAGTGACCATAATATGATGGAATTCGCCCTCCAATTTGGGAGGGATAAGATTGAATCAGATGTAACAGTATTACAATCGAATAAAGATAACTACAGAGACATGAGGTAGAAGCTGGCCAGAATTGATTGGAAGGGGAGCCTTGCAGGGAAGCTGGTGGATCAGCAATGGCAGGTGTTTCAGTGGGTAACTCAGGCGGCACAGCGGAAATTCATCCCAAAGAAGAAGAAGCCTACTAAAGGGAAGATGAAGCAACCTCAGTGGACAAGGGAAGTCAGGGACAGCAGAAAAGCAAAAGAAAAAGCATACAATGTTGTGAAGATTAGTGGAGGCCAATGGACTGGGAAGCCTTTAAAAACCAGTAGAGGATAACTGAATAAAGGGATAACAGGGAGAAGATGTGATATGATACTAAGCTAGCTAGTAATGTAAAAGATCATAAGAGATTTTTAGATAGCCAAAAGCATCAGAACAAGACAAGAGTGGACATTGGACTGCTGGAAAATGGGTCTGGAGAATTAGCAATGGGCAACAAAGGGAGAACTGAAAAGGTCTTTGCATCAGTTTTCACAGTGGAAGACCCAGCAATATACCATAACTTCAAGAGAATCAGTGTGCAGAGGTGAGTGTGGTGGCCATCACTAAGGAGAATGTGTTGGGGAAGCTGAAAATTCTGATGGTGGATAAATAACTTGGATCGGATGGACTATACCCCTAAGATTTGAAGGAGAATGCTGAGGAGGTTGTAGACACATCAGTGGTGATCTTTCAGGTATCACTGGAGTTAGGGAGGGCCCCGGAGAATTGGAAAATTGCTCATGTAACACCCCTGTTTAAGGAGGGAGACAGAAGACAGGTAATTAAAGGCTGGTTAATCTGACCTCAGTTGTTGGTGATTTTAGAGTCCATTATTAAGGATGAGTACTTGGAAGTGCAGTGTTGTAAAACTGTATGGAATCAGCACAGCTTCATCAAAGGGGGGGTCATGCCTGACAAAACTGCTAGTATTCTTTGAGGAGGCAATGATCAAGTTAGACAAAGGAGAGCCATTGGATGTGATGTATTTGATTTCCAGAAGGGCTTTGACAAGATGCTGTGCAGGAGGCTGCTAAGTAAGATAAGAATCCATGGTGTTTCAGACAAAGCAGTGGCATGGGTAGAGAATTGGCTGACTGGCAGAAGACAGAAGGTAGGGATGAAGGGGTCTTTCTCATGGTGGTGGCTAGTGACTAGTGGAGTTCTGCAAGGAACTGTGCTGGGACATCAACTATTCATGTCATACATTAATGACCTGAACAAAAGAATGAGCTGCCAGAGTAAGTGGTGAAGACAGGTACAATTACAACATTTAAAAGGCATATGGATTGGTACTTGAAAAGGAAGGCATTAAAGGCTATAGGCTAAATGCTGGCAAATGGGACTAAATTAATTTAGAATATCTGCTCAGCATGGATGAGTTGGACCAAAGGGTCTATTTCCATGCTGTACAACCCCACAAATGAGGGCATTGCTGCTAAGTTTGGAAATGACACAAAGATAGGTGGAAGGCCAGGTAGTTTTAAGGAGACAGGGAGACTGCAGAAGGACTTGGACATGCTAGCTGAGTGGGCAAAGAAGTTGCAGATGAAATACAATGTGGAAGAGTGTGAGGTTATATATTTTAGTCAGAATTGAGGCACAGACTATTTTCTACATGGGGAAAGGCCTCAGAAAACTGAAGGGCAAAGGGACGAGGGAGCCCAGTACAGGATTCTCTTAAGGTAGGTTCAGTTGGTGGTTAGGAGGGCAAATGCAACGTTGGCATTCATTTCTAGATGGCTAGAAAACAAGAGCAGAGATGAAGAGTGTTGTTCTTGCTATCGAGCGAGTGCAGTGGAGGTTTAGGAAACTGATTTTTGGGATGACAGGGCTGACAAATGAGTCAGTTAGGATTGTATTAACTATGAGGGAGGATCTCATAGAAACCCATAAAATTCTATTAGAATTAAGGTGTAGACTATTTTCTCCATGGGGTAAGGCTTCGGAAATATGAAGCATGAAGGGACTAGGGAGTCCCAGTTCAGGGTTCTCTTAAGGTAGGTTCAGTTGGTGGTTAGGAGGGCAAATGCAACGCTGGCATTCATTTCTAGATGGCTAGAAAACAATGTTAGATGCAGGAAGGATGACCTCAGTAGTGGAGGAATCTAGAACGAGTGGTCATAGATTAAGAGATAGTGGGAACTGCAGATGTTGGAGAATCTGAGATAACAAGGCGTAGAGCTGGATGAACACAGCAGGACAAGCAGCATCAGAGGAGCAGGAAAGCTGACGTTTCGGGTCTGGATCATTAGAAGGGTTCCTTAGACCCTTAGAAGGGTCCAAACTCGAAACGTCAGCTTTCCTGCTCCTCTGATGCGGCTTGGCCTGCTGTGTTCATCCAGCTCTACGCCTGGTTATCTCAGATTCTCCAGCATCTGCAGTTCCTACTATCTCTTAAAGTCACGTCTTTCCCTTGCAGCCCAGAAACAATCCGAGGGCGGATCGTTTCATTTAAATTGGGCTTTTCAGTTTGTTTATAAGCGGCACTCTATCAAATATCGAGATACCAGATCAGGTTCTTCACATGCATCTTCATAAGAAGAATGCGAAAATTTGGCTTCATAAGAGGCTCTGTGGCGCAATGGATAGCGCGTTGGACTTCTAGTCTGAGGCTGTTGAAGGCATTCAAAGGTTGTGGGTTCGAGTCCCACCAGAGTCGGGTTTTGAGCTGCATTCCTGGGAGCAGTGTCAGGATTTTGTCAGCGCGCCTTCTTGCTTTAACGTTCAGAATTAACTTGCGGGACGGACCATAAGACATCAAGCTGGCGGACCTGTCTGGAACGTGGGCATGATTGTTTTGATTCATTTTGTTTTGTCGAGTGTTTTTTTTTAAAAAAGAAGCTATATTTTGAGAAACGGCTTGCTCTGTGTTAATTTGCAACGAAAAGCCAACAGCAACTTCCGTTTTCAGAGACGTTCCTGTCTGGGAAATAACCTTGGAATTTCATCCCGAGACACACACACACACACCCACTCTCTCGCACACACAAATACACATGATCATTATTAAACCAGCAGAGTTCTCTGTTCACTGTGATCTTGCTGTGTGCGTATGTCTCACGGAAAGTGCCCCCTATTTAGCCCATCCCGTCCATTCGCGCAGTGGTTAACTGACAAATACAGACTAGCGCCATCCGAACTGGTAAAAACACGATGGCCCGTACGGGGATCGAACCCGCGACCTTGGCGTTATTAGCACCACGCTCTAACCAACTGAGCTAACCGGCCCTGATGTACGGTTGTTTTACATCAGATTCCCTATCATTCTCTGTCTCTCTGATGCTTACATTGAATTCCCTGTCATTTACTATTGCACTTGATAACTTTGATCAAACATTGTTGGGTTTGCACACAAGAGCCTCCGGATTCCAAACTAGGTCCCTCAATCTCTCCCTCTGCAAAATGCACACAACACGCACAAAAGCGCACAACACACTGCTACATCTCTTTCTGTAGAGCTGATAGAAACACTGCTGATAGACTACTGATAGAAACCCGTGCTCCACCTTTCTCGTGACTAACTCACTTTCTCGGAAACAGCTGATGGACAGCTCTCTCCCCTCCGCTTATAATCTTTGCTCGAAATTCATGAGAAACTTCCAACCAGAAGCTGTCAGCTCCAACATTGCTCTCGCACGCCCATTACTGGGCCTCTCATCTCTGCAGGACAATCAGAATTGCGATTGTAATTATTACGGATAGTAGGTACTGCAGATGCTGGAGACCGCTTTCCTCTGGTGCTGTTGGCCTGCTGTGTTCATCCAGATCTACACCTTGTTGTCCCTGTAATTATTATGTGTGAATGGAAGGGGGAAAGGCGTAGCGGCACGCACCGATTTCATTGTGGGACTGAGAGGAACAGATTACAGTGCGTATTATACGTGCACTGGCAAACTGATCACAGTGTGTCTATATATACAGGAGGACTGATCCCTGTGTGTATACACAGCGAGACTGATCACAGTGTGATATAGAGGGGCTGATCACAGTGTGTGTATATATACAGGAGGACTGATCACTGTGTGTATACACAGTGAGACTGATCACAGTGTGATATAGAGGGGCTGATCACAGTGTGTCTATACAAAGGGGCTGATCACAGTTTGTGTATTTATGCAGACGGAATGATCACATTGTGTATATAAAAAGGGGCTGATCACAGTTTGTGTATTTATGCAGAGGGAATGATCACATTGTGTATATAAAAAGGGACTGATCACAGTTTGTGTATTTATGCAGAGGGAATGATCACATTGTGTATATAAAAAGGGACTGATCACAGTTTGTGTATTTATGCAGAGGGAATTACCACATTGTGTATATAAAAAGGGACTGATCACAGTTTGTGTATTTATGCAGAGGGAATGATCACATTGTGTATATAAAAAGGGGCTGATCACAGTTTGTGTATTTGTGCAGAGGGAATGATCACATTGTGTGTATAAAAAGGGACTGATCACAGTTTGTGTATTTATGCAGAGGGAATTACCACATTGTGTATATAAAAAGGGACTGATCACAGTTTGTGTATTTATGCAGAGGGAATGATCACATTGTGTATATAAAAAGGGGCTGATCACAGTTTGTGTATTTGTGCAGAGGGAATGATCACATTGTGTGTATAAAAAGGGACTGATCACAGTTTGTGTATTTATGCAGAGGGAATGATCACATTGTGTATATAAAAAGGGACTGATCACAGTTTGTGCATATACACAAGGGACTGATCACAGTGTGTGTATACAGAGGGACTGATCACATTGTGTGTATACAGAGGGAATGATCACATTGTGTATATAAAAAGGGACTGATCACAGTTTGTGCATATACACAAGGGACTGATCACAGTGTGTGTATACAGAGGGAATGATCACATTGTGTGTATACAGAGGGAATGATCACATTGTGTATATTAAAAAGGGGCTGATCACAGTTTGTGCATATACACAAGGGACTGATCACAGTGTGTGTATACAGAGGGACTGATCACATTGTGTGTATACAGAGGGAATGATCACATTGTGTATATTAAAAGGGGCTGATCACAGTTTGTGTATATACATAAGGGACTGATCACAGTGTGTGTATATACAGAGGGACTGATCTCAATATGTGCATATACAGAGGGAATGATCACACTGTGTGCATACGTATAGAGAGACTGGTCAGACTGTATATATACAGAGGGGCTGATTACACTGTGTACATGTAGAGGGGCTGATCACAGTGTATACACTGGGGGGGGGGGCTGATCAGTTTGTGTAAACACACAAGGGGCTGATTATTGTGTGCATGTGCATGAGGGAATGCTCACACTGTGAATATACACAGAAGGACTGATCACTGTATGAATACACGGAGGGGCTGATTACTGTGTGCAGATACATGAGGGAAATGATCACAGTGTGTTTATATACAGAGGGGATCATTACAGTTCGTGTACAGAAGGACAGATCACAGTACTCCTTAACTCTGCTGATAAAATCCTCAAGCTAGAAAGCTGTCTGTACTGTTTTCTTAAGCTTAGAACATCATTCCTGATGGGAGAAACCCTGGTTTTGGAAGAAGCAGAACACAACACCGCTGACAAACAGGGCCTGGAAGAACACAGCAAGCCAGGTAGCATCTAGAGGAAAGGAGCTGTCAACGTTTCTGGTGAAGGAGAATCTGAGATAACAAGGTGTAGAGCTGGATGAACACGGCAGGCCAAGCAGCATCAGAGGAGCAGGAAGGCTGACATTTCGGGCCTAGACCCTTAGAAGGGTCCCTGTGTTCTTTCAGCTCTCCACCTTGTTATCAATCTGATGAAGGGTCTCGGCCCGAAACGTCAGCTTTTGTGCTCCTGAGATGCTGCTTGGCCTGCTGTGTTCATCCAGCTCCACAGTTTGTTACCTATAATAAGAAAAGGAATTTGTTTTGTCGAGTTCGCGGTAGCGATGCTCACCTTGCAGCCTCTTCAATGCATTGTTGCTGGCAATTAAATTGGATTACCTTCAATTGGAGAGCAAAGAATTGGATTTAAAAGCAAAACAGAATTTGCAGGTGAATCAGCGATTGTTGGAATCTTTCAAAAGCATTCGCAGCTCCTGGAAGTAATCTGATGCTGCTCAGAATTATATGGGATAACCTAAAAAGACTTGTTGCAGCGATGGGGAATTATTAGTCAGATTTTGAAACAGTAACCACTTCTCCCACATGGGTATGAAGCCAAATGTAATTTTTGAGATAATAAAATGTGAGGCTGGATGAACACAGCAGGCCAAGCAGCATCTCAGGAGCACAAAAGCTGACGTTTCGGGCCTAGACCCTTCAGGCCTAGACCCTTCATCAGTCGAGGCCCGAAACGTCAGCTTTTGTGCTCCTGAGATGCTGCTGGGCCTGTTGTGTTCATCCAGCCTCACATTTTATTATCTTGGAATCTCCAGCATCTGCAGTTCCCATTATCTCTGTAATTTTTGAGATCCACGTTGTCTGGGTGGGTCGGTTTGGAGTCTTGCAAATCGGTTTAATTAAGTATCAAATCTGTTCAAGGCAGAGATAAACGAAGCGTGTGAAATTTCCGATAAAAAACTCCATTGGCCCGTACGGGGATCGAACCCGCGACCTTGGCGTTATTAGCACCACGCTCTAACCAACTGAGCTAACCGGCCAAGATCTGCTGAAAAGGCTGACCAGATTCCCTGTTATTTGTGGAATTTGGTAAAACTGTTAAACAAGCACTTAAAGCCATCACTTTTTCTGAAACATACGCACACAACAACCCCACCTCCTTGACCTGTCCGTCTTCCCTGGACTGACCTATCCCCTCCCTACCTCCTCACCTATACTCTCCTCTCCACCTATCTTCTTTTCTCTCCATCTTCGGTCCGCCTCCCCCTCGCTCCCTATTTATTCCAGAACCCTCACCCCATCCCCCTCTCTGATGAAGGGTCTAGGCCCGAAACGTCAGCTTTTGTGCTCCTGAGATGCTGCTTGGCCTGCTGTGTTCATCCAGCCTCACATTTCGTTATCGCTAACCCCACACTGTTACTTTCCTCACTCTTTGACAATCCAACGCACCTTGTTTATTAAGCCCCCCCCCCCCCTCCCCCCTACCCCTATCATTTCTGGCTGAGGCACGTCCTCTGACTGAAAGAACTGCAATTCAGCACACTTTCGTGCACTGGCACTCAAATCTTAAATGTCTTGCGAGCTCCCACCTCCAGCATCCTTTCAATCAGTTCCAGACAACTACCAGACTCTGGGAGTTTTCCTTTTCCACTCAAATTCCTTCTCACCCTCCCGCTCCTTACCTTAAAACTCTGCTCCCAGAGGGATATGTCCCAATCTATCATATCTCAGAACCTTGCTCATCGAGTCATGCCGCCATACGGCAGGGAAAGAAACCCTTCAGAGCGACTATCCGTGCCAAACATAATCCCAAACTAAACTCGTCTCACTTGACTGTTCCTGGCCCATATCCCTCCAAACCGTTCCGATTCCTGTACTTATCCAAATGCCTTTAGATGTTGTAACTGTACCACATCCACCTCAGGAAGTTCACCACACGCATACCACCTTCTTTGTGAAAAGATTGTCTCTCGTGACTTTTTTGAACTTTCCTCCTGTCACATTAAAAATATGCTCCTGGTCTTGAAATCCCCCAGCCTAGGCAAAAGACAACTGCCATTAAATCTGTCTGTACCCCCACCTTAAATTACAAGCTATTTGCAGCTGTATATACAGATTTACCAGAATGTAACTTGGGCTGGAGAGTTTCTCTTCTCAGGAGACATTAGAGAGATTGGGCCTGTTTTCCTTGGAACAGAGGAAACTGAATTCTTAGAACAGAATTAGGTTTATTGTCACATACAGGGAAAGTTTACAGGTCGCCACTTACAGTGCTGTCTTAGATACAAAGCTATAGGTACAGATTCTTAAATGCAAATTATTCGTGAAAATATTAGAAAAATAAAGAAATAAAAAGTTCAGAGTAACAGTCTTTCCCAACTCAGTCCTGGCACCTAGCCCTGCTTCCAGAAAATGCTGGGCTTCAACAGGGCTCTCAAGGCTGGGAGATCGCTCTGGAATCATCTCGAGGTTGGAAGTCTGTGTTGTGATGAAAGAACACAGGGAAGGGCCACTGAGGGACCTCTATGCTGAGCGAAGTGATCACCACGCCGGGTCTGCGCTGCGGCCGAGAGTCCATGTCCAAGCTGACGCCGACAGTTCAGGACCTTGCAGAGAAGAAAGAAGAGAAAGAAACACAAAAGGGAAGAGGAAAGACAGAGAGAGAGAGAGAAAAAAAGGAAATGGACTGAATAGACGAGCCTCAGCTGAGGAGTTTTACTCTGCTGCCACCTTGAATTGACTCGAATTAGCTTTATTGTCACATGTACTCACTTGGTAAATTACAACTTACAATGCCATATTAGGTACAGAGTACCTAGGTACAGATGCTTCAGTTACACATTAATTACAGTGTAACAATATCACCAACACATGATGCCATATTAGGTACAGAGTACCTAGGTACATTGTAATAAAATGTGAGGCTGGATGAACACAGCAGGCCAAGCAGCATCTCAGGAGCACAAAAGCTGACGTTTCGGGCCTAGACCCTTCATCTAGGTACATTCCTTAGTTACAGAATAGAGAAATGAAGAAAAAAGTTACACAACAGCTATACACAGTATAGTCATAGGTCAGAAAGTCAGAAAAATAAGAATCTGAAATGCAAACATCACAACCTCTCTCCAGGATCGTCTGCAACAGACCAGTGCCAGGGGGCTGGCCGCACACTGCCCTGGACAATTGCCCCCGCTTTGGTCCAGGCTGCTGTCACCATGCTCCACACTGGCACACTGCCCCCGCTTCACTTTGGGCCACCAGTCACTGGCATACCAGCTTCAGGCTGCCGTCAGCCATCCATGCATCGGAGGCTTGGAGTCAGAAGCTGGGGCCAGGAATCTGAGATTGCGAGAAGGGAGGAAAGAGGGATTAAAAGAAGAAAAGTAACAGGCAGAGTGGAGGTGCTCCAGCTAGTGTATTTTATTTCACTGTCATCTTACTGGAAGGATCTGAGGGGCTATGTACACTTAGATGTACACCTGCGATGCCGGGGCAATGGCTTTGTGCTGAAAAACTGGTTTAGAATAGTTAGCTGCTTCTTTTTGATTGGTGCAGAAAGGCTGAGGAGCGTTTATCTGTGCTGCGGAGCTCTATGAGTCAATGTCCATTCTCTCAATTTTACACCTTAATGTACATCCATTTTTAATCCTTTTTTCTCCATCATGGTCAATCCCTTTGTATTTTGTATTGGTTTTCTGCCTCTGTCAAAATTCTAATCCCTTTCAGTTCTAGACTCACACCAGGCCTGAAATGTTAATTCTGCTTTGTCCTCCACAGGTGTTGCCAGACCTGCTGAGCTTTTCCAGCAATTTCTGTTTTGTTTCTGATTTACAGCATCTGCAGTTCGTTCCATTTTTACATAGCAGAATAGTCTGGCCTAGAGGTTAATATGTCTCTAGTTCCACAGACTATCCCTCCAGACAATTTCCTGGATTTCTTCAGGATCTTGTTTTACTTGTTGATTCTACTGTTAGGGTTTGGACTGGTTTTTATGCACTTGGTCTAAGCCTTGTTTAATTCTTGGTCACATACTTTAGACGTGTGGGGAAGGAGGTTTGGTTCATATACACTCTCACTCTCAAAATGTACAGATACACACATTCTCATTCTCAAACATGCAGGCATTCACACATACACATACTCACCCTCAAACACACACAGTCATACTTAAACTCTCGCCCTCAAACACATACTCACAAATGCACACACTCACCCTCAAATACACAGACACATACACTCCTCAAACACACTCATCCTCAAACACATAAACGTGCACTGACTCATCTTAAAAGACACAGATGTTCACACACTCTCACCTGCTATCACACACACTCACAGTCTCACCCTCAAACACATGGGCACACACATGCACACACTCTTTGACTCATTCTTAAACACACATTCCCTGATACACACACACACACACACACAAACTCTGCCTTGCTCTCAAATGCACACATACACACACAGGCACTCACACACACAGAAACTCAACTTTACCCTAAAATGCATACCCATACTCATACACTCTCACACGTGCCCACTGTTACCCTCAAAAACACGCACACTCTCCGACTTACCTTCAAAAACACATTCACACACACACGCGCGCACACACACACAAACACACAAACTCACAGACAGACACACTTGCACCTTAAACACACACACATACACACTCTTTAAAACTTGCCTTAAATGCACAGATTCATAGACAGAAACATCACACTTTCTCAGAGTCACCTTGAAACAAACACACACACAAACCATTCCTGAACATTAGTTTATTTTTATCTGTGTTCCTTCTGACATGCATCCTGTCATATGTCTGTCCATTTTCTCTATCATCCGCAAGTCTGCTACTGTTCTCTTCCCTGTTATTACATATCCTGTGAATACAAGTCCAGTTCATTTATGTATGACAGAAAAGGCGGTGGTCCTAATGTGGGACAACGGGGATAGACATAGAACATTACAGCACACTACAGGCCCTACGGCCCTCGATGTTGTGCTGACCTGTCATACTGATCTCAAGCCCATCTAACCTACACTATTCCATATACGTCGATATGCTTATCCAATGATGACTTAAATGCACCTAAAGTTGGCGAATCTACTACCGTTGCAGGCAAAGCGTTCCATTCCCTTACTACTCTCTGAGTAAAGAAACTACCTCTGACATCTGTCCTATATCTTTCACCCCTCAATTTAAAGCTATGCCCCCTCGTGCTCGCCGTCACCATCCGAGGAAAAAGGTTCTCCCTACCCACCCTATCTAACTCTCTGATTATTTGATATGTTTCAATTAAGTCACCTCTAAACCTTCTTCTCTCTAATGAAAACAGCCTCAAGTCCCTCAGCCTTTTCTCATAAGACCTTCCCTCCATACCAGGCAACATCCTAGTAAATCTCTTCTGCACCCTTTCCAAAGCTTCCACATCCTTCTTATACTGCGGTGACCAGAACTGGACGCAATACTCCAAGTGCAGCCGCACCAGAGTTTTGTACAGCTTCACCATAACCTCTTGGTTCCGGAACTCGATCCCTCTATTAATAAAAGCTAAAACACTGTATGCCTTCTTAACAGCCCTGTCAACCTGGGTGGCAAGTTTCAAGGATCTGTGTACATGGACACCAAGATCTCTCTGCTCATCTACACTACTAAGAATCTTACCATTAGCCCTGTACTTTGCCTTCCGGTTACTCCTACCAAAGTGCATCACCTCACACATTCCATAGCTCCCTCCACTCTGAACAATTGGTTCTGTCAAGTTTTTTCATTGTTCAAGTCTGAGACTTTATCTCTTCCTCATGGAGACATTAGTCCCAAGTCTCACCTTCTATGTTTCCCTCTCCTCTCTCAGAGTATCTGTAAAGTCCCAGCAATATCAGGTTCCCATTTTTACAATGCAGTGAAAATTTTATCACCAAATGTGTGTGTCAACACAGCAAGCCTTCCCCAAACACTGTCCTCCAAATCCCCAGCAATAAATACCAGGTCGCCATTGATTTTACTCATTTATGCCTGTACCAGTCAGAGTGAGACAGCCAGTGCGTGTGAGTGTGGTTTTAGTCTCTGCTTTTGTCTTGTGTGCGTGTGAGGTTGCAGTTTTTAATACAAGATTCCCTCTTTGTACGATCTGCTACCCTGACTGTTTCCTGCTACTCAACTGCTAAAATTAGAACTACAAATAACTGGGAGTAAATCAGATTGGAATTTAATCGAGGGATTTATATACAGGATAACAGACACTCTGGGGGTGAGTAACAGACTGGAACCTATTCAAAGCGCTGGCAATTTGCCAGCAAGACCTTGAGGGTATCACAGAAGCACTTCCTCTGTCCACCTGGGGATCGCCCGACGCTTTGGAGATGGGAACAGAGCGTGTGCTTGGGGAGTCACATGGACGATATGCCCGGCCCATCGTAGCTGATCAAGTTGGGGTCAGTGCCTTGATGCTGGCGAATGTTGGCCTGGTCGAGGTGTTGGTGTGTCTGTCTTCCCCGTGGATTTGCGGAATCTTGCGTAGGCAGCGTTGGTGGTACTGCTCCAGTGCCTTGAGGTGTTTGCCTTGGACAGTCCACATCTCAGAACCATAAAGGACAGTGGGAACGGTCCACATGGGGAGTGGTGGAGCCATTTGTCATTAGCACGACTTCCATGTCACCGCGGAACGGGCGAAGGGTAGTGACAAACTTCATGGTGCAGCCAAATCAGAGAAGGTCACTCCATACTGCTCCCTGATTGATGGTGTCAAAAGCCTCTATGAGGTCAAAGAAAGCCACGTACTGGGGTAAGGTTCTTTTCTCTGCATTCTTCCTGCAGCTGTCGTGCAGTGAAAATCATGTCCATTTGACTCGTTCAAAAGACACAATGTAATTCCATGAGGAGTTCCTCAGTCACGGGGTGGAGATGGTCGAGGAGGACCTTGGCGAAGATTTTTCCAACAGTTGACAGCAACGAAGGAGATTCCCTGTAATGACAGAAACCTGGGAATCACTTGCGGACTGGAATCTAATTGAGGAATTTGGGGTGGTTTATTCATAGACTAATAGATACCCAGGAATGAGTTAAGACTGGAATCTAATTGAGTGGTTTGGGGAGTTTATGTATAGAATAACAGACACCTGGGAGTGAGTTACAGACTGGAATCTAATCGAGCAGTTCGGTGTGGGTATACATAAAATAACAGATACCCAGGAGTGAGTTACAGATTGGAATCTAACATACTTGAAATTGATGACAAATATCTACACTTGAGACTCACACTGGCACAATGACAAACTATCACACAGTTTGCACATACTTCCTCACGTCGCATATTCTCATTAATGCACACAAGCTACACAGCCTCTTCCTGCCACACCATTATACACACAGATAAAATCATATTCACAAACACACATACACAAACAGGCTGTTCACCTAATTACATTTCAGCAGCAACTGGCTCTTATAATGCCGGATTTCTTTTTCTTTGGGTTGGTGGGGACGAACAAAGAAAGGCTCACAGACTCTCTCCCTATTGCCTCTTTCTAGGGATTAATGTGATACGATGGCACCCTCTGCTGGTGGGTCATAAGAGACTGCAGAACGCAAAGAGGAGGTTGAAAAGCGCAGGATGTGTTTTAATCAACAAATAGAGACTAATGATTAAAAAGGAGTCTGAAATAACTGCATGAAGGCTTACACCCCATCACCAAGCCACCCTTTATTTGCACTTGCATTGTACATGACACTGACCCAAATAGCTAAGAGCCTACTCCGAGAGTGAGCAAAACCCCTGATTCTCCTGTTTACATCTGTCATCCAGGGCTCCCTGATTAGACCAGGGCAACAGCCCCATCAGGGAACTCATGCACTATGAGATTGACCTGGCTGACCTTGTTAGAATCACTACATCCCTGTTCCTCTAAGTCCAGGGTGTAGGTCCATTCATTTCCCTGCAGCTTCTCCAGGGGTGTGTTCACACCAGGTCCGATTCCCCTGACTCTGCCTCAGATACCGGCGGCATGTACCGGACTGTAACCTGCCTCTTGTGCCCAGAGCATCTCCGCTGAAATTCATCATCTTCAGGTGGTAACACTGTCAAGGCCACAACTTCTGCCATGTCTATCTCGTCCTCTCGTTCTCAGAGATTTCTTTGGTGCCAGGTGGAGGGGGGAGGACCCACAGGTTCTGACAGCTTTGCTGGACATTCTGAGGGGCCGGGTATGTTTTGCTCCTGCCCAGTTTGTGAGATTGCGGGTTTCAGGTGGTTCATGCGCTTGTTCAGGACTGCCCCTCCTACCTGAACTTTGTGCCTCATGGGACTCAACCTCTCGTCGACCATGCCTCCTACCCCATGCAGGGCTGTTTCCCATGGTTTCAACTCCCAAACTTCACCCCCTTAAGTAAACTGCTTCTCTTGCTTAGGGAGTTCTGTGTCTGGCATTGGCTATCAAGATGTTGTTTCACCCTCTGCCACCCATGTCTGGAAAGATGAGATTTAACGTGGTGCGGAATCTTCTCCGCATTAGCTACTCTGCAGGACCTATCCCAGTAGTTGCATGAGGTGTGTCTGATAATCAAACAGGAACCATAAACCTGGAGGCTGCTTCTTTCAGGCTGCCTTCAAAGTTTGGATTGCTCTTTCCACCAGACTATTGGACAACGCATGCGATTCAACTTCAAGAAACACGCAGATTCTCTGCTGTTAAATCATGACCCATGTCTGATACCAATGCTTCCGAGGGCCCGCGTATTGCAGCTTTTCAATCGTCGTCCCTGTGTTTGATGAATTAACTTTGTGCACATCCAATCACTCTGAGTGAGCACCCACAATGAATAAAAACATTGAACACATGGAAAGACTGGCATAATCGACATGAAACCGAGTCCAGCGTTTTCCCGGCCATTCCCATGAATGTGAGGGAGCTGCTGGCAGTAATTTTTGTCCTTGTTGGCACTCTGGGCACTGCTCCATCAACGTGGCTGTGTCAGCATCCAAACTTGGCCACCAGACCTGACTTCTTGCCAGCACCTTCTTTTTGAAAGCTCCTTCATTTTGATGACGCTGCTGGAGTTCAGACAACATCTGGTAGTGATCTTTGCTCGTGACAATCACTCTTGCTCCCTATAATAATACACCGTCCTCTATGAAGATCTATGTTTTGCCAGTACAGGATCTTTCTATGTCTGCAGCCTGGTATTATCAGTGGTGACTGAAAGGGTGTCCAAAATGTTTAAAACCTGAATGCACTCTTCTATGGTAGCACCACTAATGGGGTATCTGCCAGTGAGAGGCAGCTCAGGCCATCCACATTTGCCACTTGGTCCCCTGAATTGGTGTTCCAACTTGGAATTATACGCACTCAATAAGAACCTGCCTTTGAATTTAACCTGAAACTACTGGAGGCATGGTTCTATCTTATTCAAATTAGCCCTAGCAGGAGTTTGTGGTCTATTACTGTTATAAATTTATTAGTCTTCCTGGTTATTAGTACATCATCCAGATAATTGGCGACCTGGGGTAGACCTTGTGAAATGTTCTCCATTGCCTGCTGGAAAAGGGCCCAGGCTGATGACACCCTAAAAGGCAATCTCGTATATTGGTACAAACCCTTATGGCTGCTAATTATAGCGTACTGTGGGAATCCCCATCTAAGCACAATCGCAGGTACACAGGGCTCATGTCTAGCTTCGTGACGGACAGACCCGCTGCCAGTTTTGCATATCACTCCACAATGCGAGGGATTGGGTATTTATCTAGCGGTGAAGAGCTGCTCACCTGTTTGCTTGAAATCCCCACAAAGGCGAACCAACCCATTGGGACCTCACAATCGGTATGACTGGTAGTGCCCATTCTCCAAACTGGACTGGTTTGACATTTCCTTTGCTTCCCAGCTTCCTGATTTCTGCCTCTACTTTTACCCATAAGGCAAATGGCACTGGTTGGGCCTTGCAGATCTGTGGAATTGCTTCCTGGTCAACATGCACGGTAGCCTAGAGCTTCCCTGAAAAACCTCTGAGCGTTTACTTAGGATTTCACTCAGGCAGCCATCTTCCAATTGAGAAATGTTGAGCCAATCAAGGTGAATCTTTTTCAGTTTAACCCTCATCAGGCTTGGGACCTGAGCCTTCTACTACAATCAGTGGTAACTGAACCAGTTACTTCTCATAAGAAGCTGGAACTGAAGTTGTGCCCTTAATCTGTAGGAATTGCTGAGGTCTTAAGCAATCTTAAGGGTTGGAGTCCAGTGTGAATGGGTGTGAATGGGTCTGCAATCACTGATAGAGCTGTGCCAGTATCAACCTCCACTAGAACTAGGTGACCATTTAAACAGGATGTGAATGGGTCTGCAATCACTGATAGAGCTGTGCCAGTATCAACCTCCACTAGAACTAGGTGACCATTTAAACAGGGTGCGAATGGGTCTGCAGTCACTGATAGAGCTGTGCCAGTATCAACCTCCACTAGAACTAGGTGACCATTTAAACAGGGTGCGAATGGGTCTGCAATCACTGATAGAGCTGTGCCAGTATCAACCTCCACTAGAACTAGGTGACCATTTAAACAGGGTGTGAATGGGTCTGCAATCACTGATAGAGCTGTGCCAGTATCAACCTCCAGTAGAACTAGGTGACCATTTAAACAGACGGTTATTTTGATTGGTTTTGACTTGGATGTTGTGAAGCAATTTAACTGTTCCAAAGCAGATGTAGGTGGACATTCCAGTTTTGTGCAACCTCCTGGATACGAGTGAATGAGTTCTCTTATTCAACTCAGACCAGGTTGGCCTCTTTTGCTGCCTAGAGTCTGCATACGAACAGCAACTACACTGGCCTATTGGCTTGGATCCTCGGGAAAACTTTGATCGTTTGGCCAAGGCTTGGCTTTGTTTTGGGGTTTTGCTGTGGGCTGACCTAGAGTCCCTCTGTCCAGGATATGTCCCGAGTGAGGTAATGCAATTGCCTTCACTGAAGTAGTGTTCCCCAAGTTGGCGAGGGTGTCCATTTCCATCGGAATACCCTGTTACTCATATTCTCCACTTACTGCATTTTCTAATGACAAAGCCAGTTGCTATGCCTGTTTGGAATCCAGTTGGGCCTCACCTAGTAGGCACTTTTGCACGGTCGTATAATTAATCCCACATACCAAATGGTCTCTCAGTATCTCACTTAGGGTTAAATCAAAATCACACTGCCCCTGCCAATCATCTTAACCTTGTCTTAAATCCCGATACAGATTCACCTAATTCTCAAACTGCCAAGTATAACTGATAACATCTCAGAATTGCAAGAGGCTCGGGATTGTAATATTCCTTGACCAAATCTGTCAACTCTTGAAAGGTTTAGTATCTAGTTTCTAGCCTAAGTTTCTAATAGTCGAGAAAGCACCGGGTCCACAAACTGTCAGGAAAATTACCCATTGCTTCTCATCTGCCCCCAATATCATTTGCCTGGAAGAAATATATTTCACATATTGGGACGGCAGGATCTTCGACAGCAGGAGCGAACAAGCCAAGCTTCCCACGTAGTGGCATGATACCAGAAACACTTACTCCAACTCAAAAACAACTGCTGCGTGCGAATCTCTTCAGGGGCATGTTTTTCTCTCATCACCACTGCAATATCTCCATAAAGACCAGTATCCTGTCATCAAGTCGTTCTTTATTTACACATGCATAGTACACAACATTGACACAGCTAGCTCAAAGCTGGCTTCTAAAGTGAATGGAACCCCTGTTTACATCTGTCAGCCAGGATTCCCTGATAGACCAGGTTAACAGTCCCAATCAGTGGACTCTGGTTTGCTGTCTTAGTTCCAATCACTACATTGTCAATCAGAAGTTCTCTTAATGGAGATTGACCCTCAACTGTGGGATATTTATTGTCTCGTTGCTAATGTAATGCTAGACTACATAGTCAGAGTCATGGAGATACATACAATCAAATAAGAGGGTATCATTTCTTCCCTGTTTACACCATTGCCAGTTTATGTGCCATCTGCAAAGTTTGAACGCATGTTCTGTGAGCTCAAGCCCACATATAAACGTCTTTGTCTCTTCATCCCAGCCATTACCTCTGAAAGTCATAGAGTCATACAGCACTGAAGTAGCCTGTTGGCCCATCAAGTCTATACTGATCTATCGACACTAATCCCACTTTCTAGCACTTTCTAATAGCAGATGTCAAATGCTGATCCATGTTCTTTTTGAAGGTTGTGAGCTTTCTTGTCTCTGCTACCCTCCCAGGCACTACATTCCAGATTCCCACCATTACTTGATCAAAATAAAATTCCTCAGCTCCCCTCTAATCCTCATGTGTTTCACCTTAAAATTATGCCTCCTTGTTACTGACTCTTTGACAAAGGTATATAACAGCTTTCCATTCACCCCACCCATGCTCTTCATAATCTTATACACATCTATCTTGTCCCTTTTCATTTTCTGTGCTCTAAAGAAAACAACACTAGCTTATCCAGTCTCTCTTCATAACTAACATGTTTGATCCAGATGATATCCTGGTGAATCTCCATTGCACTCCTTCCAGTGCAATCACATCCTTCTTATAGTGTGGTGACCAGAATTGCACAGAGTTCTCCAACTGTGGCCTAATCAAAGTCCTGCATAGATCCAACGTAACCTTCCTGCTGTTATAATCTATACAATGACCGATAAAGGTAAGAATCCTGTATGCCTTCTTAACTACCCTCTGACCCTATCCTGTTACCTTCAGGGATCTGTGGACAAGTGCCCAAGATACCTTCTGTTCCTCTGGGCTTCCTAGGGACTTGAGTGTATTCATTCGGTACTCCCTCATCTCTTACTTCTTCCAGAATGCATCATTTCACACTTATCAGCTTCAGTTTCATCTGTCACTGGTCTGCCCATCTGACCAGCATGCCCATGTGTTCCTGTATCCTCAGCCATAATTCATCATGATTAACCATGTGGCCAACCTGTGTATTGTCCACAAACTTATCAATCCCTGCAAATTTTCTACATCATTTATATATATCACAAGCAATAAGGCATTGAGCACTGATCCTTGTGCTGCACCACTGGACACTGGCCTCCTGTCACACAAATAGCCTTCTACCACCACCCTCTGTCTCTGGTCACTCATCCAGTTCTGGACCCTACCAAGTTACCCTGAATCCCCACCTATACTCTCCTCTCCACCTATCTTCTCCTCTATCCATCTTCGGTCCATCTCCCCCTCTCTCCCTATTTATTTCAGAACCCTCTCCCCATCCCCCTCTCTGATGAAGAGTCTAGGCCCGAAACGTCAGCTTTTGTGCTCCTAAGATGCTGCTTGGCCTGATGTGTTCATCCAGCTCCACACTTTGTTATCTCGGATTCTCCAGCATCTGCAGTTCCCATTATCTCTTACCCTGAATTCCATGTTCTTTTATCTTCTTTATCAGTCTCCAGTGTGAGACTTTCTCAAAGATTTTGCTGAAATTGATACAAATTACATCAACTGTCTACCCTCATCTACAGACCTGGTCACCTCCATGAAAAATGCAGTCAATTTTGCTCGGCACAATTTCTCTCTGACAACCAACGTTGACTACTGCTGGTCCTTGGAAAGGCAACCCTTGACTCTCCAAGTGCAGATTAATTTTCACCTTCAGAACATTTTCTAATAGTTTCTCTAGCACTGATGTGAGACTCTGTAACTCCCTGGCTTCAGAGGGGTGCTGATCGAGGAGTACAAGATTGTGAGGGGAACAGCGACAAGATAGGGCGACATTTTGTCCCTCTACCAGAACACAGAGATTTAGGGGAATTGAGGAGAATTGAGGAAATTTTTTTTCCACTGGGAGGATAGTGGGAGTTTGGAGCCTATTGCTTGAAAGGGTGGTTGAGTCAGAAATCCTTGTACTTTTTAAGCAGCATTTAGATGCTCACTTGCATTGTTCGAGCTGGAAAATGGGGCTAATGCAGTCAGAGGGTTGTTGACGAGGCATGATAGACCAAATGACCTCCTTTGGTGTTGTGAACATCCGTGAATCTGTCCTGTCATGAGTATCAACTGTTTATTCCTATCTGTGCTATCTTGAATATTCACCATTTTGAATACTTTTCAGGAAGTGGCTCATTGCAAGAACAACTCAGTAGGACCCACTGCTCCATCCTCATTCTGCATGTTGCTCCTCTTTGGAAAATGATCCAAACGTCACTGAAGGTCCTAGCCAGTAGCCAAGTGAAAAAATGTTAACATAGAAGACAGGAACTGACCCTTCAGCCCACCTTGTCTACACTGATCATGATGCCATTATAAACTAATTCCATCTGTTTGCACATAGTCTACATCCCTCTGTTTCTGGCCTGTTCGTGCATCTTTCTAAATGCTTCTTAAAATGTTACTTTTGTGATTGATGGTACTATTACCAATCATCTTTAATCGTTGCTCTCTGATTCTTAACCATTGGGTGCCATTTCTCCCTGTCAATTTTGCCTAGACCTCCATGATGATGAAGACCTGGATCAAATACTCTCTATTCCCTGTTCTGAGGAAGGGTCACCGGACTAGAAATGTTAACTCTAATTCTTTTCTTCACAGATTCTGCCAGACCTGCTGAGCATTTCCAGCAACTTCTGTTTTTGTTCCTGATTTACAGCATCCGCAGTTCTTTTGGTCTTTAAACACTCTCTATCATCTCTTTTCCAGGATCCAGGCTCAATGGTGTATCCATGTCACTGAAATCCCTAATTGATCAATCACTGTAGCTCATCATTGACACTCAAAGGCATCAGATACTTTCTACTGAGGGGTGACCAAAATGAAGGCAAGGGTCTCGTGGCGGAACCAATGTTGCTTGAGAAAGAAAATATTTATTCTCTCCATCACTGATGCTCAGTAGTGAAAAAGTGTATCATCTACAACATACTGCAGAAATTCGCCAGTGCTTACTGGACACCTTCCAAGCCCATGTCCACTTTCATCTGGAATTACAAGTTCAGCAGACACATGCGAACACCATCCACCTGCTTGTTTTCCCCTGAGCCACTCACCATTCTTACTTCGAAATATATCGGCAGCTCCTTTAGAGAAACTGGGTCAAAATCCTGGAATTCCGTCCCTAAAGACACTGTGGGTCTATCTACACAAATTGACTTACCACCACGTTCTCAAAAGAAATTTGTTTGTCGCACTGGAGGCCTGTGACTAGTGGTGTTCCACGGGGATTGGTGTTGGGTTCACTTTTATTTGTCATTTATATAAATGATTTAGATGAGAATATAGAAAGCATGGTTAGTAAGTTTGTGGATAACATCAGGACTGGTGGTATAGTGGACACTGAAGAAGGTTATTGAAGATTACAAAGAGATTTTGAACAATTGGTTCAATGGGCCAAAAAGTGGCAAATGGAGTTTAATTTGGTTAAATGCAAGGTGTTGCATTTCGGTAAAACAAAAGAGAAGCCTTATACATTTAATATGATTTAAATCATTTATCAGGAGGGCTTTAGGTGGTGTTGTGGAACAGAGAGGCCTAATTCTTTGAAGTTTGCATCATATATAGAGAGGGTGGTTAAGAGGGCTTTTAGCATGCTAGCCTTCATTGCTCAGACCTTTGAGTGTAGGAGTTGGGTAGTAAGGTTGAGATTGTACAGGATGTTAGTGAGGCATCTTCTGGAGTACTGGGCCCAGTTCTGATTGCTCTGTTATTGGAAGGATATTATTAAGCTGGAGAGGTTTCAGAAGAGATTTACCAGGTTGTTGACAGGAATAGAGGGTTTGAGTTACAAGGAGAGGCTGGATAGGCTAAAGTGTTTTTCACTGGGGTGTAGGAGGCTGAGAGGTGACCATACAGAGGTTTATAAAACAATGAGGGATATAAATAAAGTGAACAGCAAAGATCTTTTCCCTAAAATTTCAAGAGTAGGGGGCATATTTAAAGAAGACAAGGGACAATTTTTTTTACACAGAAAGTAGTTCACGTGTGGAGTGAATTTCCAGAAGATGTGGTGGATGTGGGTACAATTACATTTAAAAGATGCTTAGATAGATATGTGAATAAGAAATGTTTGGATGGATGTCAGCCAGGCGCAGATAGGTGGGACTAGTTTAGTTTGGAATTATGTTCGGCATGGACTGGATAGACGGAAGGGTCTGTTTCTGTGCTGTATAACGCTATGACTCTAATTAGGGATGAGCAATAAATGCAATAAACTCAGTCAACAATGAGTGAATAAAGAACACTTGCACACAGACCACTGATACCCTCAGACACACCCACCAAACCTGCAGATGGACTTAAACAATATGTGTCTTTTGTATAAAGGAACAGGACTTCATAGGGTGGGGCAGCACTGCTGCCTCACAGCGCCAGGGACCCGGGTTCAATTCTGCACTCGGGTGACTGTCTGTGTGGAGTTTGCACATTCTCCCTGTGTCTGCATGGGTTCCCTCCGGTTGCCTCCAACAGTCCAAAGATGTGCAGGTTTGGTGGATTGGCCATGCTAAGTTGCCCAGGGTCTGGAGATTAGGTGGGTTACAGGGGGATGGGTCTGGATGGGATGTTCCAAGGGTCGGTGTGGACTTGTTGGGCCGAAGGGCCTGTTTCCATACTGTAGGGGATTCTGTGATTCCATGATTATGAAGAAATTCAACTTCAGTTTGTTATAAACGATTAGAAAGCAAATGTGGCACGTCTTCTACCTTTGGTTGCCTCCTCCGGAGTTCTCTAGGAGCGGCACTGAAACCTGGAACTGTCCTGAGATAGGAGGAACTGCAGATGCTGGAGAAATCTGCATTCTCCAGGCCAGTCATACCTGTGCAAAGCTCAGGTGATGTTCTAACTTCCTATTGAGTCCTCCGGGCCAGGGGTGGCGCTAAACACCTCAGGCGGTGACCTTCCAGTTAGTTCACCAGCGGTGGCGCTGCAAGTGGCAGACGGGACGCGGCCTCCCCAACAGTCCTTCAGCTCCAGTGGTGGTGGAGCTGCCCGGAACTGAGGAGTTGAGTCCCTCCAGCCAGAGGTGGTGCTGTAATGGGCATGTGTCCTCTCAGTCAGTCCTCCAGCCATTGGTGGCGCTGCAAATGGATGACTCCTCCCAGGCAGTCCTCCAGTACAAGGTGGCGCTGCAAGTGGATGCTCCCCCCAGCCAGTCCTCCAGTCTATGGTGGCGCTGCAGAGGTGGAGTTCTCCAAGCCGCACCTACTGCTGGTGAACAGAAAATTGAGAATGAAAAAAAACTTTACTTTTATGATGCAATGGCCATGGCCATCCCTATCCCTGCATTGGGAAGCCTGGGTTTAAGTTCCACCTGCTTTAGTGGTGTGTAATAGCATCTCTGAGCAGATGTGCCATCTGCTGTACCCATTGTGGCTCCCTCTACGTCTTGGAAACCAAGTGGAGGCTTGGGGACCGCTTTGCAGAACACCTATGCTCGATTCGCAATAAATAACTGCACCTCCCAGTCGTGAACCATTTCAATTCCCCCTCCCATTCCTCAGATGACATGTCCATCATGGGCCCCCTGCAGTGCCACAACAATGCCACCCAAAGGTTGCAGGAACAGCAACTCATATTCTACTTGGGGACCCTGCAGCCCAAAGGTATCAGTGTGGATTTCACAAGCTTCAAAATCTCTCCTCCCACTACCGCCTCCCAAAACCAGCCCAGCTTGTTCCCACCTCCCTAACCTGTTCTTCCTCTCACCTATCCCCTCCTCCCACCTCAAGACACACCCCCATTTCCTACCTACTAACCACATCCCGTCCCCTTGACCTGTCCGTCCTCCCTGGACTGACCTATCTCCTCCCTACGTCCCCACCCATATACACCTTTACTGGCTCCATCCCCGCCCCTTTAGCTTTTCTGTCCCCTCTCGACCTATCTTCTCCTCTATCCATCTTCGATCTGCCTCCCCCCCCCTCTATTTATTTCAGAATCCCCTACCCCTCCCCCATTTCTGATGAAGGGTCTAGGCCTGAAACGTCAGCCTTCCTGCTCCTAAGGTTCAAAAGGCCGCTAGTCTAGTCCAGGAACCAGGGGTGGATCTTGGAGCATGGGAGAAGCAGGAAGAGGGAGTGACTGAGAATGGGAGAGTGGGAAAGGACTGAGAGAGGAAGTAACTAAGAGAGAAAGAGAGGAAGAGACTGAAAGTGCATGTGACTGAGCAACTACAGATTCAGTAGGGCCCTTAAACATCAGAGATCCTCACTGTGTTCAACCTCATGAGATTGGAGAGTGATTAATATTTTGCATCAGTTTTTACTGTAGAGAAAGAAATGGAGTCTCATGAACACAGGGAAATAAATAATGATGCTTTGAAAACAGTTCATAATACAGAAGAGGGTGTGCTGCATACCTTAGAAAACATAAAGGAGCATAAATCTCAAGGCCATTGTGAGAAGTTAGGGAGGAAATTGCAGGGCCTGGTTCAGAAATATTTGTATTGTCTGTAACTGTGGGTAAGGTGCCGATGACTATATAGTGGCTAATATTATGCCTTTGTTTAAATAAAACGATATAAGGAGAAGCCTGAAACCGTGGACCTGTGAGTCTGACTTTGGTGACAGGTAAGTCGTTGGAGGTGATTCTGAAAGATAGGATTTCTGTGTATTTGGTGGTGCAAGCAATGATTACGGAAAGTGAACATGGTTTCGTGCGAGAAAAATCATGTCTCACAGACTGGATTGAGTTTTTTGAGAAAGTACCCAAAAGATTGATGAGGGCAGAGTGGTAGACGTTGTTTACATGGACTTCAGTAAAGCATTGACAAGATTCTGAATTGTAGACTAATTAGTAAAGTTAGATCACATGGGATTCAGGGTGAGCTTGCTAACTGGATACAAAATTGGCCTAATGGCAGGAGATGGAGGGTGGTGATGGAGGGTTGTTTGTCAGACTGGAGGCCTGTTACCAGCTGGGCTGGTGCTGGGTCTGCTTTTGTTTGTCATCTATCTAAACGATTTAGATGAAAATATAGAAGGCAGCAATAGTACGTTTATGGATGATACCAAGATTGGTGGTATAGTGGACAATGAAGATAGTTATTTATGATTAAAATGAGATCTTGATCGATTGGTTCAGTGGGTTGGAGGAGTGGCAGATGCAGTTTAATTTGGATAAATGTGAGGTATTGCATTTTGGTAAAACAAACAAGGGGCAGGATTTATAAATTGAAAATAGATCCTTGAGCGGTGGGTGTCGGTGGGGGGTGGGGGGTTATGGGATAGTGTTGTAGAATGGAGAGACCTAGTGATTGAGGCAAATAATTCTTTGAAATTTGTAACACATGTAGAGAAAGTGGATAAGAAGGTGCATGGTGTGCTTACCTTTGAATATAGGGGTTGGGACGTTATGTTGAGGTTGTACAGGATGTTGGTGAGGCCTGTACCCGAGTACTGTGTCCAGTTCTGGTCTCCCTGCTACAGGAACGATATTATTAGGCTGGAGAGGATTCAGAAAAGATTTACCAGGATGTTTTCAGGAGTGGAAGATTTGAATCGTAAGGAGAAGCTGTCACGTTTTTCACTGGAGTGTAGGAAGTTGAGGGTTGACCTTATCAAGGATTTCAAAATAATGAGGGGTATGGAGTAGGTGAATGACAGGTATCTTTTCCCTGTGGTGGATGATTTCAAGACGAGGGTGCATTTTCAAGGTGAGAGGAGTAATATTTATAAAAAATGTGTGGCCAATTTATTTTTACACAGAGAGTGGTTTGTGCGTGGAATTAACTTCCAGAAGAAGTGGTGGATACAGGCAGTATTAAGAAGACGCCTAGGTAAGTACATGAGTAGGAAAAGTTTGGAAGAATATGGATCAGGAGCATGGAGGTTGGACTAGTTTAGTTTGGCGTTCTGTTTGGCATGGACTGGTTGGACTTAAAAGTCTGTTTCCATGTTGCATGACTCTATGACTTTAGGTACCGTGATACAGTGAGAAGTATTGTTTTGCACACTATCCAGACAGAATAGGGAATATAGTATTACAGCTACAGAGAAGATGCACAGAAAGATCAACCCTAATATGTGAGAGGTCTATTCATTAGTCTCATAACAGCAGGGAAGAAGCTGTTCTTGAACCTGTTCATATGTGTTTTCAAACTTTTGCATTTTCTGCCCAATGGAAGAGGATGCAAGGGTTCTTTGATTATGTTGGCTGCATTCCTGGGTAGCGGGATATACAGACAGTTTCATTATCAGAGTGCAGTTTTATAGAGGTGCACCAATCTGACTGTAGGCAGGTTCCTGATTAGCCGACCTGACTGTCACTTCAGTGTGAGAGGTGTTTCTCTGATTTGTTTCCTGACAAACTCAATAATTGATGCTCTTGGATATTTCACCATGCACTTGAGCTGTTCTCTGATCCTGCATTACCTTGTCCCATAAATAAAGAATTCATGCAGCAACATGAATTCAAAAACATTAAAAACTTGTTTAAATATATATTCAGAATGGTTGTAATCCACAGGATCTGTTCCTTAAGTTTGTTAACATAAACATTTTGTAACAGTAAGAAGGTTCTGAACGTGGTGAGAAGAGATTTCATTCAACTCTCCATCTCTGGATCTGTATGTTTCTCTTCCTTTGTCTGACTTTTAGCCCCTTGAGGACTCTACGCTGCTATAATGTCTGATTGTCTGAGCATTGACCAACAGATTTGAAAGAAATGAGAGCAATGGGCATCAAAATATTCATGAACCAGCCAAAAGCCCCCATTGGAGTCATTGCATTTAGCTCCGCTTCACAAGAGAGAGCCATTCTACGTGTTAATTAGCACAAACTGTACAAATGATATAATGCTTTTTAAATAGAGCACAGTGCAGGTTGTAACTAGAACCACAGCCACAGTTTCCACTGAGAAATATTTGGTGTTTAGCTGCTGACAACAAATTGGCCACAAATCGATGAAGTGGTAACATGACGGTGAACCAGACACAATGGTCTGCAGCTGTGTAGATCAGGATATTGTGAACACTGTAGACAAGGGTCGGATCCAGGAAAGACACTGGGAAATTACAGTAATTGATTTGTCCCAATATTACAGCAATGATATTGACCAGTAGATCCACAGTTACCATGGATATCAGTATTGCGTGGTGCATTTAGGAAAAAAAGCCAATACCACATGACAGGACTACAATTCCCACTAAATTAATGGTAAGGGAGAGAAAAGACAAGTGACTGAAAATTACTGAACAAACATGCACACTGTCTGACTCAGGCTGTAAAGGCATTCTTCATTAGGGGTTATGATTTTAAAGGGACCTGAGTGTGGATATGCATAATCATTGAAGGTGCAACACATGGAGAGTGTAGTTTGTAAAGCGTACAGTGTTCTCAGCTTTACTAATAAGTACATGGAGTACAAGAGGAGGGAGATGGTGTGGAACTTGTTATACCTCTGCTGGAGTATCATGTACAGTTGTGGGTGCCACGTTGTAGGAAAGATGTGAATGCATTGGAGAGAGTGAAATAACGATTTGTAAGAATGATTCCAGTAATGAGAAACTTCACTCATGAGGATAGATTGAAGAAATTGGGACTGTTCTTCATGGAGAAGGAAGGCTGAGAGGAAATTTTTAGAAGTTTTCAGAAATATGAGTAGGTTGAGTTCAACTGAGGCATTTGAGAGGGGCGTTGGATGATTATTTGGACAGAAATAGTGTGCAGGAGAAAGGGCAGGAGATTGATGTGATGTGGTAGAGCTAGTGCGTGCGTGATGGGACTCGAATGGTCACCTTTTATCCTGTAACAATTCTGTGATTCTGACTAACAAAATAAAAGGTGAGATGGTTTGGTGTCGGCAGGAAGGATACGTTGTTCAGAGTTTAAAATGAGAAATAATTCTCCTCACTTACAGTAACTCACCTCCAATATGCTCAGTTGGATTTAGTAGACTTGGTACAGGCTTTGGATAGACCATTGGTGCCAAGAGGGGAATCTGCAATTTAAATATTTTACTAAGACTGGAAGCCTCTGATTTAATCTAATTTACAAGTTTAACTCTGACCCCCTGGTTTCTACAATCAGATCCCGCACCCCTCATCAAACAAGATCTGAGCCATCACAAATCCCCACCAAATGTCAGACCTTTCTCCATTAATCATCCCCCTCCAATCATGCATTTGATTATAATGGGTGTCAGTTATTCAACTCCACACTGAATAAGACCCACAACAAGAGCTCAGGACACACTTCAGTAAGGGGAAAAAGCCCAGGTTCAATCAGTTCTATCAGATCAGGCATCCCCCATTTTTGACCTCTCTCCCAACTGTTAGCTAGAATCTCCCAGGATCATGTACGACTCGGGATAAGACCACTTGCTTCGATCAGATCTGATTTTCTTGAGCCGATGTTCCTTCTGGCTCAGCCTGATCCCTTTGTCAAATCACTTTTGCTTCCATCATGCGAGAAGGGGTTCCCAATCCTGGGGCTCAATCCTTGGGGAATCAAAATCCGATTTTGACCCAATGGTATTGTATTTCCAGGTCAGGATGATATGTGATTTGGAGGGGAACTTTTCAGGGGGTGGTGTTCCCAAGTGTCTGCTGCCCTTGACTTTCTAGGTGGTGGTTTGGAAAGTGCAGTCTCAGGAGCTGTGGTGAATTTCTGCAGTGCATCCACTGCAGCTACTCAGCAATGGTGGTAGAGGCACTGGATTTTTTTGTGGATGTTGTATCAATCAAATGGGGCAGCTTTGACGTGGCGTTATGTTTCTCGAGTGTTGTTGGAGCTGCACTCATCCAGGCAAGTGGGATGTATATCATCATACTCAAAACGTATGCCAAGTCAATGATGGATTGTCTTTGGGTGTCAGGAGGTATTTCCAGTTGACCAACTGCAGTATACAAAGAAAGACTCTAATGATTCTAATGAGATCAGCCTGATGGACCTCATCGAAAGTGAGTTCCATGATTGGGCCTGTTAATCTAGTCTAATCAGGGAATCTTGGCTGAAAGATAAGAACAGGAGTGTCAGACATCCTGTTCTCTCTCTGAGAACTGACTCTGAGGGAGCTTGATCAGTGTCAAGGACTCTCTACAACTAAATAAAGGGTGACTTGGCCATAGGATACCAGTCTCTCTGGAGTTATTTCAGTGGCAGTGAGAGAAAAGCACACTCCTGAAGAACCTTGCTGGCATCAGTTATCTTTAAGTTGGGCTAAGCTTTTCTGGCATCATGCAGTTATTTGGGAAGCTTGACTCATTTGATCCTGCTGTCAAATGCTGGACCCAATATGTGGAAAGAATACATAGCTTTCTTTCTGGCAAATGATATTGGAACAGATTAAAAGCAACAAGTAAATCTCCTGATGGCTTGGGGACTGGCAGCTTTTTTGGTTATTCGGAGCCTAACTTTCCCTGAGACACCAGTTATTAAAAGCCCTCAAGAGTTAACATGTTTCGTTAAGGAATATATAATATATATTATATAAAGTTCGGGTATGTTCAATGGTCTTAAACAAGCATGGAGGCTGCAAACTCACAAATGGCGCAGGAGCAAAACATGCCCGGCTTCTCGACAGCCTTTCTGACTGTTGCCGAGCCCATGGCTTCTCCGTCTCTGTCAAGCATGAAGATACCTCCGAATCTGAGATGGACACAGCAGATTTTCGCTGCTTTGATGCCTTTGCCTCCTGATAAAGAGAGTGCATTTCTTCCAAGATGAGCTACCGTGCCCTACGCGCCGCCCCTATCAGAGGCAGAGTTGGAAGAACCTGACCAAGAGCTAAAATGCCACAGGAGGAGCTGCAAAAGAAAGAACAAGCCTACGTCTTTGAGCCCAGCTAAGGATGTAATGATTGTAGTGAGTTTAGCCAGGCAGACCGCATAGAATATGAGTTCCCTGATTGGGGCTGTTAATATGGTCCAGCCAGGGAATCTTGGCTGACAGATGCAAACAGAGTGTCGGGTGTTCTGCTCATTCTGAGAATTGCTTCTGATGGAGCTGGATCAGTGTCAAGGACTGTCCACTTGTAAGCAAAGGGTGACTTGGTGAGTTATTGCGGACTCCAGTACCCAATAAAGGGATGGTAACTCATAACAAGCCACCAGGGGGTAGACCTACTGGCTAGTTTGGTGCAAATAGAATATTGTACACCCTGAATGCTATCATCCAGGCCTCCACTCCCAGCAATTTTAGCATTATCAGGTTGCATTACCAGCACAGACACTTCTGAAAAAGAGTAAAGGTGGTTGTAATCTGAAATGTTTTATCCCTATAACGATGAAAACACGTGGAATCGCTGCATAGAGACATCTTGGAGCAAGATTTCCAGAAATTGAAGGGTAGAAGTACAACTGAGCGAGCTGAATGGAAGGGAATGCCAAGAGTCAAATCATTAAAGGTGGCGGAATTTACAAGTAGTGTTGAGTGAGCTGCCCAGTTAATAACAAACCACAAAGAAAAAGGAAGCATCATAGTCACCAAAATGCCAAAGGCTAAAATGAGAAAAATGAGTCATCAGCAGGACTGGGGGGCAAAGAATCCATGACTTTGAAATAAAAATAGGACGACCTGGTTATGAGCAGACTGGAGAGGGTTCAGAAAAGATTTACGGGGATGTTGCCAGGACTGGAGGGTTTGAGTTATAAAAATAGCCTGGACAGGCTGGGACTTTTCTCACTGGAGCCAACAAAATTGAGGGGCAACCTTATAGGAGTTTATAAAATTGTGAGGTGCATAGATATGGTGAATATAGCAAGGGTCGTTTTCCTAGTGCATAGAGTTCCAAACTTTTTGAGGTGAGAGGAGAAAGTTTTGCAAAGGATATGAGAGGCAACTTTTTTACACAGTAAGTGGTTCGTGTGTGGAATGAGCTGCCAGAGGAAGCGATGGATGCAGGGACATTTACAACATTTAAAAGACATTTGGATATTTTCATGAAAAGGTAAAGTTTGGAGGGATATGGGCCAAATGCAAGCAAGTGGGACTAGTATCATTTGGGATTATGGTCAGCGTGGAGTAGTTGGACTGAAGGTTCTGTTTCCATGCTGTCTGATCCTATTGCTCTATGAGAGCAGCTTTAGTGGGTCATAGGTAGCAAAATAGCAGCTAAACAACTTCATTCCAATAGTCATCCTCAGAAAGGCCCAGCTGAATGTGGTGAAGTAAAATTGTCAAATTTAGGGTCTCATGGTGTCCGTCAACCAAGGGTCTTAAGGACAAATTGAGGATACCTTCACTTTGCAGCATCCTGAGAAAGACAGACTTAGATGAAATAGCAATTAACGTCTGATCTCGGAGCCCAGGATGGAAGAAGTCGCTAATGTTTCCAGGCACTCCAGGAATAACCAATCACGGATGTGAAGTTAGAGCCTGAAAAAGGGAGAGAGAGCTCTGAGGAGAGGAATTCAACTCTAAAATATTCATGGAAAAAAACCCAAAAAACATCAATGCATTTAAAGGGTGGGTGGGGGTTATTGGATAAAATAATCAAAGAAAATGTAAACATTTGGGTTTGAATAATGACATCCAAATATATTTGAGAAACAAAGAGACAACAGTATTCTCTAATAAAATCGTCAGCAAGGGAATGAGATGCAGCGAATGAGATTCCAGTACCTAAAACAGAGCTAAAACAGATCGAGTCTGAAAAAAACAAAGAGCAGTTAAAATAATATCTGCACAAGGAAAATAATGGAATTCAAAATTTAATAGAAACAGATTTGCAATGCAATGAAGAGAATCCACACATATTCCAAATGGAAAGCAATGCTTGGGTTTACTCCAGTTCCTGGAGTAACTAACAGAGATTGTAGAATCGAATCTGCAGAAAGGTGGATTATAGCCTAATGGTATAATCACTAGACTATTAATCCACTGACCCAGGTAATGTTCTGAAGACCCAGGTTCTGGTGCCACAGGTTCAAGGTCAGAGGGGAAAGTTTAAGTGAGATGTGCAAGGAAAGTTTTTCATGCAGAGAGTGGTATGCACTACCAGAAGAGGTGGTGGAAGTGGACATGTTGAAGACATTGAAGAGGCACCTAGATGGGTACATGAATAGGGAGGGGATAGAGGGATATGGATCGAAAAATGGCAGGTTTGTTTTTAGATTAATTAAGGCATGATAGTTACCACAGACGTGGAAGACCGAAGGGCCTGTTCTTCTGCTATACTTTTTCATTTGTTCATTTGACCCAGATTCAAATCCTGCCATGGTAAAATTTATGAAATAATTTAAAAATAGGGAGTAATTAAGGGGCTTAAAGGAAGTTATGGGAGCAGAGTTCATGCCTTTGAAATGCCTCTGTTGTGTTATGTGGCAGATAATAGGGTACTGGTGACTACCAGACACTGCAGGGGAAGATGGATAGTGCAGGAGTTCCCTGTAGCAAGCACACTATCCAACAGATGCTGCTGGGAGAAATGTCGGTGCACTGAATAGCAGTAACAATAAAGTTCATGGCACCATGGATGGGTCTGCTGTATAAGGGGGAGGAAGACGAATGGCTGAGCTATAGTAGTGGGGGCTTAAATTGTAAGAACAGTTTCTGCATTTGCAAAAGAGACTGTGGGATGCTGTGTTGCCTCCCTGTTGACATGGAATGGCTTCTGAAAGAGGAGGGCAAACAGATAAAGATCATGGTACTGATTTGAATTTTAGATTTAGATTTTAATGTCAAGTGTACTCAAATGTGGGAGTGCAGTGAAAAGTGCAGACAGGGAGCACTTCTATGGAGTCTTCAAAAGGAATGGATACCTAAAAAGCACAATCCGCCGTTACCTCCGAAACAGGAAGCCACAACACGACCAGACTCATTAATCACCCTATCGCATATCAAGGGCATTTCAGAGACGACCACAAGACTAGACAGACCCCTAGGTATCAGGGTAGCCCACAAACCAACAACCACCCTACGACAGCTACTGATAAGTGCAAAGGATCCCATACCCAAAACCAGCAAAACTGGTGTAATATGCAATGCACCACACAAAGACTGTGAGAAACACTACATAGGCCAAACTGGAAGAAAATTAACAATACAGGTACATGAACACCAACTAGGCACCAAGAAACGTGAGCAGTTCTCACTTGTCTCAGCACACACAGTCAAAGAGGAATATGAATCCGACTGGGACAACACACCCATAATTGCACAAGCCAAATAGAGACACGCCATGGACTTCCAAAAGCCTGGTATTCTAACGCCAACTCCATTCACAAACACATTGAGTCAGACCCTGTGTACAAACCACTGAGAAACAGAACCGGAAGAGGTACCAAATGCCCAACTAACCAAGGTATGTATATATAACCCGTGGGATAGAACACTGATTTTTCACTGGAGATGTACTGACGATGTTACCTAGCAGAGTTACGAAACGTTTACAACCAAACCCACCGGCTCAACCTCCAGTCTTCCAGAACCTTATCTGTGGCTGTAGATGATACAACTGTCTCTGCCAGGAGCCTTGCAATTTTTTTTCTTAGCTTCCTACAATGCTTAGGGCAGACTTGATCAGGTACTGAAGATACATTTACCCTCATGCACCTCCAGAGCACCTCTTCTTCTGTAATGTGAACTGTTTACAAGACATCAATATTTATTACCCCTATTTCCCTAGCTTCCATGTCTTTCTCCACAGTAAATGCTGAAGCAATTAGTATCTCTCCCATCTCCTGTGATTGCACACATAAATTGCACCTCATTGATCTCTAAGAAGCCTTATTCTCTCCCTAGTAGCTCTTTTGCCTTTAATATACTTGTAAAATCTCTATGGATCCTCCTTAACCTTTTCTGTCAGGGCTACCTCATGTCCCCTTTTTGCTTTCCTGATTTCCCTCTTAAGAATTCCTGTACTTGCCTTATACTGTTCAAGACGTTCACTTGACCTCAGCTGTCTATACCTGACAGATGTCTCCTTCTTATTCTTGATGATTCTCAATATCTCCATTCATCCATTATTCCTTACTCCTATCAATTTACCCTTCACTCTGACAGGAACATTAACTCTCATCATCTTGTTTTTGAAAGCCTCCCACTTGCCAATTATCCCTTTACCTCCAAGTAGTCTACCCTAATCAACTTTTGAAAGTTCCTGTCTCATAGTGTCAAAATTGGTCTGACTCCAATTTAGAATTAACTTTTGCACAGGGCCTATCTTTTCCCGTAACGGTTTTGCAAGTAAGAGAATTGTGATCTTGGGTCCAAAAGAGCTCCCCCACTAACACTTCAGTCATCCAACCAGAGGGTGCTGAGACATTGCTTGTTTGCATTCTGGGGATGGACTTTGCACCCAGTGCGGGTGTGAAGGGCATCATGGAAGAAACTGGTGCTGAAGAATGGTCAGCCCCAAGCATTACATCACTCCAGTGTTTCTATCCCTCCTCCCTCCACTTACCAAAACAAAAGGAAATGCAGGTTCAGGGGAGAGGAGACAGACATCATGAGAGGAAGGTTGGCTGCAAGAGCTTCAATGAGTAAAGGAGCGCGAGCCTAACTGTTTCTGGAAACTTGTTGTTGAGTAGCAGGATTGTTTTGAGAGATTGTTATTGGAGCAGAGAACACCAGCAGCTTCAATTTAGTGTTAAAAGTGTTTGACATTGTGAGGATTAATTGAGTTAAAGGGGTATGATATGGCAGGAGAGCGCCAAATTGTCGTCTACTTCTCTTGCTTGATGTGGGAAGCTGGGCACATTTCCAACGCCCAGGACCTGCATGTGTGCAAGAAGTGTCTCCAGCTGCAGCTCCTGGAAGCCCAAGTTTTGAAGTTGGAGCAGCATCTGGGAACACTGGCGAGCATTTGGGAGGCAGAGAGTATCGTGGATAGCACAAGTAGAGAGGTGGTCACACTGCGCACTCAGATACCACAGGCAGGAAGGGAATGGGTGACAAGTAGAGAGAGCAAGAGGGCTAAGCAGGTTGTACAGGAATTTCCTATGGCTATTCTCCTGCAAAACACATATACTGTTTTGGATACATTTGAGAGGAATGGCTGTCAAGGGGTAATAGCAACAGCCAAATCCATGGCACCTTGATTGGCTGTGCTGCACAAGGAGGGAGAAATAGGCACAGAAATGCTATAGTTACAGGGGATTCAATCGTAAGGGGAATGGATAGGCGTTTCTGTTCCAGTATGGTGTGTTGCCTCTCTGGTCCTATGGTCCTGGATATCTTGGAGTGACTGCAGGACATTCTGGAGGGGCAGTGGTCATAGTATGTGTTGGTACTAACGACACAAGAAACAGAAGGGGACAAAGTCTGGCAAGAAGAATATAGAGAGCTAGGAAGAAAGTAGAGCAGTTATCTCAGGATTACTACCAGTGCCAAGAGCTAGTCAAAACAGAATCGGCAGGATATCTGGGATAAACGTATGGCTGAAAAGATGGTGTGAGGGTGAAGGTTTCAAATTCGTGGGGCATTGCGAATGGTTCTAGGGGAGTTAGGACCTGTACAAATTGAATGGGTTACACCTGGGCAGGACTGGTACTGCTGTCCTTGAGGGGGATACTTGGTAGGGTGGTTGGGGATGATTTAAACTAGTGTGGCATGGTGACGGGAACCAGAGGAGGAGGCCAGTAGATGCAGAAATTAAGGGACAGGTAGAAACCAAGGCAAACCCTGAGTAAGAACAAGAACAGGCAGGGAAACGCTGCTGAAAAGTGCAGGGGAGGTGGTCTGAAATGCATGTGTTTCAATGTGACAAGTATAATAGGCAAGGTAGGTGAGCTTAGAGCTTTGGTTACTGCTTGGAACTATGCCATTGTCGTGGTTACAGAGAGGGACAGGACTAGCATCCAGAATGTCCCAGGATTTAGATGTTTCAGGCATGACAGAAGGAGATATAAAGGGGCTGGGGGAGTTGCATTACTGGTAAAGGAGTATCTCACAGTTGTACTGAGGGATGCATCAGAGGACTTGTGCAGTGCAGCAATACGGATAGAACTCAGGAACTGGAAAGGTGAAATCACAATGTTAGGGTATGTTACAGGTCTCCCAACAGCCAGCATGAGATAGGGGAAAGAATTTATAGACAGATTTTGGAAATGTGTAAAAACAGCAGGGTTGTTGTGGTAGATGATTTTTAACTTCCTGTTTCTTGGCAGGGACTCACTTCATGCTAGGTGTTTAGATGAGGCAGAATTTGTAAGGACCATTCAGTATGTAAACAGTCCTACTAGAAAGGGGGTTACACTGGACCTAGTTTTAGGAAATGAGCCTGGCCAAGTGAGTAAAGTTACAGTGAACCAGCATTTGGGAGTAGAACATAGAACATTACAGCGCAATACAGCCCCTTCGATGTTGCGCTAAACTGTGAAACCAATCTGAAGCCCACCTAACCTACACTATTCCATTATCATCCATATGTTTATCCAATGCCCATTTAAACGCCCTTAAAGTTGGCGAGTCTACTATTGTTGTAGGCAGGGCATTCCACGCCCTTACTACTCTCTGATAAAGAACCTACCTCTGACATCTGTCCTATATCTATCACACCACAATTTAAAGCTATATCCCTTTGTGTTAGCCATCTCCATCCGAGGAAAAAGGCTCTCACTGTCCACCCTATCCAATCCTCTGATCATCTTGTATGTCTCCAATAAGTCACTTCTTAACCTTCTCTCTAACGAAAACAGCCTCAAGTCCCTCAGCCTTTTCTCATAAGACCTTCCCTCCATACTAGGCAACATCCTGGTAAATCTCCTGTGTACCCTTTCCAATGCTTCCACATCCTTCCGATAATGAGGCGACCAAAACTGTATGCAATACTCCAAGTGCGGCCTCACCAGAGTTTTGTACACCTGCAACATGACCTCATGGCTCCGAAACTCAATCCCTCTACCAATAAAACCTAACACACTGTACGCCTTCTTAACAACCCTATCAATCTGGGTGGCAACTTTCAGGGATCTATGCACGTGGACACTGAGATCTCTCTGCTCATCCACACTACCAAGAATCGTACCATTAGCCCAGTACTCTGTATTCCTGTTTCTCCTTCCAAAGTGAATCACCTCACCCTTTTCTGCATTAAACTCCATTTTCCACCTCTCAGCCCAGCTTTGCAGCTTATCTGTGTCCCTCTGTAACCTGAAACATCCTTCTGCACTATCCACAACTCCACTGACTTTAGTGTCATCCACAAATTTACTAACCCATCCTTCTACGCCGTCATCCAGGTCATTTACAAAAATGACAAACAGCAGTGGTCCCAAAACAGATCCTTGCGGTACACCACTAGTAACTAAACTCCAGGATGAACATTTCCCATCAACTACCACCCTCTGTCTTCTTCCAGCTAGCCAGTTTCTGATCCAAACCGCTAAATCCCCCTCAATCCCATGCTCCCATATTTTCTGCACTAGCCTACCGTGGGGAATCTTATCAAATGCTTTACTGAAATCTATATACACCACATCAACTGCTTTACCCTCATCCACCTGTTTGGTCACCTTCTCAAAGAACTCAATAAGGTTTGTGAGGCACGACCTACCCTTCACAAAACCGTGTTGACTATCCCTAATCAAATTATTCCTTTCTAGATGGTTATGAATCCTATCTCTTCTTATTCTTTCCATCACTTTACCCACAACCAAAGTAAGGCTCACTGGTCTATAATTACCAGCGTTATCTCTACTCCCCTTCTTGAACAAGGGGACAATGTTTGCTATCCTCCAGTCTTCTGGCACTATTCATGTAGACAATGATGACATAAAGATCAAAGCCAAAGGTTCTGCAATATCATCCCTAGCTTACCAGAGAATCCTAGGATAAATCCCATCCAGCCCAGGGCACTTATCTATTTTCACACTTTCCAGAATTGCTGATGCCTCCTCCTTATGAACCTCAATCCTGCCCATTTTCATAGCCTGTATCTCAGTATTCTCCTCGACAACATTGTCTTTTTGTGAATACTGACGATAAATATTCATTTAGCGCCTCTCCTAACACTTCGGACTCCATGCACAACTTCCCACTACTGTTCTTGACTGGCTGTAATCTTACCCTAGTCATTCTTTTATTCCTGACATACCTATAGAAAGCTTTAGGGTTTTCCTTGAACCTACCTGCCAAATACTTCTCATGTCCCCTCCTGGCTCTTCTTAGCTCTCTCTTTAGGTCCTTCCATGCATTTCAAGATCTCATGGATAGGAATAATAACAGACCTTGGGTGAAGATGTTAAATTGGAAGAAGGCAAATTGCAACAATATTGGGCAGGAACTGGAGAGTGTTGATTGGAGGTGGCTGTTTGAGGGTAAGTGCACATCGGAAATAAGGAAGTATTTCAAACAGCAGTTGATAAGAGTTCAGGAGTGGCATGTTCCTGTGAGAATGAAGGATTGGTATGGCAAGTAACGTGAACCTTGGATGACCAGGAATATTGTGACCCTGTTCTGGAAGAAAAAGGAAGCATACGTAAGGTCTAGAAGGATGGGAAACTGACAAAGGCCTTGAAGTAAACAAGGAAAGTAGGAAAGAACTTAAACAAGCAATTAGAAGAGCTAAAAGGGATCGTGAAACGTCGTTGGCACACACGATTAAGGAGAATCCCAAGGCTTTTTGTACAAACATAAAAAGCAAGGGAGTAGCCAGGCCAAGGGTTTATCCACAAAGGAGGGAATCTGCGTATGGAGCCAGAAGGGATAGGTGAGGTCCGAAAGAAATACTTTGAGTCAGTATTTACCAAAGAGGGGGAATTGGTGGAGGATGATCTCAAGGAAGAGAGTGTCAAATTTCTCAGCCAAGTTGCTATTAAAAAGGAAGAGATGATGTCCGTCTCAAAAAGTATTAGGGTAGATAAGTTCCTGGGTCCTGATGGGATCTATCCCAAAACACTGAGGGAGGCAAGAGAACAAATTGCTGGAGCACTGACAGACATCTTTGTATCCTCTTTGGCTACAGGCGAGGTCCCAGAGGACTAGAGAATAATTAATGTCGTTCCATTGTGTAAGAAGGCTGACGGGGAAATGCAGGAAATTACAGGCCTGTGAGCCTCATGTCGGTGTTAGGGGAATTATTGGAAAAGATTCCCAGGGACAAGATCTATACACATTTAGAAGCAAATGGACTTATTAGCAACAGACAGCATGGTTTCGTGCGGGAAAGATTGTGCCTCACTAATTTAATCAAGTTTTTTGAGAAGGTGTGGAAGATGATCGATGAAGGAAAAGCCATTGATGTTTTCAATTTGGACTTCAGGAAAGTCATTGACAAGGTCCATCATGGCAGACTGGTACAAAAGATGAAGTCACATGGTGTCAGGGGTGAGCTGGCAAGATGGATACGGAACTAGTTTGGTCATAGGAAACAGAGGGTATCTGTGAAAGGATGCTTTTTGGGATACAGGGTTATGATTAGAAACATTCCACAGGGATCATTCTTGGGACCTCTGCTGTTTGTGGTCTATATAAACGATTTGGAGGAGAGCGCGGCTGGTCTAAATAACAAGTTTGCAGATGATGCAAAGATTGGTGGAGTTGCGGATAATGAAGTGGATCATCAGAGGATACAGCAGGATATAGATCAGCTGGAGGCATGAGCAGAAACATGGCAGATGGAGTTTAATCTTGACAACTGTGAGGTGATATATTGGAAGGTCAAGTACTGGTGGAAATTATGCAGTGAATGGCAGAAGCTCAGGTAGATAAGGTAGTGAAAAAGGCCTAGGGTATCCTTACCTTCATTGGAAGGAGCATTGAGGATCAGGACAGGCAAGTTATACTACAGTTTTATAGAACTTTAGTTAGGCCAGACTTGAAATATTGCACACAGTTCTGGTCACCACTCGACCAGAAGGATGTGAATGCTTTGGAGAGGGTACAGAAAATGTTTACCAGAATTTTGCCGAGTGTGGAGGAGTTTAGCTGTGAAGAAATGTTGGTTAGATTAGGTTTCTCTTCACTGGGAAGCAGGAGGTTGAGGGTCGACCTGTCAAAAGTTTATAAAATTGTGAATGGCATGGGTAGAGTTGAAAGTATGAGGCTTTTTCCCAGGGTGGAGGGGTCAATTACTAGGCGACACAGGTTCAAAGTGCAGGGGAGTGGACTTTAAAAGGGATGTGTGAGGCGTGTTTTTCGCACAAAGAGTGGTGAGTGCCTGGAATGTGGTGCCAGAGGAGACGATAGAAGCCGACATGACAGCTGCATTCAAGAAGCACCTGGACAAAGACATCTATAGAAAGGGAATAGAGGGATACAGATCCTGTACGTGAAGACAGTTTTAGCACTGAAAGGGTGGTGGCGTGAGCTTGAAGGGCTGAAGGGCCTATTCCTGTGCTGTATTGTTCTTTGTTCAGTCACTTGCCCTACCCTATTTCCCAAGAGGATGTTGAGGTTTGCTCCTTCTGTAGTAACTGCATCTACAGAGTGAAAAAGAAAATTTTCTTTAACACGTTCAACAAATACCTCCCTATCCAAGCCCTCAACACTATGGCAGTTTCAGTCTATGTTTGGAAAGTTAAAATCCCTTACTACTACAACTCTGTTATTCTTACAGCTATCTGAAATCTCTCTACATATTTTTGCTCCTCAGTTTCCCACTGACAATTGGGCACCTATAGTACAATCCCATCAAGGTGATCATCCCTTCTGATTTCTCACCTCCACCCATAATATTCATTGGTCCATCCTGAAGGGTATCCTCACTAAGTACATTAGTACTATTTTCTCTAATCTTAAATGCCACTGCCCCTCGTCTCTTGCCTCCTTTTCTATCCTTCTTATAGTATCTCAACCCTGGAACATTGAACTGCTGTTCTAGTCCCTCCTTTAGCCATGTTTCTGTAAGACCTTCGATGTCCCAGTCCCATATTCCCATCTGCGCCCTGTGTTCGATCTGCCTGACCTGTCAGACCCCTTACATGGAAATAAATGCAGTTTAATTCATTAGTCTTCCCTTGTTCCCTGCCTTGCTGTTGCCTGCCTTGTCAATTAACTTACTCTGTTTAACTTCTGAATAATCCTCAGCTTCCTGTCTGTTCTTACTGCGTTTAGGATTGCGCCACCCGCTTCCATTCTAATGTAAAGGTTCCCGAGTAGAACTAGCAAATCTTCCAGTCAGGATATTAATACCTCTCCACTTTAGGTGAAATCTGCCCCTTCTGAGCTACAAAGTGTAGAGCTGGATGAACACAGCAGCCAAGCAGCATCAGAGGAGCAGGAAGGCTGACATTTCAGGCCTTGACCGTTTGAGCAGCGCTCTTCTGCTCCAGAACAGATCCTAATAATCCAAAAATCTGAATTCTTGATCCCTGCAGCAACTCCTCATTTATCTGCCCTATCTTCCTATTGCTACTCATCCTATCGCACTTTTCCTGTAACCAATCTCTTGTCATTCAGGTAATAAGCCATTCCTGCTTTTGCTACAGAAGTGGATAACCTCACATTTTTCCACTTATACTTCTTCTACCATGTGTTTGCTTGCTCACTCAACTTGTCCACATCACAAAGAAGTATCTTTGCATCCACCTCACTGCTTACCCTTCCACCCAGCTTTGTATCTGCAAATGTGGTGACATTGTATTTACTTCCCTTATCTAAATCATTACTATATATTTTAAGTAGCTGGTGTTTCAGACCCTGATCCTTGTAGTACTCCACATAGTACCTGCTACTTGGCTTAAATGACTATTTATTCCTACACTTTCTTTCCTCATGGCCAACAGTATATTGCCTGCAATCCCGTGGGCTTTACTTTTACATTCTAACCTCAAATGTGGGACCCAAACAAAAGCTTTCTGAAAGTCCATATAAACCACATCCACTGGCTCCCCCAATAACTCTACAAGTTGCATCCTTGAAAAATTCCAGTAGCTTTGTCAAACATGATTTCTCTTTTGTAAATCCATGTACAATCTCATAAGTCTTTTCTAACACCCTGCTATTGAAACTTTTATAATGGATGCTAGCATTTGTCTGAACAAAAATTATCCCAGAGCATCCCATTATTTCTTGGGCCACTTCGTCAATTTCTCTGAGACTTTATTTCTGTTCTCCAGAGTGTGGACTAACCCAGAAGACAAAATACATCCTGACTGTATGAATAGTTTCCCTGACAGTAAGCAGGACTTTAGATATTGCGGGGTTTCCAATTCCATCATGTCTGGAATTGATTTGTCTTCTCTGAGTTTCTCTCGCTTTTCTGAATGTATCTCCAATTCACAGCAAGAAGTCTGTTTTGCTCTTTGATCAATAAATCACTAGTTTCTACAAAAGGAGCCAGGGACAGATACTTCAATGACTGAGCATTCCATCACTTACATGGCACCCGATCTATCTGACAGACTACCCAGCTGGCGCCCTGTTTACCTCACAACTTGATGCCCTGTTCATTTGGCACCATACTTCCTTGCAGCCTGGTGTAATGAACACATGGCATGCTGGTACCTGACACAACAAGTACCCAAACCCTGTACACACCCCAGTCTCTCCCTCAATGTCAGCAAAACTAAAGAACTGATCATTGACTTCAGGAAGCAAGGATCATAGAATCCCTACAGTGTGGAAACAGGCCCTTTGGCCCAACAAGTCCACACTGACTTAAACCAGGAAAATAAAAGAATAAGTTAAAAGTTCAGTGATAATAGGAACTGCAGATGCTGGAGAATCCAAGACAACAGAATGTGAGGCTGGATGAACACAGCAGGCCAAGCAGCATCTCAGGAGCACAAAAGCTGACGTTTCGGGCCTAGACCCTTCATCATAGACCCTCTCTGATGAAGGGTCTGGGCCCGAAACGTCAGCTTTTGTGCTCCTGAGATGCTGCTTGGCCTGTTGCGTTCATCCAGCTCCACACTTTGTTATCTAAGTTAAAAGCTCAACAGCGTTTGATGAGTTCGCTGCTTATCTCGTCTTGCTGTCTGTTCTTGATGCAGCCACTGCAGATACCATCGCTGCTGCTGAACTTGCCATCTCTCCGATCTCCCCAGTGTCTCGGGAACATATCTGGGCAGGATCCACTGGCATGCTGAGCTGAGACACTGCCATGAGCTGGTGAGAGTTCAGGCCTTGACCCGCTGAGAGACCAAAGGAGGAATAATAAAGGGGAAAAAAGAGAAGGAAACAGGGATGGTAAGAGGAGATCCCATTGGTGTGTCCTACTCCACCGCCATCTTACACTTTAAATTCATGTCCTTTTATTCTTGCACCTTTTATGAGTTTCTCCCTATCTACTCTATCCTACCTGCTCATAATTTTACAAATCTCTGCCAAACCTCCTTTCAGCCTTCTTCTCTCCAAGGAGAACAGTTCCAACTTCTTCAATCTGTCCTCACAGTTTGTCATCTCTGGAACCATTCCTTAAAGTCTCTTCTGCACTCCCTGCAATGCAGTCACAGCTTTCTGATAATGCGGCGCCCACAACTGTATGCACTCCTCCAGTTGAGGTCTCACCATGTGTTTTGTACATTACCTCCTTGCTCGTGTACTCTGTGTCCTGTTAATAAAGGAAAGGACCTGGTATGTTTTATTAATTGCTCTTTTGACTCGTCCTGCCTCCTTCACTGAGCTTTGTGCACAATCCTGGAGACCCTCCTGCATTTCCTGAAGTCATAGATAGAGCCCAGGCGCTGGGATCATTCCATCTATTTTTGTCCTTGCTGGAAAGTTGCAGAAGGTAGTCATGTCATTGAATGAACTGTAAGTCTCTGGATTTTCTTTGTATCCTTGCACACCATTTCTATCCAAATAACTATCCTGTGGCCCACCTGAATGCCTCAATTGAACCTGTTTCCACCACATTTCCAAGCAGAGATTCTGGATAAACACCTAAAGCTGATGGTTTGACTTGGAGAGAGATAAATTGGCACAACTGTCCTCTTTGTGGGACTGTTGGAATAGTGTTTATTTTATGGGTACATCTGAGTCCACAACAAATTATTGTCTTGTGCATTATCTGCATGTGAATTGTTTGACATTATCTCCAGCCAGGACCATAGGTCTATTCTGGAATGGATTACTGCTCTGTGGTTCACAGGCATTCAACAAGAAATGCCTAATATTCAGCATCAACACCTACTTTGTGTAGAAAAACCAGAGAATGCTAGAAAAACATAGCAGGTCTAGCAGAGAACATGCTGATGAAGGGTCATTGAACTCGAGAGGAAATCAGAGTTAATATTGCGAGTTCAGTGACGTTCTGTCAGAATTTTATCGCTATCAATGCTGCCAGCCCTGCTGTGTTTCTCCAGTGTTTTCTGCACACAATTTCACTGGATCTTGAAACATAAACTCTGCTATTCTCCAAGTCCAATGACGCTTCATCAGAATTTTCTCTCTACAGATATTGCTAGACCTGCTGTTGCACTCTCTGTTCCTGTATCACATGTCCTGCTATCACAGATCTTCACATTTATCATCCTGTGGCCTTTGTTTTAAAAATAGATTCAGAAAGTCATAGAGTCATACAGCACGGAAACAGAACCTATGGTCCAAACAGTCCATGCTGACTGTCATCCCAAACTAAACTAGTCCCAACTGACTGTGCTTGGCCCATATCCCTCCAAACATTTCCTATTCATGTACTTATCCAAATGTCTTTTAAACATTGTCATGGTGCCTGCATCCACCTCTGGAAGTTTATTCCAAATACAAACCACTGTCTGTGTAAAAAAAAAATTGCCCCCATTTCTTTTTTAAATCTTTCTCCTCTCACCTTAAAAATATGATCCCTTGTCATGAAATCCGCAACCCTAGGGAAAAGACACCTGTCATTCACCTTATTTATACCATTCATTATTTTATAAACCTCAAACTCCTTCTCTCCATCGGAAAAAAATCCCAGCCCGTTCAGCCTCTCCCCATAACTCAACCCTCCATTCCCAGCAACATTCTGCTAAATCTTTTACGAATCCTATCTAGCTTGATAACAACAGGGAGCCCAGAACTGGATACACTATTTCAGAAGAGGCTTCATCAACATACTGTACAACCTCAACATAATGTCTCAATTTCTATACTCAAAGGTCTGAGCAATGGAGGCAAGTGTGCTAAATGCCTTCTTAGCCCCCCTGTTGACATGTGACACCAAGTTCAAAGAATGATGTATATGTATCCCTAGGTATCACTGTTATACAGCATTTCCCAAGAAGTTGGTCAGATCATGGTGTGGGCTATTAATAAGACTTGCAGTTTCTTCTGCAAAGAAAATCTATCTGTGAATTTTACTCTTGCAAGTGGAATAAGGTAATTTGAGGGGCTGGCCGACTCCTGCTTTCACTATTAAGCAGACTGTAAGACAAAATAAAAACTGCTCAGTTTTTGCAGCTGGAGGAACGGTTGTAGTATGTTGGCAGAAACAGCTTTGAAACAAGTAAATTATACTTTAGAGTACACCTGTCAGTTTCATGGCAAAGTAGAAGGCAATTTACAAGTGGAAGTGTGGCCTTGAGCTTGTGCCAATTTTAAAACAAAAATCCATCTGTTCAGAGTTGTCATTATGGAGCAGACTTGACCATGGGCCTCCTGGTCTTGAGGTAGGATAACCGCCACCTCTCCTCAAGGGTTCTCACAAATACTTTCCCCATATAATGCAAAATGTGCAGACAAAGGAATCCAGCTCCAATTGCAAATTACACTTCAGTGTTTGTATTAAGGAACAGAGTAGGATTAATTATTCTGATCAAAGGGTTAAGGAATGCAGATTAACAATACTCAGTTTCTCATTTCGGGCCCGGTGACTCTGCCCCAGAATTGATGCTGGTTGGGAAAACGTCAGTTAATATGCAGAAAATAGGGAGGTGGGTGGGGTAGGGAATAAACGATAGGATAGAGCCCAAAGAGAGAGAAAGACAGTTGGACAGACAAAAGAGTTGCTAACGATCAGGCTGGGAGAGTGAATAGTTGTTCATGGGGACTGTTAGTTACTAACAACAGCGGGTGTGTAATGGCAGGCAATGTGGTGACAAGGCCACCCTGTTGACATGGTATGGGGTAGGGGGCTGGGACATGGGAGAGTTTAGGCCCTAAAATTATTGAACTCAATATTGAGTCCGGAGGGCTGTCGGGTCCCCAAGCAGAAAATGAGGTGTTGTTCCTGAAAAAGACCCTGAATTACCCGTTGCCTGCCACTTTAATGCACCACCCTACTCCCTGGCCAACATCTCTGTCTCTGGCTTGCAATAGTGTCCCAGTGAAGCCCAAAGCAAGCTGGAGGAACAACGCCTCATTTTCTGCTTGGTGACCTAACACCCCTCCAGACTCAATAGTTGAGTTGAATGGCCTGCAACATCAATGAATGAGATGCTGCCTATTCATTGCAGCATTCATGCAAAGCCCATCCCTTGACTTGGATTTCTCTTTGCATGCTTGTATCAATTCGAAACCAATTCTAAATTCCTCCCTGGAATGGAAATATGTCCAGTTTTTTAACAGTGAAGCAATTTATCACTTACCCTTTTACAGTCACTGCTTGCCTGAGAGCAAGAGTAAACTCAGGGATGGTTTCGTAGAGCATCTGCGCTATGTACATGACAAACGACACCACCTTCCAGTTGCCAACCATTTTACCTACCCCTCCCATTCTCCGTTCTGAGCCTCCTCCAGTGTCACAATGATGCCACATGCAAATTGGAGGAGCAACACCTCATATTCTTCCTCAGGAGCCTACAGCCTGATGCCCTAACCATAGAATTCACCAGTATTAAAATCTGCCCACCATCAATCTCATCCCATGTCCAAACCTCCCTCTCATTCCTGCCTCTTTGACCGGACACAACCTGTCCACCTTTTACCCCACCAATCCACCCCACCCTTCCTGCCAACCAAATCCCACTACCTCGCTATCTGCATCCAACCTATTACCACCCCACCTACCTTCCCCAGCCCCACCCCTCCTCTCTCTACTTATTTTCCAGCTCCCTTCCCCCGTCCCATTTCTGCCTGAAACATCAGCTTTCCTGATCCTCTGATGCTGTCTGGCCTGCTGTGCTCCTCTAGCTCCACTCTGAGTTGTCTCTGCCAACTAACTTTTCTATCCATTTCATCTTAGGACTACTTATGTCCTTAATTGAGGCACATGGCCTGATATTGCTGGAATTCTTATATTATACCTTCTGAAGCCTTTAACTGTTCAACCATCCAATCTGTCAAAGATACACTATTAAATATGTTGAAAACCACTCCAGGTTCTCCAGTTGGTGCTATTCTACATAGCTACCCCAATTATAAATGGTCATTCCTTTCCATGGTAGCATTTTGGACAAGACCACAACAGGTTAAGTCATCTATCACGATCTAAATTATTTCACTTTTCCTGGATGCATTGTTTGAGATTAAGGAAGCTACATACCATCTTGGAAAGTAATTATCTGAGTGGGTAGAGGGGCAGACTGATTTGACGTAACAATGCACACATTATTTAAAACTGTCACACAGGTTAATAGAAACATAAAAATTAGCAGCATCTGTAGGCTATTCAACCCTACGAACCTGATCCCGTATTCATTATGACCATCTTAGTATCATGTTCCCACCTCCTTTCCATTACCCCATGATAGCTTTAATATTCACAATGCCCGCAAAAAGGGAAATCATCCTCCTTGTCTTGCACTTTAGAATTTGACATATTTCAATCAGATCCCCTCATTCTTCTCAGCTCTAAGGCAAATACAAGTCCTGTTGAAACAATCTCTCCTCATATAAAGGTCCCCCGCTCCTGTGTTAGACTAGTGCTGGAAAACGAGACTGGTGTGGATTAAGTGTAGCTTTGGTGTAAAGACTTGATGGGCCAAAGGGCCTCTTCTGTACTGTATGATTCTATGGTAGAAGTATTATCACATTGCTTCTGCATCCAAGAGCAATTTCTGGAGAAGACTTTTCTTCTCAAGCAGCGCTTAGTATGGTGTATAAATATCTGTTTCCTGGAGGATTGGAGAAGGCAGGCAACTAGCATAGATATCCTTAAACACGTGAGAGAAAGGAACATGAGAACAGGAGTATCTTCTTAAGGTATTATCGACATATAGCTTGGGAAGTGTTTGTGTCGAACAGGAACACTGACATCTAGTGATAGGTTTAATTGAAACACAGACAACTATTCACAGGCTCAGGAGCAAAGTCAGGAATTTGAAATGGACCTTTTATTATACAATTTAATTCGTAAAATTAAAGCTGGAGCCTTAATAATCAATGATTCAAAAGTTTCCTAATTAAACAACTGCAGTTAAACATTCAGAAACTTAACCTACTAGATATAATGGACAGCAAGAAGGTTACACCAGAGTACAATGGGACCACGTGATCAGATGCGCTAAGGTTGCAGATGGTGTTTAACTTAGATAAATGTTGGGTGCTGGATTCTGGAAGGGCAGATCTGAGGAAGATGTATAGACTTAATGGCAAGTTCCTGGGGAGTGTTATCAGACAAAGAAACCTTGGAGTGTAGGTTCATAATTCCTTGCAAGTGGAGTTGTAGGTAGACAGGTTACTGAAGAAGGGATTTAGTACACGTGTTTTATTGGTCAGTGCATTGAGTATCGGAGTTGGGAGGTCATGTTGTGGTTGTACAGGTCATTAATTAGGCCACTTTTGGATTATTGCATCCAATTCCCTAATATTGGAAGGTGTTGTGAAACTTAAAAGAGTTCAGAAAGAAATTTACAAGAATGTTGCCATCTTTGGAGGCTCACAACCAGAAGAGGAGGCTCATAAAGCTGGGGTTACTTACCCTTGAGCGTCAGAGGCTTTTAAAACCATGAGGGACACAGATAGGGTGAATAATCAAGGTCTTTTCCCCAGGATAAGGGAGCTAGACTGCATAGGTTTAAGGTGAGAGGGGTAAGATTTAAAGGGAGACTGAGTAGCAACTTTTATCAGGCAGAGCAGAGTGCATGTATGGAATTAACTGCCAGAGGACGTGGTGGATGCTGCCACAATTACAATATTTTAAAAGGCATCTGGATGGGTATATGAATAGGAAGGGTTGAGAGGGATATAGAACATAGAACAGTACAGCACAGAACAGGCCCTTCAGCCCACAATGTTGTGCCGACCATTGATCCTCATGTATGCACCCTCAAATTTCTGTGACCACATACATGTCCAGCAGTCTCTTAAATGACCCCAATGACCTTGCTTCCACAACTGCTGCTGGCAACGCATTCCATGCTCTCACAACTCTCTGCGTAAAGAACCTGCCTCTGACATCCCCTCGATACTTTCCACCAACCAGCTTAAAACTATGACCCCTCGTGCTAGCCATTTCTGCCCTGGGAAATAGTCTCTGGCTATCAACTCTATCTATGCCTCTCATTATCTTGTATACCTCAATTAGGTCCCCTCTCCTCCTCCTTTTCTCCAATGAAAAGAGACCGAGCTCAGTCAACCTCTCTTCATAAGATAAGCCCTCCAGTCCAGGCAGCATCCTGGTAAACCTCCTCTGAACCCTCTCCAAAGCATCCACATCTTTCCTATAATAGGGCGCCCAGAACTGGACGCAGTATTCCAAGTGCGGTCTAACCAAAGTTTTATAGAGCTGCAACAAGATCTCACGACTCTTAAACTCAATCCCCCTGTTAATGAAAGCCAAAACACCATATGCTTTCTTAACAACCCTGTCCACTTGGGTGGCCATTTTAAGGGATCTATGTATCTGCACACCAAGATCCCTCTGTTCCTCCACGCTGCCAAATGCTGGCAAATAGGACTAGATTAATGTAGGATATCTGGTTGGCATGAATGACATGGACTGAAGGGTCTGTTTTCATGCTGTACAGCTCTAAGACTCTGTATGAAAGTGGTAAATTACCAGATATGTAGTCATGGATGCAAATAAAGGAAGCAACTTTGATGAATAAAGTCTCAAGCTGCAGTAAACATTAGAATAAATAATTGTGCTCAATATTTACCTCTCGAAGAGGAGATACTTTCACTGATAAGAATTGTAGTTGTGTTGATTTGAAGTGAGCAAGTGCAGACAGCACCATTGCACCAAGCTTCAGCAGGGAGCCTGATGTGAGTTCTGATACCGTATTTGTCAGCAGAGTCCACCATCCCAGAATTTGTCCAACTTTCGACACCTAATGTTGAAACGTTCCAACGGATGGAGAGGCTATCAGAGGGCGTGTTGTCCACCGAACACACCAGTGGGACAGCGTTCATGGAAAAAGTTCCATCCAGAGGTGGAGACAAGAGAAATATGGTGGGAGGACCTGAAGTCTGTGGGAAGTAAGAAGCAATTAGTGTTCAAATTCCTAGTCATTCATAGCAACGTGAATACATCAATCTTAATTCATACGTGATATGAATAACTTTGATCCATTTCCGAATATGAAGGGCATTGTCGGAAATTTCCTTCCCGCGCAGTAATACAGACCCGAATAATTTGCCAGGACATCCTTAATCACAAGGGTATAAATAGTCGATTTATTGTTAAATTCTCCAGAAAACTTTCTATCTGGAGGTAAACTTTTGCAGATGTTGCCCTCGGTGCTGTCGGTACCAGTGGACAGCTCCACTCACCAGTCTATCTACATGGCAATGTACCTTAGTGGTACTACCAACTGTGGTACTCAGGAATGGTGGAGACTGCCATAACATTGCCTGAGAAACAACAACTGAGCAAACAGGACATAGCACGATCAGTAAGTTCATGACAAAAATACAGAGAAAAGGAAGAGGAAAATAAAGAGATTAAGAAAGAAAGAAGTACAGATAAAAAGAAAGAAAAACAAAGGGTGAAAGATATAAAGCGAAAAAGAGGGTAAGAGAAAAAGAATGGGTATAGAAAGAAAGACAGAGTAAATAGATAGAGAAAGAATGAAAAAGAGAATGAAGGAGAAAAAGAACAAAAAAAGGAAATAAAGAAATAATGTAGAAAAGATCGAAAGAAATAAGGAGAGAAAAAGTCGCTGCACAGCCAAATAAATGCTTTTAAAATGCAGTCACTATTTCATGAAGTCATAGAGTCATACAGCATGGAAACAGACCCTTTAGTCCAACCAGTCCATTCCAACCCTAATCCCAAACGAAACTAGTCCCACCTGCTTGGCCATGACCCACACCCCGCCAAACATTTCTTATTCATCTACTTATCTGAATGACTTTTAGATGTTGTAACTGTACCTGCATCCACCACATCCTCTAGAAATTCATTCCACACATGAACCACTCTCTGTGTAAAAAAAAGTCCCTCATCTCTTTTTAAAATCTTCGTTCTCTTACCTTACAAATATGACCCTCATCTTGAAATCCTCCACCCTAGGGAGAAGAGATTTGCCATTCATCGAACCAATATCCCTCATGAATTTATAAACCTCTGCCAGGTCACTCCTGAGCCTCCAACGCTCCAGAGAGAAAAGTTCCAGTCAATCCAGTCTCTCCACATAACTCAACCCTTCATTTCTGGCAGCATTCTGGTAAATCTCTTCTCCTGCTTAATATACTTGCTATAACAGAGTAAACAGATCTGGACGCAGTTCTCCAGAAAAGGCTTCACTAACATCCTGTACAACATCAACATAATGTCCCAACTCCTATACCCAAGGGTCTGAACAATGAAGGCAAACATGCTAAATGTCAACTTAACCACCCTATGTATATGTGAATTGAACGTCAAAGAATTATGTACCTGAACCCCTAGGTCTCACTATTCTACCATACTACCCAAAGCCATGTTTTTAATTGTATAAGTCCTGCCTTTGTTTGCAGATCCAGATTAAACTTCACTCGCCATTCTTCAGCCTATTGACCCAATTGGTGAAGATCTCTTTGTAATCTTAGATAACCTTCTTCACTGTCCACTATGCCAACAATCTTTGAGTCGCCTGCAAACTTACTAATCATGATTTCTGTATTCTTCTCTAAACTTTTTTTTGATTTGATTAGAGTGTGGAAACAGGCTCTTCGGCCCAACAAGTCCACACCGCCCCTTGAAGCATCCCACCCAGACCCATCCCCCTATAACCTACACACCCCTGAACACTGCAGACAATTTAGTATGGCCAATTCACCTAGCCTGCACATCTTTGGACTGTGGGAGGAAACCGGAGCACCCAGAGGAAACCCACGCAGACACGGGGAGAATGTGCAAACTCCACACAGACAGTCGCCTGAGGCTGGAATCGAACCCGGGTCCCTGGCGCTGTGAGGCTGCAGTGCTAACCACTGAGCCACTGTGCCACCCACTTATATAAATGACAAACAAAAGTGGACCCAGCACCGATTCCTGAGGAACACCGCTCATCACAGACCACCAGTCCAGAAAACAAAAATCTACTCTCACTCTCTGTCTCCTGCCGTCAAGCCAATTTCTGATTTACAAGCTCACCCTGAATCCCATTTGATCTACCTCTACTAATGAGACCACCATGTGGAGCTTTGTCAAAGGCTTTACTAAAGTTCAAATAAACAATGTTTACTGTTCTACCTTCATCAATCGGGGTTGGTACAGTGGCTCAATGGCTAGCACTGCTGCCTCACAGCAACATGGACCTGGGTTTGATTCCAGCTTCAGGTGACTGTCTGTGTGGAGTTTACATATTCTCCTCATGTTTGTGTGAGCTTCCTTCGGGTGCTCTGGTTTCCTCCACAGTCATGTGCAGGCTCCAAAGCTGTGCAGGCTGGGTGGATTGAACATGCCAAATTGCCTATACAGCCCAGGTTAGATGGATTAGATGTGGGAAATTAGGGGATTGGGTGTGGGTGGGATGCTGTTTGGAGTGGCAGTGTGGGATTGTTTGGCTGAATGACCTGTTTCCGGACTGTAGGGTATCATGATTCCAAATCTTTTTGATTGCTTCCTCAAAACATTCAGTCAAGTTCGTAAAACATGATTTCCCTTGCACCAAACCATGTTGCCTATCCCTCATCATTGCTTGCCCCTCTAAAAGCACGTAAATTGTGTCTTTCAGAATCACCTTCAACTGCTTACCCACCACAAAGTCAGGCTCACAGTTCTATAATTCCCAGACTTTTCCTTAGCCCCTTCTTAAACAAAGCACAACATTAGCTACTCTCCAGTCTTCAGCACCTCATCCATTGTTATCGATGATACAAATATTTCTGCAAGGAGCCCCACAAATTCTTCCCTAATTTCCCCAAAAACTGAAGCAGTTGTATCAAAAAACAAGAATCTGAGCACAAAATAAGAATCTGAGTGTATCCCGGAATATTCCTATCTTAAAAATAATGTCTTGATAAAGATACAAAAACCATCACTTATTCAGGGAGTTGAGAAATGGGCAGAAGTTCATCAAGCTGGTGTGTTCTCAAAAGGAGGTGTTGAGGGTAGCACATGAATTACCAAATCTGTCTATCTCCTCCAAAATTTATTCAGTGTCCCGACAGATCTGTGAACCCCACATATTCATGGGACTTTAAGAAAAGTAATTCATTCTCACTTCCATTTTAAACCTGCCACCTCTTAGTCTGAAGCCATGGTCTCTCAATCTAGATTGCCCCCCGCCAAGGAAAATCACCAATTCTACATTTAATTTTTGAATCCCTTTATCTTCTTTCATTCTTCTAAATTCTGGCAAGTGTAGACCTAAACTGCTTAATAAGATAAACTTTCATCTATGGAACTAACCTAGTGAACCTTTACTGAACTGCCTGCAATTCAATTACAATCCTTCCTGAACCAAGTGGACTGAAACTGTATGCAGTACTCCAGATACTCTGTCACCAATGCCTTGTACTGTTGAAACAGCTCTGACCTGCTTTCATACTCTAGTCCATTGGCAATATATTCCAATATTACATTTGCCTTCCTTATTATCTGCTGTGTCTGTATGCTAATTTTCTGCAATTCATGCACAAGGGCACCCATACCTCTCTGCACCAAAGCATTTTGAAGTTTTGTTTCATTTGGATAACACATTGCTTTTCTAATATTCCAACTGAAATGGGTAACCTCACATTCATCCATGTCAAACTCCATCTGCCAAATCCTAACCTATCCATATCCATTTGTAAATTTCTTATTTAGAGCCATAGACTTGTGCAGCATTGAAACAGACCCTTTTATCCAACTTGTCAACTGGATCTCCTAAATTAATCTAGTCTCATTTGCCAGTGTATGGGCCCATATACCTCTGAATCCCCTGTATTCATACACCCATCCAGATGCCTTTTAAATGTTGTAATTGTACCAGCCTCCAACACTCTGGCAATTCATTCCACATATGCACCACCCTTTGCGTGAAGAAGTTGCCCCTTAGGTCCCTTTTATATCTTCCATTCTCATCTTAAACCTATGCCCCCCAGTTTGGACTGCCCTACCCTGGGAAGAAGACCTTGGATATCCACCCTATCTGTGCTCCTCATGATTGTATCAACCTCTATAAGGTCACCCCTCAGCCTCCAAAGTTCCAAGAAAAAAAAAGCCCTAGACTATTCAGCTTCTCCCTGTAGCTCAAACCTGCTGACCTTGGCAACATTCTTGTAAATCGTTTCTGTGCCCTTTCCATCTTAACTGTTTCTCTCTGATAACAAGGAGACCTGAAATTCTAAAAGTTTCTTGATTGCAACATACTTTCCAGTTATTTTCATGATGTATGTAAATTTGGCTATCTATCTCTGTATTCAAGCCATTAATATATAATGTAAATAGTTGAGGTCTGAGGACCAAACCCTGTGGCACCCCAGTAGTTACATCTTACACACCAATAAAGCGATCCATTTATCCTGAATCTCTGCTTTCTGTTCATCAGCCAATCCTCTATTCAACCTAATATATAATCCATAAGCCCATATGATTTTAACTTCTGTAATAACCTTTATAGGAGTACCTCACCAAATGCCTTCCATAATTCCAGATACACTACATCTGCAGGATCCCTACCCTCCACTTTTTTGCTACATCCATGAAGAACTCCAGCAAATTAGTCAAAACAATTTACCCTCTACAGAACCATGCTGAGCCTGGTGGATTATGTTTTGACTTTCCAAATGTCTCGTAATAATGGATTCCAAATTTCCGAAAGATGGATGGTCTATAGTTTTCTGCCTTTCCCCCATCCTTTTGATTTTGAAAATATGTGTTATATTAATATTTTCCCAATCAAGCTGAACCTTTTCAGAAGCCAGAAAATTTAGGAATATTTTAACGACTTCATGAGCTATCTCTATGCCCACTTGAGGCCTAAGCATAACTTAAGGGCTCTTGAACTCGAACCCTCTATTAATGAAAGCTAACACATCATATGCCTTCATAACACCTCTATCCACCTGGGTGGCAGCTTTCAGGGAACTGTAAACATGAACCCCAAGATCCCTCTCCTCCTCCACTTTGTCAAGAATCTTTCCATTAGCCTTCCACATGCCTTAGTTTTGTCCTTTCCTTTCATTTGCTGGTAACAATCAACCTCTACACAAACCTGTGCTCTTACCTGATCCAAGTTCTCTTGAAATGTCAGATCTGCCATCTATCTGGTCAACTTTCATTGCTCTCCAATCAGTAGTCAGAACATTTTTGTTTAGATAACACGAATAACATTGCACATGCTATGCCAGGTGTGGTCTTGTCAAGGTCCTGTACAATTGCAGCAAGATATTCCTGCTGCTGTACTGAATTCCTCTCAGTATGAAGGCCAACACACATTGCCTTCTTCACCTCCTGCTGCATCTGTACACTTGCTCTCAGTGATTGGTTTCTAAGGACACCCAGACCTCATGGCGCCTTTCCATTTCCCAATCTATCACCATTCAGTTAATAATCTGCCTTCTAGTATTTGTTACAAGTATAGATAACCATATATTATGCAATATATGGCGTTCACCATTATATATTGTCCAAATCACAATGAAGCATCTGTGCATCATCCTCACAGCTCAACCTTCTACTCAGCTTTGTGTCGACTACAAACTTGAACATATTGAATTGAGTTCACTCACCTAAATTATGAACATTCGTTGCTGGAGTCCAAGCACAGATCTGCATGATCTGCCAACTAATCACAGCCTGCCACACTTATTTTTCCCTGCTTGTTGTTTCCTGTCTGCTGACCAGTTTCCTATCCATGTCAGTCCTGCCCTTATCCCATGAGCTTTACTTTTAAATGTTAATGTTGTATGCAGGAATTTATCAAAAGCTTTCTGAAAGTCCAAGTAAACCATGTCTACTATCTCTCCCTCATCGACTATCTACCAGTTTAATCCTTGAAAAAAGTTCAGTAGATTTGTCAAGCATGATTTCTATTTTGTACATTCATGCTGACTGTCTGATCCTGTCTTCGAAGTGCTTTGCTATTGAATAGTTTAGAATGGACCCTAATATTTTACCCACTACTAAGTGAGGTTAATTGGTCTAAAATGTTCTGTTTTCTCTCTCCAATTTCTTTTTTTAATAGTAATGTTACATTAATAAGCTTCCAATCCACAGGAAAATGTTCAACAGTGTATAGGACATTGAGAGATGACCACCAAAGGATCCATTGTTTCTAGGGCGACCTTCCCTAGGTGTTCTGGGATATAAGTTATTTTGTCATGGCATTTAAATCCCATCAAATTTACCAACACCATATTGCTACTAAATTGATTTCCTTTGATTCCTCCCTCTTGTTGATCCTATGTTCCCCAAGATGTTTTATGTTATTAGTGTTATAATAATGCTTTTTTGCATCTTCCTTTGGGGGCTCAGAAAAGAAGTATGCATTTAATTGGTTTTCCACTTCTGTGTTCCCCATTGTAACTTTCCCTGCTTCCTATTGTAAGGAAGAAATTCAAACACCATACGATACCACATTATAGTCCAACAGGTTTATTTGAAAACGCGGGCTTTTTAAGTGCTACTCCTTCATCAGGTGAAGTCTATAACCAGGACCTACAACCCCATGTCATGTGACTTCTGACTTTGTCCACCCCAGTCCAACACCAGCACTCCACATCATACTATTGTTGCCTTTGGTCTTTTTATCTTCACACACCTATAGAAGCTTTTGCAATAAATTTATTTGCTTTCCATCAGATGACATTCGTACTCTATTTTCGTCCTCTCACTAAATCCCTATTTTCTCCTGAGTTGAAATATGAACTGTACCCAATTCAGGTCTGCTGCACTTTTGGGCCACTTTCTGTACTCTTTCTTTGGATCTAATACTGGCCATAATTTTCCTTGTTCGCCATGGGTCGGCCACCTTTCCAGTTTTTATTGTACAGAAATGAACAATTATTGCAGTTCCTTCATGTACTCCTTAAAAGTTTGCCATAGTCTATCAACTGCATCTCTTTATATAGTATAGTATATGGTATAGTTCCTCAATTTATTGCTTTTTATTTCAAAAATATACTTTATTCATAAAAATATCTCTTTGCATATATACATTATCACAAATGCATCTTGGATCTGTGCGGTAGCACATATGGCTACAGAACCACAGTGGCTCAGCAGTTAGCACTGCTGCCTCGTAGTGCCTGGAACCCAGGTTCAATTCTACCCTCAGGCGACGGTCTGTGTGGAGTTTGCACATTCTCCCTGTGTCTGTGTGGGTTTCCTCTGGGTGTTCTGTTATTTCTCCCACAATCCAAAGTTGTGCAGGCTAGCTGGATTGGCCATGCTAAATTGCCTGTAGCATTCAGGGATGTGTAGATTAGGTGTGTTATAGTGGGGTGGGTCTGGGCGGGATGCTTTGAGGTTTAGTGTGGACTTGATGGGCTGAAGGGCCTGTTTCCACACTGTAGGAATTCTACAATTCTTAAACCAAAAACATCTCTTGTAATACTATATGTACATGCATTGAGGCATGAGGAGGGTCTATTAACTGAACAGACTGCCAATTAGCTTCAGCAGGAAGTTCTCAGACAGTGGACTTTCCCACTGCACCTTGGCGACAGTAGCCTCAAGCTTTAGTGTGTCCTTCAGCACCTAGTTCTTAACTTTAGAATGGATCCCATGTCACGAAGCTGCTCAGGATGAACCTTGGCAAAAACCACTGCATCTTTCTGCAGATTTCATTGCAAAGGCACATTCCAGCAGGAGGTGTGTGACAGTCTCTAACCCACACCGCCCCTGCAGTAATGTTCCCCAATTTGTGAAATTTCCTTTATTTAGATTCAGGACCCTAGCCTCAACATCAATGACATCACTCTCCATCTTAATGAACAACTCTATCATATTGTAGTTACAGTTACATTGCTAATTATTCCATTTTCACAACGGAGTTTTCAGTATAGGATGGTCGGATGACTAATTGTTTCTTCAACTAATTGATTCAGAAAACCGTCTCTTACACACTCCAGGAATTCTTTCTCTATGACATTGTTACTGATTTGCCTTGCCCAATTCACATACAGATTAAAGTTGGCCACCATGACATCTTTACTTTCATGGCTTGCACCTCTATTTTCCTGTTTAATGTCTTTCCCAGAACTATAACTAGAATTTTGGAATCTACAACATCCACTATCGCTTTTCTGCCCTTGGTGTTGAAATTCTACCTGTACAAATTCCATTTCACCAGAGCTAAGATCCTTCCTCACTGTTGCATTTATTTGCTCTACAATCAGCAAGGCATCTCATGTTTTTTTCAGTTTTGTCGATCCTTCCACATCAACCTGTAACCATATCATACCCACTTATATCTATTTTTGCAGCTATTCTTCCACTTTATTGTGAATGGTCCACAACTTAAGACAATTTAAGACACAAGTCCTTAATTCTGATCTTCTTAACATTTTTAATCCCATTCACATTATGGCTTGAATTCTGTGCCTGTCACTTTTTTGTTTATTTTACATTGTGTCTTATGATTCTTACTCTTGTTCCCTCATTTCTGTGGTCTCTGTACACGTGCCATTCTCCTGCTATTTTAGTTTAAAACCTCCACAACTGCACTGACAAACACTCCCCTGGGACTTCTCTTCTGCTTCCTGCCACCCAGCTTGTACTGGGCCCACATCCCTCAATGCGGTCCCAATGCCCCAGGAACCTGAAACCTTCTCCTTTGCACATCTCTCCAGCCACGTATTCATCTGCTATGTTCTACTATTTCTCATCTGACTGGCATGTGGCACTGGTGGCAATCTTAATATCATTTTCATTGAGGTCCCATAATCTATTTGCTTCCTTACTCTCTATACTCTGCTTTTTGGACCTTGTTCTTTTATTTTTAGTATTTTTTCCTGATGTGCACTGTAACCATTCGCTGTTCACCCTCACACTTCGTAATGTTCTGTAATCATTTTCGCGACATCCTTGACTCTGTTACCTGGGAGGCTACACCTATCCTGGTGTCTCATTTGTGACAAAAGTGATGATCTATTTCTCTTACAATTGAGTCTCCAGTAATTGCAGACTTTTCAAACTTATTCCTCCTTTTCCCTACAACAGAGATTGTTGTAATGTTCTCCAGTTTGTGAAATTTCCTTTGGGTGTGGCCATGGACTTTGGGCGTGGACTCAGCCTTGGCCTTCAGACATGGTCTCGGCCTTCCAGTGTGGGCTTGGCCTTCATGTTTGAATTGTTTCGCATGTACTGTGTTTCGTGTGTCCCTGGGTCTAGCAGACCTTTCCAAGGACTAGAAGGGGAGTAAGTTGTTCTGAATGGTGAGTAGGTTGCCCTGACAGTTGGTCACCCTGAGGGCCAGAAGCTTCATAAGTTTCATCAGTTGGACTCAGGTTGGCTTTTGGGTGTGGACTTGGCCTTCGGGCGTGGACTCAGCCTTGGCCTTTGTGAGTGGGCTTGGCCTTGGTCTTTGGGTGTGGACTCGGCTTTCAAGTGTGGACTCAGCCTTGTCCTTTGGGTGTGGACTCGGCTTTCAAGAGTGGACTCAGCCTTCGGGCATGGACTCGGCCTTTGGGTGGACTTGGCCTTGGCCTTTGGGCGTGGACTCAGCCTTGGCCTTCGAGTGTGAACTCGGCCTTGGCCTTCGGGCGTGGACTCAGCCTTGGCCTTCGAGTGTGGCCAGGGCCTTAGGGCGTGGTCTTGGCCTTTGGGTGTGGGCTTGGCCTTCATGTTTGAATTGTTTCGCATGTACTGTGTTTAGCGTGTCCCTGGGTCTAGCAGACCTTTCCAAGGACTAGAAGGGGAGTAAGTTGTTCTGAGTGGTGTGTAGGCTGCCCCGACAGCTGTTGCCCTGAGAGTCGGACGGTGGGTAGGCCACCCTGGGGGCCAGAAGCTTCATAAGCTTCCCTGAAAACCGTCGTCACGAGAAGGCATGTCCTGGAGGTGGTCGGAAGGTGAGTTGGGGTGCGCTAAGAGCTGGAAGCTGTGTAGGGGCGGGCCTAGAACCGGAAAGTGCATCGGGGCACCGTGTCCTGGAGATGGTTGGAACGTGAACTAGGGAGGGCCGATTGCTGGTTTGCCGGGGTGTCAGTGTTGTTTGGATGCATTTATCTCGTCTGTACTTTTCTCTAAAGTTTTCTCTTATGGCGAATTATGGTGGGATTTGGGGTTTGTTTCAGCACCCCCATTTCCCTGTAAATTGTTGTTTGCCTTAGAACATAGAACATAGAACATAGAAAAGTACAGCACAGAACAGGCCCTTCAGCCCACAATGTTGTGCTGACAATTGATCCTCATGTATGCACCCTCAAATTTCTGTGACCATATACATGTCCAGCAGTCTCTTAAATGACCCCAATGACCTTGCTTCCACAACTGCTGCTGGCAATGCATTCCATGCTCTCACAACTCTTTGTATAAAGAACCCGCCTCTGACATCCCCTCTATACGTTCCTCCAACCAGCTTAAAACTATGACCCCTCGTGCTAGCCATTTCTGCCCTGGGAAATAGTCTCTGGCTATCAACTCTACCTATGCCTCTCATTATCTTGTATACCTCAATTAGGTCCCCTCTCCTCCTCCTTTTCTCCAATGAAAAGAGACCGAGCTCAGTCAACCTCTCTTCATAAGATAAACCCTCCAGTCCAGGCAGCATCCTGGTAAACCTCCTCTGAACCCTCTCCAAAGCATCCACATCTTTCCTATAATAGGGCGACCAGAACTGGACGCAGTATTCCAAGTGCGGTCGAACCAAAGTTTTATAGAGCTGCAACAAGATCTCACGACTCTTAAACTCAATCCCCCTGCTAATGAAAGCCAAAACACCATATGCTTTCTTAACAACCCTGTCCACTTGGGTGGCCATTTTAAGGGATCTATGTATCTGCACCCCAAGATCCCTCTGTTCCTCCACACTGCCAAGAATCCTATCCTTAATCCTGTATTCAGCTTTCAAATTCGACCTTCCAAAATGCATCACCTCGCATTTATCCAGGTTGAACTCCATCTGCCACCTCTCAGCCCATCTCTGCATCCTGTCAATGTCCCGCTGCAGCCTACAACAGCCCTCTACACTGTCAACGACACCTCTGACCTTTGTGTTGTCTGCAAACTTGCTGACCCATCCTTCAATCCCCTCATCTAAGTCATTAATAAAAATTACAAACAGTAGAGGCCCAAGGACAGAGCCCTGTGGAACCCCACTCAGCACTGACTTCCAGGCAGAATATTTTCCTTCTACTACCACTCGCTGCCTTCTGTTGGCCAGCCAATTCTGTATCCAGACAGCTAAGTTCCCCTGTATCCCATTCCTCCTGACCTTCTGAATGAGCCTACCATGGGGAACCTTATCAAATGCCTTACTGAAGTCCTTGTTGACTGTTTGAGTTGTTTGCATTTTTGTGTAGTTTAATAAAAGGTATAAAACAGGGGGAAAAATATAATTAGGAGATTATATCTCCTCAGGTCACCCAGGTGACTGACTCTGAGCTGGCTGGTCACAGCCAGTGAATTCTGCAGAAGTAAATAGAGGGTGATTTGGTGATGGGATACCGGTCTCTGTTCAATTATTCAACACCTGGCAATAAAACGTAAATCTGAATTAGCCGTCTGCGTGTGTCCACGTGTGTCCCTGTGTCCGTGTGTGCGGCCAACAGAGGCAGATCGTTAATGATGATGCCATCAATCCAAATGGCCTCAAGTCGTTGTTTGTGTGGAGTTTGCGCATTCTTCCCATGTCTGCGTGGGTTTCCTTCAGAAGTTCCAGCTTCCTTCCACAGTCCAAAGATGTGCAGGTTAAGTGGATTAGCCACAGTGTCCAGGGATGTGTCCGTTATGTAGATTCGCCAAGGTAGATGCAGGGTTGCAGGAATAGGGTAGGGTCTGGGTGTGGGTGGGATCGTTTTCGGAGAGTCAGTGTGTATTCAAATAGTCTGCTTCCATGCTGTAGGGATTCTATGATACACTGTGTGTTACAGATCGAGTCAAGCGGAGTCGGATTGTTAATCATGCAGAGGTCTGTGCGCAATACTGATAGGTTTCAGCAGAGGGAGATTGGTAATGTTGAAAGGGTCTGTGTGTGATCGAGGTCGAGTCCAGCAGAAGTGAATCAGACCAGCACAATGTTTTATAGGTAGAGACCAACAGAGAAGGTTGTTAATGGTGATGCATTCCACATGTGAGGTTATTCACTTTGGAAGCAGAAACAAGAAGGCAGATTACGACTTGAATGGCTGGAAGTTGGGAGAGGATCCACGCAGTCTTTTTTTTGGTTAATGGAGGAGGATGGGTGGGAGACACAACATGTGTAGTGTTGTGGGTTTAGCCAATGCCCAGTCGTATTTGGTCATCTTTTTGGAGGAGGGATGCTCTTGCTCTTGAGGGAGTTCAGTGAAGGTTTACCAGGCTGATTTCGGGGATTGCGGGACTGACGTATGAGGAGAGATTGACTAGCTGAAGCTTATTTTTTGCTGGAGCTCGAACTAATGAGGGGTGATCTCACAGGGACTTAAAAAATTCTAACAGGTCTAGACAGAGTAGATGCAAGGAGGATGTTCCTGATGGTGGGTGTGTCCAAAATCAGGAGTCAGATTCTGAGGATTCGAGATAGGCCTTTTGGGATGGAGATGAAGAGCCCTCTACAGAAAGGAATGTGAGCACCACCCACAATCTCTTTTCAAATTCACTTGCTTTGATTTTCAGATCCTTACATCTGTCCAGATATGGAAAATAAAGGCTTGTTTTTGCATAAGGAGCTCTTGCAGGTTCTATAAATCATCTTGTGTCAATGATTCCAGTTGACTTCCTTTTTCTGGGGATGAGGTGTGAGTTTCATTGAGTCCGACCTCTTCTATGTTTTCCCCTCAAACTACTAACTCAGATTTTTCCTTCTCAGTTGGACACTGCCTCTCCCACTTTCATCTCAAACCACATGATCAAGTGTGGGTGGCTCATGGGCATGTAACTCCAGTGGAGGGGGGTGGGGTTTGCTGAGTGAGGCATATGAAGCCTCAAGAAGGGAAGTGGCCCTCACCACAGTGGCCAAAATTCCTTGAACCTGCACTTGGTAACTGTTCAGCATGGTAGGGCTAATCGCCCAAAGCGCCCCCTTATTCACAAGTTGATTGATGTTGTTGCCAATTCTCTGTCCCAAGACTTGGTCCCACTGTATTATAAATCTGCATTTATCACCTCTCTCTACTCAAAAGGGTGACAGTGAGAAGAGACTGAGAGGGATTCTGGGAGAATTCAGCTTGGAAACCACAACTGAGAAGGGGATCACTGACGACCTAGTCCTTAACAGGTGGATAAATCTTCAAAAAAGGCTTTGAAGTGACTTGAGGAGGAATCTCAAACAATGGGTGGGAATCAGAAGGATTCCCTGTTGGATCCAGAGTCAGGTGGGACTTCCTACTCTTCCCTGCCTTGTTTTTTATTTTTTATAGAGTCCTTTGCTGAGTGCGTCAGGAGTGAAGTAAGCCTGAGAGGGGTGACTATTCCAAGCAGCAAAGGCCCGCAGGTCAAAGCTTCCCTGTGCATGCATGACATCACCATTTTCTGCTCAGATCTGTAGTTAGTGTGCAGATCCATGAGTATCTGTGGCCAGTTCGAACTAGCCTTGGGAGCCAAAGTGAATCAACGCAAGAGTGAGGCCATGTTCTTTGGGAACTGGGCTAACCAATCCTTAATCCCCTTCACTGTCAGGACAGATTACCTGAAAGCGAAGGCAATGCAGTTCAGAGGGTCAGGGTGTGTGCAAAACCTTTGGAGGAGAACATCGCCAACGTGAGGCAGAATCTGCGCTTTTGCGTGCACTGATCCTCTCCAGTGCAGGTAAAAACCTGTCATTAGATGTGAGGTACTCTCTCTGTTGTTGTACGTGTTGGAAGTCTCATTCCCCGAACCCGCATTGTTGCAGTCGTCCAAGCCACCTTCCACGTCATGTGCAGGCCTAAGATGGACTGTGCCCACGGCAAAACCATATGCAAACCTCTGGATAAGGGGGGAAAAATGCACCCAATGCTGCCCTCATCCTGTTAGCCACCATCATGTGTGGCTACATCAAGATGTGTGTAGACCCTTGGGATGCAAACACCCAGTGTCACCATGTACTGAGGTTCTACCTGTCCCCAGCATTGTGAAGGATGAAACTGGCCTTGTTGCTGTGGAATGCTCCAAGTAGTTGGATTGCTCTGTATCATCTGCCCTTCATGTAAAAATGTGCAAAAAAAAGCACCTTTGACCACAAGTCCGTTTGGAAGCGGTCGGCATGCAGTATCCTTGAAACCCTGCAGGAGAGGGTGGATTCTGTCGGATTGTTCCCTGAGCAGACTGTCAATGTCATTTGGCAGAATGCCTCACCACCAGATCTTTCCAACAAGCACCAAGACATCACTTGGCAGGTGATGAGAGGGCACTACCTGTGAGATTCTTCTTGTCTGCCCTTGAAGCAGCTTTGAGGAGGTAGACACTATCACACAGCTCCTCTGGAATGTGCCTTTGCAAAGGAAGTCTGAAGAAAGATGCAGTTGAGGTTGTTGAGGTTCATCCTGAGCAGCTCTGTGATGCTGTACGGTCTGTTCCACAGGATGCACACCGAGACAAAAATTGACTGTTCCTGAGGACCATCAACTCAGTGAAAGACGTACTTTGATCTGCCAGAAACCTGTTGGTCTTCCAGACCAAAGAGCTGGCCCCAACTGAGTGTTGCAGCCAGACATATTCCAATGTCCAGGATATGTGCTGAGGGGCCCACTAAAGCTAGGGGCAGCTGCGCCAAGGTGGGGAAAGACAACTTTCTGCTAAAGTTAAATGGGGATCCATTCAGTTATCTGACCCTCCTAGTGACCCAATATATGTAAATATAATCTTGTACAAGCAAGAAATGCTACGAATTTGTTTGCTGGACAGAGTCAAGCTCTAACTACCCATTCTGTCAGAATTTCAGTTGTTTAGCAGCCCTCAAAAATAGATGAGAGACAAATGGCTCCATGTCAACTGCACTAGTGGATATTAAGGGGAGAGATATCATTTAATAGGGGACATAGGTTTAAGGTAGTGGGGGGAAAGTTAATAGGAAAGTTTATAACAGATGTGAGGGATAGGTTTTCTACACAGAGGGTGGTAAATGTTTTTCCATAGGATGTGGTGGAAGCAGATACAATAGCAACTTTTAAGAGGCATCTTTATGGAAGAAATGAATAGGCAGGAATAGAGGGATAAGGGCCCCGTAGACGCAATTGACATTTAGCTGAGAAAGGCATAATGTTTTGCAGACTTGGTGGGCTTAAGGGCCATGTTCCTGTGTTGTACTTTCCTTTGCTCTTTGCTTTTGCAAGCAACTCCCCAGTTCTCAACTTTGGCACAATGACTGCATTCGCAGCCATGCAACCATAGACACCCCTCCAGCTTTTTGCCCCTCTGTATGAAATTCTTCCTGCGCTTATCTTTGTCCAGCAACCTGCAAGAACCTCATTAAGAAGGGATGATCTTTCCAGGAACTTGAGGTCTCCTTTTACTTCTTTACTTTCCAGATCCAAATCTAACTTAACCAAATGGTAATTATACAATGTAAACACAGTCTCGCTAAACAGCTTTTTATCTGCTTTAACATCAATTAATTTCATCAAGAATTTGGCTTTTACTTCAGAGTAGCAATTTTCTTCCAGCGACTTAAGCTATTGATTTATTGTATCTGCAGTTATGCAATTTCAGTTCAAGCCACGAATGGCATAAAGAGACATAAATAATCACCAAATAGTGGGCTTCTTGCAGCTTCGTGGTTGTGGTAGACAAGCAGAGCAGGAATTAAATTCGTAAAATTCACCCAGTTTCAAAATAGAATGTTGCCCATTGTTTAACAGGCAACGATATGTACAATTTGGGATTTTCATGTTGTTATATTGTGCGTTGGGAAGACCACATTTGCAGCACTGTTCAGTTTTGGCATTGTAATCGAAGAAAACATGTAAATCCATTCAAAGTAGTTCAGAAAAAGGAATTGAGCAGCGGCTTTGGCTGGGGCCAGTGATGTTATCTCGGAGGAAGTTTTCGGCAGGCAGGTTTTGTACACATTCGGTTCAGAAAAATGAGAGCGAGGAGTCTGACTGATGTTTGAATGACACAGAAGGTACTCAATATTTTTGACACTGAGAAGATGTTGGCCCAGTGCGTATGGTTAGGAGGAGCCTTTTAAAATGGCTCTCTCCAATTTCAGACAGAAGTGGGGAGGATAATTTCTCTCTCAGAGAGGTGTCCCTTGCGGAATTCTGCTCCCCAGAGAAAGGTGGATCTGAGTCCATACAACCAAAGAAATGAAAGGGGCCATTTGGCCGATCCAGATGAAAAGCTGTTTAGTGAGGTTGTGTTTACATTGTATAATTACCGTTTGGTTGTTAGATTTGGATCTGGAAAGTAAAGTGATCGGGGACCCATGGACACCCATATGCCCTTTCTAATCCCATTTTCCTGCACCTGGCCTGTATCCCGACAGGTCACAACACTTAATGTGCAGATTCTGGCATTTTTTGGAAGCGTTTTGAGCTCCATCTCCACCGACTCAGATAGTGAATTCCATACAATCTCTGTGAAACCGTTCTACCGCATCTCCCCTCTGTACCCCCGGACACTTAGGTTGAATCTATGACCCTGGCTTTTAATTCTGTACCAAGGGAAACAGATTCCTCCTGTCTACTCCACCTGTACCCCTCAATTTTGTGTGCCTCAATCATGTGACTCCTTTGCCATCTCTGTTCCAAGGAACACAACCCAACCTCTGTAATCTCTCCTTTGCAGCTGCAATTCTCCAGCCCTGGCAACGTTCCGTTAACTAAGGTTTTGAGTACATTTGTAGATAGGTTTGTGGTTGGTTGGCACGCTGAGCTGGTTCGTTGTTCTGGAGACATTTGCAGCCCTGATGCTGTAACCCAGCAAGGTAATGAAACGTCTGCAGAACAATGAACCAGCTCAGCGAGCCAACCAACCGCAGCATTCTCGTAAATCTTCTGTCCACTCACGCCAGAACCTCACTCAATATGAGACTTGTGGCCTCACTGGTGTCTTATACAGTTCAGAAGTCACACGACACCAGGTTTATTTGAAATCACGAGGCTTCTAAGTGCTGAGCCTTCGTTACATGACATGTATACAGTTGCACAGTGTCATCATTATACCCATACTTTTGTATTCTATACCTCTGTCAATGAAGGGGAATATTTCATTTACTTTCTTAACAACTTTATCTATATGCTATCTTTAGGGACCTGTCCACCTGAACACCAAATCTCTCACTTCATCTACTCCTCTCTATATATTCTCATTTATAGCGTATTCTCTTTCACTGTTGGTCCTCCCTGAAGGCATGACCTTACACTTCTCAGAGTTGGACACCATCTGCTACATCCCTGCACCCTGCCAATCCACCTAAGACATTTTGGAGCTTACCGTTATCCTCTACACTATCGCCCACACAACCGAGTTTTGTGTCGACTGCAGACTTCCCAATTGTGTCCGCCATATGCAAGTCTAAATCGTTAATATATAAAACAAGCAGTAGACATCCCAACTTTGACCCCTGCAGCACACCACTCGAAACAGCTTTCAATTCAGAAGAGCAGCCGTCGACCATTATCTCTCTGATTTCTTTTTTAGCTGCATCCTCATACTTTGAGAAACCTCCTTACTCCAGACAGTCTTTCACAGTAGAGTAACTCCTCCCCCAACACACCCCCAAATTCTGCTCCAAATCCTTCTCCCATAACAGTGGCGGTTGTATGTCAGCCAACCGGCTGACTGATGTGTCAATAACTCTCATTAGAGGATCATCCTGGGACCCTGAATGTTTCCCCAACCACAGTATCCTTTTGTTTAGACGCTGTTGGCAGCACCGAATGTATTGCTAGGCTGAAAATTCTGAATGGGGTCTTTAAATCTGATCAACATGATTATGAGAAGGCACATGTATTCCAATATGTAGCTAATTTATTGGGTTAAAATACTTCATACAGAGGTGAATTAATAAATATTACTTTATTCTATCGATGCATATATCATAAAGTTATAAAATTAAAGTTCCGCAACTGTTGTGCAAGTCTCGCACCTCCTTTCTATTCATCTGGGACTTTGAAGTAGCAGCACTTGGAGCTCTATGTCAGATCCCACAGCGCCGGTCATGTGAAGCTCAGCCAATGGCTTGAACAAGGTCAGAAATCACGCAACAGTAGGTCATTGTCCAACAGGCTTATTTGAAACCATAAGCTTGTGGAGCCCCAGTCCTCCTTCAGGCACGTGTGAGGGAGGCTATGTTGCACACAGAATTAAAAGTAAATGATCAAAGGGTCACACCACTGACGAGGATGTATTAAACAAACCTAAGATGCTGTTCAATCTTTAACCAGTCAGAAGGTTTTATTTGATTGATATGTATATGTAAATCGCCAAATTCCTTTCAAGTCACTGTCCTGAGAGAACCAAAGGTTTTATCAGTGTAAAGATGAGGTGAAATTTTAGGTCAGACAATGTACGTTAGATGTGAAACTATGTTTAGAATCTGTTTGTTTTAGTTTGGATTCAGACTGGTTTTATTTCTAAAGTAGAAATTTATGAAACACCACATTTACTGATGTCTTTTAATTGTGTGTATTTTGAACAAAATCAAATGTATCTACCAATGCAAATTCACCCCTTAGATTTGTGTGTGTGTGTGTGTGTGTGTGTTGGGAAGGTGGAGACAGTGTGTGTGCATGTTGGAGAGTGTTTGTGTGTATGTGAGAGTGTGTTTGTATGAGTGAGTGTGCGTGTATGTATGTATGTGTGTAAGTGAGTATATAGTGCGGTGGGGTTACCTGTCATGCAACATGAGCTCAAGATCCCGGTTGAGGCCGCCCTCATTGTTACTGAACTTGGCTAACAGCCGCTGCTCGGTGACTCTGCATTGTTGTGTATCTCGAAGTCCGCTTTGGAGGATGTTTACCTGAAGATCTGAGGCTAAATGCCATTGACCGCTGAAGTGTTTCCTCACTGGGAGGGAACATTTCTATTTGGTGATTGTTGTGTGGTGTCTGTTCATCTGTTGTCAAAGTCTCTGCAAGGTTATCCCCAATATACCATGCCTTGGGGCACCCCTGCCTGCAGCTTATGAGATATACAACGCTGGCTGAGTTACATGATTATCTGCTGTGCATCTGGTGTGCAGTGTTCTCTCCTGTGATGGTAGTGTCCCTGTCAAAGATCTGGCACATCTTGTAACCGTTTCCATGACAGAGTTGTGTAGTGTTGTGGTTGATGTTGTCCCGAAGGCTGGTTATTTTGCTTCGAACACTGGTCAGTTTAAGATTTGACAGTAGTTTGAAGGTGAGATGTGGAGGTGTAGGGAAGATCTTTGTGAGGTGCTTATCATCATTGATAATGTATTGTAGGCTGCAAAGAACATGGTGTAGTTTCTCACTCCCGGGAAGTACTGGAAGTACTTGCAATCCAATAAGCCAGGCAAAATCCCCCAAATTAATACTATTCTAAATCTAAGGTTACGTGCTGAATTCTTTGCACAACTCATTGTTTTGTAATCGCTATCATGGTGGCCCATGGCCTCCTACATTCAAGTAGAAACAGACTGAGTTTTTTCCAATCTCTCCTCATAGTTAATGCCCTCCAAATCGGGCAACATCCCGGTTAACCTTCTCAATACTGTTTCCAATGCCACCGCATGGTGCAACCAGAACTGTGTGTTATATTCCAAATGTGGCCTTAGTAAAGTCCAATATAGCTGCAACATGACCTGCCAATTTTTATACTCAGTGCCCTGACTGGTGAAGGCAAGCATGCAACACGTCTTCTTCACCACATTATCCCCCAGTCACTTTCAGGCGATTGTTGACCTGTACGTCCAAATTCCTCCGTATGTTAATGTTTCCAAGTGTTCTGCCATTTACTGTATACTTCCCACCTGCAATAAACGTTCCAAAATGCGTCCCTTCGCATTTGACCCGATTGAATTCCATCTGCTATTTCTCCAACCAAACCTCCAGCCTATTTAAATCCTGATGTAATCCTCTGGCAAACCTCCTCAATATCCACAGCTCCCCCAATCTCAGTATTTTCTGTAAACTTAGACCATCCTTACACTTTTTTCCAAATAAGTTATATATGTTACAAACTAAGGTCCCCCAGCATTGATCCCTGCAGAACACAACTGGTCACAGATCTCGTGTCAGAAAAATGCACCCTACTAACATCATTCTGCCTTCCAAGACCAATCCAGCTATGTATACATCTTACCAGCTCACTGTGGATGTCACGTGATTTCATTTTGTATATCAGCCTGTCACAAAGGATCTTGTCAAAGGCCTCGCTGAAGTCCATGAAGCCAACATTAACTATTCTGCCCTCATTAACTACCTTTCTCATCATTTTCAATAAAATTCAACAATGTTTGTGAGATATGACCTCCCCCATGCAAAGCCATACTGCCTAATCAGTCCATATTTTTCCAAGTGTGAATAAATGCAGTGTGTAAAAAACTGTTCCAATAATTTCCCTACCACTCAAGCTCTCTGGCCTGCAAGGATTATCCTTGTTGCCCTTTTTGAACAAGGAACATCATTGGCTATTCTCCAGTTCTCTGGGATCTTGCCTGTGACTAAAGAGGGTAAAAAGATTTTGCACAAGGCCCAGCAAATTCCTCCCTCACATCCCTCAGTATTCTGGGATAGATCTCAATCGGCCCTGGGGACTGGTCCACCTTCATGCTTTTCAATAGACAAACACTTTTTTTATATAGTCATTCCCTGGGATATCAACGTACTCCACTCTAGATTCACCATTCACTAGACCCTTCGCTGTGGTCCCTGGTTCCACACATAAATATCCACCTTTGCCCTTGAGTGGATTTATCCTTTCTCTATCTACCCGCTTCTTCTTATAAACTGATAAGAAGCTTTGGGATTTTCCTTAATACTGTTTGCCAAGGTCATTTCATGGCCTTTTTTAGCCTTCGTAACTCTTTGTTTCAGTTCTTTCCTTTATCTTTATATTCCTCTAGACGTCTGTCTCTTTATTTTCGTAAACTTTACATTATTGTGTTCGAGAAACAGTCGATTGCCGCTCTATTGCCTGACCCACAGGCAAATGGGCCTAGGGTAAACGAGGTCAACGAGTTGAAAGAACTCTCATTTGACAAGATGTCACATAAAACATTATACATAATTTAGTATCAGGAGGGTAACTATTTTCTTGGGTAGACGATTAGATGACTGGCAACAAAACATGTGTCTTTCCACTTCACTCTATTTTCACCTCCGTTTTGAAAGTTCAGATTTTCTGACCACCCTTCGGCTTTTCAGGTCGCGTTTTGTGGCTGAAGCTCACCGACATGTATGTGACCACACTCTGGTCATTCATACACATGAAACAGACAAAGTGAGGACCAGAATAGTGATTGCTCCCCGTTCCATGATCCTGCATTATCAAGTTACTCAGTGTTTGTTTTTGAAATGAGCTTCAAGATAAGAAATGTATGACCAAGTCCTGTGGGGATTGGAAGTGAATCAACCAACAAATATCATTGCACAGGAAGTTAAACATTTCAACCTGTGAGTGTTGGTTCTTAGATGATGAATAGCCATTGGCTATAGGTGAAAGCATAACTAACATTAGCTGGTCAATAAAGATTAATGAGATACATTTGGCTGTACAGGGCAAGGTTTCGTAAATTAGTAGTAACACAAATAAAAGTTTTACGAACTGCGCTGATGGCAATGATAATCTTCAAAAACACAGACATAGTTTGTTGAATGGAGTGGGACAATGAGTTGTGCTCAAGTCAACAAAGATGATATGGTTGCACTGAGGGTACCATAGCTTTAAGAGGTCTATTTTGTTCTGGGGACCTGTGTTCGCACCCGACATGACAGACAGTGGAATTTGAATTCAATAAATATCTGGAATTAAGGATATCATCATTACCACAAATTCAGTGCTGATTGTTGGGGAAAAACCCATTTCGTTCAATTCTGTCCTTTAGGGAAGGAAATTGCCACCCTTACCTGGGTCTGGTGTGCGGGGGACTCCAGACCCACAGCAACATGGTTCACTCTTAACTGCCTTCTGGGCAGTTAGAGATGGGCAATAAATTCTGACCTAGTCAGTGACTCCATCATCCCAGGAATGAATAATAAACAAGTCAGGTTAGGGACCATTCGGATGGATTTAAATGATTTAATTTTACTGTGTTTCAAGTACTACAGGAAGAAAGAGTGATGTCTGTCTGGTATAAAACATTGCTAGGTATAAATTTCTGTGCATTCTGACTTACAAAATATATGATGGGGTGAGAGAGGGTTTCTTAAGGCTTTGCAGCTGTGGTTCCACGAATAATGAACTTTATTGACATAGTTGACTTGGGCAACGCACTGCTATTACATTTGGAGGGTAGAAAATATGCAAAAATAGTATGGTGTTAGATTCATAATCATGATACATCCAGACTGACTGGACAGGGAGAATTTGCTGTCACACCACACATATTGAGAACCAGAAGAACCAATCTGAGGAGATTGGCAAATGAATTAGTGGCAATATGTAGTGAAATGTTAGCATTTGGAAATTCGCTGTCAGAATACAATTTATGCTGTGACAGCAGGGCTCTAGTTTACTTTCATAATCTACTGGTTCAGACAAAGAAAAAAAACAGAATGATGTGGCAACTTCTATATGCCCTGTGGACCTCTCGAAATGCATAAGTTGCAGGAGCTGGAAAAATATTGTATTACTATGTAACGTGCATGAGTGACAGCAGTACGAAGAAGTTATTTCCTTCACACTGGACATTATGAATGTGTTTTATAGCGTCAAGAAAATATACTACTTGATTCTTGCCATTATTGGTGTTCCTGGTAAGTGATCTTTAATGCTGCATGCATTTTTACAAAAGTGATTCTCTATTTTTATATCTCAGTTGCAGTTAATGCATTATTGCAATTTCAATGCCCAAGTGGTAAGAAACAGAGTTATACAATTCCTTGAAAGGTGAATGTGCAGAAATAATGTTAAGCTTTTATTGTTCTTGACTAGGAACATCTCAGTAACTGTATAACAGACAAGGAGGTGATTCAGTCCACTGTGTCCATGCTAGTCAACAAATATCTGACAACGCTAATCTCATTTTTCAGCTCTTGAATCAGAGCCTTAAAGCTCTGGCAGTGCAACTGAATAACTTGAGTCTGCTTGAAAATGTAACTACTGCAGTGGTGAGAATTGCTGACTTAATTACCCTTTCATTCAGTAGGTTCCAAGCTTCCACCCCCTCTGGGTGAAAATCATCTCAACCATTGATCTTTTAAACTTCTAGCCCTTACCCTAAGTCTACGATCCCTAGTTATTGATGCCTCTTAGCCTTGTAAATCAAAATCTCAATTTTTAAAACATATTGTTGGTTTTCAACTTAACCAAATCTTACAGCAAGAAATTCCCAATTTAACACAATATATTTAAGCATCAGTTAATGCAAAATCTTACAGTGACTTCACCAGTTTGCAACACTAATCCCAGTGATTTGGCAGAACTTGAAACAAACACTCTGATGAAGGGTCTAGGCCCGAAACGTCAGCTTTTGTGCTCCTGAGATGCTGCTTGGCCTGCTGTGTTCATCCAGCCTCACATTTTATTATCTTGGAATTCTCCAGCATCTGCAGTTCCCATTATCTCTCACAACAATCGTGAGTTTGGTTCTTAATTTCCTCTCCTCAATTGCCCTCAAAGTGTCCATCTTTAACACTATTCTTGCCTTATGCTAACTGTTGTATGATGTTTCAAGGGATTAAAAATTTTCCTTATGTATTATCAGCCCTATCAGGAATGAATTGCACACACCCTTCTCACAATCTGAAACACTCTCCTTTGTCATTTCATTTTCAAGCATTCTACTTTGATTTTATCATTACCTGAAAGCTATTTTTGACCTATTATTTTCCAGATCTGAGGAAAGGTTATTTGCAGAGAGTTCTAAAGCTGTTCTCCCAGCAAGAATCTGCCTGTTCAATGAGCGTTGTCAAGACTCTCCCATTTCTTTCAAGCTTATTGCAAGATTACTATTTTCCTTTGCTCCATTTCCTAAATGCTGAGGTTCACAGAAGGCAGGAGGTGCAGCAAGGTAGGCTTTAGGATCAGAAAGCAAAGAATTCAGTTCTGTTACAACTGTGTGACATTTGAAAGGCATAATTGCTGAATTCCGTTGTTAAGACCTTCCCTCCAGAAAAGGATTGAGAGACAAGTTCCACATTGTAGACACCACATAAAGTGAACAAGCCAGTCATTCTCTGACACTGGTTCCAAGTTGTGAGTGGTGGGTTTTGGGTTGTGGGCAGTTCCAACTGAGGTATATCCAATAAACAATGGAGATAGGGACACTTGCTGTCATCGGTCTGTGTGTTGCCCGTCCCAATTCCTGATCAACAACTGAATGGAATGTTCAATCTTGGTATAGAGGATAAGTTAATTAAGAATCCTAGCTTGTGGTCTTTTTTCTTTGTTGGGAATTCTCTCTTTCTACACAGCAAGTAGATCTGGTATCAAATCAACATTACACATGAACAGGCAAACATCGAAATAAAGGCAAAAATCATTTAAAAAATGATGGCTGGTCTGAATACAAATTCAAATCCACAATCCCACCTACTCATGAAAACCTGTCACCCACATTTCTATCAAGAATCTATCCAATTACCTCAAAAATTTAAAGTTGATGGTTGCATTAACCTTGTCCAAATTCTCCACCTGGAATCTACTCCCTGACTTTATAATTGGTCCCTACATGGACAGCATTGATTGGATAATCTCCCTATTATTGTGAGATCTTTCCCAGCCCTGAGAGAGTTTCCAAACTCTGGCACTGAGCAGACTTCACAGCAGTCCAGACTCATGTAACTTCTGTACAGAACAGTGTCAATCTCTACGATCAGACTCCTTGCGACTGTCACTATATTCCTCATTGCTATCACACTTGAAAGTCTTCCTGTACTTGCGTATAATGGTCTGTTAGCTAACCCAGATTGCATACAACACTTTCATTCAAATATGTTGAATCATATCATTGTGGTTGGGTAATTGCAAAGGCTGCAGATCCCATGCTAGTCCCCTCCGTTCTCCTATTGTGTGACATGGAACAAATGAGAAAACTCTCAATCCTCTGAGATAATGGTATTGTTTCACTTTATCTGATTTCGCCCTCATTCTCTGTTCATGCCGTCATCCCATCACTCACTATTCTTCTTTCACTGCTTACGTCTTCTCTGATCCATCGTTTATTTGAAATTGTTTGATTCTCCTTGCATCACCTCCCCTTTGACAATGAATCACACCTGCCCTCTAAAGGATCTTTATTATTTCATGGCCAAACATGCAACTTTACTCTAGATTTCCAACTATTCTCTTGTATCAGGCATACATTATGGAGTGCCACAGCTATTCCTCTCTTTGTAGATGTGAGCTCGCTTTACATTGTCATATTCTCCTATTTCATTCAGGCTTGATGCAGGCTCAGTATTATTCTTTTTCTCCAGTGCTAATGCTTTGATGTTAATTGCTGCCAATTGGGTGGGCAGAATAGAAAGCAAGGAATTGAGTTCTGCCACAGTGCTGTAGGAACGTGAAACCTATATTTTCTGATTTATGTCTTTAAGGCACTCTTTTCGTAGAAAAGAACCGGAGTGACAATGTGTAAGATGGACATGGGTAAGGTACGTTCTGGAAAACTTGAACACACCAGCCACACTCCACCATTAACTCCATGTTCTAGGTTTGTGGGATAGTTAGAGGGGCAGTCCCATTTGATGTGCACGCAATTCCACAAACCATGAAGTAGACGGAGTGTAGTGCCTCCTGTTATTGTGTTATCCATCCCAATTTCTGACCCATGACACTATGGAATGTGTAATCTTGGCATGAAGATGATTTGATTGCCTATCCCTCTACTGTGTTATATGGGAAATATATTCACCTAAAAAAGAAACTTGGGACAGAAAAATGAAAAATATTTGAGCTAGGCATCATAATTGATTTCCAAACACTTCACCCTGGAGACTCTGAATGTCTCTTGCCCTCTGCCAATTTCTTAAATGGAGATAAAAAAGCTCTAATTCTGAACAAAAACAGAATTTGTTGCAAAAGCTCAGCATGTAGAACATAGAACATAGAACATAGAACAGTACAGCACAGAACAGGCCCTTCAGCCCACAATATTGTGCCGACCATTGATCCTCATGTATGCACCCTCAAATTTCTGTGACCATATACATGTGTGGTAGCATCTGTGAAAAAAAATCAGAGTTAACATTTCGAGTCCGGTGATTTTTCTTCACAGGTGCTGCCAGACCTGCTGAACTCTTACAGCAGCTTCTGTTTTTGCTCCTGATTTACAGCATCTGCAGTTCTTATAGATTTTGTTTTAGGTCTAATTCTGTTCAGATTTTAAAATTTACTGTTTGACGTGACCTCAAAAAACCCAGTTTGTCAGTAAGAATTTCTTTTATGATATGAAATCTGATATGGAAAATGGGTGAATAGCAGTTTCTTATGTGCTCCACCCCATCTCTTTCTCTGTCTGTTACAGTAAATATAGTGGCGATTGGAGTCCTGTCACGGGGAACATGTGGTCTTACAAACTGTACTACTCGCTACCTAATGGCCATGGCATTGGCGGATTTACTGGTCATCATCACTGATGTCATCCTGTACCGGATCAGCTCTTTTGCTTTTCCAGCATCTTTCCTCAACATCACTCCAGTGTGTAGTGTTCTCTTTGTCCTGGCACGTACCACCACAGACTATTCTGTGTGGTTCACTGTTACCTTTACCTTTGATAGATTTATAGCCATCTGTTGTCCGAAGCTGAAAACAAAGTATTGCACTGCAAAAGCTGCAGTTGCCATTCTAGCAGCAACCTCCATCTTGCTGTTTTTAAAAAACATACCCAACTACTTTTTACTTGAAGCAGGAGATGTAGTTGGTAACATATCATGGGGTTGTTACTTCAATCCAAATTGCTGTACTGTCCCAGGATGGATAGTATTTGATTGGTTTGATGCAGTATTAAACCCACTGCTGCCGATTGTTTTAATGATGTTACTTAACACCTTGACAGTCAGACATATTTTAATGACCAGTCAAATCCGCAAGGGACTGATAGGTCGAAAAGCGGGCGATATTTACAGTGACCCAGAGATGGAAAGCAGAAGGAAATCTGTGATCTTACTTTTTGCAATATCTGCCACCTTCATACTTCTGTGGTTGGTGTCTGTCAGCCATTTCTTTTACGACAAGCTTACCAGAATAAGTACTGATACTTACAAGAATTTAGAACACATTATTCAGCAAATTGGGTTCATGTTGCAAAATTTAAGTTGCTGCACAAACACATTTATTTATGGAGTGACACAATCCAAATTCAGAGAGCAGGTAAAAAGAGTGGTGAAATATCCATTTATATCAATTTCTCAATCACTTCACAATAATAAAATCAACTGACTGTCATCCAAAGCCAGTTCGCAGTGTTTCTCCTCAAATAAAAACAAAATGTTGTGGATGTTAGAGATCTGGAAATTGGGAAGGATGAAATGTTGGAGCCACTCAACAGGTCTGCAGCATCTTTGGTGAGGAAAACAGAGTTTAAATTTTGTGTTCAAGACGACATTCCTTCATAACCTACAGGAAGTGTCGAAATGTTAAGTGTGTTTCCCTCATGTTAGGTACAGCCACATCCTGAGGTTCATGAAGGGAATTTTAAGACAGCATTAAGAGGTATGACTGATAGTTGCTGTTCAGTTCAACTAATCGTTCAACAAATGACAAAGTTCCATTTAAGCTTCCTCCCATAGATTTTTATGTAAATTGGGTATTGAAGCTGTAGATTCACTTTCTACTGGAACGTTTGTTTAAGTTCATCATAAATGTAAACGTTCACTCTTTGTAATTTTTGGTACATTGAAAATTTCTACTGGAACTCAAAGTGGCTATCTCATCGCTTGCTATGCGAGCTGTCATTTATGGAAACAATATTCGTATTTACTTCATCCAAATTATTGAAGAATTTATACATTCGAATTGGTAATCCTTTCAATTTGTTTCCAACCCGGAAGATGCTCCTTATCTTGTGACGTTGAGCCATTGATTTTCCACTGGATGACCATCTGAACTCATGAGGGATCTGGAATTAGGAGTGTTGTTTATATTTGGCAGAGGAGAGCCTTGCGTAGTGGTTACCAGGCGGATGTGAGGGAGAGTCAGAGTTGCACCTGCAAAACAGAGGGAAAACATGAATCAGATTCTTCAGCTCCATTTGCTGAATGTTGATCTCCTCAATACAATACAACCACAATAAAACAAAACATTGCAGATGTTGTAAATTTTTTGTGCCATTTGAGTATTGCTTTCAACTAGCACAATTCATCCAAACTCTAACCCCGCACCTCATTACACCCCATGATGCTTGATGGAACAGCACACATCTGGAGCTGCAGTACTGAGTGATTCATATACTATTTCAACTGAACTATTTCGTAGTGTTGCTTTATTGAAGCACAAGAACAATTGATGAAGGAATTGTCAAAGTGGGGTGTCTGAGACAAGCAATGAGAATGCTGTAGAAACTCAGCAGCTCTCTGGTATCTGTGGTGAGAAGAAGAGAGTTAATGTTTCGAGTCTGGCATGCCTCTTCTTCACCACAGAAGCTGCAAAACCTGCAGAGTTTCTCGAACATTCTCTACATTTGTTTCAGAATTCCAACATCCCTATTATTTTGCTTTCATTTGAAAGTGCAGTGAAGTGCTGCAAGGAACAAAGCAGAAGGTTAAGGGAGTCTGTTCCGTTGGGAGCATCACAGAGTGCCGTACTGACTGCGGGTGTATGCAATTGTAGTAATCTATTGTCATAAAGTCGGGAATTATAGAACATGGTGATGTCAGACGGGCAGAGCTGTGGGAATGTTTCTCTGTTGAAGAGGTGGCATGAGCAGTGAGACAACACCAATGCCTCCATGGGCAATAAAAGGGAAAATTCTGCAGATCTGACAGCATCTGTAAAGAGAGAAATATTTGACATTTTGAGTTCAATGTGAATGAGTAAGTGTTTACATTTCTATGTAAAAGGTCAGATGCATTCTAAAGGAATATGAATGAGAATAAGTTATGGTTGCGTTAACGTAGGTGCTGCACTTTCAGTCGGCACTTCTCTTAGCGTCCTCTGAGGTTGGCAAGTGAGCTGAATGCCATCTGGTTGAGAGATTTCAACGTCTATGACCAAGTGTGGCTCAGCCATTACACTACTTATTGAAATATTTTGGTTAAAAGAATATTGCTGTAAGATTGTATCAGCGGCACGGGTTCATGAAACTGAGAAGAGGAAAAGCAAAGGCCTGAGTGACCACACCATCGCTTATCTAACTGCTGCAGATTCTTCTGCACATGATAATACTGGTATGAATGATCACTGCACAGTGCGGCTGGAATTGAAGACACAACTGCTCATTGATAATTTCCTGTATCATGATGCATGGCACTATCGCTGTGCTAACTCGGACAGAATTCTAGAAGGGCTAGCAACTCAATACTGGGCAACCATCATGCAAGGTAGGCCATAAACAACAGCAGAATTGTAATTAAACATAGCCTGTATCATCGTGGCCTGGCATATATTGAATGCTACCATGAACATCAAGCCAAGGAATCAACCTCATTTCAATGATGAATGCAGGAAGAGTGTCAGAAGCAGCATCTAGCGTAACTACAAATGAAGTGTTGACTTGATGAAGATATGAAGCACGACTCCTTACTGGTAACAACCTAGGATGTTAAGACCCACTGAAATAGGAACAAGAATAAGCTGGTCCTGGGCTCCCTCCACTGTCAGAACAATGCCCCCCGAAGTCTGGAAGAACAGCACCTCATATTCCGCTTGGGAACCCTGCAGCCCAATGGTCTCAATGTGGAATTTACAAGATTCAAAATCTCCCCAACCCCGACATCATCCCAAGACCAGCCCATCTTGTCCCCACCTCCTTGAACTGTCTGTCTTTTCTCCCACCTATCCGCTCCTCCCACCTCACTGACCAACCCCCACCCCTCACTTCCTACCTCCTGGCCTCACCCCTCCCTCCTTGATCTGTCCGTTTTCCCTCCCACCCATTCACGCCTCCCTCATCACCGAATAACCCTGATTCCAACTCTCAACCTACACTAACCTTTACTGGCTTCATCCCTGCCTCCTTGACCTGTCTGTCTTCTCTCCACCTATCTGTTCCTCTATCCACCTTCCATCCCCTCTCTGTATTTATTTCAGAGCCCCCTTCCCCTCCCCCATTTCTGAAGAAGGGTCTAGACCGGAAACGTCAGCATTCTTGCTCCTCTGATGCTGTCTGGCCTGCTGTGTTCTTCCAGCTCTACACCTTATCTCAGACTGCAGCGTAGGTAGTTCCCACTATCTCACAGCACTAAGAGATACGGGATCATGCCAATCTTCAACGTTGAGAGATGAGGAGATCTGTACTTCAGGATGGATCTGAGCAGAAAACGTGCTAGTACGTGGAATTCATGGTGAGATGACAAGTGCCCCATCGCGTAGAGTGAGGTTGGTGTATCCAGTGAAAAGTGAGGAAGTGGTGGTCGGAATAGTGGAGAAATTCTCAGCTCCAGGAACACATTTTGTCCTTGGTAACAATACAGCTGTATCACAAGTAGGAGTGCTGCTTACTGTGGTAGAAAAGCAAGTGGAAAATCAGAGAACTGAATTATTACAGGAAGACCATCACGGGATTTTTCCTGACTGTGTGATAACAAGGTCACAAAAGCCACCAGTTGAATTGGGAGGAGAAATCAAAGAATACAGGTGAGGAAAAACTGAAAGATCTGCGGATGCTATAAATCAGACACAAGAACAAAGTTGCTGGAAATAGCTCAGCAGGTCTGGCAGTATCTGTGATGGAAAAAAACAGAGTTAACATTTCGGGTCCGGTGACCCTTCCTCAGAAAGGCACAGAGGAAGGGCCACCTGACCCGAAATGTGAACTCTGTTTTTTACCTTCACAGATGCTGCCAGATCATTCAGGTAAGGAAGTTGAAGCGGAATTATCAGAGAACATGTTTGATCAAATGGTTGAGCATAATATAAATAAAAAAAAACAAGATTAGGTGGAGCATAAAGTGGATATTTTTAGTTCAGAGAAATTAACTGATTTACAACAGAAAGATGAAAAACTGAGGCAGAGGAAGGATCCGTGTATGTTCTTGAATAGTACTACCTGACAAGTGATGTCTTGGTGAGGAAATGGAGACAATTACAAATTCAGGTGGATGAGAAATGGGCAGAAATTCATCAAGGTGTACAATCAGTGGGGAACAGAAAGGAGGTGTTGTGGGTAGTACATGAATTACCAGTAGGAGGTCATTTAGGAGCAAGAAATTCTCACTCCAAAATACAAAATCATTTTTGCTTGCCTGGACTACATAAGGATGATGACTTTTGCAAGACATGTCATACTTACAGGTAATTGGAAAATCTCGCATGCTCCAAGTCATTGTAATCAAAGGGAGTTGCAGTGACTAGAGCTCACCTATAGTCATGATGCCAAAACCAGATGGTATCCAACGATTACGTGTGGAATATCGCAAAGTCAATGCAGTTATAAAGTCTGATTCATAATCTATTCCACATTTGGAAGACTGTATTGAGAAGACGGGCCAAACAACTTCTATTTTTAAGTTGGAGTTATTCAGAGGATAGTGGCAGGTATCCTTATCCGAAAGAAAAAGGGAAGTTTTGGCTCTTGTAACACAGAAAGAATTATACAATTTAAATTCATGCCATTTGGTATGAAAATACATAGCCACATTTCAGAGATTAAGCAATGAAGTCATTTCTGGAGTACGTAATTGTGTGGTACACATTGACAGTCTGGTGATTTTTACTCACAATTGAAAGAAGCATTTGCTGCATTTATCGGAATTATTCAATTGACTTTGGGAGGCAGGCTTGGCGATAAACTTGGCTGAGTGAATTTGCCAAAGCCCAAGCCAAGCTCCCGGGCCATGTTATTGGACATGTCCAAATTGCCTAAAGGAATGTGAAAACAAAGGTTATTGGGGAGTTTCCAACACTATCACTGAAGAAAGCAGTAGTATGGTTCCTGAAATTTACTGTGTTTTATCAGAAGTTCGTACCAAATTTAGCAGTGTGGCTGCTTCATTGACTGACTTATTGGAGAAGTGCAGCAACTTTCAGTGGATGGCAGACATTTTGAAGGCATTCTGCACTTGAAGTTGTGTTAACCACTGCCCCCGTATTAATCACGCTCAATTACACAAAGTCAATCAAGGTGGCTAGCAGTGTGAGTGATGTGGGCATCGGTGCTGCTCTAACAAGATGACGACAAGACAGAAAGATCTGTCTGGTATTTTTCCAGGAAATTGATGTTTCATCACAAAAAAAATTCACAATTGAGAAGGAGAACTCGAGCTTGGTGTTGGCGCTACAACATTTCAACATTTATATTGCCAATAATGTGTCTGAGACCATTGTATATTCTGATCATGACCCATTAAAGCTTTTGGGGAAATTTAAGGACAAAAATTCTAGACTTTTTTGGTGGAGCTCGTTATTAAAGACCATTCAAATTGAAAATTGTAGACGCGGCAGGATGAGTAAACATAATTGCCAACAGTTGTCACCCCTTGGATGAAGAAGGACAGAGCTGTTCTGTGACAGGATTGAGCGGACTAAAACAGAATGTAGCAGTCAATGTTTGCATGCTTAGAGTCAATGTAATTTCTATGCATTGTAATGTAGAAATAGAATCTGACTAAGGGATTTAAATTGAAGCCATCTTTGAATATTGATGGTTCATTTTTAAAGCAGCAGGTGCTGTCACCTTAAAAAGATTGTTTTTGTCCTTGGTTCTTTGAAGAGCGCTTGTAAGGCAGCGGACATGAAGAAGTCTAGGGAGTAACAGTTTAAGAATGGAAGCAAAGTTGGCCAGTTCTCCCAGTTCAGGTGGTTTCTAATTCTTTGAACACTAGCAGTTGCAAGATATTTTGAGTATTGGAAGTATTGCAAGCATGAGTAATAGATTCTTCTGAATTTCTTTGAAATCCCTCTCTGGATGGAGTTCCCTTCTGCCTGTAAGAATCTATGTTTGAATTTACCTTGTTGCCAAGGTGTATATTTATGGGATGCTATTTTGTTGGAACAGTTAATTAATTAAGTTGGTGTATCAGATTGGTTACAGTTTCCAAAAGTTAAGTTGCACAAAAGTCATTTTCTTTTGTTCATGTTTCAACTGTAATGTTGAAACAACTGTTGTTTTGCTTGAAGATAACGCAGTGTGAAGATGGAGAGACACAGCAGGCCAGACAGCGCCAGAGGAGCAGGAAAGTTGATGTTTCAGTTCAGGATGCTGATTTCCGAAGAAGGTTCCTGCCCCAAAACATCAACTTTCTTGCTCCTCTGATGCTGCCTGGCCTGCAGTATTCCTCAAGCTCGACACTGTGTTATCTCTGACTCAAGCATCTGCAGTTCTGGCTATCTCTCGCTTAAAGCTGAGTGGTTTGACCACTTGCATCACGCCTAGAACACTCACTTCGTTTTTCTTGTAAAGTAAGTGGAAGTTAGCATCTGGACTATCTTTAAAACTTTTGAGGGGGTCTGACCTGTTCCATAACACCTCAATATGCCAGAGTTTGCATATTCCCATCAAAATGATAGGGTCATGGATATACGTGATCATTCTTCAACTGTGGCTTGTTCAATAGTTTGGAATTCCACATCAATGTTACCTTACCTATGTCTTCACCATTTAAATAAGTCAGCTCGCATCACATTCGGCAGAATATTTTACATTTTGCAACAAATTCTATCATTATGAATGACACCTCCAGAGTATAATAATGATTTTCTTCAATATGTGTCAGACTATTTCTAAATTTGCTACTCCCAATGTGGAGATATAGTTGCTTATTTACAAATGGGTTGTAAGAAGATGAAATAAAATTACATCATTGTCTCGGGTAACACTTTATCCCTCCATTTTATAATGTTTATTTGTGTTCAGAATTAAATTTTCAATTCAGTTGCAATAAGTTAAAAAAAACAAAGAAGTATGATACAAAATAGGGGAAATGTTGGTTGAATTATGGCTGATCGAAAGAGAAGATATTCTTCATAGCTTCATAACCTGCTTCAGCTGATGAATGTTTGTTCTTCTGTTTCATCAGAATGTTTGATCTGCAGTAAAAGCCAACTGAGCATAAAGAATCTATGGAAGGAAACAAAGCATTACCATCATAGAAACCTAAGCATAGTCTTTGACTGTTCAATGTTTGGACGTGGCTCCCAGTTAATTTAGGTCACAGGGATGATTAAATCCATATTTGACATAATGGTTTATAATTATAGCCAAGGGGAGGCCACGGCCAATGTGGTGTCATTGCTGGACTGTTGATCCAGCGACCCAGATAACGTTGTGGGGACCACCTTTCGAAACCTGCTACGGCAGATGGTGGAATTTGAATTCAATAAAATATCTGGAATTAAGAATCTGATGATGGCCATGAATCCATTGTCAATTGTTGGAAAAACTCGTCTAATTCTCTAATATCCTTTAAGGAAGGAAACTGCCATCCTTACCTGGTCTGGTCTAAATGTGACTCCAGACCCACAGCAATGTGGTTTACTCATAACTGCCCTCTGGCAATAAATGGTGCCTCGCCAGAGATGCCCTTGTCCCATTAATGAGTGAAAAACAAAAGGAGCCTAAGGAAGAGTCATTAGTGGGATATTTCCAGATCACCATCACAAGATATAAAAGCAGAATCCCAGCTGTGTGGAAACAGGCTTTTTGGCTCAATAATCCCACACCAACTCTCAGAACATCACATCCAGGCCCAGCCTTCTCACCCACCCAATCTACACATTCCTGAACGCTACAGGCAATTTAGCATGACCAATCCAACTAGCCCCCACATCTTTGGACTGTGGAAGGAAACCAGAGCACCCAAAGGAAACCCACGCACACATGGGGAGAATGTGCAAACTCCACACAGTCACCCGAGAATGGAACCGAACGCAGGCCTCTGGTGCTGTGAGACAGCAATGGTAACCTCTGAGCCACTGTGTATCGTCTAAATTGTTATCCCTTCACTGAAGGTGTGCCATCTGATACTAGTCTCTCCTACTGGAGGAAATATCTTCGCCACTTCGACTGTATCTAGACCTCTCAGTACTCTGTAATTTTCAATAACATCTCTCCTCATCCCTCAAAACTTCGTAGAGCTAAGACCCAGAGTCCTCAATCCTCCTCGTAGGACCTTCATTACTGTAATCATTCTTACGAATGCCCTCGGGACTCCCACCAAGGTGAGCACATCCCTCCTTAGATATATACATATGCATCTTAAATATATGTGCCCGTCATACCTTTGTTAACGTGCTCCAGGCTGCCCCTCAGCCTCTGATGTTCATGCGAAGACAAATCAGGTTTGTACAATCTCTCCTCATATCTAATGCCCTCCAAATAAGGCAACACTTCTGAATACCATGCAGTTATCTTAAGGTTATGGCAAGTGACAAGCTATATTCCTTCAACACAAGTATCAGATAAAGCCTCTCTAACAAAAGAATTTAGCTATTGCCTGTTGACATTTGATTGCCAACTGTCGTGAATTCCCATTATCAACATCCCTGGGGTTACCACTGACCAGCAACTGAACTGAACTAACCATCTGTACCGTATTCTGACAAACACAGCAAGAGTAGGAATCCTGTGGGGTGTAATTCACTTCTGACCTCATAGTCCATGTCCGATAAGATACAAGTCAGCAGATTGATAGAATTCAGTCCCGTTGCCAGGATAATTGCAGCTCCAACAACACTCAAGAGCTTGAAGCCATACAGGACAGAGTAGCTGAGAATGCATCTTCAAACAATCACTTGATTGACCACAGAAGCAAAGTTATAGCAATGTACCATGTACAAAACACATTGATGACATTCATCAAGACCCCTCTGACAGGACCATATAAGACCATAACTTGGAGCTCTCTCCCTTGATGCATTGTACATATAGCTGCATCAAAATGATTGAGTGATTCAAGAAGGCAGTTCAGAACCAACCGCCCAAATGCCATGAATCTGCTGAAACCAGCGATGTAAATATTCACTGAATTAATATAACAGAAAGATTCACTTGTTTCAAATTATCAACTATTCATCACAATTAGCAAATACTGTTAGCTTTTTTGCACTTTGGATAAGCACATAAATCCTCTTTTTTTTAGTGCAATTTTAACCTTGTTATTATTCCATTTAATTGTCTTCCTGTAAACTAAAAATAAGTGGTTAGTTTAAACGTGTGGAAGTATATTTCCATGGGTTTCAGGTCCACCAATTTTTTTATTTGTGGGACATGGGCGTCGCTGGCTGGCTAGCATTTATTGACTGGTCCCTATCTTCCCTTGAAATGAATGGCTTTCTAGGCCATTTCAGTCGGTAACAAGAGTGAACTACACTGCTGAGGGTCTGGAGGTGCATGTGGGCTGGACGAGGTGAGGATGGCATGTTTCCTTCCCTAAGGACATTAGCAAGCAAGATGGATTTTTATGACAGTTGGTAATGGTTTCATTGTCATCAGTTCCACTTTGCAAATGAAAAGTCAATCTTTGCAATCATAGTTATCTGTGTTAAACATTGTGACATAGAAGCAGTGAAATGATAATACAGTTGTTAAGAAATGAAATCTTCTTGGTATTTACCTCCTGTTTTTCAAGTGAGTGAGTCTTCCAGTTACCTGACATAAACGGAAAAATCAACATTGTAAATGGTGCTAACTCATTTGATCAAATACTTAAAAAACAAAAACACAATAATACAGAAATGTGAATTTAAATGATGGAGGAATAGCAACATTTCCTACCAGACTGTCGATTCCTGTAGGTCCATGCAGTGGTGAAAGTAAAGGCCAAGAGAAGGGCAATCACTGCCACTGAACTTACAGAAAATGTTGTAAGACACTTGATAATTGAAGACTCTGAAGAAGAAAAATGAGCATTAAAAATGCTGCAAATTAAACTGCGATAATCTTGTGGAAAAATCAAGGATTACCAACAGCGTCAACTCAAAGTTGAAAAGGATGTCGATTCAACGTCAGTGTCAATGTTATACAAAACCATAACCACTTCAATTACAAATACTTTGCATTGCTCGATCCACTTCGAAATACATGCGTTAATCTAAATATAATAAAAAATTCAACCTGTCTCCTGGAACTGAAATCTTCCGAAGAAGCAATTTCCCATAACAAATTTAGAAACTGCCACCTACTCTTTATGTTTATCATTGGAATTTTCATCCGTGTTCTCACAATTCTTTTGCTGTTTACTCAGTGTCTTCTTACAAGACCTTATGACACAACAAATTAAGCATTTCTAGAATTCTATAGACATTACAACTTCATCAAGCTTTTAACAATCTAATCTACTGTGTTGTCAAGCATATCTCAATTAAATGTGTACAAAGTAGCATCAGATATAAATCTTCATTCAGTAGATTAAGCAGACCAAATGTATTCACGACACATTGTTATTGTGTGGTCAGATAAATGAAGCAATTTGGCAGCCTATTACTTAAATTATGAAGGGCAATAACATGAGGGGAGGTGATGGCCTGCTGGCATCGTCGCTGGGCTGTTAATGCAGAGACCCAGACAATGTGCTGGGGACCTGGGTTTGAATCCCACCACAGCAGATGGTGGAATTTGAATTCAATAAAAATCTGGAACTAAAGGTCTGATGTTGACTGTGAATACATTGTGGATTGTTGGGGAAAAACCCACCTGATTCACTAATGTCCTTTAGTTCTGATTTGGCTTATATGTGACTTCAGACCCACAGCAATATGGTTGATTGTTAGCTGCCCTCTGGGCAATTAGGAATGGGCAATAAATGCTGCCAAGCCAGTGACACCCTCATCCCATGAATGGGATTAGGGTTAGTAGATGGATGAACACATATCCTAAGAAGTGTAGAATTGCAATGCTTAGAAGCTTTAGCGAATTCGAAGAGACGATTTTTATAGACATTTACAGAACGATGAATAGATATGCAGTTGTTGCAACTAAAGATTAAATGTGCACCTGAGAAAGTGCAAATATGCTTTACTGCCCAAAGCTAGAACTGAAATATCTTATAAAACATAAAACTAATCGAAAACTCTGGGATATTTCCCCTCTCAAATAAGAAATAAAATATCTTTGTTCTGACAGGAATATTCTACCAGTGTAACTATTTGGCAGGATAGAATTCAAGAAAATGTTTTCACTTCGAAAGCCAAATAAATTGAGAACCTGGAAACATACCGGCATCAATAACACGTTGCTTGAGACTTAAGGAGACGGTTTTGTATTCATATCGCACATAGCAAATAGATTGAAAAGTCCCACGGAAATAATTAGAAGGGTTTCCGAAGAAAGTAAGCTGGGAGCTTCATTAAACATACATTGGCGAATGGAAATTGAAGACAAGGTAAATGGCCTTACAGCCATGAAGGACTTTGCGAAGAGACTGGAGTGGCAAAGGAACAATGACCATTACCTGTTAACTAAAGAAGCCTCTTTTTGGAATATTAATACAATTAAATAAAGTCGACTGACCATATCCGTGATGAACGAAAGTTGTGAACAGGAAATGGGCTTTCTATGCTTCAAATCCTAATCCTCTAATAATCAGATTGATGTTGAATTCACAATTATAGAGTGATTTTCTAGTTAAACAGTTGGATATAAACACGAGAAAAGCTACAGCGCACAACAGTGAGATGCAGGAAAGAGGAAAATGAGAAGGCGGCGTGCACAGAATGAAGGGGAGCAAGTCTTATCACAAAAGGGGTTTATGCTGACAATTAATTTTCACAAATAAAACATAATTATAAACGGATAGACCCAATAAATACCTTTTGCAAACGAGACACTTTTGCTGTTAAGAATTGCAGTTGAGTTGATTTGAAGTGAACAAACGCAGGAAGCCCCATAACTCAACGCACTTGCAGGGACTCTGATGTAACTTCTCACACTGTACGCCTCCGATGAGACTATTGCCTCAGAATCCGTCCAACTCTCGGCATCCCATGTGGAAATATTCCAGCGAATGTGAAGAACATCGGCCACGAAGTTATTCAGCAAACACACCAAGGTAACAGTTCCCGTGGAAACCGTTCCATTCAGCGGTGGAGTCAACAGAAATATGTCAGGATGACCTTATGGGGTTGGGAGGTAAATTGCAATTACTGTTCAGTTACAATCCTGGTTAAACATGATGAAGCGCGTAAAACAGCCTTTAATTCTTACCTGCTATGAGCAGTTTCGACCCATTTCCGAAGACAAAGGGCATTCTGCTCATTGGTCGAGCTGCACAGTAATACCGACCAGAATCATTTCTCTGCACATTTTGAATCACAAGGGTGTAAGTAGTTGATTCTTTGTTAATTTCCCCAGTAAATCTTTCGTTTGTTGGGACGTATTTCCTCACGATGTAGAGAAGTTGCAGATGTTCTCTCTGCTGCTGTTTGTACCAGTAGACAGCTGCCCTTGCCAAAGCGCCCGTGTGGCAATGCAGTTTGACACTATTTCCCACAGAGACATTCTGAACTGGCGGAGACTGCAAGAACAATGCTTCTGACACAATAGCTGGGAAAGCAAAACATAGCGCAAAAGTTAATGAGGTGTGGAGCTGGATGAACACAGCAGGCGCACAAAAGCTGACGTTTCGGGCCTAGACCCTTCAACAGAAAGGCACAAAAATTGTTATGGTGAAAAAACAAACTAAATTCTGTTCATTAATCAAACATTTGGTGTGAAGGAAAGAAGACTTTGTTATCATTAATGATCAATGAGACCACGTTGTAGTTCAAAGAAAGAAAGAAAGAAAGCGAGAAAGAAAGAGGACGAAAGAGAGCAAGAAAGAAACAGAGAAAAAAAAGAGGAAAGAGAAATTTCGTCCGCTTGGAACAATTTTTTAAAAAAAGGAAGTTCTTCATGATAATGTGATCTTCTTGAAGACAACTACTTAATATTCAATCAGTCCAATTGATGTTTGATCTGAGTTTGGATGTACCCTGTGGCCTGGAAATGAAAATGTCTAACCTGAGAAAATATGGACCAGCGTGCAGAGAATGAAGTTCATTGTCTAGCTACGTTTCATAGAGTGATCTTCGATTCGATGAATCATGCTGTTACATTGTAAGCTTGATCTGGTGATGCCACAAATTGCAAAACGCACCTTCGAAAATTATCGACTGCATTTCCAAAGAACTAAACGGAAACTATAAAAACAGGTAGCGGGTCGCTGTGGGCTTCCTGTTTACACGCTTAGTATTGACACACAGGTCTGTTTGTAAAGATCAAATGATCAGATTTCTGTTTCAAAATGTTAAAAGGCGTTTAGTGTAAAAGAATCGCACCACACCCAGTTAAACACACTTTATTAGATGCACTATTCATAATTGTGAGAGGATATGATGGGATTCAAATTCTTTTATTCATTCATAAATGTTGGCATCATAAACGAGGGAAGAATTTATTTCCCATTCCTAATTGACGAGAGGACAGTTAAGAGTCAATCACATTGCTGTGGACCTGGAGACATACGAATACCAGACAGGGCAATGAAAACAGCTTCTTTACATAAAGGAGATTCGTGAACTAGGTATGTCATTATTGAAATTGGTAATGATCACACGAACATCATTAGAGCCTTAATGCGGACTTTTTCTTCGTATTGTATACTAATTCCACCATCTGCCATGGTGGAATTTTGATTCAGGTTCCCAAAACATTACCCGGTCTCTGGATGAACAAACTAGCGATGATATCACTAGGCATTCTTCTTCAGTTGAAAACATAGCCATTTATAGAAAGGTACAAACAAAGCCTTATCAGACTATAAAATCCATCGAACAATTTTCATTGAATGTGTGTGCAAATCTTATTTTTAATTTCAGACCTGCTGTTACTACTCATTGGCTGTCAATTGTCCCTTAGCGAAAAGTGCTTGCATTTCTAAGGCAAAAGGTCACATGGCAAAATGCCTTTGTAGAGTTTGCTGTGTTGCACTTGGATCACACGGTGTGAAAATGGAGCTATTATATTGACCAAGGTACAATTAAATGGTAGTTTTCTCCTAATGCTACTGAGTCTGATAGAAAATAAAAAGGGTGTGATAAAAATTTGGAAAATTTCTGAAAGATCTATGATAGAAGTGACATTAGACTCATTGGCATTAGGTGAAATATATTCCTGGACTTCTTAACTCAGAGTTAATGACAGAGCCGCTGCAGTACAAGAGCCCTTCATCATAGCAATATAAAAGTTAGTTATGGAGAATTATCTACACTATTTATTATTTATCTACACTAAATTGTGTTGATTTAATAACACACAAATTTACAATATTCCTTCCAATCATAGACTTGTTCAAATTAACTAACCAAAAGAAATAAAAAAAAAACTAGATTGCAACAACTACTTGAACTGATGTGATACTTTAAAGGAGGGTGCAAATTTTTTTTGTCTACCCAACTGTTTTTCTCTCTCTTTTGGCTCCATATTCACCCATCCTATGCTTCTCCCCCTCCCGTAGCACATCTTCAGCATATATACCAACCTTTTCCTAACTACAGACTCTTCTAAAGAAGGGACACTGAACCTGAAACATTAGCCTGTGCTTTTTCACAACTGATCCTGCCAGATGTGCTCAGTTTTTGTTTTTGTTTCTGATTTACAGCATCCGGGCTGCTTTGATTTTTTTCTTGTTTGTGGTTTTGCTCACTGACATACCGCATCCAGATATGCCCGTGTTGAAGAGTTCCTGCTCCTCTCTCTGACAAGGTTTCCATTCTAATGTTTCTTTCTTGTTTAGCATCATTACTTCCATCGTTGTTGTGGTTTTTGACAAGGTATTTGCCAAAAATCACTTCTGCGGGCACATCATATTCACCAGTGACTGTCACTTGCTTGGCCTTAGCCCGTGTGGATCCAAACTCAAGTTTCATTCTTTGTGTTTTGAATCCATCCAGTGTCGTGATGCACAATGGTTATCAGACAGCTGCACTCTCTGCATCCTGAGATCCACACTCAGTGCCATGCATTGCAATGTACACACTCTTGACCACTCTCTCCATCAACACCATTTCACACGGCTTCAGAGCTACCTGCCAGTCACCCACCACACCTCCACCTCCCCTCCCACCTGTTACACCTTATCCTCTGGTTCAAATGATGCTCTGAGAAGAAACTGTATCTTTTTCTTTCAGACGTCAGGAAACACAAGGTGCAACAATTTAGAGAAAGCCTCTCCCCTCTGGAACCATCCTCTTTCTCCATCCCTCTGACTGTATTCCCTCTCTTAGTCCCAATTCCTGCAATGTATTTGCTGTCCCTTCCTAACTTCCACTCTCTGACACTGAATGGTCTGTTCTCAGCACGTAATTTTGTCGCTCTGTGCCCCACCGTAATGTATTTTGGCACGATAGAACATTGAAGTCTTTTTCAATTGTCTTCACCCCCACAGCCATTTCTTTGGACAAGAGTCCTCTCTCTGTCCCACAGCCCCCTTCACCAAAATCTAACAATCTATCTTCACTGGGACCCGTCCCTCTGGCCTTCCACCTGCACTCAACCTGTTCATGAAGAACTTCGACGTGACACTGGTCTCCTGAATTATTCTGTTTGCTTCCCCAGTTCCAACTGATTTTCCTTCGAACCGTTTGACAATGCTGACACTTTTAAAAAGTTATTTTGTCCTGGATTTTTTGAAGGAAAGTCATAAAGGAAGAGGTGCGGTTGTTGTTGGAGACCCAGTCTGAATCAACAGATTTTTTTTAAAAACAGGTTAGCAAGTGGAAGGGGAGTGGCCAGTTCAGATTCCTATCTGATGTTCACTGAAACCTCTCTGGTATGTTGTTCCCTCCCGGATTGGAATCCTGCCTGTAAGAATGTGTGGTTGAAATTGTCTTTTTGCCAAGGGGTGTGTTTATATTGGAACACCTAATTAGTTAAATTACTGTATCGAGTATTCGGTTCAGTTTTCCAGTAATTAAGTTATTCTAAATTCTCCTTTTGTCTGCTTGTGTTTTAACTGTAGTGCTTGAATACATTGAGTTTTGTGCTGAACTGAGTGATTTGACCAGTTACACCACACCTCGAACACAAATGCCACATCTATGTTTAAAATAAGAAAAAGTTAAAGTCTAGGTTACCTTCTTCAAATATTTTGAGGGTGTCTGGCCTGGTCCAAAATAACTGACTGCACTCTGTTCTGTCAGATTCAACCCTGACTTTGTAATCAAGCTTATGACTAGGGTGGTGCTTGCGAACTGAACTCTACATTGAGGAGGTTGTGTGCAAGCTCTCAGATACCTCCTCCTACCTTCCTCTGGTCCATGGCCCCACAATGGAACACCAGGGTCTTGTGTCCATCATGATCATTAATCTCTTTTCATCTGTTGATGTACATCAACCCTCCCACCCAACTGCCTCCAAGCCCATAGCTCCCCCATCCTGCTGCTACCCCCTTCCCAAAATCTGTGAGAATGTCTGCACAGATCCATTGCTTTGATTTGGTCCCATCACACAGAACTCATCTTTTCTGACCTGGATATGACTTTTTGTTTTCCCTTCCCACTTACATCTGCACTTCTTCTGATGCTTTACACCACTTTCAAAATTTCCAGTTCTTTGGCTCCAACTGCATCTCTACCATGGACATGAAATCCATTTGCAAGTCCCTTTTCCATCAGGATGGTCTCAAGTCTGTCTGCTTCTTCCTGCAAAAACGGCCTGAACTGTTCTCATTCTTGCCTGCCGTCCTCTGACTGGCTGCTCTTGTCCTCACTTTGAACAACTTCTTCTTTAACTCTTCTCATTTTCTTTAGGTCAAGGGCATGGCCATGGGCTCAGTTACACTTATCCCTTAGTGGGGTAGGTGGCAATATCTTTGAACTGGTCCTTCTCTACTCCATAGTCATACCACTTTCTCCAGTCTCTCGCTGAGAATTGGATAATTGATCAATTTCACTTACAATTTCCATCCTGTTCTCACCTTCACCTGGCCCATCTATGACTCCTCACTCCCCTTCCTCGACGTCCCTGTTTCCATTTCTAGGTATAGGCTGGCCAGCAATATCCACTACAAACTCACCTACTTCCACAATTACCCTGAATTGACATCCTCACATCTTGCTTCCTGTGAAGACTTTATTACATTCTCCCAGTTCTTCTGTCCTAATTGCACCTGTTTCAATGATGCCAAGTTCTGACAAATTGAGCTCAGAAATGTCTGCCATTTTCCATAACCAAAAGTTCCCCACCACCATAGTTGCCGGGGCCCTCAGCCATGTCCGATATGTCTCTTACACTTTAGTCCTTACCCTCTCTTCTTCCTCCTACAGCAGGGATGAGGCTCCTGGTCCTTATTTATCATCTCACCAGCATCCTTATCGAAAGGATCATTAGAAGCCATTTCCTCCATCCCCAGTCAGATGCCAACACCATACACATATTCCCCTCAATTATCAGCCTTCCGCAGGGACCTTCCCCTCCATAAATTCCATACCACCACTGATATCTCCAAAACAGCTGTTCAACAATTTACAGAAGCAAGTATAGAATAATTGAATCATTGAATTTTAAAGGACAAGATGTCATCACTTTCAAATCTATTGACAGATTCCTTTTGAAATATACAATAGAATCTGCAGCGGCCCCTCTCCCAGGCAATGTATTTCAAATTTTAACACCTCTCTGAGTAAAGAAGCTCCTCTTAATCTCAGACCCTTGATATCTTGTTGACAGCCTTGGAAATGTGACCTCAGTTCCTAACATTTCGATGAATGGAAACACAAGATGTGTTGTAGTGTCATTGTAACTTGTAGCACAGAAACCAATCTTTTGGTCTAAAGAGCCCATGCTGACCATTATCCCAAATTATTTTAATCCCACCTGCCTGTGCTTGGCCTGTATACTTCCTGTTTGTGGACTTATCTAAATATGTTTTAAATATCATAACTGTACCAACAACTCCACTTCCTTGGAGGTTCATTCCGCTCATGAATCGCTGCTCGTGTCAAAAAAAATAATTGCCCAGCATTTCTTTTTTAATCTTTCTCTTCTTACCTTAAAATATGCCACCTTATCTTGAAATCCCCCCACCCTAGGGAAAATACACCTACCACTCATTATCTATCGTTATCTATGCCACTCGTTATTTTATAAACATCTACGTGGTTACCTCGCAACCTCCTACGTGACAGTAAATGAAGTCCCAGTATTTCCAGCCTCTCCTTATCGCTGAAGCACTTAATTCCCGGCAATATCCTGGGAAAGCTCTTCTGAGCCCTTTCCAGCTTAATAAAACCCTTCCTGTGACAGAGACTACAACTGAACACAATACTTCAGAAGGGGCCTCATTGTTGTCCTACACAACCTCAACATGATGTCCCAAATCCCCTGCTGAAAGGCCTGGGCAATAAAGGGAAGCATGCCAAATGCCTTCTTCACCATTCTATTAATATGTGATGCAAGCTTCAAAGATTTATGTACCTGTATATATAGGCCTTTTTTCCCTATGACACTGCAGACGCCCCTATTTTTAATCACATGAGAATTGGATAAATAGTATCCGAGTGTGGTTTCAAACATTATCAAATTTTACCTGCTTGATCTTTCTTACAAAAAAAAATAGATATTTCTGAAATGTAACTTGCTAGCTTGTTCTCTTTTCTTCCTTTAAAATTATTCCAAATGCAAAATTGACGACAACAGATTTGAGGGTTTCTTTCCAATACAGATTCAGCAGTGATGGTCGGCTGGCTGGTTTTCAGTGTTGGTTATTTATTTTCCTTTTCAGTAATATGTTCCATTTTATTCTGATACAACTTTTTAACAACCTAGCCTGTTCCATTAGCATTTGTTTCAAATTAAAATTTCAATATTTACATTTATTTGACCTTGGAAATTCAGCTGAATTCTCATTTCCATGCTTAAACTGGAAACTTGTATCAATTAAATTGTTCAATTCCATTTCCAGAAACAATTATGTCCAAGCTCAAAATAATATGCCGGCCATTTGGATTGAGATGGGGACAATTTTATTTTCTGTCAGCTCCTTGAGAATATTTTTCATTCTATACTTCAGAGGCTAGGGTTGTCCGGTTGATGATTGTTTTCCAGACATACATGCCAGGATTTTTGTACATTACGGGAATTGAGTGAAATCCAGGATAGTGGTGAAAGCTATCACATCCCAGGTAAAAGATGGAGATTGTATGGTCTGTTGGGATGGGTGGGAGATAACAGCTTCGCTGGTAGGTATGCTGGTAGCATCTTGTCAATTTAGGTTTGCTTTTGGTTGGAGTGGGGTATTTTTGAATTCGCCTGCTGTCGAATGGGGTAGAGTTTGGCTGCAAACTGGGCAATTTGTCAGGGGACACTGTGGAGAAAAGGTGTGGCCAGTTCAATCTGATGGAAAGGGCATTCATGCTCAGTGGACTTTCAGTCATGGATGTTGGGGTGGGGACAGTAATGGCTCAGATTGCAGGAGTTGTTGCTGCCAGGAGGTGAAAGGATGTTTCCATGGTGGTTGGTTGCAGCTGGAAGGTTTTGCAGGGGGAAGGGGATGTCAGAGCAGGTTCTAAGGATTATAAAGAATGGAAAGAACATGTTGTTGATATGCATGATGCAGGCATGTGGCAAGATTGTTAGTCATTCATGAGTTGTTATCCCCTGAGAAAAAGAACAGGAAATGACATCACCAACCCAAGGAAACCTAACCAGATAAATAGAAAGCGGGACATAACACCAGCGCTTCGTCGGAGGCTCACTGATGATGTTACCTAGAATGGTGACGAAACGTCTGAAAACTAACCTTCCAGCTCAGCGAGCAAACTCACATCCAGAACCTCAACCTGAGCTACAAATCTTCTCAAAGCTCGCCATGAGTTAAGTTAGGTACAATACATTCTAATGCTTTTAAACCTTCGTTCAAGAAATGGGGACTTTGCTGGCTATGCCAATATTTATTTCACATCCCTATTTGTCCAGAGGACAGTTAAGCATCAACATATTACTGTGGGTCTGGGGTCATTTGGAGCCCAGGGCAGACAAGAACTGCAGCTTCCATCCATAATGCATATAAATGAATCAGTTAGGTTTCTCCTGACAGTGTGCAATGCTTCCATGCTCATAATTAGACCCTTAATTACAGATTCATGTTTAATTCAAACTTCACCACTTGTATAGAGAAATACGTATCTTGTAGCCCAGAAGATCTGAGGAATTGATGACCCACTGGTATTCCTGCTGGACTATTAACCTAGTGACTCAATATCTGGAAACCCCATTTTGAATTCAACAATGGTAGATGATGGAATTTGAATTCAATAAAAAATCCAGAATTACGAATCCATGAAATCATCTGCGGTTGGAATATCAGGTCTGGCTCACAAATGTCCTTCAGGGAAGGGAATCCATCATCCTCACTGGTCTGGCCTATATTTAACTCCAAACCCTCAACAACGTGATTGAGTCTCAGTTTATCTCTGAAATAGCCTAGTAAGTCACACAGTAATAACAGTTACTGCAAAATTGCAACAACAGAGTGAAACTGGACAGACTACCTAGCACAGACATAGACACCAGAACTGACAATGGCAGAAAGTCCCTTGTCGATGCTAAAAGGTCCTGTTCACTTACACCCTGGACCTGGTGCCAAAATTGGGACAGCTGTATGACAGAGTAGTTAGGTAACATCTTACATGATCATAAAAATGGAATCAGACCTCACAGACAAGGGCAGACCCAGCAAAAATGTGGCCCAGTGGTATACATTCAGGGCACAGCTTGCAAGTTTGAAACAAGAAAAGACTAATTTCTACAAGAATCCACCCGTGCTTTTTGCATCAACATTTCATTTAGTCTTATTTTTGTTGAGATATTCACGCACCTCATGAAAACCACAAACCGTTTTTGTTTCAAAACGTCTGTCCTTCCCGAAACTGTTCATTGATTCATACCTGCTTTACGATATGATCATCCTCACAAAGCTGCAATCATAAATACGAGCACAAAACTCCACAATTCTTGCTCTTTTTGATTTGATCTTCCAGGTCTGAATGCCATGTTAACTCACGTTGCTATGTCAAATGTAGAAACAAGGGTTTTCTGTGTTTCTAAAAGTTGACATGGTTTGATTTCGATGAATATTTCACCTTTCAGAAAACATATCATTTTCCAGCACGGTCAATTATTTTGAGAAGCATTTGCAGATGGAAGAAATGTGAACAGAATTGAATTTTTGTCACATTCCAGCTGGGCATGGTCAGAGAGGAGAGTTCCCTCTGAAGTGAAAGACAGCCAAAGTGAATTGAAGCTGAGGACCAGGGGTCCAGCACCAAAGAAATCTCAGGGAGACCATACGTACATTAGTTGGTAATAGCTATGAATTTCGCTGTCCATTAAAAGTTACTTTCAGATTAAAAATAAATTGGGGAGTTATTTACAGGTTGCAAGCTAAAAGAACAGGAGGAAAAATAATTTAAAAATATAATGTAAACAAATGGAGATGCAGGGCTGGGCAATGTGCTGTACTTTCATGTTGTAGGAGCTGATGGATTTCATTGTGGTTTATGGTGACCTGATCTGGAGTAAGTGTTGGTTGTTTGCTGGAGTCCGAGCTTCAAACACTGCAACACCTCAGGGAGGGAGAGAGTTACCTGGGCACTGTGTTTCAGGAGACAATCATACTCCTTGAATAAATTAACTCATATTCCATCTGTGGTGTGAGACATGAGGGTGTAACTACGAGCGAGGTGGGAAGAGGGATCCAAAAGATACTGCTAAAGGAGACTCAGCCCTTGAGCTTGTCCAACAGGTTCCAGATTGTCATTCCCTGTGTGGAGAACAGCGAGGCTTGCAGGGATGAAGAGCAAACTGACCATAACATTGGTGCATTGGGAGTTATTCAAAATGTGTGAGAAAAGACAAATGCAGTTGTAATTGGAGAGAGTGTAATCTGGGATAGACACTGTCCTCTGTGGCCAGGATGGAGAGTCCCGAAGGCAGCGGTTCCTGCTTGATGCTTCTGTTCAGGATATCTTATCTGGACTGCTGAGTGGGATGAGAATGATCCACTTGTCTTGGTCCTCGTAAATTCCAACAATAGAAGTAGAAAGATGAAAGAGGTCTGTTGGAAAAATTTGAGCAGCTCGGGGCCGAATTAAAAAGGAGAACTAAAAAAGTAATAATCTGAGAAATACTACCTGAGTCACATGCTATTTGGTGTAGGATCAATAAAAATCAAAGAGACAAACATGTAGCTGAAAGATTGATGAGGGAGAAAAAGATTTGAATTTATGGGATATCGGTAGCAGTACTTGCGAAGGAGAAAGCTCATCCGATGGGACAGCTCCACATTAACGATTCTCAGGTTAGAGTTCTGGTGAATCACATTATTATGGCTATTGATAGGGTTTTAAATAAAGTGGTAGGGTGTGGTGTTGTGGGTTTGATTGCATGGAAAACCATAGAAAATGTAAGCAGGGCTCAGAAGCAGTTGTTCAAGTTAGGACATAGAGGAAAGACACAGCCAGGAAAGCAGATAAGAAAGCAACCATAAGAAGGTGCACGGTTGCTGTGATGCAGGTTGGAGGGTCTGGCTACCATGGGCTCCGGGCTGGGATCTAAATATCCAAGAATATGCATCATATCAGAATGACAGCCAGATAAGTGGAGATGCCTTGTCAGTAAGAAAAGAGGTTAAATCAATAGCAAACAGGGATGTAGGGTTGGAAGGTGTAAAATATTCTTGGTTGAGTTGAGGAACCACAAAGGACAAAAAAACTGTGATGAGATTTTCATACAAGCCTCATTGCAGTAATCAGGATATGGGACGTAAAATAAGCTGGGAGTTAGAAAAAGCGTGCAAGAAAACTATTGCATTTATTATTGGAGTTTGCAATGTGCAGGTGGACTGGAAAAATCAAATTGGTAACATAGAAGACTCGATTAGGGACATATTTGAAGGATCACCTCAAGGCCAGTGACTATAATATGATAGAATTCACCCTATAGTTTGAGAGGGAGTTCGTTGAATCAGATGCCCAACTATTACTATTGAGTAAAATTAACTGCAAAGACATAAGTGAAGAGTTAGCCAGAGTTTTCTGGAAAGAGTGACCGGCAGGAAAGACTGTGGAGTAGTATTGGCAGGGGTTTCTGAGTGCAATTCCGAGGCACAGCAGAAATTAATCCCAAGGAAGAAGAAATATTATAATGGGAGGCCGAAGCAAGCATGACTAAACAGAGAAGTCAGAGGCAGCAAAAAAAAAGCAAAAAAAAAGGCACACATTGTGGTAAAGATTAGTTGGAAGCCGTAGGGTTGGCATGGTTTTAAACATCTGTAGAGGTCAATGAAAAAGCATTCAGAAAAGGAGGGAGAAGATAAAAATATGAGAATAAACCAACTAGTAATATGGAAGAAGTGTGTAAGAGGTTTAAAAATAACATACAAAAGGTAAATCAGAGAGGAGAGTAGACTACTGGAAAATGAGGTTGGAGAAGCCATAATGGAGACAAAAGAAATGGTGGAGGAATTGAACAGATACTTTGCACCAGCGTTTACTATGAAAGATACCAGTACATTCCAGAACTTCAAGACAGCCAAGGTTCAGAGTTGACCGCAATGGCTGGCCATAAATTGGGAAGCTAAAAGAACGGAGAAGGTGGGCAAATTCCTTGTGCCAGATAGACTACACTCCAGGGATCTGAAGGAGATTGCTGAGGCATTGGTGGTGATCTTTCAGTAAGCACTGGAGAAAGGGAGCATGTCTGAAGACTCTAAAATAGCTAATGTAACTCTCCTGTTTAAGATGGGTGGGAAACATGATTTTCGAGTTCACTATTATGAATGAGATTGTCGAATACTTGGAATTGTGTGTTAAAAATAGGTCTGACTCAGCTTGGCTTCATCAAGGGTTCACAAATCTGCCACAATTTCGTGAAGAGGTATCGAGCTGTTGAGACAAAAGACAGCAGTGGGCATGGTCAATTTTCATCTCCAGGGGCATCTGACAAGGTGTCACATGGGTGGCTGCTAGGTAAGGTAAGTGTGCATGTTGTTGGGGGCAAGGTACTAACAGAGAGAGGAATGGCTGACTGGCAAAAGGCAGAGATTGGGATAAAGGAGTCTTTTTCAGGATGGCAGCTGGTGACCCGTGGACATCAATGGAGTTTGAGTTCGGACTACAATATATATTCATGTTATACATTAATGATCTGAAGGAACTGAAGACAGTCGCTAAGTTCATAGATGACACAGAGATAGGTGGAGGAGTGTTGAGGAAACCAGGAGGCTCAAGAAAGACTTTCACAGGTTTGGAGAGTAGGAAAAGAAGTAGCAGATGGAATGTAATTTGGAAAATAAAATGAGAGACTGTGCACTTTGGTAGGAAACATAAAGTGCAGATTATGTTCTAAATATGGAAAGGTTTTGCAAATCGGAAGTACAAAGGGACTTTAGAATCCAATTTCAGATTTCTCTTAAGGTTAACATGCAGGCTCAGTTGGAAGTTAGGAATGCAAAAACAATGTTTGCATTCATTTTGAGAGGACGAGAATGAAAGAGTAGGGATGTACTGATAAACCAGTGTAAGACTCTGGTTGGACCACATTTGGAGTATTATGTGAAGTCTTTGGCCGCATATCGACGGAAAGAAGTGCTGGCATTGGAGGGAGTCCAGAAAAAATTTGAAAGAGTGATTCAGTGATGAAAGCTTGTCATACATGGAGTGTTTGAGGACTCTGAATCTGTCGTCAATGGAGTTTGGATGGATGAAGGGATTGGGTCTCATTGAAACTTATAAAATATTCATAGGCCTGGATAGAGTGGAGGTGGAACAGGTATTCCCACAATTTGGAGAGCTAGGAACAGAGCACATTGCTTCAGAGTGAAGGGATGATCCATTAAAACAAAGATGAGGTGAAATTTCTTCAGCCAGAGGGCGGTGAGTCTGTGGGATTCATTGCCACTGAAGGCTACGGAGATCAAATATTTGAGTGTCTTGAAGACAGAGATAGATGGTTCTTGGTTATTCAGAGGATTAAATGCTTTTGAGTCACAGAATCATAGAGCATGGCTGGAGGAGCTTCAGTTCAATTCATCCATGGTGACCACAGTTCCAAAACTGAATTAGTCCCACTTGCCTACCTTTGACCTATGTCCCTGTAAACCTTTCTTATTCAAGTACCTGTTCAAATGGCTTTTAGGTGTTGTAACTTGACCTGAATCTGCGACATCCCCTGGCAGTTCATTCCACATAGGTGCTAGTGAGTTTTGAGAAGATTTGTAGCTCAGGTTGAGGTTCTGGATGTGAATTTGCTCGCTGAGCTGGAAGGTTAGTTTTCAGACGTTTCATCACCGTTCTAGGTAACATCATCAGTGAGCCTCCGATGAGGCGCTGGTGTTACGTCCCGCTTTCTATTTATCTGGTTAGGTTTCCTTGGGTTGGTGATGTCATTTCCTGCGTTGGTGATGTCATTTCCTGTTCTTTTTCTCAGGGGATGGTAGATTGGCTCCAAATCAATGTGCTTGTTGATGGAGTTCTGGTTGGAATGCCATGCTTCTAGGAATTTTCGTGCGTGTCTCTGTTTGGCTTGTCCTAGGATGGATGTGTTGTCCCAATCAAAGTGGTGTCCTTCCTCATCTGTATGTAAGGATATGAGTGATAGTGGGTCTTGTCATTTTGTGGCTAGTTGATGTTCATGTATCCTGGTATTTTTTTTTCATGTTGTTTTGCGGCTAGTTGATGTTCATGTATCCTGGTATTTTTTTTTATCCATGTATCTTTTCCACCCTCCAAGCTATTAATATATATTGTTAATCCTTGTGGTCCCAGCACTGATTCCTGTGGAAACTACTGGCCACAGGCTGCCATCCTGAAAAAGAACACCTCATCTCCACCCGCTGTTTCTTCCCCAAGAGGCAATTCTCTATTCATGCCGATACATTGCATTCACCATTGTGAGCTGTTACCATATGACTTAAAATTTTCTGAGTTACCTCGAAGAACGTCTCCTGGAGATCCAAGTCCAACACATATACAGTTTCTCTTCTGTGCACTCTGCTTGAGCCTTTCTCAAAAGATTGTAATAAACTAATCAGATACATTTTCTCTTGCATGAAACAATGCGGACTCTGCTAGATTAGGTTATGATTTACCAAATATCCTACTTTACTTCCTCAAAAATTGATTACTTTTCAAACGATAGATGTTTGGCTAATTGGCCTGGAGATGCCTGCTTTTGAACTGACTCCATTTTTTAAATAGGAGTGCCGCATTGGTAATTTCCTAATTCTCTGGACCTTCTTCACAGAATTCCACAGATTTGTAACTCTCTAATTGAAGAAATTGTTTCTTATCTTTGTCTTAAATGTGCAAACCTTTGTCCTTAGATTATATCCTCTTGCCTTAACAGTGTCCTACTATGTCCAACTCTATCAAGCCTTGGAGAATCTTGTTTCAATAAGGTTGCCTCGCTTTCTTCGAAATTTCAACAAATGCTGGCCAAATCTGTCCAACCTCTCCTCATAACACAGCATGCATGCATGACAGCAGTTCGGTGAACCGTATTTGAACTGATTCCATTGCAAGTAGGTCCTTTTTTTCAGATAATTGCCTCAAAACTATATACAGTGTTTCAATTGTGCTTGGACGAGTATCTTGTAAAGCTCTAGCAAATCCTCCTTATATTCTTTACCATTCCCTTTGAAATAAAGGTTAATATTCAATTTGCCTTTCCTGTTATATGCTGAACATTGATACTAGCAAAGTTATCGACGAAGACTCGTAAATCCTTCTGTCTTAACTTTAGTCAGTCTTTCTCCATTTAGGAAATATTCAGCTCCCTTATTCTTCCTGCAAATGCAAATTCAAATTGTGGCCCCAACACTGATTCCTGCTGCACACCACAGTTTGTCAATCTAAAAATAATTCCCTTACCCCAAAGTTATGCCATGTTCATCAAGCTTCAGAATAGAATTCTCAAATATAAGGGTAATTAGTGTCAGGAATTTTATTTATGATTCTCTCAAGTCTGTAACAAATACTTAAGGATCCTGCATCATGGTACCCTGTATCTAAGATGGTGCCAAGAGACGACATTTCAAATTCCCAAATAAGACATATTCCCATTGAATGATTTCCCCTATAAGGCAGAAATGAAAAGTCATTTCAATTCTTACTGGCTTGTTTCTCTTTGGAAAAGACTACCAGGAGAATAATGGAAGCTACATATTTGAGTATAATCTGTCCTGTGTCAGATAGATACAAAACAAGAGAAAGTGATGAAACATCTGTCGGGAGAAAGCAGATTTATCTTTTCGAGTTCAGTAACTTTCTCAGAATTATGATAGAGTCACTGGATTTGATTCATTCATTTCCAGCATCCTAATTTCTTTGTGCTTATTTTGAGTTTGACAGATGCTTGATTTATAAGACAAAGAAGGATCATGGGGTGGAAGTTAGGAAACAGCAATAAGGCCACAAACATGGCAGGTGTTGAATGGCAGAACAGCTTCATTGATCCTTTATTACAGCCACTGTTCAAACATTGAAGCAAGAGATGAATTTCATAATGAGGTGAGAGTGACAGCGCTTGGCATCAATGTCACATTGACTAACGCTGGCATCAACAATCATGGGAAAGTGGAATGAACGGATATCAGAGGGCAAATTTCCCACTAAGAGTCACACCTGACATATGAAATGTTATTTGTGATTGTTGGAGATCAGCCATGTCAGCTCCAGGACATCTCTCATGTGTTCTGCGTGGTAGTGTTCCTGCAACCGCAGGAAGTGCTACACCTGCCCCTACACCTCCCCCATCACCCCCATCCCAGGCCCCAAGAAAATCTTCAACATTAGACAGATGTTCACCTGCACATATGCTAACGTGGTATATTGTATCCGCTGTTCCTGATCTAGCCTCCTCTACATGTGTAACACCTATACTCAGTTCGCAATAAATGACAATACCTCTCAGTCATGAACCACTTCAACTCCTCCTCCCACTCCTTGGACGACATGTCCATCCTGGGCCTCTTCCAATCCCATAATGATGCCACCCAAAGGCTGAAAAAGCAGCATCTCATATTCTGCTTGTGAACCCTGCAGCCCAATGGTCTCAATGTGGACTTCACAAGCTTCAAAATGTCCCTACCCTGACCTCCTCCCAAGACCAGCCCAGCTCGTCCCCACCTCTGTGACCTGTCCATCTTTCTTCCGCCTAGCCACTCCTCCCACCTCGCTGACCAACCCGCACTCCCACTTCCTACCAACTGGCCTCATCGCTGGCTCCTTGATCTGCCCATGTTCTCTCTTACCTACCCGCTCCACCCTCCCTACTGGCCAACCCCCATCCCAACTATTCCCTGCCTCCTTGACCTGTCTGTCATCTCTCTACCTGTCTGCTCCTCTATCCACCTTCTATCATCGCCTCCCTATCTCTCTATTTATTTCAGACTCCCCTTCCCCTCCCACATTTCTGAAGAAGGGTCCAGACCCGAAATGTCAGCCTTCCTGCTCCTCTGATGCTGTCTGACCTGCTGTGTTCATCCAGCTCCACACCTTGTTATCTCAGAAATGTCATCAAATCTGCTTTTGACCAAATCTGATACGGAGGAGCTAAACTGAAATTGTAATGTTTGGAGTCGAGCAGAATAAAGTCCTGAAGCTGGTTTCATATCAAGAACTCTGGAATACTGCAGTTGCTGTCTTGAACCAGTCATCAATGACAACAGTATTCTTGCATGGGTTAAGTAGGATTGTGCCCTTAGTGCCGTTATTTTAAGGTTCTTAACAATTATCTTTGTTCATTAGAATACTATCCATCCAGTAACCCCCTTGCTCTTCAAAGTCATTTCAAAACATGGTAGTTATATTTCTGGGCGATGGAGAAAGGACTGCTTCTTAACTGATTGAGCACTGGTTGAATGACAAGGTGGTCAACTATAGTATAGACAATGCAAGTTGTCGGATTGGCATTTGAATTAGACTTCCTTCGGCAGAATTTCAGCAGTGTATCTAAAACATGCACTCCAAAATCTCGCCAAGATGATTCAGTAAAAGTTCCCAAAGCACAATTGATGATGAAAACGATGAAGCTAACAGAAACTGACTCTGTAGACATATCATTCTTGAACTGCCTATATTAGCCCTGATGAGCAATGCCATTCCCCTGCCTCGTTTTCCACCCTCCATCTTTCTTTTAAAGCATCTAAATCCCAAAACTTCCAACGACCACTCCTCCCCCTGAGTTACCCAAGTGTTTGTAATGGCGACAACACTGTAGTTCCAAGTTCCCACCCATACTCGAACTCATCCGCCTTATTTCTGATACTTCTAGCATTGAAGTGTACACACCTCAAACTACCTCTGTGTCCACAATTACGCTCCTTCGACCGCGTTTCTTTATAAACAACCTCACTCCCGGTTGTGTCTGTTGGAATGCTGAATACCTCATCCTCTGAATTACAAATCCGGTTCCCCACCCCCTGCCAATCTAGTTTAAACCGTCCCGTACAGCTCGAGCAAACCTCCCTCTCAGGATATTTGTGTCCTTCCGGTTCAGGTGCAACCCATCCTCACTGTACAGGCCACACCTTCCCCAGAATGTGCTCCATTACCCACATAATGGAAGCCCTCCCTCTTACACCAGCCCTGTAGCCACGTGCTTAGCTGCACTCTCTCTCTATTTCTTACCTCATGGCACTGGTATGAGAGGTAGCTACCCTGTTTGTCCTGGACTTCAGCTTCCAAACTAACTCTCTGTACTCGTTTTTCACATTCTCAGTCCTTTTTCTATCCATGTCATTGGTACCGATGTGTACCATGACTGCTGATTGCTCACCCTCCCACTTAAGGATCTTGAAGACATGATCCGAGACATATCGGACCCTGGCACCCGGGAGGCAACATGTCATCGTTCATGTCAACAGATCTGCTTGTCTGTGCCTCTTACTGTTCAATCCCCCACTACAATTACTCTCCTATTCTCACCCATTCCCTTCTGTGCCACAGGGTCAGGCTCAGTGCCAGAGACCTGTCCGCTATGGCCTTCCCCTGGCAGGTTGTCCCCCACAACAATATCCAAAACGCTATCCTTATTATTGAGGGGAACGACCACAGAGGATCCCTGCACTGTCTGCCTATTCCCTTTCCCCTTCTTGACAGTCACCCAGCTACCTTTCGCCTGTACCTTGGGTGTGACCACCTCCCTATAACTCCACTTTATCACCCTCTCAGTCTCCCGCATGATCAAGAGTCCATCCAGCTCCAGCTCCAGTTCCCTAACGCAGTTTTTGAAGAGTTGGAGTTGGGTGCACTTCTCACAGGTGAAGCCAGAGGGGACACCAGCAGTGACCCTTACCTCCCACATCCTACAACTGCCTGAGCTTCCATTCCCTCTACTCTAGATTTCCAGAAGAATTAAAAAAAATCCTTACCTTACCGATACTCCACACAGTCTATTTTTCTTTGTTGGTGGAGGAGGGTGGGTGGGAGACAATACGCGGGCCATGTTGTGGGTTTAGCCAATGCCCGAACATATCGGTTTCTTCCTGGCTCGCGTTCTCTCCACACACCAGCCGCTGGAAAGAAGAGGTAAATTTTTATACTGGAAGGAAAAAACAAGCTTTCCTTCCCATCGACACTCTGGCTCACGCGGCTGCCACCGAAAACAAGAGGGAACAGTTCTCTCTCTGTCTCTGGGATGCAGCATAAAAGAAACTTGAGTTTTCTCTCTGCTGCTCGATTGTTTCTTTCGATGTTCCTTTCTCTTGGATTGGAAGGGATCTATCACTTGAGGACATCTGTTTTGCTGTCTTTGTGTCGACCAACGTTGTGGGTTTATGGCATGCTGCTCTATTGGAATGGTTGGGTATGTGTACTTAAAGAACATGTTAATTATTGAGGGTGTTACTGGCAGTGGAAGGGATGAATTACAAGGAATAGGCTGCAATAGGCTGGGACTTTATTTCCCTGGAGCTCAGGAAACTGACCTTATACAGTTATTTAAAAAATCATGACGGGCACATTTAATGTGAACAGCCAAGGTCTTCTTTCTCTCCCAGGGCCTATCAAGGGAACCCCTAAGATTCCAAAATTAGAGGACATCGTTTAAGATGAAAAAGGAAAGATTTAAAAGTAACCTAAGGGGCAACTTTTTCAGGCAGAGGGTGGTGTGTGTATGGAATAATTTACCACAGGAAGTGGTGGAGGCTGATAACTTTACATTTAAAAGACATCTGGATAGGTACATGAACTGGAAGGGTTTAGAAGGGTATACATCAGATAACTTGGGTTATTTTCTTTCCAGCAGAGTAGGCTGGGGCTGCATTATTGAGTTATAGAAGGAGTGTGGATAGAATGGGTAAGAAGCAGACATTCCCATTTGTTGAAAGGTCAACAACGATCAAGCATAACTTTGAGGTACGGCCGGAAGCTTTGAGAAGATTTGAGGAAAATCATTTTCACCTCGTGGTGGTGAATTCCTGGAAGTGTAGCAGAGGTGGGAGCATTGCAAACTTTAGAAAATACTTCAACGAGCTCTTAAAATATTTTGGGCCAAGTGGAGGGGAACGGGATTATCTTAGGTGGGTCGGCAGAGACATGATGGGCTAAAGGTCTTCTTCTGTGCTGATTGACTTCATAGCTCATTGATTCTATTAGTCACGTCCTGAACAAGATAAATACACAGAAAGGAATAAACATAAAATGCTATTGGTGGTTAGTAGTAAACATTGTTGCCTTTGTCCTAGTAGACTGTTTTCTCATCAGAACAGGGATGCTTTAACATGAGGGTCACCAAATCTTAGGCAAGGGGTGATGTTGCCAACATGAGCTCTTCTTGGAGACCTCAACTGGAACAGATATCATGGTACCTTCCAACACAAGTCATCTATCCAGGCAACTAAACTAACCAATCCTAAGATTGACAATGAAGACACTGTGAACCAACTTCAAAGACATTGTTAAACTGGTAACTTTGCAACAAAGACTGTAGAATATTGTCAAATACAGTGTTATATTGAGAACAACAATGAATGTGAGCACAAACACAGAGAGATATACTCCATTGGCCAATTAAATATTGACAATGCTAGTACATACATTTCATGAGAACCAATGCATTGACTCGGTAGATGGTCTGAATTCATAATTATTTAGCACGTAATTTAAAAAAGTTTCAATTAGTTCCGAAAAAAAATATCCAATCCAATACTTGATTTTTTTCATTGACTTGCTTTGATACATTGGTTTGTACAATGACACTTTTAATTGTTAGATGATGCTGAAAAATTGTGAGGTAAGTTGTAGCTGATCACACGACACATGTTAACATGATTAAGTGATAATGGGAACTGCAGATGCTGGAGGATCCAAGATAATAAAATGTGAAGCTGGATGAACACAGCAGGCCAAGCAGTATCTCAGGAGCACAAAAGCTGACGTTTTGGGCCTAGACCCTTCATCAGAGAGGGAGATGGGGTGAGGGTTCTGGAATAAATAGGGAGAGGGGGGAGGTGGACCGAAGATGGAGAGCAAAGAAGACAGGTGGAGAGGAGAGTATAGGTGGGGAGGTAGGGAGGGGATAGGTCAATCCAGGGAAGACGGACAGGTCAAGGAGGTGGGATGAGGTTAGTAGGTAGGAGATGGAGGTGCGGCTTGGGGTGGGAGGAAGGGATGGGTGAGAGGAAGAACAGGTTAGGGAGGCAGAGACAGGCTGGACTGGTTTTGGGATGCAGTGGGGGGAGGGGGGATTTTGAAGCTGGTGAAGTCCACATTGATACCATTGGGCTGCAGGTATCCCAAGCGGAATATGAGTTGCTGTTCCTGCAACCTTTGAATGGCATCCTTGTGGCACTGCAGGAGGCCAACTTTTGTTTCAGTTGGTGATGATAATAATTGAGTGTTAATACACAAATGTCCAGCTGTAGATGTTGGGACAGAGTACTGAAGCCTCCCTTGAGAGCTGGTGGAATTTACTTGAAAATATCCTATCATAATATTAACAATACTTGTAAAGGCAAAACAAATTATGGAATGCAATTGTTCCTTAGCTCGCCAAGCTGATTGTTATGTGGCGTGCAGATGGTTAGTTACCTTTCTCGGCAACATCATCAGTGTGAACTCTAACCAAAGTGTTGGTGTTCTGCTTCCTTCTGGATTTATTTGATCCTCTGGTGTGATGATCTTGTTTGCTTCTGGTTCTGTTGTTTTAGCAGCAGCCTGTATACTGGAGCCTATTTCTATGTGTTTGTTAATGGATTTCTGTATTGAGAGCCAGGTTTGCAGAAATTCCATTGCAAGCCTGGTGTTCACTTGTCCCACAATGGCCACTTTGTCCCAATTAAACTGATGGCCCTCACTGTCTGTGTGTAGTGAGACAAGTGAACATTGATCATGTCTGTTTTGTGCCAGCTGGTGTACATGTACCCAGGTCATCAGTTTCCTATGTGTTTGTCGAAAGTGATATTTATTGCTCTCGCTGCATGGTGTTCTGTGTATTACATTGATCTTGTTTGCCGTAGATATGGGGTTTCTAGTCTGTGATAATATTTGGTGCAGTGTTACTGTAGATTTATGCGTAATCATAATCTTACGCAGTCTTAGGAGTCTGGTAGTCACATCCAATATATTTTTGATGTTGGGTAGTGTTGCTAGTGTTCGCTGTTGTACAATGTCATAGGCATCTACGGGTATCTGTATCTTTGTGTAGTGCTCCTCTTTCATTCTTCAGACTTCGGAGGTGTTGCTGTGTGATCCAGCTTGTTTCAATAGTGTCTTGATGCAGCTCTATTTGGTGGAGTGGTTGCTGTTGCAGTTAAGGATTTGGTCCGTGTGCTTTGCTTTCCTGTATACTTGTGTCCAGAATTCTCTGTCACTCAGCCTGTCTACCATTACGTCTTAGAGCGGGAGTTGTTTGTGGTTATCTTCCCCTCTCGTGAAATCCATGTTTGTGAAGATGTTTTTGGCATGTTGTTGGGTTTCTTCTGCCTTTTGTGTTCGATTATTATAGCTATGTCATCTATGTGTCTTACCCATAGTTTAGGTTGGATTACAGGAAGGACTGTGTGTTCCAATCTCTGCATCACTGCTTCCACGATGAGACCTGAGATGGGTAGTCCCATCGGTGTGCCATTGATCTGTGTGAATATCTGTCTGTTGAATGTGAAGCAAAAATCTAGCAGTTTCAGTACGTTGCCATTGCCGATGCTGTTCAGGGTCAGTACCCCCGGTCCATCTAATAGTGTGGTGAGTGCCTCTCTGGCTAACGGTATGTCAATGATTGTAAATAATGCTGTAAGATCAAAGGAGATCATGATTTCGTCCTCGTCGATTTTTGTACCCTTCAGCTGTGTGAGAAATCCTTGGGCCGAATGGACTGAGTGTGGAGATCCGCTAATAAGTTGTTTAAGTCTCCGTTGTAATTCTCTCACTAGCTTGTGCTGAGATGTGCCCGGTAAGGAGGCTTTTGGCTTGAGTGGCATTCTGGTTTCGCGCATCTTGGGGAGTCCGTAGAAGCAGGTAGCGTTTGAACCATCTAGTTTAATTATGATGTAGTCAGCGACGGTGGTATCTCCTGCATGTTGAAGTCTCGTGAGTATCTGGGTTGTCCTTTACCCAGCTGGGATGTGGAGCATAACGCCACCTGTTGATATGTGGTTGTTTCTGCGAGTAGTGCCTGTACTTGCTCGATCTAGTCTGCTCCGTTCAGAATCATGGCCATTCATCCTTTGCCCACTGGTACAATTGTGATGTTTCCATCCTTCTTCAGTCCTTGTAAGGGCCTTTCTCTCTGCTATGCTGAAGGTGTCTGGCTTGTGATTAATTGCTGGCGCTACTGTTTGTCTGATGGCCTGTTGAATTTCATCAGTGAGTCCATCGATTTTCAGTGGTGACTCTAGTGGTGCTAAGAAGTCAAGTTTTCACACCTCCCTGTGGTTGCAGTTAGGACAGATTTTTCTGTGTCTGTGAGCTGTCTGTCAGATAGGTCCCTTCGCCGTGTGTCTGCTTTGTTCCTGCCATTCTGGTTTTGCTGTGGCCTTAAAAAAAACTGCTGGAGTTGTGAGGATGAGGAGCCTACCAAAAGACAATCAACTAAGAGAATGGCCCAAAAATATAAACATGTATAGTGTATTCTTTGAAAATATCAACATGTATATGTGAGGAAGAAGCAAAGGAAAGCCAGCATGTTATTTAAATGGAGAGATGTAGACAGATAGACAGACTCGGATGAGTAATCAAAGCTTGTAAAAATCAGGAACTGCGGATGCTGGAAATCACGAACAAAAACAGAAGTTGCTGGAAAGGTTCAGCATCTGTGAAGAAAAAATCAGAGTTAACATTTTGTTCCGGTGACCCTTCCTCAGTTTTTGTTTTTGATCAAATCTTGTTTTGTTTTGCTTGTAATTATGTCATCTCTCTCTGAAGCAGAGGGATGCAATTCTGTAGATGCACTTTTACCAATAAAATCAAAGAATATTAAACAAATAAATGAAATTGCAATCGAATTGACAGAAGAAAATCACTTAATACACAATTTCAAAGCTTATTTTGCTCATACAATAAAGTTTTAACTCATTGGTATCAACTTTTCAGTGTAAAGCCTCTTACCTCATTATGTACATATTCCCTGACAAAACACTGCCTTCTGCAGTAAACCTACCCTAAGAACTTCGTAGGTCTGCTCAGGACTGAAAGTAAAACTGAAACCGAATTTGTTTCCTATGATCTTTGAATACCTGCACTTAGGGGCAGCACGGTGGCTCAGTGGTTAGCACTGTAGCCTCACGGCGCCAGGGACCCACGTTCAATTTCAGCCCAGGCAACTGTCTGTGTGGAGTTTGCACATTCTCCCCGTGTCTGTGTGGGTTTCCTTCGGGTGCTCCGGATTCCTCCCACAGTCCAAAGATGTGCAGGCTAGATGGATTGGCCATGCTAAATTGCCCGTAGTGTTCAGGGGTGTGTGGGTTATAGGGGAATGTGTCTGGGTGGGATGATTCAAGGGGCAGTGTGGACCTGTTGGGCCAAACGGCCTGTTACCACACTGTAGGGAATCTAATCTAATCTTAACAAAAATGATTTGGAGAAGTGTATCTAAACACAATCCTTGAGGCTTCATTATTTATCTTGTTGAGATAGAAACCAGCTGCAATAAGTATCAAGATCCATCAGATGTTCACAAAGAGCTATTCAGTCAAAAGCCAAGCCTCAAAAACTGTTTTAAAAAGAATTAGTGTGGCTACAGAACTACTTACGTGTTAACCATTCCCTTCATATCCACAGAACAGTCAACAAGTTTCTGGTACAATTGAAAATTAAAACACATCCATTAATGCGTCAACCAAACAGAGGCGGACCATGGAATTCCTGCAGGCCCGGTATTCCAACCGAAACTCCATCAACAAACACGTTGAATTCGACCCCATGTACAAACCACTGAGAAACAGAACCTATGTAATACCAACCACTCCAGCAAAGCGAGGCATATAAATAACAAGCAGGACAGAATCCTGGCGCTTCACCGCAGGCACACTGGCCATGTTACCGAGCAGGGTAATGCATCGTCTCCCACCAAACCCATCAGCATGGCATGTCCACAACCTCATTCCTACAATCTGAAGATAAATAAATGTTATTAATTATATGTGTAAATGTAACAATGAGACAGCTATCATCAGGCACCCTTGCCGACACTACACACACCCCAAAAAAACTAAGGCAAAAATGCAACTTAAAAACATATTTCAAAAGAAACTTACCGTTACAGCCGTGACTCAGTAACACAACTTCCATGTCACTATTAATTATAGATTTAGTTGCATAGCGATATTTTTCACATGCTACAGAGTTGCTGCCATTTACTGTCTCTAGAAAGCATCCAGGATGACTTTTTTCCTTCCCAGGAGAATGGCCAATTTTGAACATTTACAGTTGGAGAATTAAGCTCTTGTATTAATTTATTTTTTCTAACAAAAATCAAAGAATTGCCGTGTGTATCTGAGTGGAAAACACATTTGTGGTGTTGCTCTCTCCCTTTCCCCTGACACTCACATGATCGACCCAAAATGCTCCCATCGACAACTAAAAGTGCCCTAAAATTGCTCTAACATGAAAAATGACTTTATTTTAGTGTTGATGTAGTTCAGTTTAATAAAAAGAGATTAATTCCTAAAAATGGGTATTGCTTGAAAATACGACTTTCCCTGCTGAATTGAAGCATTTCTGTCGATTGTTTCCATTACACTTTACTTGAAAAGATGAGCAGTTAAGATTAAATAATTTTCCTAGAGATATTTTTCTCAACCTATGATAGCTAGACCTGTTTATCCACCCCTTCTAAGCCATACATTACCTCGTAAGTTTCTATTAGATCTCCCCTCAACCTTCTAAACTCGAATGAATATGATTCCAGGATCCTTAGCCATTCATCATACGTTAAACCTACTATTCCAGGGATCATCTGTGTGAATCTCTGCTGGACATGCCCTACCTGAGGTGTGGGGCCCAAAATGGGACACAATATTCTAAATGGGGCATAACTAGAGCCTTATAAAGCCTCAGAAGCACATCGCTGCTTTTATTTTCCAACCCTCTTGAGATAAACAACAACATTACATTCGCTTTCTTAATCACGGACTCTACCTGCAAGTTAACCTTTAGAGAATCCTGGACCGACACTCCCAGATCCCTTTATACTTATGCTTTATGAATTTTCTCACCGTTTAGAAAATAGTCCATGCCTGTATTCTTTTTTCCAAAGTGCAAACCTCACATTTACTCACATTGAATTTCATCAGCTATTTCCTGGACCACTCTCCTAAACTGTCTAAATCTTTCTGCAGCTTCCCCACCTCCTCAGTACTACCTGCCTGTCCACCTATCCTCGTATCATCGGCAAACTTCACCACAACGCCCCCAGTCCCTTCATCCAGATCATTAATATATAAGGTGAACAGCTGTGGCCCCAACACTGAACCCTGTGGGACACCACTCGTCACCGGTTGCCATTCCGAAAAAGAGCCTTTTATCCCAACTCTCTGCCTTCTGTCAGACAACCAATCCTCAATCCAAGCCAGTAGCTCACCTCGAACACCATGGGCCCTCACCTTGCTCAGCAGCCTCCCGTGAGGCACCATATCAAAGGCCTTTTGGAAGTCTAGATAGATAACATCTACTGGATTTCCCTGGTCTAACATACGTGTTACCTCTTCAAAGAATTCTAACAGGTTTGTCAGGCACGACCTCCCCTTACTAAATCCATGCTGACTTGTTTGAATCTGACCCTGCACTTCCAGGAATTTAGAAATCTCATCCTTGACAATGGATTCTAGAATTTTACCAACTACCGAGGTTAGGCTAATCGGCCTATAATTTTCCATCTTTTGCCTTGATCCTTTCTTAAACAAGGGGGTTACAACAGCAATTTTCCAATCATCTGGGGCTTTCCCTGACTCCAGTGACTTTTGAAAGATCACAACCAAAGCCTCTGCTATTTCCTCAGCCACCTCCCTCAGAACTCTAGGATGTAGCCCATCAGGGCCAGGAGATTTATCAATTTTTAGACCCTTTAGCTTTTCTAGCACTTTCTCTTTTGTAATGCCTACCATACTCAACTCTGCCCCCTGGCTCTCCCTAATTGTCGGCATACTACTCATGCCTTCCACTGTGAAGACTGACGCAAAGTACTTATTACGTCCTTCAGCTATTTCCTTATCTCCCGTCACTAGCCTTCCAGCATCAATTTGGAGGACCCAATGTCTACTTTTGCCTCTCATTTGTTTCTTATGTATTTAAAGAAGCTTTTACTCTCATTTCTAATATTACTAGCTAGCCCACCTTCATATTTGATCTTCTCCTTCCTTATTGCTCTCTTTGTTATCCTCTGTTTGTTTTTGTAGCCTTCCCAATCTTCTGATTTCCCAGTGCTGTTGGCCACTTTATAGGCTGTCTCTTTCTCTTTGATCCATTTCCTGACTTTCTTTGTCAGCCATGGCTGTCTAATGCCACCCCGGATAATCTTTCTTTTCTTTGGGATGAACCTCTGTACTGTGTCCTTAATTACACCCAGAAGCTCCTGCCATTGTTGCTCTACTGCCTTCCCCGCTAGGATCTGCTTCCAGTTGATTTTCGTCAATTCCTCTCTCATGCCCCTGTAATTACCTTTATTTAACTGTAACACTATTACATCTGATTTTGCCTTCTCTCTTTCAAACTGCAGACTGAACACTACCGTATTATGATCGCTGCCTCCTAAGTGTTCCCTTACTTTAAGGTCTTTTATAAAGTCTGGCTCATTACATAGCACTAAGTCCAGAATAGCCTGCTCCCTTGTGGGCTCCATCACGAGCTATTCCAAAAAGCCATCCTGCAAACTTACCATGAATTCCCTTTCTTTGGATCCACTGGCAACATTATTCACCCAGTCCACCTGCATATTGAAGTCCCCCATGATCACCGTGACCTTGCCTTTCTGACATGCCCTATCTATTTCTCGGCGCATCTTGCGCCCCTGGTCCTGATCACTGTTAGGAGGTCTGTACATAACTCCCATTATAGTTTTTTTGCCTTTGTGGTTCCTCAATTCCACCCACACAGACTCCACATCCTCTGACCCTATGTCATTCAGTGATTCAGAATTAGGCTACTCAACATAATTGAGTCTCCTTGGTTATTCAATCATGGCAGATATGATTCTCAATCCCGTTTTCCTGCCTTTGCCCCGTTACATTTTTTTTAAAGTGAGAGGGAAAAGATTTAAAAGGGACCTGAAAGATAACGTTTTTTTTCACACACGGGGTGGTTCGTAAGTGGAATGAACCGGATGTGAGTTTGTGCGCTGAGCTGGATGGTTAGTTTTCAGACGTTTCGTCACCATTCTAGGTAACATCATCAGTGAGCCTCTGACGAAGTGCTGGTGTTATGTCCCGCTTTCTGTTTATCTGGTTAGGTTTCCTTGGGTTGGATATGTCATTTCCTGTGTTGGTGATGTCACTTCCTGTTCTTTTTCTCAGGGGATGGTAGATTGGCTCCAAATCAATGTGTTTGTTGATGGAGTTCCGGTTGGAATGCCACGCTTCTAGGAATTCTCGTGCGTGTCTCTGTTTGGCTTGTCCTAGGATGGATGTGTTGTCCCAATCAAAGTGGTGTCCTTCCTCATCTGTATGTAAGGATACGAGTGATAGTGGGCCATGTCGTTTTGTGGCTAGTTGATGTTCATGTGTCCTGGTGGCTAGCTTTCTGCCTGTTTCTCAGCAACAAACCCAAACAAACAGAGTTCTCTCTGATGAAGGGTCTAGGCCTGAAACGTCAGCTTTTGTGCTCCTGAGATACTGCTTGGCCTGCTGTGTTCATCCAGCTTCACACTTTATTAGTTTGAGATGAGTTGGACCGAAAGATCTGTTTCCCTGTATCTCCAAAACTCCACGATTCTATAACTGTATGACTTAGTTTGAAGGAAAAATGTTGGCTACATCTTGAACTTACTCATAAACTGTATTATAACATCTTTAAGAATAGTTCAAATAGTTTTTTGAGACAGAGACAAACCTGTAATTTTGTGCTTTTTGATTATCTATATTTTTCTTTTAGAGATGATTTACATTAACTATTTTCCAATATAAAGGGGCCTGCTCCGGAGTTAATAAGCATTCAAAATGAAAAATAACACAGAAGCTATTTCAGGAGGCCCGTCTTTTATAACCCGACATGCAACCCAATTGGACTCGGGCACTTGTTTACTCGCCATTCCTACAATTCATTTAATAATGTATCGCACATAATTTTAAATTTTGTTATCATTTTGAATTGTAACCCCAAGGATTGCATATTCTGAATCTTGAGTATTAACTTTTGAAAACCAAACGACTTCAACAACTATTTAGACCCCCAAATAGCAGTTGGGAGATCGAAGAACTCATTGGCCGGCAGATTGTTGAAAAGTGCAAACGTATCAGGGTTGTTGTTATGGGTGACTTCAACTTTCCCAATATAGATTGAAACCTCCTTAGAACAGATGGTTTGGATGGAGCCGTTTTTGTCAGGTGTGTTAAGGAGGGTTTCCTTAGTCAGGATGTGGACAGGCTGACCAGGGGGGAGGCCATTTTGGATTTGGTGCTCAGCAATGAGCCAGGACAGGTGTCAGATGTCGCAGTGGGAGAACACTTTGGCGACAGCGACCACAACAGCCTCACATTTACCATAGCCAGGGAAAGAGAAAGGAGCAGATACCAGGGGAAGATATTTAACTGGGGAAAAGGAAACTATGACGCTATCAGGCAGGAGTTGGGAAGTACAGACTGGGAGCAATTGTTCCACAGAAGGGGCACAACAGACATGTGGAGACTGTTTAAGGAGCGGTTGTTGCGAGTGATGCATAAATTTGTTCCTCTGAGACAGGTAAGAAGGGGTAAGATTAAGGAGCCTTGGATGATGGGAACAGAGGTGCTTCTCGTCAAAAAGAAAAAGGCAGCTTACATAAGGTGGAGGAAGCAAGGGTCTAGCACATCTTTAGAGGATTATAGGCTTGCTCGGAAGGAGCTCAAAAGTGGATTGAGGAGGGCCAGGAGGGGGTACGAAAAAGGCTTGGCGGGAAGGATTAGGGAGAACCCGAAGGCATTTTACTTATACGTGATGAATAAGAGAATGATCAGGGAGAAGGTAGGGCCGATCAGGGATAGCGTAGGGAACTTGTGTGTGGAGTCTGAGCAGATGGGGGAAAGCCCTAAATGAGTTTTTTTGATTCGGTTTTCACTAAGGAAAGGGACCTTGTTGTGAATGAGAACTTTGAGGAGCAGGAAAACAGGCTTGAACAGATCGAGATTGAGGAAGATGATGTGCTGGAAATTTTAGCAAACATTAAAATTGATAAGTCCCCAGGGCCAGACCAGATTTATCCTAGATTGCTCCAGGAAGTGAGAAATAAGGTTGCTAAGCCGCTGGCGAAGATCTTTGCTTCCTCACTCTCCACGGGAGTCGTACCGGAAGATTGGAGGGAGGCAAATGTCTTATTGAGTTCTTTGAGGAGGTCACGAGACAGGTTGATGAGGGTCGAGCAGTGGATGTGGTGTACATGGACTTCAGCAAGGCATTTGATAAGGTTCCCCACAGCAGGCTCATTCATAAAGTCAGGAGGTATGGGATACAGGGTGATTTGGCTGTCTGGATTCAGAATTGGTTGACTGACAAGAGGCTGAGAGTGGTTGTAGATGGTAAGTATTCTGCCTGAACGTCAGTGCTGAGTGGTGTCCTGCAGAGGTCTGTTCTTGGGCCTCTGCTCTTTGTAGTTTTTATAAATGACTTGGATGATGAGGTTGAGGGGTGGGTTAGTATGTTTGCTGATGACACAAAGGTTGGAGGTGCCATTGATAGTGTGGAGTGCTATTGCAGGCTTCAGCAAGACATTGACAGTATGCAGAGCTGGGCTGAGAAATGGCAGATTGAGTTCAACCTGGATAAATGCAAAGTGTTGCATTTTGGAAGGTCAAACTTAAATGCTGAATATAGGATTAAAGGCAGGATTCTCGGCAGTGTGGAAGAACAGCGGGATCTTGATGTTCAAGTGCATAGCTCCCTCAAAGTTGCCACCCAAGTGGATAATGTTGTTAAGAAAGCATATGGTGTTTTGGCTTTCATTAACAGGGGGATTGAGTTTAAGAGCCACGAGGTTATGCTGGAGCTCTACAAAACCCTGGTAAGACCACACTTGGAATATTGTATCCAGTTCTGGTCGCCCTATTATAGGAAAGATGTGAAATCTTTGGAGAGGGTGCAAAGGAGGTTTACCAGGATGCTGCCTGGACTGGAGGGCTTGTCTTACGAGGAGAGGTTGACTGAGCTCAGACTTTTCTCTCTGGAGAGAAGGAGGAAGAGAGGTGACCTGATCGAGGTGTACAAGGTAATGAGAGGCATGGATAGAGTCGATAGCCAGAGACTTTTCCCCAGGGTAGGATTGACTGCCATGAGGGGTCATAGTTTTAAGGTGTTAGGAGGAGGGTATAGAGTTACTAGTGGTGTACCGCAAGGGTCGGTGTTGGGTCCACTGCTGTTTATCATTTTTATAAATGACCTGGATGAGGGCATAGAAGGATGGGTTAGTAAATTTGCAGACGACACTAAGGTCGGTGGAGTTGTGGATAGTGACGAAGGATGCTGTAGGTTGCAGAGAGACATAGATAAGCTGCAGAGCTGGGCTGAGAGGTGGCAAATGGAGTTTAATGCAGACAAGTGTGAGGTGATGCACTTTGGTAGGAGTAACCGGAAGGCAAAGTACTGGGCTAATGGTAAGATTCTTAGTAGTGTAGATGAGCAGAGAGATCTTGGTGTCCATGTACACAGATCCTTGAAAGTTGCCACCCAGGTTGACAGGGCTGTTAAGAAGGGATACAGTGTTTTAGCTTTTATTAACAGAGGGATCGAGTTCCGGAACCAAGAGGTTATGCTGCAGCTGTACAAAACTCTGGTGCAGCCGCACTTGGAGTATTGCGTACAGTTCTGGTCACCACATTATAAGAAGGATGTGAAAGCTTTGGAAAGGGTGCAGAGGAGATTTGCTAGGATGTTGCCTGGTATGGAGGGAAGGTCTTACGAGGAAAGGCTGAGGGACTTGAGGCTGTTTTCATTAGAGAGAAGAAGGTTGAGAGTTGACTTATTTGAAACATATAAAATAACCAGAGGGTTAGATAGGGTGGATAGGGAGAGCCTTTTTCCTAGGAAGGTGCCGACGAGCACGAGGGGGCATAGCTTTAAATTGAGGGTTGAAAGATATAGGACAGCTGTCAGAGGTGGTTTCTTTACTCAGAGAGTAGTAGGGAATGGAACGCTTTGCCTGCAATGGTAGTAGATTTGACAACTTTAGGTACAATTAAGCCGTCATTGGAAAAGCATATGGACGTACGTGGAATAGTGTAGGTTAGATGGGCTTCAGATTGGTATGACAGGTTGGCACAACATCGAGGGCCGAAGGGCCTGCACTGTGCCGTAATGTTCTATGTTCTATGTTCTAGGAGATGTCAGAGGGAGGTTCTTCACCTAGAGAGTTGTGAGCGTATGGAATAGTTTACCAGTGGTAGTCGTGGAAGCGGAGTCATTAGTGACATTTAAGTGACTGCTAGACATGCACATGGACTGCAGTGAATTGAGGGGAATGTAGGTTAGGTTATTTTATTTTTGGATTAGGATTATTCCACAGCACAACATCGTGGGCTGGAGGGCCTGTACTGTGCTGTACTTTTCTATGCTCTATGTTCTAATTCATCTTTCATCTCTCTCTGTGTATATGTGCATACATTGTATTTTTTAAATGTTCTAAACTAATAAAGTTTATCAAGGAGTTGTAATGTCTAAAGAAGTCAAAATGGGGCAAATAGGATCAAAGGTTATGGGACGAAAGCAGAATTCGGCTATTGAATTGGACCATCAGCCATGATCCTGATGAATGGTGGAGCAGGCTCAAAGGGCCGAATGACCTCGTCCTGCCCTTAACTTCTGTATTTCTATATTGACTTCCTCCATCCCCTCCAATTCCTGAATGTCAGATAGCTGTGGAAAGCTAATTATATGCTTTCAAATGAAGATTGATGTGAAATGTATGTTCAATTCATGTGCCATATATTGTTCCAACATTTACTTTCCTAACCATTTTGTTCCTTAATTGTCAAAATAAATTTCAATTTTTCAAAATGTTTTGGCTTATTTTCCCTCTTATTCTAATTTTTATCTTACTCTTTATCGATTATTTAGTAATTCTTTTCATTTCTATTTCTAATCTGTTCAATCTTCTGACTGATCTCACCGATCTTTTCACAAAGGTATATCTTTACTTTGTGTTTGATAGTAACATTGACTTTTTAAATTAAACACAACTGGTGCTTCTATACCTTTACCATTTTCTCACTGGCCAGTATGTATTCTACACTTCCTGGAATATTTCCTTAAATATTTGCCCTTGCATCTCAATTGACCTATCCCTTAACCCAACTTGTCAATTCACTTTTGCTCGATCTGCTTTCATGCCATCTAGGGCACAAAGTTCTGAAGAACTGTCACTGAACATGAAACTTGAATTCTGTTTTCACTCAACAGATTCTTCCAGGTCTGCTAAATTTCTGTTTTTGTTTCAGATTTCCATTATTAGTAGTTTTTTAAAACAATTTTATTCTATTATGGCCTTGTCTTTGTTTGGTGCCATAGCATGTTGTTCGAAGAAATTATCCCAAAAACATTCAATGAATTTTTATCTAAACTATTCTTTTCTCGTCTGATAATGTCAAACTATATGTAGGTTAAAATCTCTGATGATAATCACTGTATCCTTTTGACAGCTCCCATTATTTTCTCCTTGATAACTTGGTTCCTGGAAGGTTTTGGTAAACAAGCCTTTCAAGTGACCTCTTGATTTTAATTTTCCAAGACTTCTTTTACACCTGTATTTCTAGAATTGAGGTCATACTTCTCTGTTACGCTAAGATCATCTTGAATTCACAGAACAAATCCTCCACTCTTCCCTACTTCCCTCTCCATCCGAAGAGTTACATACCCTCCAATTTTTAAGTCTCAATGTGTGCCACATCTTGGAAATTGTCACGCGCGTTTTAATTTGCTACGAGCAGGGTAACGTTGCAGACAACATTTCTGTGATAGTTGAAGTATATTTATGGTTACTCACTGATATCTGGGTATTTTGTGCGGTTCACTGTCACAGTTACTTTTGATTGATCTGCGTTTACTGTATGATGTTGAAAGTAAAATATTGCGGAGAAATTTGCCTTTGGTTTTATGTTATCAGGCCTCCACAGATCATGGAACACTCCTTGGTTTGGTCATGTAACATTTGAAGTTTGTGAATCACCTGTCAGGGTAGTGTATGAGTTCTGCCATTACATTCTAATATCTGCTGTCAATTAATCTGATACTTCCGGTAAATATGCAAACTGTCAGTGACATTCTTTTGGTCATCAGAATCCTCGGGGCAATCTAATGTGAGATAAGTGTTGAGTTAACAAAAGATCCAGAGATGGAAAGGAGAGGGAATATATAATTTTAATGTTTGTTATCTCAGGAGCATTCATAATGTTCTGGTAAATGGAAACGGTATACTTCAAATAGTGGCGAATTCAGGTTTGCGTTGTGAGTCTATATACTAACCGTATGATATGTGCAAAATTGGTATCAAGTTCTGATTGCTAAATTTACGCATTAGCCCCTGAATCTATGTTGTGATCCAATCTATGTTGAGTGAAAAGTTGAGGAATGTTCTGAACCATTTTATTTTCTTTTAAAAAGTCTCGTTAGATGATGCCAAGTAATGAAGAAGTTCCAAACTCAAAGATTAGATTTGTGTCATTTAATTTTCCATAAATTTTACTGGGAATCAGAATACAAATTCTTCTTTCAATTGCAAAGAACAGTACTATTTTCTTTATTCATTCACAGGATGAGGGTGTCACTTTTAGGTAGCATTCATTGCCCATTCCAGTTGCCCAGAGGGCTGTTGAGAGTCAACCACATTGCTGTGGGTCAGGAGTCACAAGTAGGCCAGTCCATGTAAGGATGGCAGTTTCCTTCCCCAAAGGATGTTAGTGAACCTGATGTGTTTATCTGACTATAAGCAATGGAGTCATGGTTGTCATGAGATTCCAAATTCCAGATTCCAGTGGCCAGATTTGAACCCAGAACGTTATCTTGATCTCTGGCTTACCACTCCAGTGATAATACTAGGCAATTGTCTCCCCAATGTACAGCACAGGAGCAGTCCCTTCCAGCCACCAAGTCTATGCTAGCGAGAGGTGCCTTTTTAAATTAGAAATCTTTTCCCTCTACGTAGTCTGCATTCCTCTTTTCTCTGCATATGCATAGATTGTCCAAATTAATCTCTATTTGATGTATCGCTGCCAAATTCTCCACCTTATCTATAGCCTGCTGTATTCTCTGGTAGTCTTCACCACAACCTGCAGCAGCCCCAATCTTTGTGTCATCAACAAACGTACACTCCAAGCTTACTAATCAGGTGACCAATATTTTCGTCCATATCAATTATAGATATGACGATCAACAGGGATCCCTGCAGAACACCATTGGTCACAGATCGCCATTAAGTAAAATATCCTTTCATTGGCTACACTGTGTCTTCAATGACTAAGCCATTTCTGAATCCACTTTAACAGCTCTCCAAGGATCCCATGTGTACAGTTTTTGTAACATCCTGAACTGAGGGGTCACGCCAAAGGCCTTGTGAAAGTTCATACTGATAACATCTACCGTCCAGTTGTCATCAATTATCTTTTCCAGTTCCTCAAATAGATTGAAGCAAGTTTGAGAGTCATCACCTTGCACGAACAGAGTCATGGTGCCTGTTGCTAATATGTCCATATTTTTTCCAAATGTTAAGTTCCACCTCTAAGAATCTTCTCCAAAAAAATCGATACCACTGACATAGGACTCACTGACTTGCAATTTCCCAGATATCCTTGTGATCCTTACTGAAGAGAGGATAAACATTGTCTAGGATCGCTCTTTTGACTGAAGAGGATTAAAATAATTCGTACAAAACACCAACAATATTCTCACCTGTCTTCCTCAACATTCTTGGATAGGTGCCATCTGGTCTTGGGGACTTCTCTACCTCATGCTTTTCAAAACATCAACAAGATATCATTGTTTTATGTTGACATGCCCCTAGAATTTCAATATATCTGACCCTTTACCATGTTCTTCTCCTTTGTATCAATGCAAAGTATTTGTTCAGAACATCACCCACCTCCTAGAGATCCACCAATGAATTCCCTCCTTTGTCCTTGAATGGACCTACCCTTTGCATACTTACAAGTTTCCCCCTTATATCCCTTGGGATTCTCCTTAATCCGGTTTGCCAAAGACATTTCATCGTCCTTTTTTGCCCCAGAGGTCCTTGTGTGAGTATTTTCTTGCTCTCTTTGTCCTCTTTGAAATCTCTGTCTATCTCCAGCTTCCTAAACCTTATGCATGCTGTTTCTTTTTGACTGAGCTCGCAATTTTTCTTGTCACCCAAGCTTTCCGAATTTTGCCATCTTTACTACTCATTTTCACAGGAAAATATTGGTCCTGAACTTTTATCAACTGGCCTTTAAAAGATTCTTGTATTTGAGATGTAGATTTTCTCTCAAACAGCTGCCCCCCATCGAGGTTCCCTGGTTCCTGCCTAACAGTGTGTGATTTAACCTTCCCTCAATTTGTACTTTCACCCGAGGCCAAATGTTATTGCCATCCAGAAGGACTTCATTGTGAAGAATGTGACCCTTCCTCCTGCAATCTTTTGGGCAATTCATGTTTACTGTTTTCCTGTTTACCACGTATCTTTTCTTTAGTTGTTTATGGCATGTACACATAGTTTATTCAGCCAGTATGCACTTTCCATCACTAATGTCTCTTAAGAATGTGACAAATAGTTGTCTTCTTGAACTGCAGAGGTGCTTGGAGTGTAGAAGCATTCAGAATGTTTGATCTTCATTCAGCAACTTTGAAGGAATGGGGTACAGTTCGAAGTAAAGATGGTATGTGACATGTCACTTGCTGCTCATATACTAACTCAAAGATGCAACTGACGATTTATTGATAAGAAACAACGAACTAGGAGGATGCCAATCACACTTTATACAATCCATGACATGCTTGTTAAGTAGAAATACAGTGAAAAAGGCTTTTTCACCCTCGTTACTGTAACATGAGAATTTTAGTGCATCTTCTTCATTCTGTTCACAATCCTATGAAGCATGTTTCCTCAAGTGAGGCTTAGCAAAAACACATCATGTCCAGGTACTAAAATCTACACTCATCAAAGTCAAGCAAATTAATATAATGTTAGATTAATAAATTGAATATATCGATAACAAGTAAGCTAAATCCATCATGAAGTTTTAATTTTGAGTTCAGGTTTGAATTTATTAAGCACTTAGTTACCCAGTTTATAAGCTATTGTTTTCTTGCTAAATTGTGTGACCACATTTGTGCAATATCTACAAGGTGCACTGCAGCAACATAACCAGGTTACGAACCTACCTGCGACCTTTGTCATGGAGAAAGCGAAGGGACCACATGTAGGATAACATTACCACCTGCTGGTTCTGATCAAGTCGCTCATAACCTGACTTGCAGCATTCTTGGATTTCCTTTCACTCCTGTCAGTGACTGCACTTAATTTGCCAACTTGATATATTGAAAAAGAAACACAGCAAAACATTATTAAACTGATGACTGAATAATTTGGATGAAATGAAATGTGCCAAATCTAATCTCATGTAGGCTGCTGAAATAAAAACTTTGCAATGACATACCCTTTATATTTAAGGCAACATGATAAATCCGAACTGAGCCAGTGTACATTGTGCAGATGGGGTGAATGTTTCCATCGCTACCCAGAATCAATAAATGTTAAGAATATAAATGTCACAAATTGAGACTCTGTCATCCATCTATCTATCTAACATAAAGGGAGAAAAATTGACAATGAATTATATTTCAGCATGGCTCAGTGATTTTTACATGCTCTCAAGGTCCATTTTTCCGTTCATTTTCTGGTTTTCAGTAAAATAAGTCGAACAGCTATGAAAAGACTAATTGATTACCAGTGTGAAGAGGTTTAACAAAGAAGAAAGGTGCACTTGGATCTGTCCTCCCCATACCTACGTCTGCATGGAAATAAGCCCCTTAATGCAAACAAATTCTGTGCTCTCTTAACAGAGAGACACTTTTGGTCAGAGAAATAAAAAGTGTCGATTAGCTTACTGAATGGTTTGTGATGCACTGGCTGGGGTTACTATAAAGGACTTTCCATTTGACCTGTCCTGTCATCTGAGGTTTGGTAAACATCAGGTTAAAACACCACCAGTTGCCTCTTTGTAATGAGAATGAAGCTTTATGGTTCAATATGTTTATGGCTACTTGATCTTTATGGGGGTTGATGAACTTGGACAGTTGGTTAGCAATACAGAATATTGCCAAAAGCATGGCATTAATTCATGCACTCGCTGGGGTTACTCCTTCTCATTCATTCCCTTTGGCCAAGACTTGGTGACCCTCAGGTTGAGCCACAAATTGTGGTCTCTCTGTTATGAGCGATCAGCCCATTGCTCTGTTCAGACTAGGACACGTACGGTGGGGTGGCACGGTGGCTCAAATGGTTAGCACTGCAGCCTCACAGCGCCAGGGACCCGGGATCGATTCCCACCTCGGGTGACTGTCTGTGCAGAGTTTACACATTCTCCCTGTGCCTGTGTGGGTTTCCTCTGGGTGTTCCGGTTTCCTCCCACAGTTCAATGACGTGCAGGCTAGGTGGATTGGCCATGCTAAAATGGCCCTTGGTGTTCAGGGGTGTGAGGGTTATAGGGGGCTGGGTCTGGGTGGGATGCTTCAAGTGGCAGTGTGGACTTGTTGGGCCGAAGGGCCTGTTTCCACACTGTCGGGAATCTAATCTAATCTAATCTAATTTACCTAGATAAATCAATGCCCAATTTAAACCTGTAATATGCTGTCATAGGATAGATGCAAATCATACTTCCCTGTGTCAATCAGTCAAATGATTAGTAGGTCATTGAAAACAAGGTAAAAATGATGATCTCCTGTGATGCTGGTACTCGGCACTGGGATATATATAGCTGTATGAAGTTCTTTTGTGTGTACAAAACATTCTGCACAAATTTTGGAAGTGACATATGTTGATGATGTTCTGAAAAACACTGCATCCATTGCTAGAATGGTTGATATTGCCTTTGCCATGGCATTTCAATTTTTTTAAATCAGTGAAGAGAGAATTATGGTTCCATAAGACCATAAGACCATAAGACATAGGAGTGGAAGTAAGGCCATTCGGCCCACCAAGTCACTCTGCCATTTGAATCATGGCTGATGGGCATTTCAACTCCACTTCCCAGCACTCTCCCCGTAGCCCTTGATTCCTTGTGAGATCAAGAATTTTCGATCTCTGCCTTGAAGGCATCCAACATTCCAGTTTATGTCATTAACACAATAACCATATGCATAACTCACAATTTGCATTGCTTCACAAAACATAAATTAAGTGACCAAACATAAATTATCATTCGGATAACCTGTTTCATTCAGATACTTGTGATTCACACAAGTCTCCATTCACCATTTTATAGCTCACCCTGTCAACCTTCTGTTCCATTTCGCCCTTTTGTTAGCATGTTCGTTCAAATGCCGTCTTTATTTTGGATATGTTTGGTTCCATTGTTCCACTGGTAATGAATTCCTCATTCTGAGCACACTCTGACACAGAGTTTTCATTCGAATTCGAGACTGGATTTATTATTAAACATCACTTATTTATAGAACATAGAACATTACAGCACAGTACAGGCCCTTCGGCCCTCGATGTTGTGCCGACCTGTCATACCGATCTGAAGCCCGTCTAACCCACACTATTCCATGTACGCCCATATGCTTATGCAATGACGACTTAAATGTACCTAAAGTTGGCGAATCTGTCATTTAATTCTCATATGACCTGCAATGAGAGATGTTACAATTAAATCCTTCCTCCAACCTTAGTGTTACAACCTTTCAGCAATCAGCCTATGTATTCTTTTTAAAAGAAACCCAGTCTGTTGAACGTTTTCATGATTTAGAGAAACTTACATTTCTATCATTATTCAAATAAATCTCTTTCTCCACAACTTCAATGTTTGAAGTAGACAAATTAACTCAAATTCTGAACTGACCGTTGGCTTAAGAACTTGTTGTAAACATGCCAACAGCTTGAATCACAGATGCAACACATTTGAATCTTTCTTTCAATGCATTTGTAACCAGCACACTGAAGTCTTGTAACTATGTAATAGTCTGTGCCTGAATGATGCAAAATGCATTTTAAACAAAGCTAAAATCAGAAAAATAAGCAAGTGCAATTTTAATGTTTTAAGTTTATGGTGAGTAGCTGTTGCTGACATGTATTTGACAGGTAGATTTTTCTCTGAGAAGGTGGCATTGAATGGGCATGTTCAATAATTTTGAGTGTATGGGTGTGATGCTGCTGCATGAAATTTCCTGTTACAAAGGTGATTTGGAGATTGTGAAGATAATACACCAAAGTATCGCTAAAATACATGAAGTGTGAGCTTGTCAATTGAAGATGCGAAAATAAGAGGCTGAATGCCATGTTATGTTCTTACTACTAACTTTGTGCTGTTCCTAGACCTGAAAAGTTTGAAGAATACTTTCATGAATCTAGAACACAGAACAACAATTCTTTGATCACTGAAATGGAGAAGTTAATGTCAGAACTGGGTGATTCCACAAGTAATAAGTTGAATGAATGATTTGCAACCTGGCAGTCATGATTGTCGGTGGATAGTTGAAACATATCTGCCTGTTAGATCCTGAGTGCACAACCCCATTTTCAGTGATCAGCAAACTCAATGCATGACTATTAAAATACATTGAGAAGGAAGCATTTCGACCTCCTCTTGGGTTGCCATGCAATACAGATGACAAATGCCAAAATTTTATTCCTGATTATCTCCCAAAAATGATGCACCCACTGGACAACAGACAAGATTATGGAAAATGGAAATTCTGCTTACCAAACTCTTGTCTTTTCAAACTAGCTCACACATAGATATTATTGAAATACATCTGCAAAGTTAATGTGAAAAAATACCCAATTGTCTGCTTTAATGAACTCCCAACGGTATGCCCTCAATTACTAGGAGAGCTTTTTTTGGTAAATACTGCAATCGCATGACAGTTTGTGCAATGACCAGTAAATTTCCAATTGGCTTCCACCAGCGGCAATCCGCTCTAGAATGTTCCTCAAACAAACCATTTATGCTCAATTGGAATTCCTTTAAAGCTTGTACTTTCTACCCTGGGACATCAAGTGAGAACTTGACCAAGCGTTATATACGAGGGCCAATGTAAAACTGAAATCAATGGAAGTCTGATGGAAGATCGTGCAATAAATGACAACAGCCTGATAAACAATATTCCAGCATACTTAAGGAAATGGCCCCAGAAATAATGAAGGCTTTGGCACTCAGCTTATAACATTCTTTTTACTGTAGAGGAGTTCCTGCAGTTTGGAGGGTAGCTAATGGAATTCCATTATTTAAAAAGGGAGGTAAAGAGAAAACACAGTTATACACAAATGAATCTGACTTCGATACTGCAGAAGACACATTTGTCCATAACCAAAGATTTATAGTAAAGCACTTAGAAAACAAAGTTATAGCCAGTTTTACAGAAGGGAAATCATGCTAGACAAATTTACTGGTATTCTCCGAGAATTTGATCAGGGGTTGCCAGAAATTGTGGTTTATTTGGACTTTCAAAAGTCTTTGACAAAGTTCAATTTAAGAGAATAATGTAGAAAATGATAGTGCATGGGATTGGGAGTAATGAATTGTGATGGATAGAAAATTAGTCAGCAAACAGGAAACAAAGTGTATGCATAAATGGCTCTTTTTTGAATAGCAGTCAGTGTCTAGTGAGGCACCACAAGGGATCAGTACTCGGACGTCAGTTATTTTTAATAAAATATAATGACTTAAACATGCAAACTAAATGTATTATCTCCAAATTTGCAGATGGTACAGCGCTGGTCAGAGGGGTGAGCTATCAGGAGTGCGGAAAGTTGTTGCTGTACAACTTGGACATATTGGTTTAGAATGTAAGTGGATGGCACATGCAGTATAATGTGGATAAATATGCGCTAGATCACATTGTAATCGAAGAAAAAGGGACATTATTATTTCTGTGGCTGTAAACTGAGAAAATGGAATGTTCAGCAAGACATGGATATACTCAGGAACCAATTGCTCCAAGTGGTGCGGGAGGCAGTAAAGAAGGAAATCTGTATGTTAGTTATTCATAGCAAGAGAATTTGAGTACAAGAAAAAGGATGCCATGTTGCACTGCTATTGGACATTCGTGAGGTTCCACCCGCATTTTTGTGCAGCGTTGATATCCTTCCCTAAAGAAGGATGTTCTTGCTACAGAGAGAGTGCAGCAAATGTTTACCAAAGTGTTCCCTGATGGCTGGACTGATATATGCGGAGAGATTGATTCTGCCAAAAATGTATTCACCAGAGTTGAGAAAAATGAGGCGGAATTTCATAGAAACATGCAAAATTCTACATTGCGGGAAGGATTTTCACGATGGTGGGAGAGCCTGTTTAAGGACAATGAGAGTTGTAACTGAGCTGAGGAAAAATATTCTTCTTGCAGCGAGTGTAAGCCTGTGGAATTCACTACCACAGAACTTGTTTGAGAGCGAAATAGCATGTGTTTTCAAGAAGGTGTTAGATATCGGTCTTGTGTAAAAAAAACAAACGATATGAGCGGAGGGCAGGATTCAGGGATAATGAATAACCACCTCTGAACATATTGAATGGCCAGGCAATCTCGAGAGGTTGTATGGTTTATTCATGCTTCTACCTTCTCTGTTTCTATGTTTCCATGAATTAATTAATAGAATCACAAAGCACCAGGGTTGTGGCACTAAAATATAATGCATCATGCATTCCTTCTGCGATCAAAATGCATTAGCATCTCTGACCATCTCATTATTAACATTCTCGATGTTTACATCGATCAAGCCCTAAACTGGGTAAGTAGTCTAAAAATGCCAGATAATAAAACGTGAGGCTGGATGAACACAGCAGGCCCAGCAGCATCTCAGGAGCACAAAAGCTGACGTTTTGGGCCTAGACCCTTCATCAGAGAGCTCCAAGAAAAATGCCGTCCACTTGTTTGAATAAATACACTGAAGAATCATATGTTCTGCCCCACTGTGGCCACGGCTGCTTGCAGGATTGAAAATCAATCTGATAGTTTAGACATCCAGTCAATCTACCACATCAAACCAACAGAGTGTGCCATCTGCAAAATATGCTGCGGAACCTCCTTCTGGCCTTTGAGAACTTGCGATCAACATCCAATACACGTTTTAGAATAAAAGGGAGTTCAATATGCTGCCTTTTAAGTTGCACTCCTTCTTGCCCTGGAAATATATTGTTCTTCCTTTCACTGTAGCAGTTCAAATTCTAAATGTCCGTCTTTTCGTACGCTGACTGCACCAACATAAAAATACAGAGAAGCGCTTCAAATAAGTGCCTGATTTTAACTCATGCAGTTGGAGTTAGTGTTGGGCGGTAAATTGAATTTGATCACTACTTAGTCCGTTCTCAGAGGAATACATACAACAATAAATGAAATCGAACTTCTAATAAATCATTTACATATTTACGCATTAGAAAAATATTTATTGAGAATAGCCTATTACATTGGCACAACTTTATAAAATACACAAATTTATAGTTCTGTACACGCAGACTTTTTATTGACGCTGAATGCCTTTCTCCACAACATTTTTTTTGGTCAGATTTCCAAGCCACATGGACATGACAGAAAAGAAAAGACAGATTGCTCGAATTACTGCTCAACAACGTCTAGTACTAAGATAACAAAGTGTGGAGCTGGATGAACACAGCAGGCCAAGCAGCATCTCAGGAGCACAAAAGCTGACGTTTCGGGCCTAGACCCTTTACCAGAGAGGGGGATGGGGAGAGGGAACTGGAATAAATAGGGAGAGAGGGAGAGGCGGACCGAAGAAGGAGAGAAAACAAGATAGGTAGAGAGGAGAGTATAGGTGGGGAGGTCAGTCCAGGGAAGATGGACAGGTCAAAGAGACGGGATGAGGTGGTAGGTAGGAAATGGAGGTGTGGCTTGAGGTGGGAGGAAGGGATGGGTGAGAGGAAGAACGGGTTAGGGAAGCAGAGACAGGCTGGGCTGGTTTTGGGATGCAGTGGGGGGAGAGGAGATTTTGAAGCTTGTGAAGTCCACATTGATACCATTGGGCTGCAGGGTTCCCAAGCAACTCATATTCCGCTTGGGAACCCTGCAGCCCAATGCTATCAATGTGGACTTCACCAGCTTCAAAGCCTCCCCTTCTCCTACTGCATCCCAATATCAGCCCAGTTCGTCCCCTTCCCCAACCGCATCACAAAACCAGCCCAGTTCATCCCCTCCCCCAACTGCATCCCAAAACCAGCCCAGACTGTCTCTGCCTCCCTAACCTGTTCTTCCTCTTACCCATCCCTTCCTCCCACCTCAAGCCGCACCTCCATTTCCTACCTACCACCTCATCCCACCTCCTTGACCTGTCCATCTTCCCTGGACTGACCTATCCCCTCCCTATCTCCTCACCTATACTCTCCTCTCTACCTATCTTGCTTTCTCTCCATCTTCGGTCTGCCTCCCCCTCTCTCCCTATTTATTTCAGTTCCCTCTCCCCATCCCCCTCTCTGATGAAGGGTCTAGGCCCGAAACATCAGCTTTGGTGCTCCTGAGATGCTGCTTGGCCTGCTGTGTTTATCCAGCTCCACACTTTGTTATCTTGGATTCTCTAGCATCTGCAGTTCCCATTATCACTGATATAACATCTAGTACTAACTTTCTTATGAGAGAAATCATATATTTTTAATGCATCGTGCTATAATGCATCCAATGAAAAATTGCTTCTCTTCATATTGTGTGATCTGAAGTAAATGTCAGGTAAACATAAATAATATATAAGGGAATACAGGAAACGGTTATCACCATAGCAGGACCGGAACAGTGCTTTCTCAGTTTATTCTTGACACTGAACACCAATTTACTAAGATCTTCGCCCAGTGCCAAGTCCAGATGACGCAAATGATTCACAAAGGAAATCTCATAGTCTCTGGTGGGGGAGTAGGTACAGGGGTTTCCTGAGCAACGCCAATTTTGGTCAGTGCTTTGTTGGAACTCCAAGTACATTTTGTAATTTGTTGCAAAATTCCCTCTACCAGTGGTTTAGAGCAATTCAAAATTCCACTTTTCATTTTTGCTCACATGAATATTTTTCATTTATTGTCCAATTTACTGATTCTTCATTCAATTGTAACTCAAATCTGCATAATGGACGCTTACTGAAGTGACTCACCTTCTGGATACTTTCAGTTCTATTACAATATAACCAGTCCCACTTTGCAGGATTGACTTTGAAAAGTTTAGTTGGCCTATTTATCAATTAGTTATTTTTTATTTGAAAAAATATACTTTATTCATAAGAAGTACAAAAAATAAATCATATTTATACACCTACCCAATCATGCAAGCCGCTCCGGGTTACCCAGCGGGTACATACACCAACTAAAGGAAAAAGCAAAACAAAGAAAATAAATGAAAGAAAAATACCCTAGAAGTCGTCTCCCTGCATAGTCCCCGTTGGCCTCCTGACCAGTTGGGGAAGGCGCCAGCTGGGCCCAGTTACCAGATAGAGCCTTGTTTCTATTCTGGACGAGGGGTTTCATACCGTGGTCTTTCCTCACCGTGCCTTGGTGGCGACTGCCCCAAGCTTTAGCGCATCCCTCAGCACGTAGTCCTGGACCTTGGAGTGCGCCAGTCTGCAACATTCGCTTGGGGTCAGTTCTTTCAGCTGGCGACCAGCAAGTTGCGGGCAGACCAAAGACCGTCTTTCACCACATTGATGGTCCTCCAGGCGCAGTTGATGTTGGTCTCGGTGTGCATCCCGGGAAACAGCCTGTACAGCACGGAGTCCCATGTCTGGAGCTGCTCGGGATGAACCTCGACAAATGACACTGCAGAGTTGTGAGAGCATGGAATGCGTTGCCAGCAGCAGTTGTGGAAGCAAGGTCATTGGGGTCATTTAAGAGACTGCTGGACATGTATATGGTCACAGAAATTTGAGGGTGCATACATGAGGATCAATGGTCGGCACAACATCGTGGGCTGAAGGGCCTGTTCTGTGCTGTACTGTTCTATGTTCTATGTTCTATCCCCCTCCAGACCTCAATCACATAGGCACACTCCAGAAGGACTCAACAGTCTCGTTCCCCCCGCAGCCACCTCGAGGGCAGCGTGCGGTGGCGCAGAGATCCCGGGCATGCATAAACGATCTCACTGGCAGAGCCCCTCTCACCGCCAGCCAAACAATGTCCTTGTGCTTGCTTGAAAGTTCTGGCGACAAGACATTCTGCCAAATGACTTTGGCAGCCTGCGTGGGGAACCACACGACGGGATCCACCCTCTCCTTTCCCGAAGGGTCTTGAGGATACTACGTGCTGACCACTGCCTGACAGCCTTGTGGTCAAAGGTGTTTCCCTTCAAAAATTTCTCCACGAAGGACAGGTGGTACGGAACGGTCCAACTACTCGGAGCGTTCCACAGCAACGAGGCCAGGCCCATCAATCGCAACACCGGGGACAGGTAGAACCTCAGTAAGTAGTGACACTTGGTGTTTGTGTACTGAGGATCTACACACAGCTTGATGCAGCCGCACACAAAGGGAGCCATCAGGGCGAGGGTGGCGTTCGGTACACCCTTTCCCCCATTTTCCAGGTCTTTGTACAATGTGTCCCTGCGGACCTGGCCCATCCTCGACCCCCAAATGAAGTGGAAGATGGCCCAGGTGACCACAGCGGCGCAGGCCCGGGGAATAGGCCAGGCCTGCGCCACATACATCAGTACCGAAAGCCCCTCGCACCTGACGACCAGGTTTTTACCCGCGATGGAGAGGGACTGGATCGTCCACCTGCCCAGCTTCTGCTTCAGTTTGGTGATACGCTCCTCCCAAGTCTTAGTGCATGCCCCAGCTCCACTGAACCAAACACCCAGCACCTTCAGGTAGTCTGTCCTGAAGGTGAAGGGGATGAAGGAGCGGTTGTCCCAGTTCCCGAAGAACATGGCCTTGCTCTTACCCCTATTGACTTTGGCAATTAGTACCTTTTTCAAAGTAGTGTCACAAAATAGGAAGTACAAATCAACACACGGTAAGAAAAATGCTCTTCCCCGAATTTGCCACATTTCCTTGTACATGCGGTGAGCAAAGTTTTGTCACAAAACCATGGGAAAAATAGTGACAATATCTTAACCTTGATCCTTTAGCTGCTAAAATGAGAAACATTATCATTTGCGAAATGTCTAGTGAACAGTTTAATTATATTGAGATTTTACAGGATGCAAAGTGCCCCTTTGGGAAATTGTGTACTTGCCAATCACCTATCTCCCCTTTATGTTAAGATAACAAAGTGTAGGGCTGGATGAACACAGCAGGCCAAGCAGCATCTTAGGAGCACAACACTGCTAAGATGCTGCTTGGCTTGCTGTGTTCATCCAGCTCCACACTTTGTTATCTTGGATTCTCCAGCATCTGCAGTTCCCATTATCTCTGATCTCCCCTTTATGTTAAACCCATTTTCCATTTGGCTTGTCGCCTTGTGTGTGTGCCAAGTGCCCATGAATACAGTTCTTAAATATCATGAGGGTTTTGCACGTTTACTATTCTCTCAGGCAGCGAGTTCCAGATGCCCACGACTCAGCGATGATTCTTTTGCCTGTTAACCCCTTGTGTACCATTAGAACTGTCAACACTGGTTGTTGACCTCCAACTAACGGAAAACATTTCTCATTATCTATGTTCTCCAAGCCTTTCATAACTTTGTACACCTCAATCAGACCTCCCCTTAGCCTCCTCTACTTTTAAGGGAAATAACCCTAGCCTTTTTAGGATTTCTCCATAGCTGAATTGCTCCCGCGCAGGGAACAGGCACTGCAACAAAAAGAAACATGCACAGTAACACACATTCACTGATGTCAAGCTCAATGGATTATGGGAAACTAAGCACCATTTCTGGCTTAGTATTGAGTTCTGTTGCCCCATCGAAAGCTGGCAATAAATATCTTGACAAGGAGGAACAGGAAATATGAACTTTCATGCAATATTAAAAATAAAGTTCTATTTTGCATTCACTCATAGGACATGAAATTCGCTAGCTGTCCAGAAATTATAAGATCATAAGACATAGGAGTGGAAGTAAGGCCATTTGGCCCATCGAGTCCACTCTTTATATCATGGCTGATGGGCATTTCAACTCCACTTCCCTACACTCTCCCCGTAGCGCTTGATTCCTTCTGAGTTCAAGAATTTATCGATCTCTGCCTGACATCCCGGCCTCCACTGCACTCTGCGGCAATGAATTCCCCAAGCCCACCACTCTCTGGCTGAAGAAATGTCTCCTCATTTCTGTTTTAAATTTATCCCCTCTAATTCTAAGGCTGTGCCCACGGGTCCTAGTCTCCCCGCCTAACGGAAACAACTTCCCATTGTCCACCCTTTCTAAGCCATACATTATCTTGTAAGTTTCTATTAGATCTCCCCTCAACCTCCTAAACTCTAATGAATACAATCCCAGGATCCTTAGCCATTCATCGTACATTAAACGTACCATTCCAGGGATCATTCATGTGAACCTCCGCTGGACACGCTTATTGCACATCCTTAGTTTCCCTTGACTAAGTGGTGGAAAGCTGCTTTCTTGAACCGCTTCGTTTATGTGCTGTACTTTCCCTCACAACGCCCTTAGGTACAGAATTCCAAGGTTTTGACCCAGTGGAAGTGTAGGACCAGAAGTCTATTTCCAAGTCCATGTGGAGAGTGACTTGCAGGAGAAATTGCATGGATCTGTTGCCCTTGCCCTTCTTGATGGGGTGTGGTCTAAGTTTGGAATGTGCTATCCAAGGATGCTTGGCAAATTTGGTGGGTTGCTTTTTGTCGGTAGCTCTGTGGGATAGAGCAGAGTGTTTAGGACAAACCCAAAATGGGTGATGTTGACCAGGTTGTTTCTAAGCAGGTGCTGCATGATAGCACTGTCCATCGCTTTTTCTATCACTTTACTCATGCTATAGAGAAGACTGTTGGGGCGGTAATTAGAAGTGTTGGATTTTCCCAGCTCTTTGTGTACAGGGAATAAGTGGCAATTATACACATTGTCACTAAATACCAGTGTTGGAACTGTACTGGAGCAGTTGTGTTAGAGGTGCAGCAAGTTCTGGAGAACAAGCTTTTAGTACTATTGCTGGAATGTTGTCAGGAACTATAGCCTTTTACATGTCTAGTTTCTCAAAGCATTTGCAAATATCACATGGGATGCATCAACAGACTGGTATCTGTGATGATGGGGACTCGTGGTGAAGCCTGATATTGAACATCTCTTAGCACTTCTGGCTAAGGGTGTGAATCCTCCAGGTTCATCTTTTGCACTGGTGTGCTGCTCTCCTCTGTCATTAAGGGTGGAGGTCTTTGTGGAGCTTTCTCCTCTGGTAGGTTCATAGATCATAGAATCCCTACAGTGTGGAAACAGCTTCTTCAGCCCAACATGCCCACACCAACTCTTGGCAATCCCATCCAGACCCTTCCCCCTATAACCCACCTAATCTACATGTCCCTGAACACTATGGGCAATTTAGAGTCACCAGCCCACCTAGCCTGCACATTTTTGGACTGTGGGAGGAAACTGGAGCACCCAGAGGAAACCCATGCAGACACAGGAAGAATGTGCAAACTCCCCTCAGTCACCCAAGGTTGAAATCAAAACCGGGTCCCTGCCTGTAAGGCAGCAGTGCTAACCACTGAGACACAATGCTGTGCATTGTTTAATTGTGTGTTCAAATTCATGATGACATGTGGTAGGACTGCAGAGCGTCTATACCTGATCGATTGGTTGTGGGATCAGTTAGTCCATCAAACTTATTTTCAGCCGGCAGAAGACTCAGGCCTGCAATCAATGCTGGGAAGATCGGCTGAGCTGCGACTTACAAATGTTTTAGCTCATCACAGTCACTTTTTAATGTAGGGGCTTGCAGCCATGAAGTTACCGTGATTTTTGGGCCTGCAGTTTTCACCAGCAGCTTGAAGCTTGTAAGTTATCCACCAAACTGGAAGTGCATTGGGACTGTGAACATTAAGGAACCAAAGTGGAGAAGCTGAATCTAGCGAGTTTTTGTCTGAATTGGGCAATGATTTGGCAGAAGTTTAACATTTTATCCATGGTTTCTTGGTGAAGACTATTTTATTGATAGGTGGTACAGAAGTTCAATGAGAACCTCCTATTACAAATAACTAGTGATAGAAAATATACATGATAAAGCTTCCTAAATCACCTATTGCAAAGCAAATCAAAAATAAACAATATGAAAGATAGACCGGGGAGACACATACAGAGAGATATGAAGATCAAACTGGAGAGATATGAGCCTCCAAAATCACAACACACTTACAAAGCAGCATAAATTGAAACCGTTGAGGTGCTGGTGCAGCAAAAAGAGGTCACACAGTCCTCCGTTCATTTGCTGAATTTTTTTTGCTGGGCAGCTGTGAAATTTGTTACTTGGCTGTGTTGTCACAGTCATTGCCCGTATCATGTGCAATGCAAGATAACAAAGTGTGAAGCTGGATGAACACAGCAGGCCAAGCAGCATCTCAGGAGCACCAAAGCTGATGTTTCGGGCCTAGACCCTTCATCAGAGAGGATCTCTGATGAAGGGTCTAGGCCCGAAACGTCAGCCTTGGTGCTCCTGAGATGCTGCTTGACCTGCTGTGTTCATCCAGCTTCACACTTTGTTATCTTTAATTCTCCAGCATCTGCAGTTCCCATTATCTCATGTGCAATGCAGATGTTCACTCCAGTTTCTCGGATCTATTATGCTGAACTATTTTAACCATCCTTGCAAAACCAACTTGCTTGAGCTCCCTCAACTGTTTGATCTAAACTCTCATTCATTTCCCCACAAAGAACATAAAACAGTATGGCACAGTACAGGTCCTTCGGCCCACGATGTTGTGCTGACCGATTATCCTACTAAGATCAGTCTATCCTGCATACCCTACATTTTACTCTCCTCCATGTGCCTATCCAAGAGTTGTTTAAAAGCCTCTAAAGTATCTGGCTCCATTAGCACTGCCGGCAGTGCATTCCATGTGCCCACCCCTCTCTGTGTGAAGAACTTACCTCTGACATCTCCCGATACCTCCCCCCATCACCTTAAAATTATGCTGCCTCATAATAGCCATTTCTGCCCTTTGAAAATATCTCTGACTATCCACTCTATCTGAGCCTCTTGTCATCTTGTAAACATCTGTCAAGTCACCTCTCATCTTTCTTCACTCCAATGAAAAGAGCCCTAGCTCCCTCAACTTTTCCTCATAAGACCTGCCCCCCCAGTGCATGCAGCATCCTGGTAAATCTCCCCTGCACCCTCTCTAAAGCTTTCACATCTTTCCTGCAATGAAGTGACCTGAACTGAACACAATATTCAAAGTGTGGTCTAACCAGAGTTTTATGGAGCTGCAGCATAATCTCTTAAACTCAATTTCCCTGCTGATGAAAGCCAACACACAATACGCCTTCTTTACAATCCTCCCAACTTGTGTCACAACTTTGAGGGATCTATGAACATGAATCCCAATATCCTTCTGTTCCTCCACACTGCTCAGAACCCTGTATTAACCCTGTATTCTGCATTCAAATTTGACTGTCCAAACTGAATCACTATGTCTTTGGTGTCAAGATTAATTGTTTCTCTCCTGGTTTGTTGTTAGATAAATTATCAAACACCTTCCACAATTGTATTCGAAATATGATTATTTCAACGTTTTCAGAATACAGTTATTCATTTGCATCAGGCCCCCCTCCGCAATTCTCAGGGTGTGTGTGCGTGTGTGTGTGTGTGTGTGTGTGTGTGTGTGTGTGCGCGTGCGGCGTGCGTGTGTGTGCGTGCGTGTGTGTGTATATATGTGTGTGCGTATATATGTGTGCGTGTGTGTGTGTATATATATGCATGTGTGTATATATATATATGCATGTGTGTGTATATTGCGTGTGTGTGTGTGCATATATGCATCTGTGTGTGTATATTGTGTGTGTATATATATGCGTGTGTGTGTATATTGTGTGTGTGTATGTGTGTGTGCGTGTGTATGTATATTGTGTGTGTGTATGTGTGTGTGCGTGTGTGTGCTTGTGTGTCTATATATGTGCACGCATGCGTGTGTGTGTGTGATATTAGTTCTGAAGTGAAAAAAATCATTAATCACTTTCTAGTTCATTGTGATTTTTTAAAAAAATAAACATTTACTTTGCAGCCATGAATGCTTCAATGGTTTAATGATCCTATAATTTTTGACTTGATGAAGTCTTCAATAGGATGATTTTGCATGTTTGCGAAAGGTATTTAGATGAACTTTAAAAACAGGAACAAGGTACAAAACAGCATAAATTCGAACTAGGAATTCACAAGTTGCTTGAAGCATTGTTCCAGAGTCCAGAACAGCAAGCAATTGTTTGCAGTTGGAAAAAAAGTGCAAAGCAATGAAGCTCTGCAACTCTTGAATGAATATATTGGTTTCATCACTCTTTGTGACTGTAATTACCAATTATCTCGAATCAAGTATTGAAAATATGCAAAAAAGATTTCCTGGGATGTCACTAGAGTTGAAATACTTGATGCAATAGCCTTTTTATTAAACAGCAGCAGTTTTTGCTGACTTTCCATAAACCATGGCTGTTGGTGCGCGTAAAACTCTTCAAGTTATGTACAGCTCAGTAACAGGCCCTTTGGGCTATGACGTTGAGCCGAACATGACACCAAATTAAACCAATCCCTTCTGCTCATCCTTCTTTCCTTGCATATTCATGTGCTCATCTAAAAATCTCTTAAACGCTCCTGTCATATCTACCTCAATTAACTCCCCTGGCAGCACGTTCCACACTCCTACCATTCTCTGTGTAAAAATCTTGCCCCTCGTCTCCTTTGAACTTTCCCCACTCACCGTTAATGTCTCCCTCCCCTCTAGTTTTAGACATTTTAACTCTGGGAAAAAAAATCGTAACTGTCAACTTTATCTATGCATCTCGTTACTTTACACCCTTCAATCAAGTCTCCCCTCAGTCTCTGACAAAGTATCAAAGTTAAAATCCAACATTATTCAAGAACTAATACAATCAGGATTTCAAAAGAAATTTGGTAATGTTGAAAATGTTAAAATCGATGCCACAATGATGGGGGTCCAGCACTGGCTTTTTCACAACACAACGAGAAATATCAAATGAGAGGGAAATATAATAATAGATATATATCTAAGAATTTTGGAAATGGTGTCCTTTTTTAGGCATTTAAATGCTGGGCTAAATTGTCAGTTTCTGATCTGTGTACTTAATGGCAGTTATCCATGCATATTTAGCTATGAGGTGAGTAATTACTTTTCTGTAAAATTTATTTCCCATAATGAAATACGTGAGAAACAAATACATATTTTCCCAAACAAATACGTGTATCTGAGTTCCACAGATGGAAGTAATCATTCACATAGGAAGATGAACTCTGATACTTCGTGAGGTGTGAAAGAAGTAATCTCGGGTATTACTGTACATAGAGACGGAAGAAACAAGGCTTTTAGTAAAATAGGTGTTAGTCTGCACACTCGATCTACCATCCACATCAAATACAAAACTTAACAGATTACGCAGAGTTTTACCGTAACGCTGTTGACTTCGCAAATCAGCAGGACAGTGAACATTGAGAGAATTTCATTCGGAGGTACACGTTTGGAAAATCCAGTGAGTTCAGGAGGTAAAATGTAGCGACTGTTCACAGTTGTTTACGGTGAAATGAGTTAAACACTCTAAGTTCTTACCTGCATTGAACAATTTCATGTATTTCATATCAAATGTCTTATATGCCCTTTAAACATTTCTCTCTACATTCTCATTTTAAGAAACTATGTATTTAAGAAGTTGTTAACAACATCTAAATGTCTTCCAAGTGCAGGTAAGAACATTCTCACAATAAAATCGACTAGGAGATTTTCCTGCAACTGTAGTTTACAACCGTTTAGAACAGCTGCACTCACGATCCAATTCACGTGGGAAACAAGCAGAATGGTGTGTCTCGCTGAGATGGTCTCAATCGTTGGCATCTGTAGAAACGCTGTCAAAGGGACACTAACTGAAACAACAGTATGTATCATGCTGATGTGGCAGGAAGGAATCTCCATTTCGGGTAAAAAAGAAATGCTTTGTCTTGAAACTGAAAAAAAAGATATATTGCCTAAGGAATCAGGAACATAATATCTGAGTTGAGAAAGGCACAGAGACAGGGACCGAATGTTGGAGTGTAGGAGAGAAAGCAGTACGGCACACGTGAAGAAAGATAGAATTAACAAGGAAGGGAGAAGAGACAGAAAGTGAGAAAGAAAGAAGGAACGAAAGAAAGAAAGGAAGGAAGGAAGAAAGTGAGAAACAAAATACATTTTCAGTTCATGAACTATTTCAAAATAAAATATATTCACAAGTGCATTCTTGGAAATGTGGCAGACAGATTTAAAGACGACAAGATTGAACAAAGGGCAGTGATAATGTAATCAAGTAATCAATTTTTCTCATGCTCTTGAAAAGATGCATATTGTTGCAAAACCATGAATTGAATCCCTTGTTTTTTTAACAACATTGACTGCTATAACCATACATTCAACTCACCTTTGATAATAGAATTATGAAACTTACTACTAATAATAAAGATTGGAATATCCATGACTATATTTCTCAGTGATCTAACACTGGAATTAACCTGGAAATTAGAAGAATAATCTAACTGTATAACTAATGGAAACGTGCACACAAAGAGTTAAGAAGGTCATTGTCTGCATCTAAAATGCTTGTTTGCAGCTTCACAGAAACATTTCTTTCGAGTTTGTTCCATCCTCGAACTGTTTTGCATCATTTATGATAAAAAGAGCTGCGGATAATATGTGCTGCTTTTAAAAATAGCTGAGTGGAAAGTACAGAACAATGTGAATGGTCATTGTGGATTTCCTGTTTATGCATTAAGCGGTTAAGCAAAGTTCTGTCTGTGAAGCACGATGAGTTACTGTTTGTTTCAAAAATGCACAAATATAATAGTTTGCTGTAGATTTCTCAAAAGCAAACATGCCCATTAGTTTAAGTGCACTGCTGATTGAGCGAGCCAAAGGTCTCGACAGTGCCCGAATACTAACCCTACATAAGCATCAAAATATAGAATCATATTTTCTAGAAGAGGCCCTTCAGCCAACCATAATCTTTCTGTAGATTCACACGACATGAGGCTGAAGAAAAAATAAGCATGCTGGGTGTTTTTCTTAACAAAAAAGCATTTTGGGAGCTGTTTTGCCCAAATCATTATGCTGACCTGCCTCTTTGATTTTGAAATTGTTGCTGCTCCTCATTCTGTGATACTTGTTGTTCATCAGAAAATAAACGTCTTCACATTGGAGAATGTGATTGCTTTATCTCCCATTTTGATGAAATCATATCCATGCGTGGTTTTAGAGGTCTGGGAGAATTCATGAATCGGGTGGATGGTATCAAGCATTCCGGGAACGGCATTGTGGTCGGGGTGAGAATGGATTTTGGGCTGATGCCAAGCTCAAACATACCGGAGGCACTCCAGCAGGAATCGCAGCATTTTTGATCAAAAATTGGGTCAATGTTTGCAGTCTGGTATGGCCATTCTTTGGTCCAAGGATCTGAGGAACAGTCACACCAGACTCCAAATGTTAAGTCTGCTTCTCTCTGTATAGTTGTTACCAGGCTTGCTGAGATTCTGTAGTGTCCTCTGTATATCTTGCAGATTTCCAGCATCGGGAGCAGTTTCCTTCATTGGGGTGATGTCAGGCTCTGACCATGGCGAGAGATGCATGGCCCTGTAGGATGCCATTCATGATGGCCATAAAGTAACCTAGTGTTGAGATCCTGTAATCTAACTGGGATCTGAGCCAATTTTACATTTCAACTTTCAGGGCTGGGTTGTAAGTCATATCTTTGAGAAGCATTGGGCGATGAGGGATAGGTGTATTAAAGGTACTCATGGGGATGACAGAATTAGATCTGAATTGGATTTTTAACTCCTCTGGCTTTTCTGGAGAAACTATTAAGTTCAAAATACGTTACTATACTGGAACCATCTAAGTTTTCTTACTTTAAATCTGAATTAGTCGCTTTGATTTGGTTAGTCCTGACATAGTATAATTCTTCAAGGGAGGATTCACCAACTGGACACAACATTAGGAATGTCTGTGACCCGATGCTCAATTCATGTCCTTAGTACTCCACCAACAACTTTCTTATCAGCTGTTCATGCCATTAGGTCGCACTGTGGGAATTCAGAGCAGGCATGACAACTGCATTCAACATTGCCACAACTATAATTAATAAAATATGGATAACACTATGGAATAGCGAACAATTTGCAATTCATACTGTGCACCCCAAATGCAATATTGAATTATTTTGCATGTGTAGTACATAAACTGGTCTCTTGGCCGAATTAAATATCCTCCCGTACCACTTGTATTACTAAGTGATACAATTTCCTATTCCCGGTTTATCTCAAGCTTTCTTTTTATGTGTATCATTTTGTTGCTTGATCAGTGTGCAAATGCCTAACCAAGCCTGGCGAGTTTGCAAACTCATAACCAATCAGTTCTTCAATTAAAGAAATTTTGATGCCCACATTCACATTTCCTGGCAGAATCAAAAGATCATACAATACAGAAGTGACAATTCAGGCCATTGCACCTGCACTGATAACATTATTCTAAATCCATCCAGCACTTGGACTAAAGCGTTGAATGTCGTGACCTTTCAAATGCTTATTCAAGTACTTTTTGAAGTTTGTGAGATTTCTGCCTCAACCACCCTCAGGATATCACATTCTCGATTCCCAGCAGCTTCTGGATGAAAATCAATACTCAAAGGCACTTTAAATCGCTTGCCTTTCACGTTAAAATTATAACCCCTTTTCATTGACCTAAAAATGAAGGGGAATAGCTGCTTTCAATCAACTCTGTTCATGTCCCTCATAATCTGTGCATATCTCAGATCTCCTCTCAGAAAATGTGGTGAGTTTTTACTGTGTCTCTTCACACCTGAAGTGTTCCATCCCATGCCATATCTTGGTCAGTCTCTGAGCCCGCTCCAATGGAATTAAATCCTTCCAATGCTTTAGTAACCAGAACCACGTACGGTGATCTAATCAAAGTCCTGTGGAGTTCCAACTTAACCTCCTTGTTCTTATAAGCTAAGCCACGACTGATAAATGTAAGTGTTGCGAATGCCTCCTTAACTATTTATTAAAATGTCTTTCCACATTCAGGGATCTGTGAATAATTACTCAAAGACAGGGGCAGAGTTCGCTAAACCCAGGAACTGAAGTGAGCCAAGCACGCACATGTTTAAGTCTACTTTGGGGGTGTGAGTGAGGCACTTACGTGCTGGAAGAATTTGTGAAGGGACTGAAGAAAGACTGTGCTGATGATATCCACAGAGTGTGAAGCAAACTTTTAAAAATGAAGTCAGGAGACATAAAGGAGGAAAATACCGCAAACTTTGATTGGGGGTCAGAGAGCTCCCTCACTTTGAATAGAACCAAGGAACAGGAATAGAACAAAGTCAGAAATGGGTAACAGACCAATTTGGGCTCCTCCCCTTATCAGACCGACAGAGAGTTAACTCGATCTGCAGATAGTTTTATTTTAATTTCACCACACCAAATCTTCCGTATTGTTAGATGTTTCAGAGACAACAGGAACTGCAGATGCTGGAGAATCTGAGATAACAAGGTATAGAGCTGGATGAACACAGCAGGCCAGGCAGCATCAGAGGAGCAGGAAAGCTGATGTTAGTGGAGCTCACAAGATACACCTGGAGGAAAATAAACTGATAGCAGTTCAGAAGGAGAAAGCAAAGGAGCAGGAATTATTTGTCACTATTTTAAATGTGCACTTATGTGGATGGTTATAAATGTTAATTAAGAAGAAGCCACAATTCGGCAGCTTTGAAATGTATCTTTGAGGATAAGGTATAAATAGCTGAAAAATGATGAAGAAGACAGAGTGAGACCTGAAAAAGGAATCATGACTGTCCGTTGCAGCACAGTTTGAGGAGGCCATAATTTACCAGAGTTAGAGGGCAAAATTTAAATTATGGTGTTGTTCACAAAACATATATTCAGACTTGGTTCCACAAAGAATTTCAAATTTGCTGAAGTTTTTGAAAATAGAGTGACCTGTATTTTTTGATTTAAAAATGGGAACAAAGTTGTTTTTTGCGTGTACTAGAAGCTGAATACATAGAAAAATTGATGTTTTGGCATACATTCAATTGAACAGGCTTTTGAAAAATGTTTAAGAACAAAATATTGCAAATGTAAATGTAGGAGGTATTTGTTTTTGTGTTGAAAGTGATCTTACCTAAATTGAAAGGCAGTTGAGACAATAGAAGCAAATTTTGAGATCAAAGAGATGACTATGAAAGTTGAAAGAACAGTTTTAAATGATCAGAAAATTTAGGTAGTTATCTATAGGAAGTAAACTTTCAGCGTGACATCAATCACCAATTTGGGCTCCTCCCCTTATCAGACTGATGGAGAGTTAACTCAATCTGCAGATAGTTTTATTTTGATTTCACCATACCAAATCTTCCATTTTGTTTGATGTTTTAGAGATAGCAGGAACTGCAGATGCTGGAGAATCTGAGATAACAAGGTGTAGAGCTGGATGAACACAGCAGGCCAAGCAGCATCAGAGGAGCAGGATGGCTGACATTTCGGGCCTTGACCCTTCTTCAGAATCCAGAATCATTTCTGAAGAATGATTCCATACCACAGCCATAGGTAAGGTGGACATAAAAGAATGTTTTCTCTTTTGGAAGGGTGATTGCCTTGGGGTTGGGGGGGCATCATAGACTTAAGGTAAGGGTCAGAAGCCAAGAGGAGATGTGAAAGAAAGCTTTTTAATCTAAAGGACAGTGTGAATGCAGCACTCGCTGCCTATTCGGGTATAGAGGCAGAATTCCACATAATATTATTGTGTTTTTAAATGTGCAATAGCACCCAAGGCTATGTATGAAACACTGCAAGAATGACTTTAGAAGAGTTGTATGGTTATGTTGTGATGCAATCCACAGAAATACCTTTCTCTCAGCTGTAGGTCATAATGACTCAATGTCTCTGTTAGAATGTATGGTCTACTAAACTTTACTTGGTACAATTTAATACATTTCCTCCCTTTCTACTTTGCAGATAATTGAATGAAATTCCTGCTCTGCACATTTAGAATTTGACTGTAAAACAGCTTCATCCATTCACTAGGGAAAGTCACTTTTAGTCTACGTGAAATGTTCCAACCTCAGAATCTACATTTCTGTTTGACCCATTAAGTGAGTCAGTGATGCTCACACCTCTGAGCAATTCAGTTTGAAGGCACTTGAATAAATGATATTTCCACTTTCTTAATGAGTTGTGAAAACTGAAATCCACTCCCCAATCTTGGCTGCTGTCCTGTGGAGATGTTTGGTATCAGCAAGCTTTTTGAGGAGGCTTCTCAAAGAGATTGGTTCAGTCTATTCTGTCCTGACGGGGCCCAAGTGAATTTTAAATTTGGATCCAATGTTAAATGACAGGCAGGGAACAAATTCCAATGGCTGTTTTATACCTCCAAACAGGTCATTCTGTCATTAATGTTATGTACCAGACCGGATCCCTTCAAATTATATGTAGAAGATCGCATAGATTCAAACTTTTTCCCTTTTAAAGGTAAGTGTAAGGTGTTGCATTCCAGATGCAATTCGATTGGTAAAGCTTCTCAACTTTAAGCAAAACACACTGCATTTTTTACACTACAGTTAAAATGCAAATAAAATTAAAAAAAAACTTATCTGTAACTCTATGGAAATACTTGACAAAATAATGAATATATTAACTGGTTCTACTAAACTTTTCCATGATGTCCCAATTTGGTAATATCCCATATACACTCCCTTTGACATAAAGGCAGTTCTTCACTCTAGGAAGAAAAAAAAATCATTAAGATGAAATTGTGAGAGAGTAATAGCCAGGAGACATTTACTGAAACTTCCAACTGTGTTGAGGCCCAAACAACTTCTGATGCTCCTGAAAAACCAATACTTAACAATACTCATTCTGAGGAAGGGCCACCAGACCCGAAACATTAACTCTGTTTTCTCTTCCACAGATGCTGCCAGACCTGCGACCTTGTTTTTGTTCCTTAACAATCCTGTGAGAGCAGGAGCAGGCACACCCATTCAAGGCTGTTAAAAATCAAAGTCTCCCAAGCTATTTACTCAAGTGATCTTTGCAAGCTAACACTTCTGACTAACAACTGCTCTTCAAAATAACAGGACAAATAAGTCGTTAAAACCCACAGCATCGGCTCACCTCCCCCTTAAAAAAGGATCTCCAATATACAAAGATGACTGTTTCTAAAAAGGATCTTTTGTCTTACTCTATCAGTGCACGGCAGTACATGCGCATTACATATACATCAAAGTTTTGACAATAAATCAGCAATTATGTACTCTCATCCTGTCACGTGGGTAAGTTCCATTTGAATGGCTACGATTATAAACTCCAACTAAACAGTGTGGAATTTTTGTTCTTAAATTTCTCCAAAAACAATGGTTGACAATCTTTTTATGCATCGTTTCAAGACATATCGCCGCATACAAGTATTGAAATGTTGTGAAGGCTCTCCATATCTTACTTGAATAATTACACAATCAATTAAGCCTCTTGTAAAATGTTCCTCCAATGCAGTAATGGGTTTTAAAGGTATTGATTTCATCAATGCCTGAAGTTTTCCAGTTACCTGATATGTATGAAATGCCTGGCAAAATTCAACCACATCCTTATGCTGTACAGGCTAATCATTTTTTTTTGGATTTTGGTTCGATTATCTTTACTCTGAAATTAACTCCAACTTTTAATTCATGTGCTCCTTGCAATATCTCCATTTTATATTCACTGATAATACAACTTGGTGAGATTCTGTCCCTTTCTCAGCCACCTGAATATGTGATTGTCTCCTGTTTCTCAGTAAGACGTTATTTTTAATATAGCAACGTTCTGGAATGCACTCAGATTCTTCTTTTGTGCACACGTTTTGATACACTTGCTTTAGTTTTTCATTATTCTGTTGCATTTAAGCTAATTTCTTTGAAGTCAAAAGATTCAATTTGTTCTTCACCTGCTCTTATTTTAGTTCAACTATTTGATAAAACATTTTGTTTGATAATTGTTCTTCAAATTCCTCACATGTATTCTATGATTTCTACACCAGCTTCAATCCTCCACTTTGTTATTACACAGTCAGGAAAAAATCCTGGGATATACTCCCTGTAATACCTCAGGTACCAGATGTTCTGCTGGCTTTACAAACACAGCAGTTCTGAGCTAATTGAATTAACCTGCATTTGGGGAGGCAGGAACAATCACAAACCGTCAGCATGATTTTGTTAAGGGGACGTCATGTCTCACTAACTTGGCTTAAATTTTTGAAGAAGTCACCAGCTGCATAGATGAGGCCAATACTTTTGACCTTTTCAACTTGAACTTCACCAAGGCTTTCGATAATGTCCCTTCTGGGATCAAATGTAGGAGCCCATGGGATCCAAAGAAATTTTCTGAATTGAATCCACAGTTGACTATGTGGCAGGTAGCAGACGGTCATGGCTGAATTGTACTTTTCGAGTTCTATTCCAGCCTGGGGTGAATGTTTGTGTGGAATTTGCACATTATTCCTGTGTCTGTGAGGGTTTCCTCTGGGTGCTCCAGTTTCCTCCCACATTCTAAAGATGTGCAGTGTAGGTGTATTGGCCACGCTAAGTTGCCCATTGTGCTCAGGGATATTTAGGTTAGGTGGGTTAGACGTGGGAAATGCAGGGGTGAGGGAATGGGTCTGGGTGGGATGCTCTTCGAAGGGCTGGTGCGTGCTTGTTGGGCCAAATTTCCACACTGTAGGGGTTTTATGATTTAACTTGCGGGCAGGAGTACATGAGAATTGGTGATAATGCATAAAGAAATCCATATCGTAACAAGACTAGGTATGGGATAGGTAGAAAACATGGAAGGATGGAAACAGTCTCTGTTGAACTCACTGTTGAGTCCAAGAGACTGCATGATCCCAAATGCAAAATTACGCATCTTTCAAGCTTGTGTCAAGGCTCACTGGAACAGTGTGGCAGTCCTCCAACAGAAATCTTGATGTGGGAACATGGCAGCATGATGAAGTGGTAGGTGTCTGGAAATTTAGGATCATTTTTGCAACCAGAGCAGAGTTGTCCTGCAAAGCGATCACCCTTCCTTTGTTTCATCTTCCCAATGCAGAGGAGGACACGTTGTGAACAATGGTAGATTAGACCGAATAAAGCACAGCCAAATTTCTGCTTCTTGATTGGGGCCTTGGATATGACAAGGGTGGAGGCATTTTAGTATTACACTTTCTGTGACTGCATGAGAAGGTTCAGTGGAAGTGTGAAGAGATGTGGGAATCGAAGAAAAATGTACAATAGTGTTTCAGAGACAATGTTCCTTGCAGAACCCTGACAGAGGAGGAAAGGTGTATCCGTGTCTAGTAATGGTATCCATGTGGAGGTGATGGAACTGACAACTTGAGGACCACAGGAACCCTTTCATTTTGGTGGGAGACAGAGGAAAGGGTGAGGGCAGAAGTTCAGGAAATGGGTTGAATGCAGCTAAAGGCTTTATCGATCAAGGCAGTGGAGAATTCTGGGTTGAGTTAAAGAAGTTGGATATTTCTGGACGCCCTCTGCAGAAGGTGGCATCTTCAGAAGAATTCTGATGTGATAGCCAAATGGGGAGAACAGGGTGGAATCCTTGTAGAAGGTAATGTGTGAGGATGTGTAGTGGAGTTAACTGTGGGAGTTGGTGGGTTCGGAGTATGTATTAGTGGCAAGCTTACCCTTATTAATGGAAACAGAAATGTGGAGGCAGGGAAAGAAAGATTCGAAGTGGACCAGGCGAAGGCAAGAATGAGGTGGAAATTGGAAGCAAAATTTATCAATTTTTCCAATTCTGCATGAGAAGAGCAATCACCAACGATGATGTCATCACTGTACCTGAGAAAGAGTTGTGGGAAGAAACTGTGAAAGATTCAAAAGACTGCATAATAAAAAGACATTACTGTTGCCCATGCAGGTACCCATGGGCACAACTTTGACATGAAGAAAGTGCGAGAAGTGAACAGATGACATTTTAACATAACGGGGCAAATTTCGTATGTAGTTCAAGATGCATGGAGGAATCAAAACATTTGTTGAATCTGTATCAAAGCATAACTGGGTCTGAATTAGAACTGTAATTTCATATTCACATCAACAATTCTTGGTGAAATACAGGTTACAGAACAAGCCAATGTGTTGCCAAATATAAAATGCAACAAGATGCGAAATTGCTCTAAAATTAGAGCTGCAAACAGAAGCGACCAACATCCATGAGCCCAGGAGTAAAATTTTTAAAAAAATTGTGTTGACAGACTTCGACCAAATTAAATGACAATCATTTCAAAAACTTTGATAACAAATGGTCAACACTTGCTCATTCTAAAAGGTAAGGAAACTTAAATAAAAGTTTGTAAAATTTTTTGACAAGGATGTCCAAAACCGTTTTCCCAGAAGTTGCATAAGGTTGAAATGTCATCACTCCCCGAATACAATGAACATGGCAGCCAATATTTGCCAAGTATCCCCTTGCCATTATATATGAGCTAGAACTTGAGTCCAGAAGAATCTGGAGAAATCGCCTTAAGTCTTTGCACGATGTCCCACTTTTTGCCAGGTTCAATTTCCTCATGTCAAATCTGTGATGTACATCAAGGGAAAGACCACTGAGAAAATGAATAAGTTGGAAGATCAAGAGGCTGCATTCAATAAGCTGAATAGTATGAGAGGGACATAAATTTTACAAACGTTTTGAAAGGTGTCTAAAATCATACATCGTCTGGTCATGATTAGAAATTGAGCTGTTCCATTCTGCTATTCCAGAGACAACGACTATTACTTCCTGAGAGGAGGTATGCTGTTCCCAATTCCTGCATGCAATGTGTTCACTGTATTGCATACTTGGGAACCTAATTCTGCTTGGACGTCTATTCCATTTTTTCTACAGTGTTGTTCTTGCTTCCTTCCTCCCTTCCTTCATTCCTTTCTTTCACCCACTATAGAGAATTTGTCTGTTTTGCTTTTCTTTACCATAATCATGTTCATTGCGTTATTTCCTACTTAACCGGACCACACTGTTCTGTCCCTGTAAAATCTTCCTTACACCATCATGTTAATAACTTAATGATCTCTCTACCTTAAACAGATTGCACAGTTTTGTATTACTTGTTACTTTAGACAATTGGCATGTGACTCTTGTACCTATCATGTTACTCCAGCCAATTGGTATGTTTCCAGTATCACCTCATTTTTTAATAATTATCTTTCTGCCTCAATTAATCAAAATGTAGATTATACCTTCATTTGCTGTTCAGCTGTTGACACTTTACTCATACTGTCTGACACTTTTGACACCGTCTGACATCTCCCCTATACCTTCCTCCAATCACTTTAAAACTCATAATAGTCTTTTCCACCCTGGGGAAAAGTCTCTGACTATCCATTCTATCTATGCCTCTCATCATCTTGTAAACATCTGTCAAGTCATTGCTCTTCCTTCTTTGCTCCAATGAAAGAAGCCTTACCTCCCTCAACCTTCCCTTGTAAGATCTGCCCTCCAGTCCAGGCAGTATCCTGATAAATCTCCCCTGCACTCTCCCTAAAGCTTTCACATCTTTCCTATAATGAGGCAACAGAACTGAACACAATATTCCAAGTGTGGTCTAACCAGAGTCTTATGGAGCTGGAGCATAACCCCACGGCTCTTAAACTCAATTCCCCTACCAATGAAAGCCGACACACCATACACCTTCTTTACAATCCTATCAACTTGTGTCACAACTTTGAGGGACCTATGGATATGGACCCCAAGATCCCTCTGTTCCTCCACGCTGCCAAGAGCCTCGTCATTAACCCTGTATTCCGCATTCAAATTCAACGTTCTAAAATGTATCATAAATACAATGGCACTTGTGGACACCGCCTCCCATGTATTTGGCACATACTCATGTGACTCGTTGCCAATGTTGTCTACCTCATACACTGCAGGCAAGGACTCCCCAAGGCATGGTATATTCACAGGACTAGGCAGATGCTCTGAGAAAGGATGAATGGACACCACACAGTTATCACCTATGGGCATGTCCCCTCCCAGTTGGGCAACACTTCAGTGGTCAAGAACATTCAACCTCCAATGTTTGGGTAAGCATCCTCCAAGCTAACCTTTGAGATACTCAACAATGCACAATGGCCGAGCAGAAACTGACAGCCCGGTTCTGTACCCATGAAGACAGCCTCAACAGTGATCTTCGGGTCATGTCCGATCATGTGAAATCCCACCAGACTGTTCAGTACCTGTAAAATCTTTACCGTCCTGTTTTGACACCATCACATTCATAACTTGTTGTGATCGCTCCACCTTAATTAGTTTGTGCAGTTTTGGGATACTTGTTATTTTGGTTGGACACTTGGCATACAACTCTTACACTGTTATGTTATTCCGGTCATTTGGATTGTTTCCAGCACAACCTCATCTTAGGTTTTTGTAATTATGTCCCTGCTTTAATTAATCAGATGACAGATCAATCCCTTCACTTGCTGTTCAGCTCTAGTTAGGCCCCATTTAGAATACTGTGTCCAATTTTGGGCCCCACACCTCAGGGAGGACATACTGGCGCTGGAGCGTGTCCATTGGAGATTCACACGGATGATCCCTGGAATAGTAGGTTTAACGTATGATGAACGGCTAAGGATCCTGGGATTGTACTCATTAGAGTTTAGAAGGTTGAGGGGAGATCTAATAGAAACTTACAAGATAAAATGTATGGCTTAGAAAGGGTGGACGCTGGGAAGTTGTTTCCATTAGGCGGGGAGACTAGGACCCGTGGGCACAGCCTTAAAATTAGAGGGTGTAAATTTAAAACTGAAATGAGGAGACATTTCTTCAGCCAGAGATTGATGGGCCTGTGGAATTCATTGCCACGGAGCGCAGTGGAGGCCGAGACGTTAGATGCCTTCAAGGTAGAGATCGACAAATTCTTGATTTCACAAGGAATCAAGGGCTACGGGGAGAGTGCGGGGAAGTGGAGTTGAAATGCCCATCAGCCATGATTTAAATGGTGGAGTGGACTTGATGGGCCGAATGGCCTTACTTCCACTCCTATGTCTTATGGTCTTACTCACTCTGACACTTTTGATCACCTGCAAAGACTTATTTTTAAGCCTGTCGACATTTCAATCACACAATCTGATATCTTTTGATCTCTCTGCCAATTCTATGCCTGCGTGATTCTCTTTGCTCCACCTGACAAAACTGCAGCGCTAGGAAAGCTTGTGATTTGAAAAAAAAAACTCCATTGGACAAGAACCTGGTATTGTGAGAGTCTCGACCTTGCCTGCCCCAGTCTACCAGCAGCACCTCCACATCACGGTAACTTCAGTCAAGCCTGGAGTCGGAGAGATGCTAGAATACTGGAAATCTTTAAACATCTTGACCTTGTTCAAGGAAGTCTTTCAGAACAATCCCAGTAATGGAAGACCCATCAGTATAACTTCGCTGGTGGAGATATTTCTGGAAACATTTATTCAGCTTTTGAATTAGCAGAGACATGGAAAAAAGTGGCTAGGTTTTGCATAGTCAGTATGCATTTCTGAATGAGAAATCATGCTGAAATAACTTTGTTTGAGGAGATAGCATACAGACTCAACAAGGGCAGCAGCGTTGATGTGATGTACGTGTCTTTTTGAAGGCATTTGATACAGTGTCAGGTAAGAGCCTTGTGAAGAAAATTACAGGTAATTTTATAAAAGAGAAATTAATAACAGCGCTCAAAATTGGATGAGTGAAAGGAAATAAGGTGTAATAGTCAGAAGACATTCTTTTCTGGCTGGTGGATTGTTTGTCGTGGCGTTCTCAGGACTCCGTATTGGGATCCTTGCAGGAACAGTATAGGAGTTTGAGGAAACATCAAAAGTGGAAGAATTGTAAGCTGTGAGAGACCAGCGTGGGACACAAAAAGAACAGTGAAAATATGGTCCAGTGCATGGATAGGTATCAGAAAATTTCAAACAGAGAAGTGTGAGTTTGTAGGAAAAAAGACAATGTAGAATAATAGACAATAGACAATAGAGAATAGAACATAGAACATAGAACATAGAACAGTACAGCACAGAACAGGCCCTTCAGCCCACAATGTTGTGCCGACCATTGATCCTCATGTATGCACCCTCAAATTTCTGTGACCATATGCATGTCCAGCAGTCTCTTAAATGACCCCAATGACCTTGCTTCCACAACTGCTGCTGGCAACGCATTCCATGCTCTCACAACTCTCTGCGTAAAGAACCTGCCTCTGACATCCCCTCTATACTTTCCACCAACCAGCTTAAAACTATGACCCCTCGTGCTAGCCATTTCTGCCCTGGGAAATAGTCTCTGGCTATCAACTCTATCCATGCCTCTCATTATCTTGTATACCTCAATTAGGTCACCTCTCCTCCTCCTTTTCTCCAATGAAAAGAGACCGAGCTCAGTCAACCTCTCTTCATAAGATAAGCCCTCCAGTCCAGGCAGCATCCTGGTAAACCTCCTCTGAACCCTCTCCAAAGCATCCACATCTTTCCTATAATAGGGCGCCCAGAACTGGACGCAGTATTCCAAGTGCGGTCTAACCAAAGTTTTATAGAGCTGCAACAAGATCTCACGACTCTTAAACTCAATCCCCCTGTTAATGAAAGCCAAAACACCATATGCTTTCTTAACAACCCTGTCCACTTGGGTGGCCATTTTAAGGGATCTATGTATCTGCACACCAAGATCCCTCTGTTCCTCCACGCTGCCAAGAATCCTATCCTTAATCCTGTACTCAGCTTTCAAATTCGACCTTCCAAAATGCATCACCTCGCATTTATCCAGGTTGAACTCCATCTGCCACCTCTCAGCCCATCTCTGCATCCTGTCAATGTCCCGCTGCAGCCTACAACAGCCCTCTACACTGTCAACGACACCTCCGACCTTTGTGTCGTCTGCAAACTTGCTGACCCATCCTTCAATCCCCTCGTCCAAGTCATTAATAAAAATTACAAACAGTAGAGGCCCAAGGACAGAGCCCTGTGGAACCCCACTCACCACTGACTTCCAGGCAGAATATTTTCCTTCTACTACCACTCGCTGTCTTCTGTTGGCCAGCCAATTCTGTATCCAAGCAGCTAAGTTCCCCTGTATCCCATTCCTCCTGACCTTCTGAATGAGCCTTCCATGGGGAACCTTATCAAATGCCTTACTGAAGTCCATCTCCACCACATCCACAGCTCGACCCTCATCAACCTTTCTAGTCACATCCTCAAAAAACTCGATAAGGTTTGTAAGGCATGACCTACCCCTCACAAAGCCGTGTTGACTGTATTTGATCAAGCCATGCTCTTCCAGATGGTCATAAATCTTATCCCTCAGAATCCTTTCTAACACCTTGCAGACGACAGACGTGAGACTTACCGGTCTATAATTGCCGGGGATTTCCCTATTTCCTTTCTTGAAGAGAGGAATTACATTTGCCTCTCTCCAGTCCTCAGGTACGACTCCAGTGGAGAGCGAGGATGCAAAGATCTTCGCAAGTGGCAAAGCAATTGCATTTCTCGCTTCCCAAAGCAGCCGAGGACAAATCTGATCCGGGCCTGGCGACTTGTCAATCTTAATGTTGGACAAAATTTTCAGCACATCAGCTTCGTCTATCTCTATCCATTCCAGCATGCACACCTGCTCTTCAAAGGTTTCATTCACTACAAAGTTCGTTTCTTTCGTAAAGACAGAAGCAAAAAACTCATTTAGGGCTTCCCCTACCTCCTCAGGCTCCACACACAAGTTCCCTATGTTATCCCTGATCGGCCCTACTCTTTCTTTGACCATTCTCTTATTCCTCACGTAAGTGTAAAATGCCTTTGTGTTTTCCCGGATTCCTTCTGCCAAGCCTTTCTCGTGCCCCCTCCTGGCTCTCCGCAGACCATTTTTGAGCTCCTTCCTTGCCTGCATGTAATCCTCTCTAGCTGAACTTGACCCTAGCTTCCTCCACCTTATGTAAGCTACCTTCTTCCTTTTCACTAGAAGCTCCACCGCTCTCGTCATCCAAGGTTCCTTAATCTTACCCCTTCTTGCCTGTCTCAGAGGGACATATTTACTCATCACTCCCAACAACTGTTCCTTAAACCATCTCCACATGTCTATAGTTCCCTTACCATGGAACAACTGCTCCCAGTCCATGCTTCCTAACTCATGTCTAATCGCATCATAGTTTCCTCTTCCCCAATTAAATATCCTCCCATTCTGCCTAATCCTCTCCTTCTCCATAGCTATGTAAAATGTGAGGCAGTTATGGTCACTATCACCAAAATGCTCCCCCACCACAAGATCTGATACCTACCCCGGCTCGTTTCCGAGCACCAAGTCTAGAATGGCCTCTCCCCTCGTCGGCCTGTCAACGTACTGCGTTAGGAAACCCTCCTGAACACACCTTACAAAAACAGCTCCATTCAAATCTTCTGCTCGAAGGAGGTTCCAATCAATATTGGGAAAGTTAAAGTCACCCATTACAACAACCCTACTACGTCCACACTTTTCCAAAATCTGCCGACCTATGCTTTCTTCAATCTCCCTGCTGCTATTGGGGGGCCTGTAGTAAACCCCTAACGAGGTGACTACTCCCTTGCTGTTCCTAATTTCCACCCATACTGACTCAGTAGGCAGTTCTTCCTCGACAAAGGAAGCTTCTGTAGCTGTGATACCCTCTCTGATTAGTAGTGCTACACCCCCTCCTCTTTTTCCCCCCTCCCTATTCTTTTTAAATGTTCTAAACCCTGGAACATCCAGCAACAGGTGCTTGAGTAGGCCATTCGGCCCTTCGAGCCAGCACCACCATTCATTATGATCATGGCTGATCATCCACAATCAGTATTCTGTTCCTGCCTTATCCCCATAACCCTTGATTCCACTATCTTTAAGAGCTCTATCCATCTCTTTCTTGAAAGCATCCAGAGAGTTGGCCTCCACTGCCTTCTGGGGCAGAGCATTCCATATATCCACCACTCTCTGGGTGAAGAAGTTTTTCCTCAACTCTGTTCCAAATGGCCTACCCCTTATTTTTAAACTGTGCCCTCTGGTTCTGGACTCTCCCATCAGCGGAAACATGCTTCCTGCCTCCAGATTGTCCAATCCCTTAATAATCTTATATTGTCTCAAACAGATCCCCCCTCATCCTTCTAAACTCAAGTGTATACAAGCCCAGTCGCTCCAATCTTTCAACATATGATAGTCCCGCCATTCCAGGAATTGACCTCGTGAACTATGCTGCACTCCCTCAATAGCCAGAATGTCTTTCCTCAAATTGGAGACCAAAAGTGTACACAATACTCCAGGTGCGGTCTCACCAGGGCCCTGTACAGCTGCAGAAGGACCTCTTTGCTCCTATACTCAATTCCTCTTGTTATGAAGGCCAGCATGCTATTAGCTTTCTTCACTACCTGCTGTACCTGCATGCTTGCTTTCATTGACTGATGTACAAGAACACCTAGATCTTGTTGTACTTCCCCTCTACCTAACTTGACTCCATTGAGATAGTAATCTGCCTTCCTGTTCTTGCCACCAAAGTGGATAACCACACATATATCCTCTGAAGTCTGAAGGCATATAAGTCCTCGGGGCCTGAAAATAAGGCATCCAATTCTAGAGAAAATACAGATGCACAGGGATCTCAGTGGTGATGAGCGTACATCATTGAAAGCTGCAAAAGTAATTTAGTGCGAAGTTAATAAAGCAAAAAGTGCAGATGTCCTGTTTTTAAATTGGGGAATTGAGCACGAGGGCATGTAGTTAATGTTGAAGTTGTGCAAGACACTTTCCGGACCCCAGACTGAGTATCACATCATTTTCATAATCTCTATATGAAAGGCACGATGTAAATGCGCTGGAAAGAGTTCAGAAGCCAATTACATGAAAAGTTCCAGAAATGAAAACTTCGAATATGAGAATAGGTTAAAGAAGGCGAGGCCTTTGAAAAGTATAGATAACGTGGTGGGTTGCTTTGAAAATAAGTTTGGAGGACAAAGAAGCTAACTAAAAAATCAAAGACAATCCCAAAACATTTTATTAGGAAATTCTGATGAAGTGGGATTACCACAAAAAGATTGAAACCTATTGGAGACAAAGGGACCAGTGCAATCCTTGCCTCGATGCTGAGGAAATGAATGAGGTCTGAAATTAATGCTTCTAATTTGTATTCACAGATGAGAAAGACATAGTAGTTAGGCATTTCTTTTGGAATGGTGAGGCTCTAGAAGATGCTCTGATTAATAAGCAGGAGCTGTTCGAGGTTATATCAAAAAATCTTTGAAAGGCGGAGATTCATCAGGAGAGATCAATAGAAATTTGTTGAAGGGAAATACTGCCTGAAAAATGAAATACATTTTTGAAAAGTTGACTAAACACGTTGATGAGGGTAATGCAGATGATGCGGTTTGCGTGGACTTCTGTCAGTTGACAAGGTTGCAGACACAAAGTTGGTCAGGAAGATAAGAGCCCATGCAATCACAGGCAAGTTGGCAAACTAGATCCACAATTTTCTTGCAAGCGGGAAGCAAAGGGAAATGGTGTAGGGATGTTTTTGTGATTAAAAACTATAACCAAGAGTGCACCCCAGGGATTGGTGGTGGAACCTTGCCGTTTGTCATGCCATTGATAACTTTGATGTGAAAGCAGAAGGCTCAATAAGTGATTGTGCAGTTGACAGGAAAATTGATGGTGTTCTCAACAGTGAGGAAGATGGTCTCAGCTTGCACTCTGATATTAAAGACCTCTTCGGTGGACAGAGGCATGGTAGATGGACTTTAATTCAGCTATAATGAGCCAGAGTGCTGACGGGAAGATTGCGATAATCTTTTCCCAGAGAAGGTGTCTCTAACAGTAGAGGGCATACATTGAAGATTAGGAGTAAGTGGTTTAGGGGCGGCCGCGACACAGCCAGACTGCCGATGGGAAGGTAAGGTTGTTTTCTTCCCTGTATAAAAAAACTTAGCTCGTGCAACAGCAGCCCTTTTGTTTTCAAGAAATGGTTATCCTTCACCCAACAAATTTGGGAAGTCCCATTTCTGCCCCCTGCGGTTGCTTGGTATTTACTGCAGACAGCGCAGTCTGGTGGGACAGCGAAACCTGCATATATCGATTGAAGCAGAATGTGGTATCTTGAAGAAGATTTCCCTGTTTTCCCCTGTTTTGTACACCAAAAATATCTGTCTCTTCAGTTATAATTCAGACCAAGAACATTACTTCACTTCTGAGCAGTGCCCACCGACAGATAATTTAAGGAAGGGTCGCGCCACCGACCAATGGAGAACTCGTCTAAGTAACTTCTTCCACCCTGACAAATTCTCCCATGAACTAATACACTCTGTATTATACATCTCAACTGATATTGTAGTCACCTTGCTACTATCACCATTATTCATTATCTATGACTTTCCACATAGACCTATCATGTGGGACTGCACCAAAAACCTTTTGAATTTCCATTTACATCACACCAGTTATGTGCAAAGACCACATCATTATGATTATCAAAATTGTGAACTGAGATGATAAGGAAATATTTTAAAACCAGTGTTCTGTAATCATTGCTGCCTTGCTTGAAAGCAAGTAACCTCACACTCATGGTGATCATGGTTTAAGAACTGTGCGAAGAAGAAGTTGAAGTTTAGGTTGTAGATGAGATATTGCAGATTGTCTGTGTATAAATGAGCTTTGGTTGGCAACAAGGCGTTAGTTGGTCCATTGATTAAAGCACAATTATGGATAACAAACAACTGTATGTAACCGAACATCTTACACTGGTAACAATAGGTAACCAGTTATCCACAAGATCACACGCTGATTAGAGATAATGGGAACTGCAGATGCTGGAGAATCCAAGATAACAAAGTGTGGGGCTGGATGAACACAGCAGGCCCAGCAGCATCTCAGGAGCACAAAAGCTTTCTTCCGATGAAGGGCCTAGGCCTGAAACGTCAGCTTTTGTGCTCCTAAGATGCTGCTTGGCCTGCTGTGTTCATCCAGCTTCACACTTTGTTATCTTAGATCACATGCTGATGTCTATTTCTTAAAGAAAATCATGATTAAATCCTTAAGAAAGCCAATTGATTTTTACCTGAGCAGTTGCTCCAATTTAGGAATAATGTTTTAGCAAAGATTTGTAGCTTGGGTTGTGGGTGAGGTTGTTGACTTGCTCGCCGAGCTGGTGTGTTTTCGTTCAGATATTTCTTCACCATGCTAGCTAACATCACATAAAAAAACCCATACCGAACAAAACTGGAAATCACACTCATCGCCATCACGGTCGGGACAGGACAAATTTCAAGCGGAGTAGAACAACATTGCTTCATTGAAGGCCTCACTGATGATGTTACCTTACAATGTGATGTAACGTTTGAATCAAAACAAGCCAGCTTGGCGAGCAAGTCAACAATATCATAGCTTGGGACTTTTAATTCATCTATCAGACAGAAGTGAACAAGCCACGGTGTCCCTCTTGTAAGCTAATTAAAACACTACGGGCAGGGCGAGTTTTGAGAAGATTTGTAGCTCAGGTTGAGGTTCTGAATGTAAGATTGCTCGCTGAGCTGGAAGGTTCATTTTCAGCCTCCGATGAAGCGCTGGTGTTATGTCCTGCTTTCTATTTATATGTTTAGGTTTTCTTGGGTTGGTGATGTCATTTCTTGTTTTGGTGATGTCATTTCCTGTTCTTCTTCTCAGAGGGTGGTAGATGGGCTCCAAATCTATGTGTTTGTTGATGGAGTTCCGGTTGGAATGCCATGCTTCTAGGAATTCTCGTGCGTGTCTCTGTTTGGCTTGTCCCAGGATGGACGGGCAAGGTGCTAAGCACCAAAAGATTACAATTACGAGCAGTTTGTATGGGGCTTGTAAGGAATATTAATTCTTGTTAAGTAAAGAAATCTGCTTCCTTCTTTCTTTCAAACTGTTTTAAAAGTGAGGGAAAGTAGGGAATTTTGAGAATTTGTAAAGGTCTTTAACTTTGTGGTGACTGCAGGTAGAGCAGGAATGGTTTCCAGTACATTATCGAATTGGATATTACATACTCCTTGATAAAACTCTGGGATGTTAGTTATTTGCAGCTTTCCCTTAACATGTCTATGCTATCACTTCTGAATCAATGAAATTTGTTCCTTGCAACTATTAATTCTCTCCTGAACAACTATTTCTGAACATTTCCACAAATAATCTGTTCTGCAATTGTTGGAATAATACTTAGAAGTTTTCTTTTTGTAACAAGTTCATAATATTTGTAAATTCTCCAAACCTCCACCTCAAACTTACATCAATAGAGATTTGACAAGTAATAGTGAGTATGAAAGTTCCAATCACAGTTCCTTCAATACGCTTGGATGTAATTATAGGTTTGTTTAATTGCTTTACTAATGAATCACTTTGAGTACCGTCAACTTCATCAATACTTCCCCTATTTCAATTTTAAACCCTTGCAGTGACTGGGTTGTGACCATGGTCTGAGGTAAAGACAGGAAAAAGGTATTCATTTTGTGTGACAATGATGCTTCTTGTCTCCAATGCAAATCCCCTTTCTGGTTCATAATAGCTCATCACCTCCATTTCCAGCAGTTTACAATTGGTGTGAGAAAACAAGACTTTCTGTGCACCATTCTATTGCAAAGCTGGATTCACTTTCAATGTTATTATTGCTACGATTATTAGGTCAGCTATTTTTGGTATTTTAGCTACTTTCTGAGCGTTTCTACTCAGCTTGGTCCTTATTATCATTTTCTACAGAGAGCTGTCAAAAGCAATTGTTGTGTTTTAACGTATTCTTTTTAGATATGATTTTCATCCAGCAAGATCTGGGTATATCTGTCCCATCACACCAATATGAGGCAATACAATCTTGGCTGTGCCAAATATATTTTCGCTTTGAAGACCACTCATTCATTCAGTGCTGCATTATTAATTTAGTTCCTCCCTGCATTTGTTTTGAGTCTATCCAAACCAAATTTGTTTTTGCTCCATTTGAGTCTGCTTTCTGCTTTCTGAACTTTCTTCATGTGCCTTGATCAATGATTTTTGTTTTCTGTTTGATCCTGGCCCTTACAATTTAAAGAAAACTGTTCCTGGAATATTCCAACTGCCATCACTTTATCTACTTATCCAACCTCATTCCCAAGATCTGGCTGAACAGTGCCCCACTTCTGCTTGAACTGGACAAACCAGGCTGGGGAAAAATCCCTTGACTGCAATCTAGGAACGCCTGTCTCTCTTGCCACTAACCACACTAGTATCACCATTGATGCACTAATCATGAATGCCCTCCATCATAACTAGAGGTGGTGCAGTGGCACTTATAGCCAGGAACCTGGACTCCATTCCACCCTCTGGCGAACAGTTCTAAGGAAGGGCCACTAGACCCAAAACGTTAACTCTGACTTTATTTCTTCACAGATGAGGTCAGATCTGCTGCTCTTTTAAGGCAACTTCTCTCATTGTTTGTGATTTACAGCATCCACAGTTTTTTCAGTTTTTATTTGTCCAATCTATATATGGATTAAAGGATCTTATAATTACTGTTGCACCCTTATTGTATATGTCTCTAATTTGCTGTTGACTGCCTTGTCTTTCATGTTCCCTGCTCTTTGGTGCAACAGGTAACCTAAACCAAACTTCTCTGTCCTTAGATGTTTCTTGTCTTCACTCATGCATACTTGTACATCCCATGATGATTTTTCAAACCAATATTCTTCCTCAATAGAAAACCTGACCAAGGACTTCTTCTGCGTCTGAGGAGTTGCAACTGAGCTGAACACGATGCAATAATCAACAGACTTCCCTAGTACTGACCTTATGATGTGGGAAGTTCATTAATGGAGTAGCTGAAGATGATTGGGCCTGGTACACTACCCGGAGGAACAATTTCAGAGATACTCCTGGAGCTGAGATGACTGACGTCCAAGAATCACAGCCATCTTCTTCAGCATCATATATGACTCCGACCAGTGGTCAATGTTTTTTCCACAATTCCCATGATTTCCAGTTTTGCTCGAGATCCTTGACTTCACACAAAGTCAAATGTCACCTTGGTATCAAGGGCCACTGCTCTCCTCACTTCTACAAAAAAAATCTACTCTTTTGTCTATGTTTGAAACAAGGCTGTAATAAACTCAGGAGCTGAGTGGTCCTATCAGCACACAAAGCAGGCATGAGTAAGCAGATTTCTTCAAAGCTGATTGGCACTGCTGATGACATTTCCAACACTTTCTCTGATGATCGATTGATCGTAGGCTGATGGGGTGATAGTTGGTTGGGTTCAACTTAACCTGCTTTTTGTGTACTGAATATACCTGTAATTTTCCACATCGTCAGATAAATGCCGACCTTGCATCTTTGCTGGAGCACCTTGGCAAGAGAAGCAGCAAGTTCTAGAGCACGAGTCGTCAGTGCCATAGCCTTGCATTTTCCAGTGCCTCCAGCCATTTGTTGATATAACGTGATGTGAAACAAATTTGCTGAAGCCTGGCACCTGTGATGTTGGGGACCGCCGAGATGGATCATCCACTCAGCACTTCTGACTGAAAAGTGTTACAAATGCTTCAGCCTTAACTTCAGTGCTTATGCGCTGGGCCCTTCTATCATTAAAGAAGTGAATATTTATGAAGCTTCCTCTGCCAGAGCCAGAGTTATATAAAAAATATCCACCATCGTTCGCAACTGGTTGTGGCAGGTCTGCAGAGTGGAGGTCCGATTCATTGGTTGTGGGATGTCATAGCTCTTTATATATCGTTATGTAACTGAAAAACTTCTGCCTCAATGCAACCATCTGACTGGGCTTTGTGTCATCTGTAACCTTACTTATGATCTCCCTGAAAATATTCTGATTTACATCATTTACTAATATCAATAATGGGCTGAGTACTGATGACCTCTGTGGAAAGCCACTGGACACCGAAGCTGAGTGTTCAATAAGCCCATGACTGAGCATTGTAAAATGGCTGAACATTACCACGAGCAGCTTTGAACAACGCAGCTTCCAGAAGTTGGAGAGTGGAAGTTTAGTGCATAAGCAATTAAACTGTGAGTGGAAGTCCTGCTACTCTCAGAGATCCCAAGCAACTCTTTTCTTCCAGGCAGCTGCTGTCTGCTTAATCTGTTATCTCATCCCAGTGTGTAACAGAGATAGGGACTTTTACATTTTCCCCACTACAGAGAATACGTTTATTTCAAAAAGCAATCCAATCCTTCTAGTCTCTGTTGTTGTTAAAAAGATAAAATAGACTCTCTACATTGCCTGAAATTAATTCTTGAATGTTTCCTTCTCATGTTTTTGGTGATGTGTGTAGATGTGTAAATCTATAGCTACTTAGGAATCAATATCGATTATTAACTTGAAGAATCTTACCAAAACCTACTTGCATTGTTATAACAGCATGCAAAAGCCTCAAGAGAAACAATCAGTTAGTGTCAGAGATAATGGGAACTGCAGATGCTGGAGAATCCAAGATAATAAAATGTGAGGCTGGATGAACACAGCAGGCCAAGCAGCATCTCAGGAGCACAAAAGCTGACGTTTCGGGCCTAGACCCTTCATCAGAGAGGGGGATGGGGAAAGGGTTCTGGAATAAATAGGGAGAGAGGGGGAGGCGGACCGAAGGTGGAGAGAAAAGAAGATGGGTGGGGAGGCAGGGAGTGGATAGGTCAGTCCAGGGAAGACAGACAGGTCAAGGAGGTGGGATGAAGTTCGTAGGTAGGAAATGGAGGTGCGGCTTGAGGTTGGAGGAAGGGATGGGTGAGAGGAAGAACAGGTTAGGGAGGCAGAGACAGGCTGGGCTGGTTTTGGGATGCAGTGGGGGAAGGGGATGAGCTCATTCCCTTCCCCCACTTGTGTCAGCCTTTGTGCTCCTGAGATGCTGCCCGGCCTGCTGCGTTCATCCCGCCCCACACTCCATCATCTTGGATAAGAAATGCTGCCTAGTCAGCAACACCCTCATGCCATGATTGGATTAAAAAAAACTTTGCTGAGATTCTCAGCATGCTGTCCAAGTAATGAATACTAACTTCAGTTGGACAGTGGGGCAACGGGATTGTAACTTGCCACTTGGGTACTGGAGACCTTTGGTTTCCCAGTGTTGTAGAAGGATAGGAGGGTCTTAAGCATAGCTCACTATCATTATGTCATTTGGACAAGGGAGAGAACAGCTGAGAATCTCAGCAAAGTTTTTTTTTAATTCAATCATGGTATGAGGGTGTTGCTGACTAGGCAGCATTTCTTATCCAAGATCATGGAGTGTGGGGCTGGATGAACACAGCGGGCCGAGCAGCATCTCAGGAGCACAAAGGCTGACGCAAGTGGGGGAAGGGAATGAGCTCATCCCCTTCCCCCGCTGCATCCCAAAACCAGCCCAGCCTGTCTCTGCCTCCCTAACCTGTTCTTCCTCTCACCCATCCCTTCCTCCAACCTCAAGCCGCACCTCCATTTCCTACCTATTAACTTCATCACACCTCCTTGACCTGTCTGTCTTCCCTGGACTGACCTATCCAGTCCCCACCTCCCCACCTATACTTTCCTCTCCACCTATCTTCTTTTCTCTGCACCTTCAGTCCGCCTCCCCCTCTCTCCCTATTTATTCCAGAACCCTTTCCCCATCCCCCTCTCTGATGAAGGGTCTAGGCCCGAAACGTCAGCTTTTGTGCTCTTGAGATGCTGCTTGGCCTGCTGTGTTCATCCAGCCTCACATTTTACAATCAATTAGTGTGAAATGTTCTTACCGTTGTTGGCAATTGCAACTGGGAGAAGAAGAAGAAGAAGAAGAAGAAGAAGAAGATGAAGAAGAAGAAAAAGAAGATCAAGAAGAAGTTTGTATGTAACTTCAGATAAGTTTCATTCCAGTAATTTGAAACGTTTGAGCTGAGTGTGGAGTTGATGGTTTGGAAGAAAACGTGTGACTTATTGAAAATGTATCATTGTGAGATGGAGAATAACCAGGAAGATGCTGAGTGAATTTTTCATCAAGAGAAGAAAGGATAAAGGACATTGCATGCAATAACGGGTCCTTTGACTCACCAAGACTTATTAAACTAATTATTAATAAGTCAATTATTGCATTGACTTCTGGAGAAAAATCAAAATGACCTGAAAGTATTATTGCAATCAGATGGACGGGTATGTGGAAATAATTTGTAAAGTACTAAACTGATTACACATCATGAATGTATAGGAAATGCTGTTGCTGTTAAGCAATAAACTTATAGGCTTAACCCTCTACAATTGGCCCAGAATCAGAAAGAGGTTGAAAAGATCGCAGATTCATCATAATCAAAGTGAATTGCAGTGGAATGGAGCTCATCCATCGTGTTATGAAATTGTGTAGAGTGGTAGCAAATTGGAAGGTAAGAAGATAGAATTTGTTTGTGAAAGAATAATGATAAGGGAAGAGAGTGCGTGGCTCCTTGAAGAGATAAAGTGCTTTTCTAAAGTTAGAGATTTATTCAGAAAATAAAAGTGTCGTATGTAGCTGAAGATGTACAGCTAGTTCTGAACCTAAAACATGTTTCAATTATCTGTGCAATTGGAAACCTGGGGTTAGTTTTGATGTCTTGGCAATCAGCTGGAATCAACAAATTAATTTAAACCAAACACTTAGCCAATTGAATTAAATCTGATGGTTTTGACAACCTCTGAACACTATTAGTGTAAGAATATTGATATGTCATCCAAGGTATTTAAGGAGAGGGTTTTTGAAAATCGGCATGAGAGTGAACCGCCAGCTGCAAATTAACCATCCAGCTCTCACAAGAAATCACTACGCTCGATTAGAAAGCATAATCTAGCCATAAAATGTACCACGGCACTTGTAGCTATGATTTCTCATGGAAGACTTCACAAAGAAAACATCCCTAATAGCCAGATTAGTGGAAGAGGGGTGTTCATGACTTAAGGAAAGCAGAAGATGTGCATGTAGACTTATAGACTATGTTTTACTTTATTTTCTAATACCTTGGTTTATATTAAATAATATATTATTTACACCAGCACACCAGTACAATTTAATTCAGTTAGGGAAAAATTAGTTATTAAGGAGGAATTGCTGGCTTGTTAGTAGTTCTGTTAATTTGTCCACTGTTATGGTTAAATGAATAAATTGTAACTTTTATTATAAAGTGAATATCAGGATTTTCTTTCATTTAGCCGCTCTTTTGAACAGATTATAAAGGCAAGGCAGGCTTTTCTGTGTGCTTCAGGTTTAATTATCAGAAGGGGATTCCTGCCAGAACTGATTGGTGGTTTGGGTTTCGTTTTAATTATCAGAGGGGTTCAACGTTCCTCTCTGTGACAACGATAGTGATACCAAAACCAAATGGTGAACAACAATTATGTGTGGACTATCACAAGGTCAATGCAGTAATAAAATCTGCATTGTGCCTTATTCATTGATCGGAAGACTGCGTTGAGAAGGGGTGACAAACAACTTATATTTCTAAACTGGACATACTCGGAGAGAATTGGCAGGTGCCTTTATCTGAAGGAGGAAAGGAAAATTCAGGTTAAGCATTTTGGAAGGAAGAATTAGGAGTTGAACGCTACTTAAATGGAAAACAGCAGTGCAGGGAGTCCTCGTGCATAAATCATATATACAAAAAAAGGCTTCATTCAAGTTCAGTAACAATAGGGAAGGCAAATGGATGCTGACCTTTGTTTCAAAAAGAATGAAGCATGATTAAAGAGAATATTTGCTAAAATGTACAAGACCAAGCCGAGAATACTGCAAACAGTTTTGGTTCCCTTATCTAAGGACAGTTATGCTGGGAAAGAACACAGAAGGCTGAGTAGTTTTGTCCCCCTAGTTTGGAGGGGGGAGGGTGCGGAGTGCAGTTGAATACATTGGACTTATGCTCATTCTAATTTGATAGAATGACAGGGTTGATGTGGAGTTCCCGTTCCTCCTGTCGTTTGGTTTAGGACTTAAGGACATAATTTTTGAGACAGGAGTTACTCACTTCAGGCAGAGAGGAGGAGGACTTATCCTTTTCAGGAGCACTGAAGAAGTGGTATTGTTTCCCGCACACCGCGATTGAAATGAGATCGATAAAACAGACACTTGAATAAAATCACTGACAGATTGAAATAATATTATAATAGCTGAAGATGGTTGGAGTTTTAACACACTGAGAAACTCACTCTGTAATGTCCTTGAACTGAAGCCTGATCTGCAACACCCACAGACATTTTGCTTTGTGCATATTATGATACCACAAAGCAGTGAGTTTTCCCACTCTATTTACGATGGTTTGAGTTCAACTCGAGTTCTTTGATGAACCATCTAGTCAAAAGTTTCCCAGATATAAGCCAGCCAGTCTCGTTTCACTTCTAGAATTTAGTCCTTTATTGTCTGTGAGATCTCTTTTGTAATGAGTTTGTGAGTTATGTGGTCCTTCCACAGCTCAAAACGAGTATAACTGAGTGGGTTTTTACAGAGCAAATCTAGCTTTCATGCAGTTTTGGTGCACCTTCAAACATGAAGGAGAAAGAAAAACAGACATTGAACAGACAAATGAATCACTGAATAGTGACTGTAACTGCGAAGCAACACCATTAGGAGATTCATAAATGAGTCATCTGAATGCTGCATATGTATTTTCTAATTCTGTCATTTGTGTATGTATTGCTGGCTATTCTGGAATTTAATGCCCATCCATTATTGACGTTAAACGTTTGTTGTGAGGTGTCTTTGTAAACTGCCTCAGTCCATGTGGACTATTTCAGGCCAGAGTGAATTAGAATTAGATTTGTTTTCACGCGGACTCAAGTCCAAAAATTCTGGAGTGCAGTGAAATATTTCTGCGCGGCACAATCTTAGGTACGAAGTAACTAGTTACAATTCTTTGTTACTAAAGTACCTAAGGTGCAAAAATAGAGAGTTGAAAAAGATTGAAGTAATCGATGATAGTTCTTCATAGAAAAAAAATTAAGAAACTATTGAAGTAAATTTAAAAGATAAATGTTACAGGCCTTCTACAGACGGCACTCTCTCCACACCGGGAACTTTCCACTCGTGGTCTTGCTCTACCCTACTTTGTCTCGCAAGCCGTAGACTGGCATCTGTGACAGGCTGACTGCTCCAGTCCCCGGCTGACCTATTGCCAGCTGCCCCTTTCTGGAACTCTGCCCAGTTGGCCTCTCTGCTCCACTTTGGGCATGTTGACTGCTTGCTGTCGCTGTCCAGTCCAGACCGCCGACTGCTGGCTGTTCTGCGCTGCTCCAGTCTGTCAGATGTCCGCTCAGCTCTGAGCCTGCCGACTGCTCACTGCGGGCCCGCTGACCTTTGGCCGTCCTGCTCTGCTCCGGACCGCTGATTGCCCATTCTTGTTTTGGAAAGAGAGATGAACGAATTTGATAAAATGACAGTGAAAGAACAGCAATATTGCTTGTGATCACGATCTCTTGGAGTTGAATGTGCAGGTTATGGTGTTCCCATGTATCAGCTGCCCTTGTCCTTGTCGACAATCCAGTTCACAGCATCTTGATCCCAGTGTCAAAGAAACCATAGACACTTACAGAAGCCTGCCTTGCAGGCATCATTGCTGCTATGGACAGGTGATGAAGATTAGGAAGATCCATTGAGTTGGAAAGGGAACCAATGCAGAGGGCGACATACACAGTTTCAAGCTTCTTTTGGTGTTTTCAGATCGACATCAATTCAGGTTTGACACTGTTGGCCTTGTGGGTTGGAATATTTTTGAGAGAAGAAGAAAGAGAAGAAGAAGAAGGTCGAGAAGAAATTTGCACGTAACTTCTGATGGAATAGTGTAGCGGGAGGGGCTTAGATTAGTTCACAGGTCGGCGCAACAGCGAGGGCCGAAGGGCCTGTTCTGCGCTGTATTGTTCTATGTTCTATGTTCTATGATAAGTTTCACTCCAGTAATTTGAAAGGTTTGAGCTGAGTGGAGTTGATGGTTTGGAAGAAAACGAGCGACTTATTGAAAATATGTCATTTTGAGATGGAGAACAACCAGGAAGATGTTGAGTGAATTTTCCATCAAGAGAAGAAAGGACAAAGAACATTGCATGCAATAACGGGTCCTTTGACCCACCAAGACTGCATGAGCATACGATTCCTTTCTAAACTAAAACCTTTTGTTCCCACGTGGTCCATAACCTTCAGTTCCTGCTTATTCATGTATCTATGAAGATGCCTGTTAAATGTTGCTGTTGTGTCTACTTTCACCGTCTTCTCTGGCAGCGCTTTACAGATATATTCTCAGTTAAAAAAAAGTGACTTTCACATCTGATTTTTACTCGTCCCCCTTCTACTTTAAACCTGAGTCTGCTGGAATTTGACATTTCTACTCTGGGAAGAAAGATTCCAACCGTCCATCCTCTCCATACCACTCACAATTTTATAAACTCCCGTCAGGTCCCCCTGCTTCCTTGGAAGTTCAAGTGAAAACAAGCCCACTTTGTCAAATCTCTCCTCATACTGTCACCTCTGAACCATACCATATCCCCACACCTTTAAATTGTCTGTCTCCTCTCCACCTGTCTTCTCTTCTCTCCATCTTCAGTCTGCCTCCCCCTCTCTCCCTATTTATTTCAGAACCCTCTCCCCATCCCCTCTCTGATGAAGAGTCTAGGCCCGAAACGTCAGCTTTTGTGCTCCTAAGATGCTGTCTGGCCTGTTGTGTTCATCCAGCTCCACACCTTGTTATCTCAGACATCCTAGTAAACCGTTTATGAACCCTCTTCCAAAGCCGCTGCATCCTGTTGTGTGGTGATCGGAAGTGTACACAATATAGCAAATGTAGCCAAACTAATGTTTTATTCAGCTGCAAAATGACTTGCCAATTTTAATTCACAATAAACACCGAAAGCACTGCAGATTCTGTACATCAGGAAGAAAAACAAAGTTGCTGGAAAAGCTCAGAGATAACAAGGTGTAGAGCTGGATGAACAAAGCAGGCCAAGCAACATCAGAGGAGCAGGAAGGCTAACGTTTCGGGCCGAGACCCTTCTTCAGAAATGGGGGAGGGAAAGGGGGTTCTGAAATAAATAGGGAGAGAGGGGGAGGCGGATAGAAGATGGATAGAGGAGAAGATATGTGGAGAGGAGACAGACAGGTCAAAGAGGCGGGGATGGAGTCAGTAAAGGTGAGTGTAGGTGGGGAGGTAGGGAGGGGATAGGTCAGTCCAGGGAGGACGGACTGGTCAAGGGGGTGGGATGAGGTTAGTAGGTAGGAGGTGGGGGTGAGAAGAAAATGCACCAGTTTGAAATACAATTGAAAGCAAAACTAAGATAGAAACAGAAAAAATACAGGGACAAAGGGAGAGAGTTTTTTGGCTTCAGAAATTACAACTGATAACTGAATGTCAAATTAAAATGATGCAGGTAGAGTGTAAATTTAGGAATTGTGATGAGCACAGTGATGGACAACAGTCCCATCATAGCAACAGGCCAAACAAAATTTTAAAAAAATGCTGAAAAAGGTTAGCAGGTTTGGTAGCATGTGAAGAGAAATCAGAGTTCAAGTTTCGGGTCCGATGACACTTCTTCAAAACAGGCCTGGTGGGGATTTGTTTAAATATGTTGAAGCTTGCTGAAGTTCAAGCATGAGAATGATGAATTTTCATTACAATTAAAGGAACCATTTGAGGAGCATGAGGATGTGAAAAAGCGGTTTTAAGATTATATCAGTTCGTACTAGAAGCCTACAGACAATATTTGAGAAATCTAAGGAGGGCTCCTTGTCAAACACACATTGAGTTTGAAAGGATCAAACAAAGTAATTTTGATAGGTGAATGAAGGTCTTGAAAATAGATTAGGGTATGATGCTGTTAGGGAGATGACTATTTTGGAGGAGTTCAAAACTCCATTCCTGAAGTTGTGAGAACTCATGTGGAGGGGCTGACAGTTAAAATTGCCATCAGAGATAATGGGAACTACAGATGCTGGAGAATCCAAGAAAAATTGCCAGATGAGTGGTGGAAATGGTAAATGATTATGAGTTAGTTCATGAATCAAAGTTTAACTTCCGACTTCAGTTTCAATCGGTGAGGGATAGAAGTTGAGAAGATGGATGTGGGTGAACAGAATAAGTGAGGTTTGACTCGTTATGTTTTCTTCCACCCACATCAGTCGGGCAGAAGGTAAAAAAAAATTTCAACACAAATAGGACAAAATTGAAGAACAGTTGCTACCCCGCGATTATCAGACTTCTGAACAGGCCTCTCAAGTGTTAATGCGGATGCCATGTGGTAAAGGGAAGCTCAGTCGAAGCGAGAGAACTGCAAAACAATGTTCAGGAGCTGGTTGAGAAGAGCCTTCTGAATCTCTTTAAAGAATTGACTTGCATGGGTAAAGTTTACTCGTGTATGCCAGGATGATAATGTAAATGGTGATAAGCGAATGAGGACATTTTTGTGAGCAGCGTACACATTCACCCTGACTAAGGTTAGGCGCTTACATGACCTCCTTCTTAACATCTCGCAAACATTCATGATGAGTATTCTGGACGTTAATAAATTTACTCATCACAACTGAGAATCGAAAGTGGCTAAACTGCTGGTCAACGGAGAAAGAATGTTAAACAGAGAAGTGACTGATAATGGTTCTGGGAGAATTTGCTAGTGCACCACAACTGATAAGGAGGATTGTGAGGGCAAGCAACAAGATGAACATCCAACAGAGGGCGGTATTAGATTGTTAATGAAGCGGATTGAGGGGGTTTTTGCTCACTGACCAGAACTGACAAGGGCATCGAGGAGAAATAAATGTTCCACAGGAGAAAGAGCAACTTGAGGAGGATGGTAGTGAGAAGTGACTGAGCATAATTATGGAAGGATTCACTTACTCCTCACAACTGCAAATAGTTTCTAAAGGAACTGGCTGTCAACTTGAAGGTAAGTTGAGTAGAGGTTGGTAGTCAGAAGTGACTGAAGAGGATTCTGGAAGAAGTCCGTCATCATGGAACAACGGTGAATGGGACCACAGTGGATGCACTTCTTAACATGTGCATGAACAGTCAATACATGGCTGCAGTGAAAAGTAACTGAGGAGGAATCTGCGAGAAATTGCTTGCTTGCCACAACTATGAATGAGATCAGGGTGGATCCAGTGCACTCAAGAAGGAAGAACATCCAACAAAGCGAGGAACAGGGAAGATACCGTGGAGGATTTCAGGTGAAGCTGGCTTGCTCACCACAACTTAGAGACTGACATCTGTAAATGCAATGCACAGCAGAAAGAAGAGCATTTAACAGAAGGTGGCAGTGAGGAGAATTCTGTGAGAAGTAGAACAGAACCGAACAGCATAACTCAGAATGGGATCACAAACTATCGGGCAGGAGGTCATTTCACAGAGGGTGACAGTTAGTGGCAGTGAAAAGAGATCCAGAAGGATTCCGGGAGAAGTCGGATGATTCACCACAACTGAGTGAGTGATAGCAACGAATGCTGTGTTTGGCAGGAGGCAGCGTGTCCAACCGAATGCAGCAGTGGGATGTGAGGAAGAAGAATTCTGGGAGAAATTGAACAAAACAGTATTACTGAGAATGGGATTGCCAATTATCAGGCAGACGAGCATTCAGCAGAATGTGGCAATTAAATTGCGGATGGGAGAATTTGAAGTTGCATTCGGGTAGAAATCGAAATGCACGGTATAACTGGGAATGGGATCACAAAGAATGTTACGCTTATCAGATGCAAGAGAATTTAACAGAGGTGGGAGTACATAACTCACATCGGAATATTTTAGGAGAAGTCCACCAGTGAACCACAACTGAAGCTGCAATCGCGGTGGATGCTGAGCAGGAAGAAGAGCATTTAAAGCAGAACAGTAGCAGAGAGAGACTGAGAAGGATTCTGAGAGCAGTTGGCTTACTCACCACAACAAGAATGAGCAGGTTGGCAGATATGGAGCTGGATAGGAGAAAGACCATCCAACAGAGAGTTATAGTGAGAAGTGACTGTTTAAGGACCTTGTAGAAGTTGGTTTGCTGTCCATACCTGACAAGGGCATCACGTAGGACCAGATGTTTGAAAGACAGAAAAAGATCCAACAGAAAGCAGGAGGGGAAGTGATTGAGGAAGATTTTGGGAGAAGTTGGTTCCCTTCCAACTGAAATTGGGATTCTGAAGTGCCTAGTGCACAATAAGAGGAAGAGAATTCAATAGAACGGTGTGGAGAGATGGCTGCAGAGTATTCTTAATGATGTTGGCTTGCTCACTGCAACTGAGAATGGGATTACGGTGTCCCGAGTATGTAACAGTGAGAAGGCATTCAGCAGAGGTCGGTAGTGAGAAGTGAATGAAGAGGACTCTGGGAGACGTTGGTTCAATCAATGCAACAGAGAAGGACATCGAGGAGAATGGGGAGCTCAACAGGGGAAAGAGCATCTCACAGACTGTGGTGGTGAGAACTGTCAAAGGAATATTCTGGAAGAAGTCAGATCTCTCATCACAGCTTTGAATAGGATTGTAGAGGACCTGTTGTTCAAGAGGAGGAATAACATCCAACAGACTATGGTAGTGACAATTGACTGTGTAAAATTCTGAGATGTGTCGGCTCACTCACTACAGCAGAGAAGGGGATTGTGGGGACACAGTGATCAAAATTATGAACAACATTCAACAGAGCGTGGTTCTGGGATTCTTGGGTAAATGTCCCCACTCACCATTACTTAGAATTGTGTTGCAGCCGGCTGGTGCTCAATATGAGGAGAGGCATCCAGCAGATGGCAACATGAGAGATGAATGCAGATGATTATCAGAGAAGCCAGTTGTTCAGACCAATGAAGTAGGGGATCACAGAGACACAATGCTCAAGAGGAGGAAGAGCACTCATTATCTTTAATGGACTAAGTTTTTATGTGTAACATCTTATTTACTTTAATAAGAACCAGCAGAATTCTCTTTTTTACGTGAGAACTTTCAGACGCATAAAGGAGTGAACCAGCATACAGTTCAATTTCTGGTCAATGTCACGGGACTCTGCTGTAATGGGGATTCTACAGAGTCCCAGCACACAAGTCCTTGTTTAGTTGAGAAGTAAATCGACCATTTGGCCTCCAAAAATTCGGGCTAATATGTCTGCATCACGAAGCATCTTCAAACATTACTGCCTGATCATGGATAGGTAATAGGTGAACACTGGATAAGATTAAATATTTTGTTTCTTCTTGATCTGAGCTTTTTTGGAAAAAAAAAGTAAAGTAGGAACTTCTTTTGGCCAGCCATGCCATGTTGGTCTGGTCATGGGAAACCCCGATTATCATTTCAAATGGTGCCCTAAATTACAATACCATCTTTCAAAGTGTTGTCTGGAAAGTTGTTAATGGATTGTGCCGGATGAATAGAAAGTATCTGGCATGCTGGCCTGAAATGGTCAGTGTTTTGAGTGTGGGAGTTTGGATGTCATGTTGCGGCTGTACATGACTTTGATTAGACCATTATTGGAAGACTGCGCGCATTTCTGGTCTTCCTGCTGTAGAACGGTGTTGTGAAACTTGATAGGGTTCATGAAAGAATTACAAAGATCTTGCCAGTCTTGGAGGATTTGAGCTACAGGGAGATGTTGAAAAGACTGGGAATATTTTCCCTGGAGCATCAAAGGCGAAGGGGCATCTTATAACGTTTTGTAAAATCATTGGAGGGTCATAGATAAGGCAAACAGATAAGGTCTTTTGATAATAAAGTGTGAAGCTGGATGAGTACAGCAGGCCAAGCAGCATCTCAGGAGCACAAAAGCTGACGTTTCGGGCCTAGACCCTTCGAGCTTTTGTGCTCCTGAGATGCTGCTTGGCCTGTTGTGTTCATCCAGCTTCACACTTTATTATCTTGGATTCTCCAGCATCTGCTGTTCCCATTATCTCAGATACGGTCTTTTTCCTGGTTGCAGAAGTCCAAAACCAGAAGTTGTAATTTTAAGATGAGACAGGACGAGGGGGCAACCGTTTCATGCACAGGTTAGCGTGCATATGGAATGATCTGCCAGAGGATGTGGTAGAGCCTTGTACAATAACAACTTTTAACATCTGAATGGGGTGAATACGAATGGCTTAGAGGGATACGGGCTAAATGCTGGCACATGGGATTACATTTATTTAGGATATCTGGTCGGCATGGAGGAGTTGGACCGAAGGGTCTGTTCCTGTGCTGTACGTCTCTATGACTTCCTGAAGCCAGAAGTTGAAATTATAGAGATTTCAACGATATTTCCTGTGGCAGTGCCCTTCATTATTTTAGGATCTTCATTATTTTTTGGTTGCTTCCATGATGCTTGAAATATGAGCCCACAAAAAGACGATAGTCATAGATGATGATAATGGGAACTGCAGATGCTGGAGAATCCAAGATAACAAAGTGTGAAGCTGGATGAACACAGCAGGCCAAGCAGCATCTCAGGAGCACAAAAGCTGACAAAACCAGCCCAGCTCGTCCCCTCCCCCCAATGCATCCCATAACCAGCCCAGCCTGTCTCCGCCTCCCTAACCTGTTCTTCCTCTCACCCATCATTTCCTCCCACCTCAAGCTGCACCTCCATCTCCTACGTACTAACCTCATCCCGCCTCCTTGACCTGTCCATCTTCCCTGGACTGACCTATCCCCTCCCTACCTCCCCACCTATACTCTCCTCTCCACCTATCTTCTTTTCTCTCCATCTTCGTTCTGCCTCCCCCTCTTTCCCTATTTATTCCAGAACCCTCTCCCCATCCCCCTCTCTGATGAAGGGTCTAGGCCCGAAACATCAGCTTTTGTGCTCCTGAGATGCTGCTTGGCCAGCTGTGTTCATCCAGCTTCACACTTTGTTATCTTGGATAGTCATAGATGATACAGGTTGGAAACAGACCCTTTCACCCAACCCATACACACTGACCATGTTCCCCAAATTAAACCAGCTCCACTTGCCTGAATTTGACCTGTATCCCTCCAAACGTTCCTATTCACGTCCTTATCAAAAAGCCTTTCAAGTGTTGCAACTCTCCCTGCATTCGTCATTTCCTCTGGCAGTTCAATCAGCCATGTGACTGTTAATTTCACCAGGTTGTCTGGATCTAGACAATAGCTGCTGCTGTACTTTTTTTTATTACTTTCCCAAATAACACACCTACCTCAAGTATTAAAAAATGCCCTAGGTTATCAATGGATTTTTATTATCACTCTCATCAGAAAATAATATGACAGTGTTGGCAGAGGTAATGGGAACTGCAGATGCTGGAGAATCCAAGATAACAAAGTGTGAAGCTGGATGAACACAGCAGGCCAAGGAGCATCTTAGGAGCATAAAAGCTGATTTTAGGAGCATAAAAGCTGCCTAGATCCTTCATCAGAGAGGGGGATGGGGAGAGGGTTCTCAGTTTCGTTCCATTTCAACAGCCCAACCTAACGAGGAAGCTTGCTTATTTTTACTTTATTGCAGTTAACAAGTGTCGTCTTGCATTCGGTGAATTGGACCTGCTCATTCAGTGATTATTTTTAATGTTAATCCACATGGATTCTTGCTCACGTGAGTATTTCCCATTGTTATTAATAAGGGACTTCTGTCAACGTGTTGTCTCCTCGTCTCGGAGGGACTACCTGCTCTGGCACTCCTTTGAATTAATCACTGCTGACAGGAGGGAGAGCTAAGGCTAGGACCGTTGAACAATAGGCTGGATCAGAATCTGACAACACTCAGTTAGGAAGTTACAACAATGCAAAAGGGTTTATCTTCCACGATATTTTGGCTTTCTCATTATTATGACAGACTGCCGTTATCATTGTGGATTGAATACATACTTCTTGTCATTCAAGCCAGCTATTATCCTTACCTCGCGATTATTGGCATGCCAAGTAAGTCTCTGTATTTAACAATTTCTAATCAAACCATGTGGAATTGTCTTGCCATTTTAGTCTTCTAAATATTGGAAAGATAGACACCGTTGTTTGGTTTCATTGTCCCTATTGCGACAACTGATGCTGGCGTTAGGTATTATTGTTCTTTTCCCATTCTCTATTGCAGCTGAAACATCTTTTCCAGCGATCAAATAAAAAAGCCTGAATCCTGTCAGGCTTTTAATGATGTAATAGTTTGGTTAATATTCATTTTCATAATGTGGAACTAGAAACGATTATCCCTCCAAATATTTCCACAACACTCCCGCAATTACACACACACAATTTCAGGGAAAGAAGCGGAAAAGCAGATTAAGCTTCAGAGTATAGTTCTGGTGAAGCAGTTTTAACGTTATGTTTGGAGGCATTGAGATACGTTATAGAATGCTCGTGAATCTGTTTGCTCTGATGCGTTGACGTGTATGGTTTAAGTCAACAATTATGCATTGCCGTCTGTGAAATATTACAGGCACAGTTTGTTTCCTAATAACAATCTCTGTCCAATTGTTATTTTAAAGAGGCATGTAAAGTTCAACACGGAGATGATGCATTTTAGTTGGAAGAACGCTGATGAAAACCAAACGGTGAACAACAATTATGAGTGGACTATCACAAAGTGAATGCAGTAAAAACGATATCAGAGATAATGGGAACTGCAGATGCTGGAGAATCCAAGATAATAAAATGTGAGGCTGGATGAACACAGCAGGCCAAGCAGCATCTCAGGAGCACAAAAGCTGACGTTTCGGGCCGAGACCCTTCATCAGAGAGGGGGATGGGGAGAGGGAACTGGAATAAATAGGGAGAGAGGGGGAGGCGGACCGAAGATGGAGAGTAAAGAAGATAGGTGGAGAGAGTATAGGTGGGGAGGTAGGGCGGGGATAGGTCAGTCCAGGGAAGACAGACAGGTCAAGGAGGTGGGATGAGGTTAGTAGGTAGATGGGGGTGCGGCTTGGGGTAGGAGGAAGGGATGGGTGAGAGGAAGAACCGGTTAGGGAGGCAGAGACAGGTTGGACTGGTTTTGGGATGCAGTGGGTTGGGGGGAAGAGCTGGGCTGGTTGTGTGGTGCAGTGGGGGGGAAGGGATGAACTGGGCTGGTTTAGGGATGCAGTAGGGGAAAGGGAGATTTTGAAACTGGTGAAGTCCACATTGATACCATTGGGCTGCAGGGTTCCCAGGCGGAATATGAGTTGCTGTTCCTGCAACCTTCGGGTGGCATCATTGTGGCACTGCAGGAGGCCCATGATGAACATGTCATCAAGAGAATGGGAGGGGGAGTGGAAATGGTTTGCGACTGGGAGGTGCAGTTGTTTGTTGCGAACTGAGTGGAGGTGTTCTGCAAGGCGGTCCCCAAGCCTCCGCTTGGTTTCCCCAACTTCTCTTTTGAAAAGCATTCCGCATGGAGATGGCCTCAAGGCCCTCCGCTTCTTCCTGTCCCGCAAGCCCGACCATTCCCCCTCCACCGACACTCTCATCCGCCTAGCTGAACTCGTCCTCACACTCAACAACTTCTCTTTTGACTTCTCCCACTTCCTACAGACTAAGGGGGTGGCCATGGATACCCGCATGGGCCCCAGCTATGCCTGCCTCTTTGTAGGGTACGTGGAACAGTCCCTCTTCCGCACCTACACAGGCCCCAAACCCCACCTCTTCCTCCGGTACATTGATGACTGTATCGGCGCCGCCTCTTGCTCCCCAGAGGAGCTCGAACAGTTCATCCACTTCACCAACACCTTCCACCCCAACCTTCAGTTCACCTGGGCCATCTCCAGCACATCCCTCACCTTCCTGGACCTCTCAGTCTCCATCTCAGGCAACCAGCTTGTAACTGATGTCCATTTCAAGCCCACCGACTCCCACAGCTACCTAGAATACACCTCCTCCCACCCACCCTCCTGCAAAAATTCCATCCCCTATTCCCAATTCCTCCACCTCCGCCGCATCTGCTCCCACGATAAGACATTCCACTCCCGCACATCCCAGATGTCCAAGTTCTTTAAGGACCGCAACTTTCCCCCCACAGTGATCGAGAACGCCCTTGACCGCGTCTCCCGTATTTCCCGCAACACATCCCTCACACCCCGCCCCCGCCACAACTGCCCTAAGAGGATCCCCCTCGTTCTCACACACCACCCTGCCAACCTCCGGATACAACGCATCATCCTCCGACACTTCCGCCATTTACAATCCGACCCCACCACCCAAGACATTTTTCCATCCCCACCCCTGTGTGCTTTCCGGAGAGACCACTCTCTCCGTGACATCCTTGTTCACTCCACACTGCCCTCCAACCCCACCACACCCGGCACCTTCCCCTGCAACCGCAGGAAATGCTACACTTGCCCCCACACCTCCTCCCTCACCCCTATCCCAGGCCCCAAGATGACATTCCACATTAAGCAGAGGTTCACCTGCACATCTGCCAATGTGGTATACTGCATCCACTGTACCCGGTGTGGCTTCCTCTACATTGGGGAAACCAAGCGGAGGCTTGGGGACCGCTTTGCAGAACATCTCCGCTCAGTTCGCAACAAACAACTGCACCTCCCAGTCGCAAACCATTTCCACTCCCCCTCCCATTCTTTAGATGACATGTCCATCATGGGCCTCCTGCACTGCCACAATGATGCCACCCGAAGGTTGCAGGAACAGCAACTCATATTCCGCCTGGGAACCCTGCAGCCATATGGTATCAATGTGGAGATGATGGGAACTGCAGATGCTGGAGAATTCCAAGATAATAAAATGTGAGGCTGGATGAACACAGCAGGCCAAGCAGCATCTCCTGAGATGCTGCTTGGCCTGCTGTGTTCATCCAGCCTCACATTTTATTATCTTAGTATCAATGTGGACTTCACCAGTTTCAAAATCTCCCCTTCCCCTACTGCATCCCTAAACCAGCCCAGATCGTCCCCTCCCCCCACTGTGCCTCTATGCTCCACTTTGGGCATGTTGACCGCTTGCTATCCCTCGCTGCTCCAGAGCACTGAATGCTGTCTTTTCTGCTCTGCTCCAGTCTGCCAGATGTCCGCTCAGCTCTGGGCCTGCCGACCGTCCACTGAGGCCGCACTGACCACTGGCCGTCTTGCTCTGGTTTGTCCTGCCGACCACCCACTCTTACTTTAGAGAAAGAGATGAACGAATTTGACAGAATGACAGTGAAAGAACAACAATATTGCTCGTGGTCACGATCTCTTGGAGCTGAATTTGCAGGTTAGGGTGTTCCCATGCGTCAGCTGCTCTTGTCCTTCTAGACAATCAAGTTCACAGCATCTTGACTGTGCTGTCAAAGAAAGCATAGATACTTACTGCTGTTTGCCTTGCAGACACCACTGCTGCCGTGAACAGTTGAACTGGAACTAATGCCCATCCATTATTGACGCAAAATAGACAAAGTTGGACGGCAAAGTGAGTGCTGTATTTCTGTCACGATCAAGGCAAGCATCTGAGGAGCATGGGGAGGTGAAAAATGGGATTGTAAAATTATGTGAGTTAGTCCCAAAAGCCTACAGATAATGTTTAATAATGTAAGGATGGGTCCTTGTCAAACATATATTGAGTTTGAAAGGATCAAATAAAGTAATTTTAACAGGTGGACAAAGCTGTAAGAGAGACGACTATTTCGGAGGAGTTCTAAACTTCACTTCCTTAATTCGTGAGAACTCATGTGGAAGCGCTGACAGTTAAAATTGCCAGCTGAGTGGTGGGAATGACAAATGATTTTGCGCCAGTCCATGAATCACAGTTTGACGTCCAACATCAATTTAATTCCGTGAGGGACAGACATCGATTACACAGGTTCGGGTAAACAGAATAAGTGAGGTTTGACTCCGTTGTGCTCTCTTCCACCCTCTGTGGTCAGGCAGAAGATGCAAAAGTTTCAACTCACATATGATGAGATTCAAGAACAACTTCTTTCCTGCTGTTATCAGGCTTTTAAATGAACCCCCTCCAAATGTTAATGTTGATGTCTTTCTCTCATTATATTCTCTATGGCTGTAATGCTGTAATCTGCACTCCGTTCTGCTATGCTGACGAACTTTATCTGGTGCATTCTGCTTGTACACCACAGAAAACAACTGTGCATCTTGGTAGACGTGACAACAATAAATTAACAAATCGAGTGGGCAAGAAAGCACAGTCAAAGCTAGTAAGCTGCGAAAAAATGTATAACCAATCAGGAGATGGTTGAGACGAAAGTGCTCAATCTCTTTAAAGAATTTGCTTGCACGTGTAAAATTTATTCATGTGTGTCAGCAGGAGCACGTCAATAGTGAAAATTGAATGAGGATATTTTTGTGAGCAGTGTTCACGTTCACCCTGACTGAGGTTTGCAGCTCAGAGTTGCTGGTGCTTGACAGAAGGATAAACATCCCACAAACGTGGATAATGAATACTTTGGATGAGAATAAATTTGCTCATCACAAGTGAGAGTTGAAAGTATCTAACTTGGTGTTCAACAGGAGAAAGAACATTAAACAGAGAAGTGACTGAGAATGATTTTGGGAGGATTCGTCGGCTCAACACAATTGAGAATAGAATTGTGTGGAGAATGCTCACAAGATGAAGAACATCAAACAGAGGCCAGTTGTAGAATGTTGCTGAAACAGATTCTGGGAGACGGTGCTCACCTATCAGAACTGAGAAGGGCATTGTGGAGAAACAAATGCTCCACAGGAGGAAGAGCAACTTGAGGAGTATGGTTGTGAGAAGTGACTGGGCATAATTATGGGAGGACTCGCTTGCTCACCACAACTGCAAATGGTTTGTACAGGAACTGGTTGTCAACTGGAAGCTAATCTCCCAATGGAGGATGGCAGTCAGATGTGAATGTGGAGGATTCTGGGAGGAGACCAACATCATAGAACAATTGACAATGGGGCCACAGTTGCAGCACTTCTTAACGTTCAAGAGCATTCAACTGAAGACAGTAGTGAAAAGTAACTGGGGCGGAATCTGGGAGAAATTACTGTCTTGCCACAGGTCTGAATGAGATCAAGGTGCATCCTGTGCACATAAGAAGGTTCAACATCCGACAAGGTGATGTCAAGGGAAGATGCTGTGGAGGATTTTGGGTAAAGTCGGCTCACTCACCACAACTTAGAAAGTTTCATCGATGAATCCCATGCTCAGCAGAAGGGAGAACATTTAATAGACGGTGGCAGAGAACTGAGTGAGGAGAATTCTGGGAGAATTAGAACAGAACAGCATAACTGAGAGTGGGCAAAGAGTGTTATGCTTATCATGTGCAAGGGAATTATAACATAGGATGGCAGGTATAAGTGATTGAGGAATATTGTAAGTGACTGAGGAATTTTCAAGGAGAAGTTCATCATTGAACCACATCTGAGAATGGGATCACAGAGGGTGCCCAACAGGAAGAAGAGCATCGAAAGAAGAAAAGTAGTAAAGAGTGACTGAGAAGATTTCTGAGAGAAGTTGGCTCACTCACCACAATTGGGTTGGGCAGATTGCAGGTATGGATCTTGATAGGAGAAAGAACATCCGACAGAGAGCAATCATGGGAAGTGACTGATGATGAACCTTGCAGAAGTTGGCTTGATGTCCATACCTGATCAGGGTATCACGTAGGACCAGTTTCTTGAAAGAAGGAAAACGACCCAACAGAGAACAGAAAGGGGATTCTTGGAGAAGTTGGCTCAATACTACAACTGGGAAGTGGATCAAAAAGTGCCTGGTTCACAACAGGAGGAAGACAATTCATCAGAGTGGCACTGAGAGGTGGTTGCAGTGTATGCTCAATGATGTTGGATTGCACACCACAACTGAGAATGTGACTGTGGTGTACTGAGCACGTAACAATGGGAAGACATCCAGCAGAGGCCTGTAGTGAATAGTGAGTGAAGATGATTTGGGGAGATGTTGGTTCAATCAATGCAACAGAGAAGGACATTGTGGAGAATGGGGATCTCAACAGGGGAACGAGCATCTCCCAGACTGCGGTGGTGAGAAATGACAATGGAAGATTCTGGGAGAAGTCAGGTCTCTCACCACAACTTTGAATAGTATTGCAGAGGACCTGTTGTTTAATAGGATGAGTAACATTCAACAGACTGTGATAGTGACAATTGCATGAACAATTTCAGATGCATTGATGATTTTCTAAAATAACTTCAATTTTCAGGTCAATATTATGGACTCAGCAGTAATGGAGATTCTACACAGTCCCAGGACACAAATCCCTGTTTGGTTGAGAAGTCGACTACATGGCCTTGAAAACCTGGGCCATGAAGCATGTACAAAACACTGTCTGGTCGTGCATAGGTAGTAGGTGAACATGGAAGAAGATTAAGCATTTTGTGTCTTCATGATAACAGTTTTTATGAAAAAAAAGTCATAGATTTTGTTTTGCCAGACATGGGGCTGCACGGTGACTCAGTGGTTAGCACTGCAGCCTCACAGGCCAGGGACCTGGGTTCGATTCCCGCCTCGGGCGACTGTCTGTGTGGAGTTTGCACATTCTCCCCATGTCTGCGTGGGTTTCCTCTGGGTGCTCTGGTTTCCTCCCACAGTCCAAAGATGTGCAGACTAGGTGGATTGGCCATGCTAAATTGTCCGTAGTGTTCGGGGTGTGTGGGTTACAGGGGGATGGGTCAGGGTGGAATGCTTCAAGGGGCGGTGTGGACTTGTTGGGACGATGGGCCTGTTTCCACACTGTAGGGAATCTAATCTAATATCATAGGTATCGAGTCATGGGAAACACTGATTATCATTTCAAATGGTGCCCTAAATAACAGACCCAACCTTCAAAGCACTATTTAGCAAATTCTTAACGAATTATATCGGACGACGAGAAATTTTTTGGTATGTTTGACTTTATTGGTCAATGCATTGAGTCAAGGAGTTTGGGGAGGTCATGTTGCGGCTGTAAGAGGCATTAGTTCAGCCAATAATGAAATACTGCGTGCAATTGTGCATTCCCTGCTATAGGAAGGATTTTTGAAACTTGAAAGGTTCCATAAACAACTTACAAAGACGTTGCCAGGCTTAGAGGAGTTAAGCTATGGGTAGATGCTGAATAGACTGGAAACACTACCCCTGGGCCATCAGAGGCTGAGTGGCCACTTTCTCGCGGTTTGCAAAATCATTGGAGGGATGGACTGGGGCAAATAGATAAGGTCTTTACACTGGGGTGCAGGAGTCCAAAGTAGAAGTTGAAGGTGAGAGGGAAAACATTTAAAAGGGGCTGAAGTGACAACCTCTTCATGCAGAGTTTGCTGCGTGTATGGAATGAGCTGCTAGAGGAAGTGTTGGAGGCTGGTACAATTACAACATTTAAAAACCATCTGAATGGTTGTATAAGTAGGAACGGTTTAGAGGGATGCGAGCCAAAGGCCGACATATGTGCGTCCATTTATTTTGGATATCTGGTCGGCATGGACGAGTTGGACTGAAGGGTCTGTTTCTCTGCTGTATACTTCTATGATTTCCTCATGTCAGAAGTTGAAATCCATACCTTCTAATCATCACAGATGATTGTCCGAGGATCCCTGTAGCAGTGCCCTTCTTAGTGTGTTGAAGAGCTAAAAGGGGTAGAATCACTTTTTTCTACCATTTGAAATGAGACAGATACAATGAGATGTTTTATTGTTTGATTGCTTCCATAATGCTTGAAATGCGAGCCCATTAAAAGAGAATAGTCATGGATGATGCAGCATGGAAAGAGACCCTTTTGTCTAACTCATTCACTCCAACCATGTTCCCAAACTGAACCCGTCCCAGTTGCGTGAGTTTGACCCATATCCCTCCAAACTTTGCTATTCACGTACTTATCCATAAGTCCTTTTGATGTTGTCAATCGACCTGCAGCCACCATTTCCCCTGGCAGATCAATCAGCCATATTTCTGTTTAATACTGGAAGTACTAACAATTATGCTTTATCAATGGCTTTCTATCATCACTCTCATGAACAAAGGAATATTGAGATACTGCGGTCAGCGTCATTCCATTTCAACAGCCAACCTGACCCTGAAGCTTTTTCTTTACTTTATCACAGTGTACAAGTATTGTCTTGAATTTTGTTAATTGGATCTGCTTATTCAGTGATTAATTTCAACGTTAGTCCACATGGATTCTTGCTCACGTGAATGTTATCCACTGTTATTGACAAGGGACTTCTGTCAACGTGTTGTGTCATAGTCTCGCAGGGACCATCTCCTCTGACAGTGTGTCGAATCAGTTTCTGCTGACAGAGAAATAAGATTAGGACTGCAGGACAATTGACTGGATCAGAATCTGACAACTCAATTGGAAATTACTGCAATGGAAAGGGGTTTATCCTTCGCGATGTTTTTTCTTTCTAATTATTATGACAGACTGCCATTGTCATTGCGGATTGAATACATACTTCTTGTTATTCAAGCCGGCTATTATCCTGCCCTCGCGATTATTGGCATGCCAAGTAAGTCTCTATATTTAACTATTTATACTCAAGCCATGTGTAACTGTCTCGCTGCTTGCCTTGATTCTGCTCGCAAGGTCTTTGCCCATTGTTGCAACTGACGCTGGAATTGCACATTTTTGTTCTTCCCTCATTCTCCACGAGTTACAGCTAAAACATCTTTTCCAGCTGTAAACCAAATAAATAAAAAAAACATGATCCCTGTCAGGCTTTGAAAAATTGGACCCGTCAAACAGATCTTTAAGCTGCCAGTTATTGATGTTTGATTGAAACAAAACTTATTCAATGGATATGTAATAATCTGGTTAATATTCATTTTCATAATGTGAAACAGGACACAGTTATTGCTCCAAATATTTCCAGACCACTCCCGCAACTGACACTCATAAATTCAAGAAAAGGAGCGAAGAAGCAGATTAAAGTTCAGAATATAGTTCGGGTGAAGCACTTTTGCTAATGTTATGTTTGGAGGCATTGGGACACATTGTGACATTGTGAATCTGTTTGCTCTGATGTTTTGACGTGTGTGGTTAAGTCAACAATTATGCATTACGGGCACAGTTCGTTTCCTAAACACAATCTCTGCCCAATTGTTACGTTAAAGTGGCAAAAAAGGATGAACATGGAGAAGTGTGAGATGATGCACTTTGGTTGGAAGAAAACTGAGGAACAATATGAAATTGGGATTTCAGGTCTAAAGAGGCTGCAGGAGCAAAGGGACTTAGTTGTATCTGTTCACAGTCGCATAAAGGTGGCAGGACAGTTGAAGAGATCATCAAATAGTACAAATGGAACTCTTCACTTTATTAATAGGGAGACTGAGTGCAAGGATACAACGTCGAACACAAAGATACTTGTGAGGCCACTGCCGGAGTATTGTAGGGCCATAGAGTTGTACAGCAAGGAAATACACCATTCAACCCAACTCGTCCATGCTGACCAGATATCCTAAATTAATCTAATCCAATTTTTCAGCGTATGGTCTGTATCTCTTTTAACACTTCCCATTCAGGTAAACAATAAAATGTCTTTCAATTATGTAAGTGTATCAACTCCCACCATTTCGCCTGGAAGCTCATTCCTTGCATGCATCACTCTCTTTGAAAAGAACGAAGTTCCTACTTGTATCTTTAGTCTCAGTTTAAAACTATGCCCTCTGGTTTTAGACTCTCCTATCCTGGGGTAAAAATACCTCGGCCTATTCAGCCGACACATGCCCCTCATGGTTTTTTAAACCTCTGTAAGGTCATCTCTCAACCTCTGATACTCCAGGGAAAATAGCCCCAACCTATTCAGCTTCTCCCAAGAGCTCAAACACATCAGCTCCAGCAACATCTGCTCTGCACCCTTTCAAATTTGACATAATCTTTCTGACAGGAAAGGTAGGATTATTGATAGGTAGTGTTAAAGAGAATCCCAAGGCATTCTCGGTTACAATAACTACAAGAGAAGAAGTAATGAGAAAGCAGGGCTACTCTAGACTCAGGGAGGCAACTCGTGTGTGGAGGCAGGAGAAGTGGTTGAGATCCTAAATGAGTACTTTGTACCAGAATTCACCCAAGAGAAGTTTAGGGAGGATAGTGAGATATGGGTGGAGCATGCTAATAGAGTAGAGCATTTTGAAATCAAGAAAGAAGTGGTGTTGGTCCTCTTGTGGAGCATTGAAATGGATAAGTCCACAGGGCCTGTTTGTATCTATCCCAGGTTTTTTATTTTGGTGGGGGGGGGAAGAGAGCAGATTGCTGGAGCCTTGACCAAGATTTTTGTATCTTCACTAGGCACTGGAATGGTGCCTGAGGTCTGGTGAGCAGGTAATGTTTTTCTTCTGTTAAAGAGGGGAAATACAGACAATCCAGAAAACTATTGGCCAGTGAGAGTTTTGTGAGAAGATATTAGAGAAAATTCTTTGGGACGGGGTTCACACTTTTTTGGAAGAACAGGGCCCAATTTGGCACCTTCAGCATGTCTTTGTGCAGGGCAGGTCATGTCTTAGCAACTCGATAGAATTTTCCGAGGAGGTGACAAAGGTGACTGATGTCCAGCAGGAGACTTTGTTAACAAGGATTTTAGCAAGTCTTTTGAAAAGGTCCCTCATGGCAGGCCGACCCAGAAGATTACGTTCAATGAGACCCACAGTGACTTGGCCACATGCATTCAGAATTGACTTGCCCATAGAAGACAGGGAGTAGTGGTGGAAGGGTGTTTTTCAGGTTGGAAGTTCATGATTTGTGGTGTTCCATGGGGATCCAGACTGAGACTTCTACTGTTCATGAGAAATACAAATGAATATATATCAAAAGGTAGACAAGCGGATGCATATGTTGGCAGATGATACAAAGATCGGTGGAGTTCGGATGGTATGAAAGGTTGTCAAATCATACAGGAGGATATAGATCGGTTGCAGATACAGGCAAAGAAATGTCATTTGGAGTTTAATGTGGGCAAGTAGGCAAATGGGGCAGCACGGTGCCTCAGTGGTTTGCGCTGCTGTCTCACAGCACCAGGGGATGGGTTTGATGCCACCTTTTGGTGACTGTCCATGTGGAGTTTGCACTTTCTTCCCCATGTCTGCATGGGTTTCCTCCGGGCGTTCCGGTTTCCTCCCAAGGCCCAAAGACGTGCAGGCTAGGTGGATTGGCCATGCTAAATTGCCCATAGTGTTCAGCGATGTGTAGATTATAGGGGATATTGGGGTTATTGGGGATGAGCCTGGGTGGGATGCTCTGAGGGTCGGCGTTGACTTGTTGGGCCAAAGGGCCAGTTTACACACTGCAGGGATTCTGTATCTATATAAAGCGTGAGGAGCTGCACTTTGGGAGATCAAATGTTTGGGAAAATTATCCAGTTCATGGCAGGGCTCTGACCAACATTGAAGTGCGGATCAATCTTGGGGTTCAAGTCCATAGGTTCCTGTAAGTGGCCTCACAAGTAGGGAGGGTGGTAAAGAAGGCATATGAAATGATTGCATTTCATAATCAGGGAATTGAGTACTAGAGTCAGGATATAATTTATCAGATTTATGAGACTTTGTTCAGGCCACACTTCATGTATTGTGTTCAGTTCTAGCTGCCATATTACGGGTAGGATGTAAAGGCTTTAAACATGGCACAGAAGAGCTTTACCAGAATGCTGCCTGACTAGAGGATGAGCTGGATGAGCTTATCACCTTCATGTACTCCTTCTTCCTCACTGGAATACAACTTTGCTTCGTGAATTATGTTCTTCAGTCTGCCATTCACTGTCTATCCACTTTGCTGCTATACTCCTACTCCCGTCAACTCCGGCCAATTCTGTCCTTAATGCCATGCAGCTGCCCTCATTTAAAATTAACACAGTTGTTTCCGACCCAAGTTCCTCCACCACAAATTGAATTATAAATTAAACCATGTTATGGCCTGCTTTCGTGAGGGAATCTCATTTTTGTCATCATTTATTGATGCTTCCTTATGATGCAGTATCAGATCTAGAATGGCCTGATCCCTTGTTGGATTCACAACATAATGTTTAACACTCCGAGAAAGCAGGAACAGGATAGAGTTTCGAGTTAAGAAACAATTTGAAATCAGAGCTGACATGCAGAAAAATGAGTCGAGAACAACAGTGAAGAATTGCCTGAAGAAAGCGAGTGAGATTTTGATCTGTTGAAGAAAGGTTCTAGAGCTGTGATAAAGAGAGAAATAACTGAAAGTGGTAAGTGCTGGGAAAAATCTTATTCTGATGAATAATAACCAAATAAGGCGTCACAAGAAACAAGGCCTGTAGAAACACAGGACAGTCAGATGCAGTTCAGGTTAAAGAGTGTGTTAGTCATTGTATGGGAGGATGTCATGCAATCTGTCACACTTCTTGCACATGAAGAAGGCAAAGTCATTGAGATACTCATGTCTACTGCACAGGAACAGAATTTATTGAATCAGCTACTCCAGCATATCAGGCGAGAAGACGTAAAGATTTTGACTAAGTTACTCTGTTGAACAGATAATAACTTGAGCATCACTGACAAAGTTGCACAACAGGACAGTGCAGAATCCCAGGCATGGAACGATATTTGATCAGGTGACTACACATTGCGACCCTGAATCTGGAACCCTCTCACTGTATCCAACAAAGGTGCAGTATTCAGAGACGTTTACTTCAGATAGAATAACATTCATAGAAGAAACGTTTGTTGATCTAAAAGTCAGTTTAATTATTTGGTAACTATCAAGCTAACCCCTCTGTCAACCTTAAACCCCATAACTATCTCTCCACATACACTTACACCCCAGATGCTGAAAAAACCCCCCACTGAGCTGCGATTATCAACGAAGCAAAACGTCACTCACATGAAAATGTTATCTGATGACTACACATCTGGAGACCCTGGGAAATAGATCACTTCCTGCTGCCTGTGGGGTGATTTTTCCCCCAAAACCCCATTTGGCCACACGCATTGACCACTTAGCCGTTCTACTGCAGGCCACATCACCCACACGTCGATTCCGACATCTCCCATGAAAGCGACATAAATTTCACGCCCTCCACTTCTCGTGATCTCTGATCATGCCGACTTCCCCCTGACAACAACTGCAGTTACACCCACAACGTAAGCAAAATCTGAACAACCTTTTATTTCCCTCTTCTGTTGCCCGTCCTGCACCCTGGCACCTTGACGAAGTTTCACCATATTTCAGTGACTTCCCAGTCAATGGCACTCTGAGACCATGCCAATCTGTCATCGTAACATGCAAACAAACTGGCACAATTCAGCTGGCACCCTGCCACCCTATCTAACACAGATCAAACATCAAGCAATATAGTACTGTACCCTCCTGATATCCTTGTACCCTAACCAATTGACATCCGACTGTGTAGCAAACCTGTATCGTAAAGTTACACTTTGGGCACATCTTACTAATTGCACAACACCCTTCAAGTGCCTGGCTCTGCTTCTGGTTATTTAAAATCTCAGAACATGATACACATCTGCACAAAAGGTGCTGGCTTGGGGCAGCGGGACCTGCACTGATTTCCCTGAACTATCCAGTATTATGGAGAAACTGCATTCATTTCAGTGACATATCTATATTTGTGTAGGCGTGGGATTGGAATGAATGGTTCAAAACCCAAAGCTCAATACTAATGTAAACAATAAGCGTGAGTGGCAATTGGACAGTCATTGTCACTCCTCAGAACAATAGCACTTCTTTTTTAAACTCCTAGATCATCGTTAACCCGTGGATTTTCCCAGGCAGCTGTGATCCTTGTCTGTTACAAACGGCTGTGGGGACCCGGACATTGAGTATGTTTGTGTTTGATAGGTTTTGTTGTTGCCAGTGGTACCCGTGATTGTGGGAATAGGATGACCAGAAATCATTCAAGTGTTTGGCCAATAATAATCCTGTTGAATGTTCACCTGGGTCGACGAGACAAACGGCGCACTCTCGTTCCTGAATTCCTTCCGCCTTCTATTCCGTTGAATTGTCTGGAGTGAACGCTGAATTCTTTTCCCGCAAGCGTATTTCTCTAGCCCCTGTACACTTCAGTATACCAATGAATGGGCTTGGCTATTTCACTAAAAAAAAGGTTGTATCCTTCCAGATAACCCCAAGCCCCATTTCTTTCTTCTACCTTATGAACCGAACCACTCACACAATTAAATGTGATTATCTTTAGTTTCTTAGCCCTAATGAAATGAAAACCTGAAACGACCACTGATCTTTTCATTCTGAGTTTCCTTCTGGCGTTCATTCTTCCACGCTGTGATAATTCTCATGCGTGTCTCTCACAACTCAAACCTTTGAATGAATATGTGCCAGACAACAAAGTGTGGAGCTGGATGAAGACAGCAGGCCAAGCAGCACCTTAGGAGCAGAAAAGCTGACGTTTCGGGCCTCGACCCTTCATCATCTCCAGCATCTGCAAGTTCCTATTATCTCTGAATGAATATGTGCCACTTTGTTACAAATGAATCAATTAATCTAACAGTTCTCGCCTCCAACCACACTTCCTTTCTGATCTGAGGAGGATCAAAATGGCTTAATGGGCTGGAAAATTATCCTCATTTCTTACTGATGGTGTCGATTGGTTGCAATGCTGTGATCCTGGAAACATTTTAACATATTTACTAATGACTAACAAACATTCTTATTAGGTCTGTTTCAAGATCCAAACCGGATGAGCCGCCAAATTATTTCATGCATTCCTTGTCTAGCGTTGTGGAAATAGAGACTTTCATTTTAGTGCTGTCTCCAGTTTTAACATTGCCTCAATGCACACAGAATTGTACAATTCAGCATTCAACTCAAATTAGGTCAAAAGTGAGAGAAATAAAGGACCAGGGCCATTTGTTATATTTGTTCTCGACTACAGATAAATAGAATCATACTAAGGGCAAAGAACTGTCGACTGCTAACACTGCTGAAAATTCTTAAACCCTCCTCCAATTCCCTTAAACATACATACAAAGAGGAGCAGACTACAATAAAATACCAGAGATAACAAGGTGCTGAGCTGGATGAACAGAGCAGGGCAAGCAGCATCAGAGGAGCAGGAAAGCTGATGTTTCGGGCCTAGACCCTTCTTCAGAAAGGGGTCAAATACAATACAATAAAATATCGTTGTTATTGGCAATGGGAATGCAGATCGATGGTAACTGTCCACAGGGTTCACTGAGAAGACGATTTTGCTTGCCAGGACTGTTTATCCCATTTCAGTACTCCATGTTCTTTTAGCCCTTTGCAAATTGCTCTTTAATGACATTATTTCCTCTACTACTTAGAGCAACAACATGCAATACTGGATAAGGAAAGAACACTGCATGATTTTGTCTTTACCTATTTTACTGGTGAGTATGATGCACATGTTAAAATGCCCAGATGTGTTTGCTAATACCCACAATTTATTCAACTTCCAATGAGGCAATGAGATAGCATTTTGAAGCCCATGGCCCGTATCATTGACATTTGGTAATTAAGCTTCCAACCAGTCAATTACTTATTGCCTGCTCAATCTTACACTGTTTGTGCATCCATTAGTGCTAGCCAGGCTACAAACAGATAAGCCTGAAGAAGCATGGTAAACAAAAGTTAGAATGTTTTTTAGTAAGTTCAGTGGAAGATCACAGAAACACTGCAGTGTGGAAGCAGGTCATTCGTACCATCGAGTCCAAACCAACCCTCTAAAAAGTATCCCACTGGGCCCCACAACATTCCTCTGCAGTTGCATTTCCCATGTTTGACTTACCTTGGAAGCACGTCTTTGGTCTGTGGGAGGAAGCTGCAGCACTGGAGTAAACTGATACAGACACAGGAAGAATGTGGAAACTCCACACAGACAGTTACCTGAGCCCGGAATTGAACCTGGGGGCCCTACTGTACCACCTTAAAGTGCAGCACTTCATTTGACAACCCCTGCTTGCAAAGGTCAATTTTCAATTCTAGTCTACAACCAACAATATAGAGTATTACAGAATTTGATTTTGAAAGTCTTTGGTATTATATGGGGCGATTCTCTCATTTAATCTTTTGGTAGGTATGTATGTCTGTGTGTTTGACAAGAAATTTTAAGCTGTGGGTTCCATTTCAACAGTTGAACTATTTCAGCCATTTCCATTTGTACTGTAAAATTATTGAAAAGAAAGCATGACTATAAAACACTTCTGAAAATGCCAAGACATTTTTAATATGTCTTATCTTTTTTAAAAGTCCTGCTTTTAATTGTGCTGTTTACTTGTTCTCCACAGTTAATATATTGACGATTGCCATCCTTTCTCGGTCGAGATGTGGTCTGTCTAGATGTGTAACTCGTTACCTGCTGGCGATGACAGTTGCTGACCTATCAATAATTATCATCGATTTGATATTGAGACATATTCCAATTGTTTATGAGGAAATGTTTAGTTTCATTCTCTACATCCGCCTATGTAATATTCATGCTGTTGTGCTTTATATAGTCACTGACTGTTCTGTCTGGTTTACTGTAGCTTTCACATTTGATCGATTTGTGTCCATTTGTTGCCCAAATCTGAAGCAGAAATATTGCTGTCCAAAAGTGGCTGCTATGGTCCTCGGCACTTTGGCTGTGATGAGCAGTTTGAAGAATATTTTCTGGTATTTTATGTTTACAGGCAGGTATTTTATGACGAACCTACCTTGGTTCTGTGTTGTCACAAAGGCTGTTGCAGTATCTCCTCTCTGGGTAACATTCGAATTCCTCCACTACATTCTAACTCCGGGCATCCCATTTGTCCTAATCCTGCTACTCAATGCTTTCACGATAAGACATATTTTAGTTACGAGCAGAGCCCGCAGGAGACTTCGCGATCGCATCACCAAGGCGGGCACCAAAGATTCAGAGATGGAGAGTCGAATGAAATCTGTTATATTTCTGTTTGTTATCTCCTCCAATTTCATTTTATTATGGGCAACGTTCATGTTTTATTCTGTATGGTACCGTATGTACAATTTGGGGTATCGGTCTGTGCACATAGATAGATTTGTGATGGAACTTGGCTTCATGTTGCAGCTCCTGAGTTGCTGCACAAACACCGCGATTTATGCTGTGACCCAGAAAAAGTTCAGGGAGCAGTTCAAGTACATGCTTAAATATCTTTTCTTAATTTTTCTCTCACTACTTCCAGTCATTTGGAGAGCTACATAAATGAGATCAGGGAATGGCCTAGTGGTGTTATTGCTGGACTGTGAATCCAGCAACTCAGACAATGTTCTGGGGACCTGGGTTCGAATCCCACCATGGTAGATGGTGGAATTTGAGTTCAATCAATAGCTGGAATTAAGAGTCTAATGATGACCATGACCATTATTGATTGTTTGAAAAAAAAATCTGGATTTCAGTAAGGTGTTTGAGAAGTTCTCCATAGTAGGCTCATGCAGAAAGTAAGGATGCATGGGATAGAGGGGAATGTGGCAGATTGGATTTCGAACTGGCTGATCCTTAGAGGGCAAAGGGTGGTAGTGGACAGAAAATATTCAGTATTGTGCTCAGTTACAAGTGGTGTACCACAAGGATCTGTTCTGGTCCTCTTCTATTTCTGATTATTGTTAATGATTTGGATGAAGGAATGGAAGGGTGGATGAGTAAGTTCATGGATGATACAAAGGTGGGTCATGTTGTGGTCAGTGCGGAGGGCTGTTCTAGGTTACAAAGGGACGTTGATAGGATGTAGAGTTGGGCTGAGAAGTGGCAGTTGGAGTTTACCCTGAAAAGTGTGAGGTCATTCATTTTGGAAGGACCAAATTGAAAACAAATAGGGTGAACAGAAAGATTCTTGGCAATATGGAGGAGCAAAGGAATCTCAGGGTTCATGTTCACAGTTCCCTGAAAGCTGTCATGCAGGTGGAGCAATTGAGTCCCCTACTCTGGGAAAAAGCTTCTTGCTATCCACCCTGTCTATACCTTTCATGATTTGTTTAAACCTCAATCGGGTCCCACCTCAACCTCCGTCTTTCTAATGTAAATAATCCTACTCTACTCAACATATTTTCACAGCTAGCCCTCTCTATACCGGGAAACATCCTGGTGAACCTCCTCTGCACCCTCTCCAAAGCATCCAAATCCTTTTGATAATGTGGCATACAAGGTCTGTACGCAGTATTCCAAATATGGTCGAACCGAAGTCCTATACAACTGTAACATGACCTGCCAGCTCTTGTACTCAATACCCCGTCGGATGAATGAAAGCATGCTGTATGCCTTCTTGACCACTCTATCGATGTGCGTTGCCACCTTCAGGGTACAATGAATGTGAACTCCTAGGTATCTCTGTGCATCAACTTTCCCTAGAGCATTTCCATTTACCGTATAGTTCGCTATGAATTAGATCTTCCAAAATGCATCACCTCACATTTGCCTGGATTGAACTCCATCTGCCATTTCTCTGCCCAGCTCTCCAATCTATCCATATTCTGCTGCATTCTCTGACAGTCCCCTTCACTATCTGCTACTTCACCAATCTTAGTATCATCTGCAAACTTGCTGATCAAACTATCTATACCTTCCTCCAGATCATTTATATATATCACAAACAACAGTGGTCCCAACACGGATCCCCGTGGAACACCACTGGTCACAATTCTCCATTTTGAGAAACTCCTTTCCACCACAACTCTCTGTCTCCTGTTGCCCAGCCAGTTCTCTATCCATCTAGCTAGTACACCCTGGACTCCATGTGACTTCACTTTCTCCATCAACCTACCATGGGGAACCTTATCAAATGCCTTATTGAAGACCATGTATATGACAGCTACAGCCCTTCTCTCATCTATTAACTTTGTCACTTCCTCAAAGAATTCTGTCAGGTTGATAAGACATGAACTTCTCTGCACAAAAGAAAACCATGCTGCCTATCACAAGTAAGCTCAATTTCTTCCAAAAACGAATAGATCCTATCCCATAGTATCTTCTCCAGCAGCTTCCTCAAACTGACGTCAGGCTCATCGGTCTATAATTAGCTGGATTATCCTTGCTACCCTTCTTAAAAAAGGGGACAACATTAGTAATTCTGCAGTCCTCCAGAACTCACCCATGCTCAAGGATGCTGCAATGATATCTGTTATGGCCCCAACTATTTCGTCTCTCGCTTCCCTCAGTAATCTGGGATAGATCCCACCCGGACCTGGGGACTTGTCCATGCTCCTGACTTTTAGAATACCCAACACTTCCCTCCTCCTTTTGCTAACTTGACCTAAAATAAGCAAACATCTATCCCTCAACATCCATCATGTCCCTCTCCCTCGTGAATACCGACACAAAATACTCATTAAGAATCTCACTAATTTTCTCTGACTCCTCACATAACTTCCCTCCTTTGTCCTTGAGTGGGCCAACCCTTTCTGTAGTTACGCTCCTGCTCCTTTTGTATGAATAAAAGGCTTTGGGATTTTCCTTAAGCCTATTTGCTAAAGATATATCATGAATACAAAGAGTGCTACAACTGTCTGTTGGTGTTGAAGGAAGTATTTGATTAAGTTGGTCCATCTTGCACTGTCCCGTTATATGTTTTATCATGGATTTTGGCAAATGCTTATTTATGGAGTAGAGTTTAGTGCTGCAATCATCTAACATGTGTTTTTCTATCTCGCTTCTGATCTGTGCTGTCATATCCTGGAAATGCTTTGGAATGTTGAGAAAATAGTAATTGATTGTGGATTTCTCAGCCCCAGATCTGATGGTGGTTGAGGAGGGAGGAATGTGGAAGCAAATAGGTGGAGGGAATCATAGAGTCAAATAGGTGTTCAGCATGGAAACATTTTAATCTGTTCTCTTAGTTATGACCAGTTTAATCTGATACTCCATTCTCACAGCTCTGACCAGTTTAATCTGATACTCCATTCTTTCCCTGAAAATATCATTTCAAAACTACAACTGCAACCAATTTCTGTGCTCTGTCTAACAATAAGTCTCTTGTTCAATGTTCACTGAACCTTCATCCTGATGACATTCATTGTGCATTCCTTCTTTTGACAACAATTATACAATCCATTCTCCAGTGTTTTGCAGTGCAGTAGGCTTCAAGTGTAGGGCATCATAAACAAACATTGAACACAAATAGTATCAGAGATAATGGGAACTGCAGATGCTGGAGATTCCAAGATAATAAAATGTGAGGCTGGATGAACACAGCAGGCCAAGCAGCATCTCAGGAGCACAAAAGCTGACGTTTCGGGCCTAGACCCTTCATCAGAGAGGGGGATGGGGGGAGGGAACTGGAATAAATAGGGAGAGAGGGGGAGGCGGACCGAAGATGGAGAGTAAAGAAGATAGGTGGAGAGGGTGTAGGTGGGGAGGTAGGGAGGGGATAGGTCAGTCCAGGGAAGACGGACAGGTCAAGGAGGTGGGATGAGGTTAGTAGGTAGCTGGGGGTGCGGCTTGGGGTGGGAGGAAGGGATGGGTGAGAGGAAGAACCGGTTAGGGAGGCAGAGACAGGTTGGACTGGTTTTGGGATGCAGTGGGTGGGGGGGAAGAGCTGGGCTGGTTGTGTGGTGCAGTGGGGGGAGGGGATGAACTGGGCTGGTTGAGGGATGCAGTGGGGGAAGGGGAGATTTTGAAACTGGTGAAGTCCACATTGATACCATATGGCTGCAGGGTTCCCAGGCGGAATATGAGTTGCTGTTCCTGCAACCTTCGGGTGGCATCATTGTGGCAGTGCAGGAGGCCCATGATGGATATGTCATCAAGAGTCATCCCGCATTTCCCGCGACACATCCCTCACACCCCGCCCCCGCCACAACCGCCCCAAGAGGATCCCCCTCGTTCTCACACACCACCCTACCAACCTCCGGATACAACGCATTATCCTCCGACACTTCCGCCATTTACAATCCGACCCCACCACCCAAGACATTTTTCCATCCCCACCCCTGTCTGCTTTCCGGAGAGACCACTCTCTCCGTGACTCCCTTGTTCGCTCCACACTGCCCTCCAACCCCACCACACCCGGCACCTTCCCCTGCAACCACAGGAAATGCTACACTTGTCCCCACACCTCCTCCCTCACCCCCATCCCAGGCCCCAAGATGACATTCCACATTAAGCAGAGGTTCACCTGCACATCTGCCAATGTGGTATACTGCATCCACTGTACCCGGTGCGGCTTTCTCTACATTGGGGAAACCAAGCGGAGGCTTGGGGACCGCTTTGCAGAACACCTCCGCTCAGTTCGCAACAAACAACTGCACCTCCCAGTCGCAAACCATTTCCACTCCCCCTCCCATTCTCTTGATGACATATCCATCATGGGCCTCCTGCACTGCCACAATGATGCCACCCGAAGGTTGCAGGAACAGCAACTCATATTCCGCCTGGGAACCCTGCAGCCATATGGTATCAATGTGGACTTCACCAGTTTCAAAATCTCCCCTTCCCCCACTGCATCCCTCAACCAGCCCAGTTCATCCCCTCCCCCCACTGCACCACACAACCAGCCCAGCTCTTCCCCCCCACCCACTGCATCCCAAAACCAGTCCAACCTGTCTCTGCCTCCCTAACCGGTTCTTCCTCTCACCCATCCCTTCCTCCCACCCCAAGCCGCACCCCCAGCTACCTACTAACCTCATCCCACCTCCTTGACCTGTCCGTCTTCCCTGGACTGACCTATCCCCTCCCTACCTCCCCACCTACACCCTCTCCACCTATCTTCTTTACTCTCCATCTTCGGTCCGCCTCCCCCTCTCTCCCTATTTATTCCAGTTCCCTCCCCCCATCCCCCTCTCTGATGAAGGGTCTAGGCCCGAAACGTCAGCTTTTGTGCTCCTGAGATGCTGCTTGGCCTGCTGTGTTCATCCAGCCTCACATTTTATTACATTGAACACAAATATGTTGACATCAACTTAAACAAGAGCTCACCAGGGAGTCAAGCGAGCTAACATGGCCAAGTCAGATTTCTTGACTGTTTTGTGATATTTACCTTCTAGAAATATTTACAGATATTTTTAGTTTGTTGTGTTTTCAGTCACCCGCGTTGCTTCAGTAATGATTGTGTACTATTTCCATAAATATGAACTATTTCTGAGATGTGCAAAGAAAGATCCCACACACAGGTGCTGAAAGAAAACAAAAAATGCCAATTTCACTGCTGGGCGATGAATAATTTTTCTTCAGGACCTAATGGAGAATTCCCCGACCCCTTTTTTATTAAAGAAAATAAAACTTAGGTTCCAATAAGGGAGCTGAGGCTGTTTCCAGTAAAAAACTACCCTTTCACCAAATGCAGAAATCACACAGTACATTACTGGAACATACACTGAGCACTTGTGTGGTTTGAGCGCAGAATCTTCCCAAACATAGACACAGATAAGAAAGACTGGGTGGTAATGTCAGTTTGAGAAGCAATGGCAAGAGAAGGGAACACATGTTGGTACAACGCCAATTATACAAAGAAAATTAAGCTTTGCCCTTATTCCCTTCTTGCTGATGCAAACCAACATTTGCAGTTGACAAGCTTTTGTCGTACATTAGCAATCCATAGTTATAAGAAGCTGACTGCAATTTCTAGAATGGTAGGAAAAGCCAGCTCATTTCATATAATTCCTCATCCATGTTTTAATATTGAACATGAGTGATCTCAATTTTAATTTAAATATCATGGAATTATTAATATCACAAGGCTTCCACAATGGGGTGTCAAAGAAGACATATGAATGTGAGATGATGAATTTCCCACATCTCAGCAATGCATAACTTCCAAATGTACCTTTCGTGATTGTAAAGCCTTTTCTGGTGTTTTGTGGTAATAAGAGCACCATATAAATGCATCTCCTTATTTAGCAATGTATTTCTGATGATAGCTGATGATAGTTTTCCAATAAAGGAATTGGAAGAGAACTTAGCCACTCATCCTGTTTGTGTCGCTTCTTCCTCTTGCAGGCACATGTGCACCTGTCCTTGGTGCATTCAACTTTCCACCATGAGGTAATTCCCCCATTCTGGACATTACTGCAATAAACCTTTATTAATTGTTCCATCCTCAAAATATTTCTTTCTTTCTTTCTTTCTTTCTTTCTTTCTTTCTTTCTTTCTTTCTTTCTTTCTTTCTTTCTTTCTTTCTTTCTTTCTTTCTTTCTTTCTATCTTTCTTTCTTTCTTCCTTTCTTTCACTGCTTCTTTATTTTGCTTTTTCTTCCTTTCGCTCTTTCTCGCCGTCTGTCCGTCTATCTATCTATCTATGTATCTATCTATTAATTTATCATTGACTGTTAAATAGGGAACCTATTGCGTCCAGGGAAAAGATGAACATTTTTGTCAAAGGCAAAAGTGAGTGTTTTTGTGTTGCGAATGTATCAACAATGCATCAGTTGAACAGTATTGATTCTGAGGAATGCCATTACCTCAATGGAGCTAACTGATTGAAAAGAGATGGTGGCAAAATAAGGAAGCTCAGGCAAGTCCATTTAAATTTTGTAATTGGGAACATGTTGAAAGTTATTATGAAGGTGACATTTGGACAATTAAAGGTCAGCATGATGTGCCAAAATGGTTTTGCGCAGAAGTGAACAATTTTTTATCCCTCTGTTTTAAGTTCTTTGGGGAAGTAACACTTGCTTATACAAAACAGAATAGGTTGGTGAACAGCTCTCAGATTTCCAGAAAAAATTGTATAAGTTAACACTTCAAAGTTGATTGCAGAAAAATAAAGCTAGCGTCTTACTATTGATGGAGGAATGATTATCTAATGGAAAGCAGAAAGTATGCAGTCTGGCAGAATGAAACGAGTGGTGTGCTATGGAGATCAGTGATATGACATCAACTTCTTCCAAATTATGTAAATGACTTTGCTGAGCCAGGAGATGGTATGGATGCATTATATTCCTTAACAATGAAGAGGACTTAGAAAGCTACATAGATATAGAAAAGTCATTTGAATGGCCAAAGAAGAAAATGGAATATTATGTGAAGTTGCCAGTTTTTGTCAGGAAGCATAGTACAGAAGAAAAGCATGCAAAATGTGTGAGATTGCCGTACGGAGAGATGCAAAGAGATCTGGCATTTCTCATGCATGTATTGAAATGGTTATGTTCTATTGGAGTACTCTTGTGTATCAAAACAATTTGGTGACTTCGTGGATTTATCTGTAAGTCTGAAACTACTGTGTGTGCTGTGGTAGTGCTGCTAATGTTGGAGGGATGTTGCGGGCAGGGGGCTTTCATAAATCGACAAGAATCATAGTGGCTCATAAGTGTGAAGATGAGAATTTACAGCTGGCAATGCTTTGCAATGTAATGCGTGTACAACTATCTTCATTGTGAATTAAAAGTGAGATCAGTAGGACGTAATTGAATGCACATCCCTGAGCTTCTGTAGACCATTGGTGTAAGAAGTGTGTTTCATCGCTTCTGGAAAGTTTTAATGGAACATACTTCTCACGCTTCCATCCTAATCATGCGAAATGCTAATGGCTATTTGATGCAGATAACAGAAATTATCCGAAAGCAATATGACGCTGGATATACCAGTTATGAGTCACATAAAGTTAACATGCACCAAATAAAGCTGGTAAACAGAAAATTGGCATTTAGTGTCATAGCGATGGTGAACATCAACACATTGGTGATCAACTTATCATAGTCTCAATCTTCTAATTTAAGAATGGATACACCTGGATAAGATAAAATCCTATGGCATAATGAGAATTACAACCGCAACACCTAATACTTATCTGTAAAACTAAAAAAAAATCTAGTCTATCTTCTTAGTATGTTTGGAGGGCATTTGGTCTGGATCATAACAGAACAAAGAACTATTTGACACATCAAGCCTGTGGTAGCAAACGATGCATTTCTCACTTGAAAACCTAAGGTTTTAGAGTAGATTTGGAGCTGGGGTTGTGGATGTTGTGGTTGGTTGGCTCACTGAGCTGGTCTGTTGTCCCACAGCCATTTCATTACCCATTGGGTAACATCATCGGTGCAGCTTCCGATGAAACACGTTGTATTTTCTCACCTGTTACTTGAACAATAAGCAAGCACGGGAATTCCTAGAAGCCTAGTAATCCACAAAGAAAGCAATCAACAAACACACAGAACTCGACCCCACACACAATCCATTCTGAAGAAAACCTGGAAGTGAGGTAATCCAGCTCAATGGACACCAGAGTTCAATTAACACGTGGGGAAACACAACAGCACTTCTTCGGAGGCTACTCTGATGATATCAGCCAGCAGGATAATGAAACATCTGCAGAACAACAAACCAGCTCGGCAAGCCAGTCAACCAAAACTTGAAGACCCTTGTGCCTCTAAATGGACCATATCTCGCTATTGCTTGCCTATTCGTACATCTGTCAAGTGCATCTTAAATGGTGACATAGTATCCATCTCCACCACCTCCTCTGGCCGTACATCACAGACAATCACAACCCTCTGTGCAAAAGAGGAAAAACTTGCCTCTCACATTTCCTTAAAATTTGCTCCCTTTTAGTTTATCATATCTCCCCCAGTAATTGACATTTCTACTCTTGAAAAAAAAATCGCAATTATCTACATCAATGCCTCTCAAAATCTTCTAAACATCTATCAGGTTTCTCATTACCCTTTGATGTTCAATTGAAGTCAAACTAAGTTCGTTTCACCTCTCCTCATAGCTCATACCCACCAACCAGGCAACATCCTCTTAAACATTCACTGTACCCTCTTTAATCACGTGTGCACTCTATAAGGAGTAACAAAGTCTTCCTTTCATTGTATAATCACTTGTTTAACCTTGACCTAGAGTAATGTATGCAGTTTTGGTTTCCTTATCTCAGTATTTTGATAGAGGGAGTGGAAAAAAATTTCATCAGAATTGCTCCTGGGTTGTACGAATACTCTATGGGGAGGGATTGGGTTAAAAGGGCTTGTACCCACTGGAATTTAGAATAATGAGGTGCTGAGATCTCTTAGAAATACATTAAATCCCGATGGGACTGGATATTTAAGATGGAAAGAACGCTCCTCATGTGGGGAAGTCCAGAGCTCGGGGTTACAGTCTAGGAATAAGTGGTAAGTCATTCAGGACTGAGATAATGAAGAATTTCCTCACTCATTTAGTTGCAAATCTGTGGAATTCTCTGCCAGAGAAAGCTATTCTTACTAGTTCGTTTGATATATTCATTGGGGAGCTGCAAGTGGCCCCTTTGGCTGAAGAGATTGAGGAGCATGGAGAGAAAGCTGGAGTAGGATATTGAAATTGCATGATCAGCCATGATTATATAGAATGATGGTGCAGTCTCGAAGGACTGAATGACCCACTCCCACACCATTGTTCGATATTTCTTTTTCCTGGATTTTGAAAAATTTAATTGACTTTGACAACATTCTTTAAGAGGTAGTCGAGGTAATTGTTTTTCTGGTAGGAAAGTCTAGAACCGACACTTATATCTGAGATGAAGTGATGTCTTTGAATGTAGAGACTTGATGTCCTTCTGAGTTCTTTGCGAATGAGGTCTTAGAAACTTAGTTCTTAATTAAGTTTTAGTTAGGGATTTCTGATTAGCAGTAGTATACAGAGTTATGGGGACATGATGGCTAAACTTAACTGTTTGATCAAACGTGATGGTTTTGAATGGAAGGAAGCTCGAGGAGCTGAATGGCCTTCTCATGTTCTCACATTGCTGGATTTTCCTTATTTCCCCAACACTGCAGTGCAGATATCAGCAGTATTATAGAAGTACCTTACATTGCCCAAGTGAGCACTGCTTCAATAACCAGTATGCTGTGAAAGACAAAGCTTGTCACTTTGGTTAACATGGCATCTTGGTGGACTGTGATTTATTTAAAAAGACAAAAACTCAAAGATGCAGTAAATCAGGAACAAAAACAGAAGTTGCTGGATAGGGTCAGCAGATCTGGCAGCATCTGTGAAGAAGCAATCAGAATAAACATTTCGGATCTGGTGACTCATCTTCAGAACTGATGGTATTGGGGAAATTGTTGTTTTATATGCAGAAGATAGGTGGGGGTTGAGGGTGTGTAGTAGGAAGTAAACGAAAGGATAGAGCCTGAAGAGATAGAAGAGAAGTTGGATAGACGAATCAGTTAATAATGATCTGGCTTGGAGGTTGAATATCTGTTAAAGGGGGCTATTAGTAATTAACAATAGGTGGTGTGTGATGGCGGGCTATGTGATAACAAGACCTGGTGTGTTGTGTAGGAGGTTAGTACATGGAGGAGTTTAGGCCCAAAAATTATTGAACTCAATATTGAGTCTGGAGAACTGCATGGTACTAAAATGCAAAATCCGATGTTGTTCTTTCAACTTGCTTTGATCTTCACTAGAACACTGTAAGAAATCAGAGATGAAGATATTGGCCAGAGAACGGGGTGGTGTGAAATGTCCACCTTCTTCCTCAACTGAGGATTCTGCAGCATTGTTGTTGACAGGGCCGTCAACCAGGTCCGACCCTTCTCCCGCACTTCTGCCCTCATCTCATCTCTTCCCCGGCTGCAGCAGCAATACACTACTCCTTGTCCTTACCAGTCATCCCACCAAATTCCACATCCAGAAGATTATCAGATGCCATTTCCACCATGTGCAGTGAGATGCCAACACCCGATAGATATCTCACTCCCCTTGTCTGCCTTCCACAGGGACTGCAACCTCTGGGACACCCTGGTCCACACTTCCTTCACCCTCAACACCCACTCACGGCTCCATGGAACTTCTCCTGCAACCAGTGAAGGGGCAACACCTGCCCGTTTACCTTCTTCCCCCCCACAATACAAGGTCCCAAACACAGCTTGCAGGTGAAGCAATACTTCACCTGTACTTCCCAGAATCTAGTCTACTGCATTCACTATTTACAAGTCTCCTCTACATTGGGGAAACGAAGTGTAGACTGTGTGATCGCTTTGCAGAATGTTGGAACATGCACTTCATATCTTGCTGTAAAATAAGAAAAAGTTGGGGTCCTTCTTAAAATAATTTGTGGGTCTCTGGCCTCGGCCATAACAGATTAGGGCACGGCTCTATAATTCCAATTTGGGTTCAGTGTTTTTGGACTCAAGGGCAGTGAGTATTTGTGTCTTTTGTTTCAGGTGTTGAACTTGGTTGGTATGAACAGTGCTTTATGTCTTAATGGCTCTTTCAGTCATTAAGAGTGTTCCAGGGGTGAAAGAAGTGACTTTGTTGGTTTTACAAAATGTGAGCAAGGCAAAGCCGTTGGAATTTACAGACAAGCTGGAGTTGAGGTTGGCTTTGTCTGTGAGAAAGGGAGAGGTAATTACAGCAACAGCTTGGCATTTAAATTTGCTGGAATTGCAGTCGGAATCTTTGGAAATGGGTAGAATTCAATTGCAGATGAAGCAGCTTGGAAATGAAAGGGAGTTGAAGCAGTTTTAAATACCGTTAAAAGCAAAGGAAAGAGAAGGAAAGAATCGCTCTGGCAGAACTAAAAGAAAATGAGAGGAAGGCAGTAGCAGAAAAAAGGGAGAAAGAGAGAGGAGAAAACACAAATAGATGAAGAGAGAGTTTGAACTTCAGAAGTTGGCAATTAATTAGTCTAGAAAGTCGACTTTAAAAGATAGAGGTGAAGGTAGAAGTCTTGGTGAAGCTAATACTGAGGATTAGCATACAAGTCATAGCTAAATGCCTGGTGGAGATGTGTTTAAATATTTAAATATTAAGCATTGCCTAAATTTGTTGAGAATGATGTAAAGGCCTTTAACATCTCATTTGCGAAAAAGGCTAAGCAAATGATGTGGTCGATAACCATGTAGGCTTTTTGATCCAAACAAAGTTGGTAAGTAGAACTAATGAGGTATTTGCGTCACTATCAGAGGAGGTATTCAGGGAGTATGAGAAGGGGAAGATATCCATCATGTAAATTGGTGCCAGATTCCGACAGGCACTATTTCAGGAATCTAAGGAGGGATCCTGTTGAAATGTATGCTGAGTTTGAAAGGATAAGTCCAAAGTAATTTTGATAGGTGGATGATGGCATTAAAAATAGAGCAAATATATGAAGCTGCTAGAGAAACCATAACTTTGGAGTAGTTCAAACATTCACTCCCTAAAATGGTGAGATAGAGCAGAGAGTTAAAACAGCAAGATTAGCAGATAACATAGTAAGAACTGCCGATGCGGGAGTCAGAATAACACAGTGTGGGGCTTGAGGAACAAAGCAGGCCAGGCAGCATCAGAGGAGTAGGAAAGTTGTCGTTTCGGGTCGAGTCCTTCTTCAGAAATTAGCGGATGAAATGGCCGATTACTGTGAGTTGGTGCTGCGATCGAAGTTTGGCTTCTGACATCAATTTCATTACATGAGAGTGAGAAATTAGGAAAAAGAGAATTGGTCAGGTGGTAAAGGAAAAATAATAGACCTCTTCAAAGATAATAAAAACATCTTACCACAATGTAAAAAGGAATTCAATGAAGGGGAAAGACAAGTTAAAAAGCTTAGGTGTTTTCAGTGCAACAAAGTAGGTCGTATGAAGTCACAGCATTGGTGGTTTAAGAAAAACATTGGGAAGATGAAATTAAGAGAACAGGATTCATCAGTGAATTTTATTGCAGTGGTAAAGGAAAGCACAGTGGAGGCTACAAAGTTGAACCAAAATGTACAACCTGGTCAGTGATTGGTTGAGAGGTTGCATAGGTTAGGAGCAGCAGGAAAAAAAAACATAGTACTAAGAATTACGGGATCATACCAATCTTTGATGTTGAGAGATGAGTAGGTCTGTAATTCAGAGGAGATATTAGTAGAAAACTTACTCGTCCATGGAATTCATAAGCTGAGAAGCGCTGCATTATGTAGAGTGACATTGGTGTGCCCAGTGAAAAGTGAAAAAGTGCAGGTTGGATTAGTGGAGAAATTCTGGACTCTAGGGAATGCATTTTGTCCTTGGTTATGATATAGCTGTATCACAGGTAGGAGTGCTGCCTACTGTGGTTGAAAAGCCAGTGGAAAATCAGGTAACTAAATTATTACAGAAATAATATCATGAGACATTTCCTGACTGTGATGACAAGGTCACAAAACCACCCGTTGAAGTTGGAGGAGAAATCAAAGAATGCAGGTAAAGAAGGTTGAAGCACAATTACCAGAGACCAGTTTTGATTGAATAGTTGAGCAAACTAAAAAAGAAAACAAAACAAGATCAGGTGGAGGACAGAATGGATATGTTTAATTCAGAGAAATTAACGTAGCTACAACAGAAAGATGAAAAACTGAGGCAGTTGAATAAAAAGGGTACACAGATGAAGAATCTGAGTGTATTCCTGAATTGCAGTACCTGCAAAATGATGTCTTGTTAAGGAAATGGAGACCAATGCATATTCAGGTGGATGAGAAATGGGCAGGAGTTCATCAAGTTTTACTATCAGTCGGTTATAGAAAGGTAGTGTTACATGCAATACATAAATTGCTAGTAGGAAGTGATTTCGGGGCGAGAAATACTCAAGCCAAAATATACAAACAAAAAACATTTTTACTGGCTTGGACTGCATATGGATGTTGATTTTTTCAAGACATGCCATACATGTAGGTCATTGGAAAACCTCAGGCAGTAATAAAACTGACATCTTTAACACCCATTTCTGCATTTGAGGAACCTTTTACAAGGGTGTTAATTGATTTCACTCGCTTCCTACATAAAACTTGAGGGACTTGAGGCTGTTTTCATTAGAGAGAAGAAGGTTGAGAGGTGACTTTATTGAAACATATAAAATAATCAGAGGATTAGATAGGGTGGACAGGGAGAGCCTTTTTCCTAGGATGGTGACGGCAAGCATGAGGGGGCATAGCTTTAAATTGAGGGGTGAAAGATATAGGACAGATGTCAGAGGTAGTTTCTTTACTCAGAGTAGTAAGGGAATGGAACGCTTTGCCTGCAACGGTAGTAGATTCGCCAACTTTAGGTACATTTAAGTCGTCATTGTACAAGCATACGGACGTACATGGAATAGTGTAGGTTAGATGGGCTTCAGATCGGTATGACAGGTCGGCACAACATCGAGGGCCGAAGGGCCTGTAGTGTGCTGTAATGTTCTATGCTCTATATTCTAAAACAAATAAGCAGGAATCAGTAATTTGTGGTGACAGTGCCACTAGATTTCCAGAGGCCTTTCCAATCCTTAACATCACTGCTGAAAGGATTAGAAAAAGGTACTCAACTGTTTCACTACATACAGACTGCCCACAGAGATACAATCAGATCAAGAGTCAAATTTTAGATCAAAATTATTCAAGGAAGTTATGAATCACTTAGAAATAAAACAATTCAATTCCACCGCATACCATCCAAAACCTCAGGCAGTGTTAGGGAAGGTTGCATCAATCTTTATAGACTGTATTATGGGCTTGTAGTCAAGACTATCCAGATGATTGGGATAAAGGCATTGCATTTGTATTTTTTTCAATTGGGGATGCCCGATGGATCGATCAAATTCAGCTGTTTTTGGGCATGTGGTGACAGCACTACTGAGGTTAATTAAAGAGAAATTGGTGAGTCAGAGTTGAGAGACCACATATTTGGACTATGTGCAAATTTTTGGGAACTGTGAAATAGAGCGGTCGAGTTGGCTAGACAACATTTAAAAATATCACAGTATGTGGTAAAACACGAAGCAGACAAGAAACCAAAAATGCACAATTTTGCCAACAGCTGTAAAGTGTTAACTTTATCTCATGTGATAGGTGAACCATTAAAAGCAAATTTTAATAGAAATATTCAAATTGAAAAGTACCAAGTGGAGGCTTGGGGACTGCTTTGCAGAATACCTACGCTCGGTTGGCAATAAACAACTGCACCTCCCAGTCACGAACCATTTTAACTCCCTCTCCCATTCCTCAGACGACATGTCCATCCTGGGCCTCCTGCAGTGCCACAATGATGCCACCTGAAGGTTGCAGGGACAGCAACTCATATTCCGCTTGGGAATCCTGCAGCCCAATGGTATCAATGTGGATTTCACAAACCTCAAAATCTCCCTTCCCCCGACTGCATTCCAAAACCAGCCCAGCTGGTTCCCCACCTCCATATCCTGTTCTTCCTCTCACCTATCCCCTCCTCCCACCTCAAGCCACACCTCCATTTCCTACCTACTAACCTCATCCCGCCCCCTTGACCTGTCCGTCCTCCCAGCACTGACCTTTACCCTCCCTACCTCCCTACCTATACTATCCTCTCCACCTATCTTCTCCTCTATCCATCTTCGGTCAGCCTCCCCCTCTCTCCCTGTTTGTTTCAGAACCCTCTCCCCAGACCCCTTTTCTGGTGAAGGGCATAGGTCCAAATCATCAGCTTTTGTGCTCCTGAGATGCTGCTTGGCCTGCTGTGTTCATCCAGGTTCACACTTTGTTATCTTGGGCTCTGAATAAGTGCCAGGCTGAGACCAAATATTGTCCTCGGCCTGTTGGCTATGACCGCTTGGTGGCGCTGTAACACGCTGAGGCTTTGCCTCAGTGACCGTGATGTTTGAGTGAGGCTTTCAGATCGTTTCTGGTCTCAGTGTGGAGCTAAAACCAACGTGAAAAACCAACACATACCGGACCTCTTCACTCACAGATAGGGACACAACCGTTAAACCACAAGAACCATCATAGCAATACACAAGTTATTTATGGCAAATCATCCCACATATTATTTATCTACACTAAATTGCGTTGATGTAGTAACACACATTTACAATATTCCTTCTAATCATCTATCATTCAAATTAACTAACCAAAAGTAATAAAACAGAAACTGGATTATGACAACTATTTGAACCAAGATACTTTAAAGGAGGGTACCAACTTTGTTGTTTGCCCAATTGTTTTTCTTTCTCTTTCAGCTCCATTCCCACCTATCCTGTACTTCTCCCAATCTTGTACCCCATCTTCAGCATATACACTGACTTTTACCTAACAACATACAACTCTAAAGAAGGAATACTGAGCCTGCAACGTTACCTGTGCTTTTTCTCGACTGATTCCGCCAGACGTGCTGAATTTCTGTTTTCCTTTCTGATTTTACAGCATCTGGAATCCTTTGTTTTTATTTGGTTTGCGTTTAACTCGTTGACATATCTCCTCCAGGTACGTCCATGAAGAAGAGATAACGAAGTGTGGAGCTGGATGAACACAGCAGGCCAACCAGCATCTCAGGAGCACCAAAGCTGACGTTTCAGGCCTAGACCCTTTGAAGAAGAAGTTCTGGTCCTCTCTCTGACAGAATTTCAGTTCTCATGTTTATTCTTTGTTGTTTCGCATCATTACCTTCATTGTTGTCATGATTTTTCACAAGGTATTTGCCAAAAGTCTCTTCTACGGGCACATCATATTCACCAGTGACTGCCACTTGCTCGGCCTCACCCCACATGGGTCCAAACTCAAGTTTCATTCTTTGTGTTTTGCATCCATCCAGTGTCATGATGCATAATGGCTATCAGACAGCTGCTCTCTTTGCATCCTGAGATCCACGCTCAGAGCTATGCATCGCAATATACACACTCGACCACTCTCTCCATCAGCACCACTTCACACGGCCTCAGAGCTACTTGCCAGTCACCCACCACAGTCCCACCTCCCCTCCCACCTGTTACACCTCATCCTCTGGTTCATTTGATGTTCCCAGAAGAAACCGTTTATTTTTCTTTCAGGCATTAAGAAACACAAGGTGCAATAATTTAGAGAACCATCCTTCCCTGTGACTCCATTCCCTCTAATAGTCCCAAATCCTGCATTGTACTTACTGTCCCTTCTTAACTTCCACTCTCTGACACTGTTCTCAGCACATAATTTTATCGCTCTGTGCCCCACTGCAATGTATTTTGGCAAGACAGAACATTGAAGTCTTCTTCAATTGTCTTCACCCCCACAGCTATTTCTTTGGACAAGAGTCCTCTCTCTGTCCCACAGCCCCCTTCACCAAAATCTAACAATCTATCTTCACTGGGACCCGTCCCTCTGGCCTTCCACCTGCACTCAAACTGTTCATGAAGAACTTCGATGTGACACTGATCTCCTGAATTATCCTGTCTGCTTCCCCAGTTCCAAATGATTTTCCTTTAAACTGTGTGACAGTGCTGACACTATTAAAAAGTTATTTTGTCCTGGATTTTTTGAGGAAATGTCGAAAAGGAAGAGGTGAGGTTGTTGCTAGGGACCCAGCCTGAATCAATAGTGTTTGTTTTAAACAGTTGAGCAATGGAAGGGGAGAGACCAGTTCTCCCACTTCAGGTTCTACTTTTTTCTTTAGCTGTAACATTCACAAGATGTGCAACTACCAAAAGAGTTGCAAGCTTCAGTAATTGATTCATAACTGACCTTCTTCAAAAAGGGTCCAAACCTGAAATGTTAGCCTTCCAGCTCCTCCACTGCTGCTGGGCCTGCTGTGTTCATTCAGCTCTGCACCTTGTTATCTCAGATTCTCCAGCATCAGCGGTTCCCACTATCTCTGAAATCCGTCTGTTGTGTTGTTCCCTCCTGGAATGGAATCCTACCTGTAAGAATTAGTGTTTGAAATTAATTTTGTGCTGAGGGGCTTGTTTATGGGATGTTACTTGGTTGGAACATCTAACTAGTTAAATTATTGTATCAAGTATTCTGTTCGGTTTTCCATTAATTAAGTTATTCTAAATTCTGCTTTTGCTTGTTCGTGTTATAACAGTAGTGTTTGAATAAATTGAGTTTAGCTATAAGCCAAGTGGTTTGACCAGTTGCATCGCACCTATAACACTAACCTCACATCCATGTTTAAAAGAAGAAAAAGTTAGGATCTAGGCTACCTTCTTCAATTATTTTGAGGGAGTCTGGCCTGGGCTATAACAATTGGCTGCACTCGGCTTAGTTGGATTCAACCCTCACATTGTAATTAACGTTATGTCTAGGATAGTGCTGTTAGTTTCCAGCGAGCTGCGCTCCACATTGAGGAGGCTGTGTGCAAGCTCTCAGATACCCCCCTCCCATCTTCCTCTGGTCCATGGCCCCACTGTGGCACACCAGGGTATTGTGTCGACCATGGCCTCTAATCACTTTTCATCTATTGATGAATATCCACCCCTTCTACCCAATTGCCTTCAAGCTCATAGCTTGCCATCCTGTTGCTACCTCCTTCCCAAAATCGACATGGCTGTCTGCACAGGGCCATTGCTTTGATCTGGTCCTACCATACAGAACTTAACTTTCCTACCTGGATATTACTTTCTTTTCCCCTTCCCGTTTACATCTGTAATTCTTCTGACACTTTACATCACTTTCAAAATGTCCAGTTCACGGGCTCCAGCTGCCCCACCCCCTCTAACATGAAATCCATTTGCAAGTCTGTTTTCCATCAGGATCATCTCGAGGTTCTCTGGTTCTTCTTACAAAAATGGCATAAACTGACCAATTCAAGGCAACCATCCTCTGAAAATCTGATCTCGTCCTCACTTTGATCAACTTCTCCTTTAACTGTTCTTGTGTTCTTCAGGTCAAGAGCATGGCCATGGGCTCAGTTATGCTTATCTCTTAGTAGGGTAGGTGGAAGTGTCTTTGAACCAGTCCTACTCTGCTCTGCAATCACAACACTATCTCCAGTACATCAAAGATATCATTAGTGCTGTTTCTGTCTCTCGTAAAGAATTGATAATTTTATCAATTTCACTTCCAATTTCCATCCTGTTCCCATCTTCCAATTGCCCCTCTCTGACTCCTCACTTCTCTTCCTCGACATCTCTGTTTCCTTTTCTAGGGATAGGCTGGCCAGCAATATCCACGACAAACCCACTGACTTCCACAGTTATCCTGACTTTACTTGCTTACATCTCACTTCCTGTAAAGACTTTGTTCCATTTTCCCAGCTCATCTGCGCTAATGGATTTGTTTCAATGATGCCAACTTTGACAAAATAAGCTCAGTAATGCCCTTAACCGAAAGATCCCCACTACCATAGTTGCTACGGCCCTCAGCCTTGTCTGATCCATCTCTTACACTTTCATCCTCACCTTCTCTTTTTCCTCCTACAACAGTGATAGGGACTCCTAGTCCTGATTGGTCATCTCACCAGCATCCACGTCAAAAGGATCATGAGACGATCTACCATCCCCAGTCGGATTCCAACACTGTACACATATTTCTCTTGATTGTCAGCTTTCTGCAGGGATTTGTCCCTCTGTAAACCACCATTGATAGCTCCAAAACAGTTGTTCAAAAATTTATGGAAGCAAGTGTAGAATAATTGAATCACAGAATTTCAATGCACAATATGTTCTTTAGCATCATCACTCTCAAATATGTGTACAGATTCTTGTTGAAACCACCTATGGAATCTGCACCTGCCTCTCTCCCACGAAACACATTTCAAATCTAAACACCTCTCTAAGTAAAGAAGTTCCTCTTCATCTCATCTCCGAGATCTCTTGTTGAAATCTTGAAAGTGTGAACTCAGTAACTAACATTTCAATTAGTGAAAACAGAATATGCTGAATAGAATAGAGTACAACATACGTGGTGGAAGCACAATATGTGTTATAGAATCATAGAAACATGCAGCACAGTAACATACCTTTTGGTCTGAAGAGTACATACCAGCACTTACCCAAATTTATTTTATTCCCACCTGCCTGTGCTTGGCCTTTATCCTTCCTATTTGTGGACTTATTTAAATGTGTTTTAAATACTATACATTCACCACTTCCTCTGGAGGTTCTTCACACTCATAACCCACTTCCGGTGTCAAAAAATGCCTATTATGTATTTTTAAAATCTTTCTCTTCTTACCTTAAAATATGCCGAATCTTGAAATTCTCCCCATCCTAGGGAAAAGACACCCACCATTCGTCTTATCTGTGCCACTCATTAATTTATAAACATCTATATGGCACAGGGCAACGCAGTGGCTTAGTGGATAGCATTGCTGCCTCACAGTGCCAGGGACGATTTCACCCTCGGGCAACTGTCTGTGTGGAGTTTGCACCTTCACTACATGTCTGCGTGGGGTTCCTCTGGGTGTTCTTATTTATTCCCGCAGTTCAAAGATGTGCAGAGTAGGTGGATTGGCCATGCTAAATTGCCCCTAGTGATCAGGGATGTGTAGATTAGGTGGGTTATCGGGGGATGAGTCTGGGTGGGCTGCTTTGGGGTTCAGTGTGAACTTGTTGGTCCGAAGGGCCTGTTTCCACACTGTAGGGATTCTATGATCTATGGTTACCTCTCAACATCATACACCACTGTGAAAGAAATCCCAGTATTTCCAGCCTCTCCTTATGACTGAAATCCTTCATTCTCGGCAATACCCCGGCAAACCATTTCAGAACTCTTTCCAGCAAAGTTTAAATCCTCCCTATAACAGGGACAACAACTGGACAAAATACAGCAGAAGAAGCCTCATCATCTTCGTGCACAACCTCAACATTATGTGTCAACTCCTATGCTGAAAGGTCTGGGCAAATAAGGGAAGCATGCCAAGTGTCTTCTTACCACTCTATTACTATATGGTATATATAATATATGGCTTCAAAGATTTGCATACTTGAGTGCGTAGGTCTCTTCTTTTCCACAGCACTGCCTAAGACCCTATTTTAATCACATGAGAATCGGATAAATACTATCCCAGTGTGGTTTCAAGCATTACCAAAGTTTACTTGTTTGATGTTTCTAACAAAAAAGTACAGTAAGTTTTCTGAAATGTAACTTGCTAGCTTATTCTCCTTTCTTTGTTTAAAATTATTACAAATGCAAAATTGATGACAACAAACTTGAGGGTTTCTTTCCTGTACAGATTCAACAGTGCTGTTCGGCCAACAGGCTTTCAGTGGTGGTTAATTAACTTCCCTTTCAATAATATGTTCTATTTTATTCTGATGCAGTTTTTTAACCATCTAGGCTGTTTCCATTGGCATTTGTTTCAATTTAAATGTTTAATATTTACATTCATTTTCCATTGAAAATTCAGCTGAATTCTCATTTCTGTGCTTGAACTGGCAACTTGTATCAATTAAATCATTCAATGCCATTTTCAGAAACAATAATGTCCAAGTTCAAGATAACAATAATTTCGTTTGGACGGAGATGAGGAAATTACTTTTTCTGTTAACTCCTTGAGAATATTTGCAATTCTGTATTTCAGAGTCTGTGGTTGGCCTGCTGATGATAGCTTTCCTGATATACATGCCTTGATTTTTGTACCTTAAGGGAATTGAGTGAAATCTCAGATAGTGGTGAACAATAGCAATGACTAGATCAGTGCTCCTTCACGTTACACAACACTTTGAGGTAGTACTGTGAGTAGCAAGGATGTAAAGTGAACTGTGGGTGGGAGTGTTCAATGTTCTGTACCAAAAGTAGCTAGGTAAAAGATGGAGATTAAAAGATAACTGAAAGAACTGTGGATGGTGTAAATCAGGAACAAAAACAAAGCTGCTGGAAAAGCTTTCTGGCAGCATCTGTGAAGGAAAGAAAAAAGAGAAAAAAAAGAGAAAAGACCAGAGGAAGGGTTAGCAGACCCAAACCGTTAACTCTGTTTTTTTACTAAAAGATGGAGACTGTACCGTTCGTTTGGGTGGGTGGAAGATAACAGCTTCTCTGGTAGGCACGCTGATAGCGTCTGGTCATTTTGGGTTTGCTTTTCTTTGATGTAGAGTATTTTTGAAATCGTCTGCTGCTAAATGGGATAGAGTTTGTCTGTAAGCCAGAGTACTTGTCAGGGCAAACTGTGGGGAAAAGTTATGGTCGGTTCAGTGTAACAGAAATGGTGTTCTAGCGGACTTTCACTCGTGGATGGTTGGACAGGTGGCTCCAATTGCAGGAGTTGTTTCTGCCAGGAGGTGAGAGGATGAGGAATCTGTTTCCATGGTGAGTGGTTGCAGCTGCAAGGTTTCGCAGGGAGAAGGGGATGTCAGCTCAGGTTCTGAGGATTCTACCATGCTTCCATATGCATAATTAGACCCTTAATTACAGATTTAGGTTTAATTCAAACTTCACCACTTGTATGGAGGAATATGTACCGAGCAGTGCAGAAGATCTGGGGAATTGATGGCCACCAGTATTCCCGCTGGACTATTAATCTAGAAGCTCATGCTCTGGAGACATCTGTCTGAATCCAATCATGGTTGATGATGGAATTTGAAGTCAATAAATAATTTTGAATTAAGAATCCATCGATGGCCATAAAACCACCTATGGGTGGAACGTCACATGCGACATACTAAAGCCCTTCAGGGAAGGAAATCTATTATCCTCACCTGGTCTGGCCTACATTTAGCTACAAATACATAACAATGTGAAAGACTCGCAACTTCTATCTGAAATAGCCTAGTAAGTCACGCAGTAATAACGATTGCTGCAAAGTCACAGCAAAGGAATAAAACCAGACAGCCTACCTGGTATGGACCTAGACAGTGGAAATGACAATGGCAGAAAAATCCTTGTTGACGCTGAAAGGTCCTCTTCACTTACATCCTGAGCCGGGTGCCAAAATTGTTACAACGGTATAACAGATTGGTCAGGGAACCAACTTACACAATAATACTCATGGAATCCGACCTCACAGACAAGAACAGACCCAGCAGAAATGTGGTACAGTGATTATGCATTCATGGCACAAATGACCTAGGATTCTTCAATATTGAATTCAGAACATATGAAGTCTCATAGCTTCAGGTTAAAATGGGCAAGGAAGCCACCTGGTGGATACCATGGGCCTTCCTTACTCGGCTGATGGATCAGTGCTCCTTCACGTTACACAACACTTTGAGGTAGTACTGTGAGTAGCAAGGATGTAAAGTGAACTGTGGGTGGGAGTGTTCAATGTTCTGTACCAAAAGTAGCTAGGCATCTGTACTACTGATTGAGCTAAAGCAGCTTAGGCAAGTTAGCTAAAATGTCATAGCTGCAAGACTGTGTTTGAGACAGGAGGTGAGGAAAGCAACAGAAGGGAGATCATTCTTGGTCTTGTCTTTACCAATCTGCCAGCTGCAGATGCGTTTGTCCTTGACAGTATTGATAAGAGCGACCACTGCACAGTCCATCTGGAATGCCCACTATCATACTGCATGGCACTATCACTGTGCTAAACGGACTTTGATGATGACACTGCTTCAACGGAGAGTGCAGGAATGCATGCCGGAAGCAGCGGCAGGCATACCCGAAGATGCGGTGTCACCTTGCTGAAGCCTCCAAACAGGAATGCTCGCATGTGAAACAGCATAAGCAGCAAGTGATAGGCAGACCTAAATGATCCCACAACCAATGGATCTGATCTAAGTTCTGCAGTCCTGCCACAATCAGTTGTGAATGGTGGTAGACAATGAAACTAGTCACTGTAGGAGGATGTTGCACAAAAAAAACCATCCCCAATGATGCAATAGCCCCTTACGTCAGTACAAATGATGAGACTGACACTTTCACAGCAATCTTATCTAAATTTTCTTTTAAAACCGCAATAACACATTTGCCTTCCAATTCATGGATACATTACACCACTTCATAGCACTAAGTTTTGATGATACTTATTTTAAGGGAAGCACTATAAAAATTCATAACAATCATAGTACAGCTGGCAAAATGCATTAGATGAATTCTGAGAAACCTGCCTCAGAAATCAGAACTTTCTGGTTCATAGACACGTACAAGTATTTGTGGAGATGATAGTTGGTATAAGAAATAAAATAGCGATAATGTGGAAGTTGGAAACATCTTTGCTGCTTGAATTTATTCTGGGAATTACCCTTATTTGAGTGTTAGAAACAATTTCTACTGTTTGCAGATTTTCATTTGCAAAAATCAGTGAAAGGTGAAAAATCTGCAATTTACCAACGTGAAATGACGTTACCAAAGGTATGTTGTGAGGAAAGACCAGCAGTCTCATTTTTATCAACTCTCATGATTAAACATTCTAGTATTGTTTAACTTGCTCGAAAGAGCTGTTTCCATTTTAAATGTTACCTCGCAATGAGCATAAGTCTGGGCAGGATGCTCTTTTGTGGTTTTGTTCGACCCGATGGGCAAAATGACCATTCTTCCACACTATAACGACTAAAAATAATGGCACAGTTGTTCAGTCGTCAGGATTGCTAACTCACAGCACTGGGGACCTGGGTTCAATTGCACCATCGAACAACTGCCTGTCTGGACTTTGCATGTTCTCCCTGTGTCTGCTTGGGTTTCCTTTGGGTGCTCCTGTTTCTTCCAACAGTCCACAGATGTGCAGGTTAGGTGGTTTGACCATGCTAAATGGCCCATATTGTTCAGGGACGTATAGGTAAGGTGTGTTGAACATTGGAAATGTACAGTTACAGGAAATGGGTAGGGAGACCATTTTGGGTGGGATGGCCTTTGGAGGGCCAGTGTGGATGTAGTAGGCCGAATAGCCTGTTTCCACCCAGTAGGGAATATGTGTACCTGTTTTCATTCTGAAGTATCAATGAAAACAGGAAACGTGTTGTATGATTTCCTACTGTACTGCAGTGAATTTACTTTTAAAATTGTGTCGCTGCTTTTTAAAGCACTTCGGGGTACCTGAATATTATGATGGCATGATGCAAATGAAATTCACTCTATAATTATATAATTTGTTATGTTTGTGTTTCAGTAGTTGTCATTATTACTTAATCAATTAGTCATTCACTCTGGAGCCTTAATGATTATGTATGGAGGAATATAGCATTCAAATTGAACAATTGAACTGGACCACTTTATCTTTCTTTTGATCACTACTAAGCACTGTCACAACATTACGCGTTATCTGCAATGTGCACTGTTGTAATTGACGTTGGCCCCTTCGTCAGCACCTTCCAAATCCATAACATCTACCATCTGAAAGAATAAAACTAGCAAATACTTGAGCACATAAACACTCACTGATTCCTAATCAGGTTGAAACCCATCCTCGCTTGAAACATGAGAAAATAAGGTGTAGAGCTGGATATACACAGCAGGGTAAGCAGCATCTTAGGAGTACAAAAGCTGACATTTCTGATGAAGGGTCTAGGCCCAAAACGTCAGCTTTTGTGCTCCTAAGATGCTGCTTGACCTGCTATGTTCATCCAGCTCCACACTTTGTTATCTTGGATTCTCCAGCATCTGCAGTTCCCATCATCTCTGATCATAGGAGCAGGACCATAGCTCTCCCGATCCTCTGATGCTGCTTGGCCTCTGTATTTATCCAGCTCTATACCTTGTTATCTCAGATTCTCCAGCAACTGCCGTTCCTACTATCTCTAGCTTGCAGCATGATTAACAATTACTGTCATTAGAGATAACAATGTGTAGGACTGGATGAACAGGGCAGGCTGAGCAGCATCAGAGAAGCAGGAAAGCTGATGTTTCGAGCCTAGACCACTCTTCACTTTCTACTGTCTCTGAAAATTACTGTCTTGTGTTTGCATACTCTGTCTGGTGGCACTGACTATTGAGGCAGACGAACTGAAAGCCCCTCTCCCCGCCATAGATTGTATGGGTTAAAAATTGTAACTCATCCCCCTTCTAAAGAGCAGTTAGGATGGATAATAAATGCCATTTTTGACACTTTCTGCATTCAATAAGAGACAGTAAGAACTGCTGATGCTGGAGTCAGAGATAACTGACAGGGTGAGCAGCATCAGAGGAGCAGGAAAGATGATGTTTCGGGACCCATCTTCAGAACAAAAATTGTGAAGAAGAGTCCTGACCCGGTCAACTTTCCTGCTTTTCTGATGCTGCCTGGCCTGCTGATTTCCTCCAGCACACACCACGTTCAATCAGGTCCGTTCTTGAATCCCCAGGGTTTCATTGTACTTGGTCCATCAGTAAAAAGAGAACAGCTCACCAGACAAATTCATGACTGTGTGATTTGAGTCATTGAAAATACCTCAGTTAGTTCATGATTTAATCTGGCAAATTTGAAACAATAGAACACTGTTTCTACAAGAATCCACCCTTTATTTTTCATCAGCATTACATAGAACATAGAACATAGAACAGTACAGCACAGAACAGGCCCTTCAGCCCACAATGTTGTGCCGACCATTGATCCTCATGGATGCACCCTCAAATTTCTGTGACCATATGCATGTCCAGCAGTCTCTTAAATGACCCCAATGACCTTGCTTCCACAACTGCTGCTGGCAACGCATTCCATGCTCTCACAACTCTCTGCGTAAAGAACCTGCCTCTGACATCCCCTCTATACTTTCCACCAACCAGCTTAAAACTATGACCCCTCGTGCTAGCCATTTCTGCCCTGGGAAATAGTCTCTGGCTATCGACTCTATCTATGCCTCTCATTATCTTGTATACCTCAATTAGGTCCCCTCTCCTCCTCCTTTTCTCCAATGAAAAGAGACCGAGCTCAGTCAACCTCTCTTCATAAGATAAGCCCTCCAGTCCAGGCAGCATCCTGGTAAACCTCCTCTGAACCCTCTCCAAAGCATCCACATCTTTCCTATAATAGGGCGCCCAGAACTGGACGCAGTATTCCAAGTGCGGTCTAACCAAAGTTTTATAGAGCTGCAACAAGATCTCACGACTCTTAAACTCAATCCCCCTGTTACATTTAGTGTTATTTTTGTTGGGATATTAGCACATCTATTTAAAACCACCAGAGTTAATACAGTGTGGAGCCGGAAGAACACAGCAGGTCAGGCAGAATCAGAGGAGCAGAACAGCCGAAGTTTCAGATTGGGACCCTGAAATAACAGCTTTCCTGCTACTTTGATGCTGCCTGACCAGCTGTGCTCCTTCAGCTCCACACTGACTTAACTCTGACTTCAGCATCGGTAGTTGTATCTATATTTATTTAAAAGCACTAACCGTCTTTGTTTCAAAAATCTGTTCTTCTTGAAACTGTTCATTGATTAATGCTTTCTTTACGGTAAGTTAATCCTCACAAAACTGCAGTGGTAAATGCAAGCACAAAACTCCACAATTCTTGCTCCTTTTCATTCGATCCTCCACGTCTGAATGCCATGTTAACTCATGTTGCCACATCAAATATAGAAGCAAAGGTGCTCCATGTTTCTCAGCGTTCACATGGTTTGATTTCGATAACTGCTTCACCTTTCAGAAAACATACCATTCGCCAGCGCTGTCAATTATTTTGACAAACATTTGCAGATGGAAGGAAATGTAAATAGAATCTAATTTTGATCACATTCCAGCTGTGCATGGTCAGAGAGGTTAGATACCATCTGGAGTGAGAGACTGCCAAGGTAAATTGAAGCTGAAAATCGGAGGCCCAGCACAAAAGAAACAGAAACATCTCAACGAGACCATATGTACATTAGTTGGTAATAGCTATAAATTTCATATGCATTGAAAGTTACTTCCACATTAAATTTAAATTGGGGAATTACTTACAGGTTTCAAGCTAAATAGTCGGAAAATACAAAAAAAAATGAAGTAAACTAATAGAGAGGTGGGCCGAGTTTTACGCTGTGTTTCCATCTTGTAGGAACTGATGGATTTCATTGTGGTTCATGGTGGTCTGACCTGGACCAAGTTTGGTTTGGTTACTGGACTCTAAGCATCAAACACTGTGACACATCAGGAAAGGTCAAAGTTACCTGGACACAGTGTTTCAGGAGAAAATCATACCCCTTAAACAAACTAGCTCATATGCAGCCTGTGGTAAGAGACACGAGTGTGCAACTAAGAGCAAGACAGGGAAAGGGATCTACATGGTATTTGCTAAAGGATACTGAAGACTTGAGCTTGTCCTACAGGTTTGATATTGTCATTCCTTGTGTGGACAACAGCGAGGCCTATAGGGATGATGATCAAACTGACCATAACACCAGTGTAATGGGAGTTATTCGGAATATGTGAGAAAAGACAAATGTAGCTGGAATTGGAGAGAGTGTAATCTGGGATAGACACTGTTCTCTATGACCAGCATGGAGAGTCCCAAAGGTTCTGGTTCCTGCCTGATGCTTCTGTTCAGGATATGTCATCTGGACTGCAGAGTAACATAGAGTGGGAGGAGAATGATCTAGTTGTCTTGGTCCACATAAATTCCAACAATAGAGGTAGAAAGATTAAAGAGGTCTATTGGAAAAATATGAGCAGCTTGGAGCTGAATTAAAAAAGTAGAACCAGAAAAGTAATAATCTGAGAAATACTACCTGAGCCACAAGATCTTGGTAAAAGATCAAAAAAATCAAAGAGATAGACAAGTCACTGAAAGATCGCTGAAGAAGAAACAGACTTGAATTCATGGGACATTGGTAACAGTACCTGCAAATGAGGGAGCTCTTCTGATGGGACCTCTCCACCTCAATGATGCTCTGATCAGAGTTCTGCTGAGTCGCATTATTATGGGTGTCAGTAGAGTTTTAACTGAAGTAGTAGGGTATAGGATTGTGGGTTTGGTTGCATGGAAAATCAGAAAAAGACTTAAGCAGGGGAGAGTTCAAAAAAGTTGTTAAATTAGGACATAGAGGATGGAAATGGTCAGGAATCTAACTTACGGCACATCAGATACAAAAGCAACTGTAAGAAGGGTTGGGGTTATGATCGATGCAGGTTTGAAGGTATGGCTGCAATGGATTCAGGGATGAGATCTATATATCCAAGAATACACATCTAAATGATAGCCAGAGAAGTGGGGATTGCCTTGGTAGTAAGAACCGAAGTTAAATAAATAGCAAAAAGCGATGTAGATTTGGAAGGTGTAGAATATGCATGGGTAGACCTGAGGAACCACAAAGAGAAAAAAAAAGACTGTGACGAGATTTATTTTCAAGCCTCACTGCAGTAATCAGGATATGGGGTATGAAATAAATGGGGAGTTAGAAAAGGCATGCAAGAAAGCTATTATTGCTTTTATCATCAGAGTTTGCAAAATGCAGCTGGACTGGAAAAATCAGATTGGTAACGAAGAAGATTTGATTTGGGACGTATTTGAAGGATCACCTCAGGGTCAGTGGCCATAATATGATAGAATTCACCTTGTAGTTTGAGAGGGTGTTTCTTGAATTAGATGCAATGCTATTACAATTGACTAAAATTAACTTGGCGAGTGAACCAAACTCAACAAAGGGACTTCAGAATCTAATTTCAGGTTTCTCTTAAGGTTAACATGCAGGGTCAGTTGGAAGTTAGGAATGCAAAAGAAACATCCAGGTTCATTTCGAGAGGACTAGAATTAAAGAGCAGGGATGTACTTCTGAAGCTGTATAAGGCTCTGATCAGACTGCATTTGGAATATTATTTGATGTCTTTGGCCATGTATTGAAGGAAAGTACTGGTGTTGGAGGGAGTCCAGAAAAGGTTTGAAAGAATGATTCAGTGATTAAGGTTTGTCATGTGTGGACTGTTTGAAGACTCTGAATCTGTAGTCCATAGAGTTTGGCTGGACGAAGGGGTGAGGTCTCATTGAAATTTATGAAGTATTCAGAGGCCTGGAAAGAGTGCAGGTGGAGAAAATAATCCCACGATTTGGAGAACTAGAAACAGATCTCATTGTTTCAGCATGAAGGGATGATCCAGTGAAACACAGATGAGGTGGAATTTCTTCAGTCTGAGGGTAGTGAGTCTGTGGAATTCATTGCCACTGAAGCCTATGGTGATCAAACCATTGTGTGTCTTTAAAACAGAGATAGCTGGTTCTTGATAATTCAGGGTATTAAATGCTTTGGAGTCAGAGAATCATACAGCATGCCTGGAGGATGCTTCTGTTCAATTCATCCATGCCAACCAAGGCTCCCAGTCCAAATTAGTCCCACTTGCCTGCATTTGACCCACGTCCCTCTAAACCTTTCTTATTCACGTAGCCATTCAAACGGCTTTTAAATGTTGTTACTCTACTAGAATCTGGGACATCCCCTGGCAGTTCATTCCACTTATGAACCACGCTGTGTGTGAAAATAAATTACCCCTCTGATCCCTTTTAAATCTTTTTCCTCTTCATTAAAAGAACATTATGGGGTGAAGGCAGGAGAATGGGTTGAGAGTCTTATCTGCCATGATCGAATAACCCAAAAGGCTCAATTATGTTGAAGTTCATAGAAGTTCATAGAATCTCTACAATGTGGAAACACGCCCTTCGACCCAACAGGCCCACAGCGACCATCACAGCATCCCACCCAGGCCCATCCTCCTATAGCCCACCTCATCTACACATCCCAGAACACTACAGGCAACTTATCATCGCCAGTCAACCTAACCTGCACACCTTTGGACTGTGGAAGGAAGCTAGAGACTCAAAGGAAACCCAAGCAGACACAGGGTGAATGTCGCCTGGTGGTGGAATCGAACCCGGTCCCTGGTGCTGTGAGGCCCATTGGACAGCCAAACTCTGATAATGTACTTTAGGGTTTTTATGGTCAACACCAGAACTTAATTTTTCAACATTAATACTTGTGGCATGCAATAGTCTACTTGCACAATGCCTCAATTGGCTTGACATTGCTTCTAATCAGAATAAATGTGACTGTCAGTGAAAGCACTCAGACACCTAGGTTATTGAGCTGTTTGTGTTTTATTCCCAGCTGTAACGTCAACGCTGTGCAACATTCTAAAATGTCATAATCATATTCTTATCGATATTGTCCATAGTAGGAGAAAATGCGCAGGCTTTTAGTTATAGTGATGCTGTCACTCTTGTGCTCTGTTTCATCATTTATTTCAATTGAATAATTGAAAAATGTCTGTGACTGATTCAGCCCACTTTCAAAGTCCTACTTAACTCCTCTTTTCAGACATCGGTTTTCAAAGGTCTGACAATAATAAGCAGAGAAAACTATCTCTGGAATATCTATTTATTTAGTCTGAACTCTTCATGTTGACAAGTAAAGTAGAATGGAAACAATCAACACATATACTTCAACTCAACAGCGAGATTTTGAAGCAATACCCATTTTCGGGAATTAAACTCTCTTTTATTAAAATGAACTGAATCAACACAAAAATAAAGTCTTCTTTTGTGTTAGAGCAACTTTAGGGAAATTTTAGTTATCAATGGGATCATTTTGGGTAGATCATGTGAGTGTCAGGGGAAAGGAAGAGAGCAACACCAGACATGTGTTTTTCACTTGGATACCTGTTACAATTCTTTGATTTTGTTAGAAAAAAATAAATTGATACATGTGGAGCTTGATTCTGCAACCATATAATTTCAAAATTGTCCATTCACCTGCAAAAGAAAATAAGTCACCCTGGATGCTTTCTTGAGACAGTAAATACCAATGACTCTGTAATGTATGAAAAAGTTCGTTATGCAAGTAAATTTATAATTAATGTTGATATGGAAGTTGTGTTATTAAATCATAGCCACAATTATAAGTTATCTTTTGAAATGTGTTTTAAAGTTGCATTTTTGCCTTAGTTTTTTTTTCTGGGGGTGTGTGTGGTGCGGGGATGGTGTGTGATGTTCGCTGTCTCGTTATTACATAAAACATAAAACGTAGAATAGTACAGTACAGTGCAGACCCTTTTGCCTACGATGTTGTGCCAAAATACTTTCCTACTAAGATCAATCTACCCTGCGTACCTTACATTTTACAATCCTCCATGTGTCTATCCAAAAGTCACTTAAAAATCTCTAAAGAACCTAACTCCACTACCACTGCTGGCAGCGCATTCCACATGCCCACCACTCACTGTGTGAAGAACCTACCTCGGACATATCCCTTATAACTTCCTCCAATCACCTTAAAATTATGTCCCCTTTAATAGTCATTTCCAACCTGGGAAAAAAGTCTCTGACTGTCCATGCTTCTCATCATATTTTACACCTCTATCAAGTCACCACTCATCCTTCTTCGCTCCAATGAAAAAAGTCCTAGCTTCCTCATAAGATTTGACCTCCAGTCCATGCAGCATCCGGGTAAATATCTTCTGCACCCTCTCGAAAGCTTCCACATCATTCCTATAATGAGGTAACCAGAACTAATCACAATATTCCAAGTGTTGTCTAACCAGAGTTTGATAGAGCTGAGCATAACCTCATGGTTCCTAAATTCAATTGCCCTGCCAATAAAGGCCAACACACCATACACCTTCTTTAAACCCTATCAACTTGGATGGCAACTTTGAGTGATTTACAGACGTAGACTCCAAGATCTGTCTGTTCCTGCACACTGCCAAGAATCTTGCCAATAACCCTGTATTCTGCATTCAAATTCGACCTTCCAAAATTATTAACTTCACACTTTTCTGGGTTGAATTCCATCTGCCATTTCTTTGCTCAGCTCTGCAATCTGTCTATTTCCCATTGACACTTACTACAGCCCTCCACACTGCCCAAAGCTCCACCAATTTTCATGTCATTGACAAACTAACTAGCCCACCCTTCCACTTCCTCATCCAAGTCATTTATCAAAGCGCAGAGGTGCCAGAACAGATTCCTGCAGAACACCACTGGCCACAGAGCTCCAGGCTGAATACTTTCCATCTACTAGCTCTCTCTGTTTTCTAATGGGCAGTCAGTTTTGTATCCAGACGGCCAAATTTCCCTGAATCCCATGCCTCCTTTACATTTACAAATATAATTCATAACATTTATTTTAACCTTCAGGTTGTGGTGATGAGGTTGTAGAAATGCTCACTGAGCCAGTTGATTTGGTTGCAAACGTTTCATCAGCCTGCTCAATAACATCATCAGTGCATCTCTGGTGAAGTGTTGGTGTTCTTTCCCATGTGTTATTCATATGCCTTGGTTTGCTGACGTCATTGTTTTTACTTCGGTTCTGTTTCTCAGTGGTTTGTATAAGGGTCTAATTCAATCTCTCTGTTGATGCTGTTCTGGGTGGAATACCAGTTCTCCAGGAATTCCATGGCTTGTCTCTGTTTGGCTTGTGTGATTATGGATGTGTTTTAATCTTCAGAACACATGACGGCTTTTCTGTGGATCTGATGGGAATGGTTAACATGTGAGTAGCTGTGAGCTGTACTGATTCTTTTTAAATCAATTTTTGAGGCTTGGCTTTAGACTGGATGGCTCTTTATTAACATCTGTTGCATTTTGATGCTTATTGCAAGTGGTTTCCAGCTTGACGAGATAGATAATGAAGCTTAAGGATTCTGTTTACATACCTCTCCAAATTGTTTCAGTTAAGTTGAATGCAAATATTCAAAGATCATAGAAAATGACTTCAGTTTCAGTCCTGAGCAGACCTATGAAGTTCTCAGGATATGTTTGCTGTCGAAAGTAATGGTCCTCTTGAAGGAAATATGCACAGTGAAGTAAGATATTTACACTGAAAAGGTGGTACCAATGAAATAAAAGTTTACTGTGCATGCAAAATAAGCTTTGAAATTGTGTTCTAAGTGATTTTCAATGTCGATTCGATTTCAGCTTCTTTTTTCTTTGTTAATAGTCTTTGATTTTATTGTCAAAAGTGAATCTGCAGAATTACATCCTCATGCTTCAGTGAGAGATTACCTAATTACAAGCAAAACAAAATTTGATCAAAAACAAAACCTGAGGAAGGGTCACCGGATCCGAATTGTTAGCTCTGGTTTTCTCTTCACAGATGCTGCCAGACCTGTTGAGCTTATCCAGCAATATCTGTTTTTGTTCCTGATTTACAGCAGCCGCAGTTCTTTTAGCTTTTACAAGGTTTGATCAGTCATTCGAGTCTGTCTGTCTGCCTATCTACATCTCTGCATGTAAATAAAATGTTGACTTTTCTTTGCTTCCTCTCAAAGTATACAAATTGATACTTTCACAGGCTACATTCTATATGTTTATATATCTGAGCCACTTGCTTAATCGATTGTCTTTTAGTAGAATACTTATCCACACAGCTTCAGCCCATCTTTGAGGTCTTAGTGAAACCGCATGACATGAACAAATGAGACATGCGGGGAGCCCTCCTGCCAGACAACTCACAGAAACAGAAAGCGCTGTCCTGATATGTGGACATGGTGAGAGCCTTGGAAAGGAACTGAGGTAGTGTTCCCATGTATCTGCTTCCCTTGTCCTTCTAGATAGAAGTGATCCTTGGTTTGGAAAGTGGAAGTATACAGGAAGGCCAAAAACACTGACCAAATAATTGAATTCAACAGCAACCACCACACCATACACAAGCAGACACTATTTAAACGAGCTGCATTGCACTGCAAAACCTCAGAAGCCTGAAGAATAGAAGAGGAACACCTATGCAAAGTTTTTACTGACTGGGGCTATCCAAGATGTTTTGTCTGTAGATGCCTACAAAGCAAACGATAGTCGGAGGACATAGTACAACTGACGACACTAGCAATGCTACCCGACATCAAAAATATATATCAGAAGTGACTACCAGACTTTATGACCGCGTAACATTATGATTGCACATAAACCTATGGTAATACTGCACCAAATAATGTCAGTCTAAAACACCATACTGACAGCAAACAAGCCCAACGTTATACATAGAATACCATGCGGCGAATGCAATAAATATTACTGATGACAAACATGGAGGAAACTGACGACGAGGATACGTGAACACAGCTGGGACTAAAGAGACACGACCAATATTCACTCGTCTCAATACACACAGGCAATGAGAGCCATCAATTTGACAGGGACATCGCGGGACAAGCAAACACAAGATTTGCAGCGAATTTCTGGAAGCCTGGTTCTGAACACGGAAATCCATTAACTAATGCACAGAACTAAAACCCCGGAATCAGACCGCTGTTAAAACAAAAGAATTCGAAGCGATAAGATCATCACATCAGAGGCTCGTATAAATCCAGAAGGAAGCAGAAAACCAACACTTGGATTAGAGTTCACACTGATGATGTTGCCTAGAAAGGAAACTAAACGTCTGCACACCACATAACAACCGGCTTGGCGAGCTAAGGAACAACTGCATTCCGCATAATGAAATGTGAGGCTGGATGAACACAGCAGGCCCAGCAGCATCTCAGGAACACAAAAGCTGACGTTTCGGTCCTAGACCCTTCATCAGAGCTCATTTGTGCTCCTGAGATGCTGCTGGGCCTGCTGTGTTCATCCAGCCTCACATTTCATTATCTTGGTTTCTCCAGCATCTGCAGTTCCCATTATCAACTGCATTCCGCATTTTTTTCCCTTTACAAGCATTGTTAATATTATGATAGTATATTTTCAATTAATTGTAATTAATTTCCACCAACTCTCAGCTCTCAAAGTAGGTTTCGGAACTCTATCTTGACATTTTTACCCTGAACATTGTATTAGCATTCAAATATTATTGTCACCAATTACAAAAAATAAACTAATCATGCTACTACGCGTTGTGTGATAAGCCGTAATTTACCTACGGATCAGCTACGGATTAAAAGTATCATTGTACAAGCCAATATATCATAGTCTGTCAATAAAAGAAACTCTGAGTATTGAATTGGATGTTTATTTTCGGAACTAATTGAAACTTTTTAAACTACTTGCTAAATAATTATGAATTCAGGTCATCTACGGAGTCAATGCATTGATTCTCATTGTGAATGAAATACGCGTTAATATATGTTAATGTTCAATTGGCCAATGAAGTATATCTTTTTGTGTTGTGTTCACATTTGTGCTCAGTTTAATAATGTATTTGACGATATTCCCCAGTGTTAGTTGCCAAGTTACCAATTTAACAACGTATTTGACGTTGTTCACAGTGTCTTCAGTGTCAATTTTAGGATTAGTTAGTTTAGTTGTCTGGATGGAAGATTTGTGATATGAGGAACAGCGATTTCCATTCTAGTTGAGGTCTCCATGAAGAGCTCACGTTCTTGCCTTCACCCTTCAGCTAAGATCATTTTTTGTTTCGAATATCATTTGTTTTTGTTTCAACAGTGTATCTATATCTGCACAAAAACGTGACAAAAAAAGAAACAAGGAACACAAGCAAAATCTTTTTTCTTTGACAAACTGGTAAGGTTGTCTTGGTGCATGTATGAATGTATAAGGTATTAATTTTTGATTCATATAGTAACACATGAATGCAGTATACTGCCTCATGCCAACACCAGTTAGATATCTATTATACGGTGTTAAATTGAGTACTATGAAACGTTTATTGTTACTTTGTGCTACAGTAGGCCGGTTAAATGTGTTTAAAGAAAATTGTGACCAACTGTCATCGCAGACAAATCCATGTGGGTAAGCTCAAGTTGTAAACAGGAAACCCGAAGCAACCTTACACTTATGTCTGTAGTTTCTATCAAGCTATTTTTAAGCATCAATAGGTAATTTCCCTTACTTTGCATTTCCCCATGATCCAGGTTAAAAAAGAACAAAACAAGTTAGTGTGATTCTCAAAGTAAGAACTTCAACTGTAGACAGTAAACATTACTAATCTCTCCCTGTTGTTTCAACTTCTGCCAGGTTAGGTTTTGTTACAACTACTTGGATACTTCTAGGGCAAGATCGACAGTGAATTCGATCATGTAGAATTTTACATTGTTGTTTTCTGCATTATCAACTTTTTTAAAATAAAACTAAATTATGACAGTATACCAAATTTGCAGCTCTTGTGACTATTGTCTGAAAGAAACTCAGGAGTTCAGTTAATCTTCTAGGACAATTTTCCACCAAACTGATCAAAATATGATTATGTAATTGTTGTTTTCAGGCTGTTCCTTGGTGCAAAATTGTCTATCAATTCTCCGAGATTGAAAAGGTACTGCAAAAGTTTCTTTCTTTCTGTCTTTCTTTCGTTCTTTCTTCTATTTGTCTATCTACCTACCTACCTACTTACTTACTTCCCCATATCATTTAATTTTCACCAGCTCTGAAGTTGTGATTTGAAATTCTCCCCAAAGTCATTAGCCTAGAACACTGAATTATTTTCATATCTTATCATTGTCACTTGAACTAAAAAGAAATAATATTGCTAGTATACATAGAAGAGGAAAATAATTTATCTCATGATTATTCAGCTAAATCTAACAATTAAGAGGTTCATTGTGTACACCAATGTATCTTACCATGTGTTTTAAAAGAAAATGACGTATTTTAAATTTTCCAAGTATTGGGCGAGATGGTTGATTTCAGAACTAACTTAAGTCCTCTTAAACCACATGCTAATTGTCAGTTTAATTACGAATTTAGGCCATCTACAGATGCAATAAGCACACTGGCTATGTATGATTAATACTCATTTGTTCAATGAAATGGTTATTTTTGCATTTATGGTGTAATTCATTATGGTGCAAATTGACCAGTCTTTTCATGTTATTACAAGGTGACTTAGACGCAAAGTTGGCAATTTAATGATGCATTTGACTTTGGTCTACTGCAACACAAAAGCCCATCTGGTGGTTGGTTCGCTCAGTTGTCTGGCTGCCTGACTTGTGATGAAAAATACCACAGACAGCACAACTCTAGCTGACATTTCCATGCAGAAGTTATCTCCTTGCCATGATCCTGAGAGTGGTGACCTTCAATTCTCCCAGTTGTCTTTGTGTAATGAGAGAACAGGCCTCTGGGACTGAGGTGACTATACTTTCATTTGCCAATAACAATTTAGGATTAGTCCTTCCTGCATGTTTTTCTCATTTAATGGAAAACCTCTGGAATCAGAGTCAATAATCCATAGAGAGGAGAACCATTGGCTGATCGCGTCTCTGCTGACACATCTAAAGTAATCCCACTCTCCACAGCCTTGACTGTTATCACACAGGATAATTAAACTATTTTCAGATGTTTTAGAGGTTGCTTGTCTCTACTGCACTCGAGGGACTGCTTTCAAGAATTACAGCACCTTCTGGGTGAAAACAAAATGCCTAAAATCATCTGTAAACCTCCTTCCCTTCGCCTCAAGATCATGATCGATCATTATTGACCTTTTAACAAAGGGGAACCATTATTTTCTATCCATTCTATCCATGTTGTTAATAATCTTATGCAGCTCAATCACGCAGTGCCACCAAACTTCTCTCCTCTTAAAGAAAAATAGAGTGCTCTGATGAAGGGTCTCAGTCCTAAACATCAGCTTTTGCGCTCGTGAGATGCTGCTTGGCCTGCTGTGTTCATCCAGCTTCATACTTTGTTATCTTGAATTCTCCAGCATCTGCAGTTCCCATTATCTCTGATCACCAAATCCTATTCAGCCTCCTTTCAAAGCTATAATGCTCCAATCTAGCCAACATCCTGGTGACTCTCTTCTGCAGTTCCCCCCAGTTCACTTCCATCCTTCCTTGAGTGTGGTCACTGGAATTGCATCCAGTTCTCCAGCTATGGTCAAAGCAAATCACCTCCAAAGTAGGTAGACATACAGGAGGGTGGAAGAACACAGCATAGTAGGCAGCATCTGAAGGAAAGGATCAAACAATGTTTTGGCTTTTAAACTTCTTTAGGAATACCCAAAACGTTGACAGCTCCTTTCCTCCTGATATTGCCTGGATGCTGTGTTCTTCCATCCTCTGGGTTGTCTACCTGGATTCCAGCGTCTGCATTTGGTTTTGTCTCAGCTACAATGTAGAACTGCTACAATGTGTAAAGAGGTCATTCAGACCATTGAATCTGCACCAACCCTCGGAACTGCATTCCGCTAGACTTCCACTGTATCGTGTAACCCCACGTTTGCCTGCCTAATCCATCCAGCCCACATATTCATAGCACTACAGTAGGACCAAAACTGCATATCTTTGGATGTTGTGAGAAAACCGGACCACCTGGAGAAAATCCAGGTAGACATGAGGAGAACATGGATCCCTGACACTGCATGGCAACATCACAAACCAATGACTCACTATGCTACCCCAACAAAGCCTTCTTGCTCTTATAAACTATGTCATGACTAATATGTGAAACATATGTGAACTACATTTTTTTTAAACTCGTGGATTAGTTGCACTCTGTGAGTTCATCATCATATCAGATTAATTATATTATTAATAACATTTTAAATGATCTCCACAATGCAATAACAGGAATTGATGGCATGGTTATTTCAATGTTTACTTTAATACCTTCGACATTTCAATCAGCTACATGGACCAGTCCCATCTTCCAAGTTTATACTGGCTATTATTCTCTTGTCCATTTTTATCATGGCCGATAAAAAAAAAACACATAATACGTTTATTCCTCTGATATAATGATATCAAGCTGAATGAAACAGTTAAATCAAACTGTATGCACTGGTGCATAGTTTTCAACTTATAAAAGCTTTCGGATATATCTGAATTATAAATATATTAATCATATCTTATATATAGTTCGAATCAAATGTTATAACATAATTCATAAGCGCACACAGATTGACAAGGAGTTTATTTTATATTTGAACTTGGTAATACAAGCATGCAGGTATAAGTTACCAGAGCATAAGGTGCTTCGTTATCAAGAATGATGCTCGTGGAATCAGTATCTATTACAAAAGTTAGAAAAGCAAACTTTACTTTCAATGGCACATGGAGCTAAATGCTAGCAAATATATTTGTGTGTTAAAATCTGCAATTAAGCATGCATTAACCTTCGCATGTTTTCAGCAACACAAAGTAACATCCAAATGCAAAATTAAATCACTGTTCATTATCAGCTAAACACTATTGAGTCTAAATAATTAATAACGAACCAATATATCTCTACTTTGTTACTAATTGAACAGCCAACTGTGCATTTAATGTATGGGATTGAAACTGAAGCTAAAACAAACGCTAATTGTACATTTATGTCACTATGCATTGACTATCAACACCAAATTAGGGATCATCTGTCTCTTAATACCATAGGGGACTCATTTCCACAATGAATGAAGCAATAAATTCATTTTCTCAGACAAGATGTGAGTACTTGACCATAGATAATGGGAACTGCAGATGGTGGAGAATTCCAAGATAACAAAATGTGAGGCTGGATGAACATAGCAGGCCAAGCAGCATCTCAGGAGCACAAAAGCTTTTGACCATTTGTGTGTTATCTGATTTCTGCAGGCAATATTCATCACTAGAAACTTATATATGCTCACAGGCCAGTCTTCCTCGCCCAGTCTCAAAGTGTGTGCAAAGTACATAGCTGCCGCAAGCAGTTTAGTAAATTATTCGCTTAAACAAATCATAACTGATCAATGCTTCAATTGCAATATGCATTATTTGCTGTAAGCCAAAAGGAAATGGATTTAATCATCCGCTCTGAAGTTCCAGGCGAATTTGAGATACTTGTTTCATTGATGTCAATGCGAAGCAACAGCAAGGAGAAAGAACATAGAGGGGAGGTAAAGCAGATCTGTATCCATGTCACACAGAAAGGTCAAAATGCCTTATAATCTGAAAAATCTGAAATACAATCACTGTTCTAATACAACGCTCTCGGCAGCGAATGTTTGCAAAGCTATGTCTCACCGTGATGTGTAAATAATCAGAGTTTAATCTCAGGGATGCAACTGAAGAAAATCACCCGCACTTTTCGAGAAAGCAGTACCCATGTGATATTTTATGTTGACCTTAAGAGAGGAAAGTGCGTCTTAAAAATTATGTCTCAACAGAATGTGCGACGTACCTGCAGCACAGGTCCTGCAACTGAGTTTTTTTACTATAAATTAAAATTCGTAAGCTGCGCCGAAATGTACAATTCTTTGCCTTCGAAATGATGCTGCTGACCACTTAGCGAAGGTTAAAGTGTGAGAAAAAGGAGCAAATATGAGAGGTAGTGAAGAGTTAGTATAACCATTCTTGGATGAGAGGTTGTAGAGACAGAAAAAAAAACTTTTCCTGTACAAAAATTCTGAGGATCTCTTTTTTACATGCATGGACTGATATTGTTATTACCTTCTGGACCACATAAAGCACGTAGAAAGGGAGAATTTGCTCCTCATCAGATGATTGAAACCTGCATCAAGCTGCGTTAAATTGAGTGCGAAGAAGTTTGTGTCATTATTTTGAACAACAACACGCTCTTCAAATGTGTTAAAAGAAAACGATGAGCAATTATCTTTTGCAGACAGGTCTGTACGTGCAACCTTGATGTGTAAACAGGAAGCCCACAGCAATCTTAAAAAAATGCTCAATAGTTTCCATTGAGCTATAGATTGAAAGGCATTACCACAACAATGCATTTCACGCTGTGATGCCTCAAAATACATGTTAACAAAGTAAAAAATAGTCAGTGTCCTTCTCACAAGTGACAACTCACCGGCAATGAATATTATAACTCTTTGTACCCTATTTGGACTTTTCCCAGGTTAGATTTTCTTATTTCTAAACTCTTGGGCACTTGGAGTGTGAGATTAATCGGAAATATTAGTTAAAGAGGAAAATTACATGAAAGTTGTCTGTAATAACAATGTTATTTTGAAGAATTGTATTATGAAATTAGACAAAATTATATTGCTCGCCACCGTGCTGTGGCAAAAGTTAAAAAAAACGAAGGATTTCATTTATTCTTCCAGGCCAATGTTTCAATAAATGCTTAAAATAACTGATATGATATTTATGCAACTGATGTTTCAGATTCTTCCTTTGTTCAAATTTGTGGATTAGTTTTCATAGATTGAAATATTAATTGCACTTAGGAAGTTATTGAATTGATTGTACATTTTCTTTCATTCATTCTTTCTTCCTTGCTTGCTCGCTTTCTTTGTCTCGATTTCTTTTCTCCCCTCTTGGTCTTTTTTACTTCTTTTTAACTTTCAGAAATAGCCACAATGCTTCATGAGGATTACTGATCACATCGTTCTTTCTTCAGTTACTGTTATTTTCTTCATTCTTCTAGCGTTCAGAGGTTTTATTTTGCAGAAATTAAATTTCTTGTGATATTTCTTGATTTGTAGGTACTGCCCTTCACAAAATGGTCCTGCAGACACCACGACTTCAGACAGTCTTTACTGGAAGTATAGTTAAGCTTAATTGCCACATGGATTGGGCTGTCAGTGGGCACCTTCACTGGTATAAGCAGCAGGTGCGAGGAAATTTGAAGAAGGTTTACATAATGGACAAGAACTTCATTTCGAATGGAAAAAAGATATCTGGAGAAATTAATCATACCTCGAGTATTTATACTCTTGTGATTGGTGATGTGCAGGTGACTGACTCAGGTCGGTATTATTGTGCAGCTTGGAAATTTTACGGAATGCCCCTCACATTCGGAAATGGATCAATACTGCTCGTTACAGGTCAGACTGATTTACGAATTTCACAGTCAATAACCAAAAATTTGGAAGAAGAAATAATCGTATCTTACTCCCAACTTACCCTCACCATGTTTCTCATCTCCACCACCAGATGGAATGAATAAAATCAGTGGAAGTTTGCCATCTCGGATTGGTAACTACACTATTTATAATTTTATGTTCAATGTTAAATGATATTGTGAGACATTGTTGTTTGCAATAAGATCGTTAAAATTCACATTTTCACCCTTTATTTGCATTCACATGTGAGCATTTACATTTTTCAGACCTCTAAGGGCTACAGTGATAAGCCTTCTGCTTAAGTATCTTAATCTGTTTTATCTGACTATTTGTTTGAATTAGAGTCAGCTTGAAATTACAATGATTAGGGTTGGAAAATAAAGTTCAATTTCCAGTTCGCTCATTTCCCTTTTAATGCCCATGAGTAAATGCTTGTTTTTTTTATATAGTATTTGCATCGTGTAAAGAAGTAATTTACTCCAATGTGGACTACAATGGTGTTGTTACACACAAATCTCTTTCCAAGCATTTTTTTAGAATTCCATAACCATAAACCCAATATCAGCATATTCCTTCTTCCATATCTGCTTAAGGAATCCCTGTATTGACCACTCCATGCCAGTTAATCCTTCATGACCTCGCCTCTGATCCTGTTTCAAGTCATGATCTCAGATTAAACAGCTCCATTTAACCACCCCACCCGGAATTTGGACTGATACCGTGATATTGATCCGCCACAGATTGCATCTGCCTCAAAGTTGGGAACATTTTGTTTTCAATTCTATCCGAACAAATCGTTTGACAGATAGAAGACCGATGTCAGAAATTAAATATCTTAATTTCTGAGAGAATAAAAATAGCAGATTTTTCATTCATTGTTGATTGGTTAAAACATTCATTTGTTTTCATTTATTAGACGCTGGCGGGACTGGTAAGTCCTCAGGGCTAGGAATTTTGAAATGAAGTTGTTGCATTTCCCTAAGCTTTCTGGCAATCGCCAGTGGCTTATTTATAACTTTTTCGTGTTGTAAATTTGTCTTCTCCAGATTCTTGCCATTTAATATTGTATGGAAGTTTGTTGGCGATAGGTCTTCTCACAACCGTTACTGTTGCTGCGGCATGGAGCTACAGGAAGCAGAATTCAGGTAGTAATTTTGCATAGATGTTATAACCCAATGTGTTCTACATCCTCGTTTGTACATTAGCGTGAAATTTGATTTCTTCACGTTAGTTAACCTGATCAGTTTAATCATTATTATTACTTTAAAATTGTTTCACTCTTTATATCAGGCGACTGGATCACTGATAACAACTGCAAGGAATCACGACTACTCGACCAGAAACAGCAGGTAAATTCACAGAGATGTTTCTCTCAAAATGTGTGCTTCTGAATCAATGTTTAAGAGAGTTAGGTACAATGAAAACATTCTACTATGGACTTCATTGTAAACATTAAGAAATGGCAATGTTTATCATTTTGATACAATTGAAGTTACCTGATAATGCAGTCAGTGTTTTTAATGTCAGTAATTATTGCAATTGTGGAATGAATCTTACAAAATGATGTCAAAGTTCAACAGTTTGCGACTTTGAAGAAGGGTCTAGGCCCGAAACGTCAGCCCTCCTGCTCCTCTGATGCTGCTTGGCCTGCTGTGTTCATCCAGCTCTACAGCTTGCCATCTCAGATTCTCCAGAATCTGCAGTTCCTACTATCTCTAAACACTTTGCGTTCTGTGCCCAAGTTGTACAAACGGAATGATTATTCCAGCTTAGAAAGGGACAGTCAAATGATTGACTGACAATGTTTGTTTAAAATATCATCTGATGAAAATCGGGGTACACTTTGCTCTGGTGTGCATGGTTTCACAATGGGACATCATATGAACATGAAGTTCATGAGTTCATAGGAATTGGAAACCTAGAAACGTACATACGCACGTGTGCAAAACGTTTCTAGGTTTCTACACACAAACACATATGTGTGTGTATACACACATGCATGCTGTCTTGGAAAATGTTGTAGTTAACTATTAGTGATATAGGTCCAATTGTTGAATGGTGATTTCACTGCATGACAACAGTTCCTGGTTTATTCCACAGACTCTCTACGCCCCGTTGGTGTTCACTGTAGATCAGACTCTGTGACGGGACAGAGAACCAAGTATCCATCATTGAAGAACATAATTTTTTTTTCACATTCAGTGGGATGTCAGTTAGAAATATTTGTTCATCGTTCAGCATTTTTTTGATCTTGAGCCAGACCCTTCTGTTTTAAGATTCATTGGTACGAAAATGGAAATTTTCTTCAAAACAGCAACTGCTAGAATGAAACCTGAAGATGAAAATGTTCCACCAAACATATATTTCACTATCACTGATGAACATGATGCTGATTTGTGAATAAATAATTTGGAATCTGAAGAGAGAATGATCTAACAACTATTTTATACTTTGGATTTTATTCTTAGGGTGGCACATATTATGAATCATTGCTTCATCTTCAGATTATTAGTCTGGGTTACCATATTGAAGTACTATAAGTCTCGTTATGAGCACACAATAAAAGTAGCATTTATGGGGGCATTCAAAAATATTGAAACAGTAGCAGTCGAAGGATGATAATTCATGTCTAAGTCAAAACGGCTTGTGAGTTTTGAAAGGAAATACAGGTTCTTGCACACCCTGGTTTCTGCTAACTACGTCCTTTTATCATCAATCGTGTTTTGTGAACTTCTGCTGAATCATTTTGGTGAGATTTTGGTGCACATGTTTTAGATACACTGCTGACGTAATGAAGTAAGTCTGATTTTAATGCCAATCAAGCGACTTGCATTGTCTTCACTATTGTTGACTGCATTTTCATTAGAGCAGATCTCAATGAGTTAAGAAGCAGTCCTTTTCCTTTTGTCCAGCAATACAACTGAAATTTTTTGAAAATACTTTGGAGAATAAGGAGGTGACCAGATGGATGGCTTTCTGATGAACAAAGCTAATTGTTAAGTACCTCGTGAAAGTGGCACTAAGGGCCCAATTCTACTTAACGCTAGCAGAAATACTGTTGTCAGTGACGATTGGTTCAAAACAGCAACTGCAGTATTCCAGAGTTCTTGATAAGAAACCGACTTTTAGGCTTTATTCTGCTCGATTCCAATGATTACAATTTCAATGTAGCTCCTCAATATTACATTTGGTCAAAGGCTGATGTGTTGACAAATTTGCGAATTTGCCCCTTGCACCTATAATTCAGTTTTGTCTTAAATCCATGTTTGCCCAGTGTAGTCCTCCAGAAATGTCGACAGCAGAAAGAAAACAAAGCACTTGCAGCAGGTTTTCAGCGGAAATTCCACTTGAGTGCAATGTTCAAATCAGCTCCCACACTTGCGTTGATCACTGAGAATGGGCAGAAGTACAGTAAATAGCATATTGTGTTTGTCATACTATCTGAGCACAGGAGATGATTCACTGCTTAATCACTTGTAAGTGGTCCAGCATTGGAACTGAACCATATTGGAACTCCAGTTCTTTTAAAAATATCACTCATGCAACATAAGTGTGGCTGGCTGGCCAGCATTCATTGCCTGTCCTTAGTTGCCCTTGACCAGGTGGTTGTGAGCTTTTTATTCTTAAACCACTGCAATCTATGTGATCTCAACAACAGTGAGGGAATGTCCAAATTTTCCCAATAAGGATTGTGAATGTTTAGCAGGGGGGCTTGCAGATGGTGGTGTTCCCATTTACCTACTGCCCTTGTTCTTTTATTGGTTAGATGTCATGGATGTGGAAGGGGCTGTCTAAGAATCTCTGATGAATTTCTGCATTGCAGCTTGTCGGTCGAACACACTGCTGCGATTGCGTGTCTTTGGTGAAGGACACTCGCTTGTGGCTGTGGTGCCAATAAAGCAGTCCTTTTGTTATGGATGGAGTCAAGTGCCTTGTGTTGTTGTTGAAGCTGAACATATGTCGACATGTGGGGAGTATTCCATCACAATCCTGACTTATGTCTTGTAGACAATCTTGTAGGCTTTGGGGTATCAGGAGGTGAGTTAGTTGCTGCATCATTCCTAGCCGCTGACCTATTCTTGTTGTCAAAGTGTTGATTTGGTGTGTCTAGTGCATTTCTGGTCAATGGTAACCCCAAGGATGATGAAAGTCGGATATTCAGTGATTGTAAAGTCATTGAATGCTCATGGGCAGTGATTAGATGGTATCAGATTGGAGATGGTCATTGCTTGACATTAGTGTGTTGCGAATCTTGCCACTTACCGGTCAAAGTCTGGATATTGTCAAGATCTACTTGCATTTGAATATAGGCAGCTTCAGCAAGTGAAGAGTCACAAGTGGTGCTCAATGATAAGCAATCATCAGCGAACACCCCTATTTGTGACCTTTTGATGAGTGAAGGTCATGCTGAAGCAGCTGAAGATGTTTGGACGAGATCTCTATCATGCAGAACACCTGAGAGATGTCCTGGTGCTCACACGGCTGATCTCCAACAAACAGAAATAACATTTTATATGTCACATATGAATTTGAGTAGTGGGGAGTTTTCCCTCTGATACCCAACCATTCCACTTTTGCTCATGGTTGTTGATGCCATAGTTAGTGAATGTGACCTTGATGCCAGGACTGTCGCTCTCACCTCTCCATGGGAATTCAACTCTTGTGTAAATTATTGAACTGCAGATGTAACGAGCTGAGTTGCCTGAGCAGCACCCAACTGGGCATCACTGAGCATGTGATTGCTGTGTACGTGCTGCTTGGTTGCCCTGTTGATGAGACCTTCCACCATTTTACTGATGACTGAGAGGACATTGATGGGTAAGCTGGATTTGTCTTGCTTTTTTTGTATTGGACATATCTCGGCAATTTTCCACATTGTCGGGCAAATGTCACTACTGACATCTCGGGAAGACACAAGTTCAGAAGCACAAGCCTTCAGTACTATATCTGAATGCTGTCATTACTCACAGTGTTCCATTATCCAGTGCATCCAACCATTTTTTAATATCAAGTCAAATGAATTGAATTGGTTTAAGATTAGCATCTGTAATGTTGGTAACCTCTGGAAGAGGCCAAGATGGATCAACTAATGGAGAAATCTGTCTGAAGATTGCTATGAGTGTGAAAATCTTGCATTTTATGTTGGTGTGTTGGACTCTTCCATCGTTGGGCATGACGATAATTGTGGAGCTTTCTCGTCCAGTGAGCTATTTAATTCTCTTCAACCACTCATGACTGGATGTGGTAGGACTGCAGAGCCTTAGATCTGATCATTTAGTTTGGGATTGCTTCGCTCCTTCTATCACTTGCTGCTTATGCTGTGTGTTCTGTTAGTTAACTTGCTTGGCACTTCACCAGTTGACTCCTCGTTGAGTCTTGTCCAATGCAGACTAATCTGCTTGACTGCTGTATGCCAGGGTTCTCCCAGTTTTGGCACCAGCACCTCCACCTTAGTGAGGAGGACTTTTCAGGCTGCTTCTTGTGAGTAAACGAGATTATATTTTCAACCAATTGTCAATTGGCCTCATTAATCTTACTTTCAATTTATTAGTGATATCAAATTCCACTACCTGTCATGGCAGGATTCATACCAACATCCCCAGAATATTAGTCCAGCTTTGTGAATTAACACTTCAGTGATAAACTACTGCACTACCCGCATCCCTTCTACATCCTACACATTATCTGACCTTACAGGCCTATCTGTAAAACATTGTGTTCAGACACTTGTAATCACATGATGGACAGTACTGTCTGAACGCTTGTAGCTGCAATGCTTGGGGCCTCGAAATAAGGCTGCATTCCATAATTACTTTGACAATCCATAGTGAAGATGGTTACACGAGCTACATCTCTGTCCTTAGTGCACGTGTGAATAGCTCCAAAATCTTTAACACACTTATACTTCCATGTTAAAGATTGTTTTGTTTCAAGAGCGTTAAACAAACTTATGAAGTAGAATCCATGGTCGACTTTCGTTGCAATGAAGCTGTTCTGCCATTCAATATGTTTGTGGCCTTATGTGCTATTTTCTAACTTCCACCCCATTATCCTTCTTTGTTTTATAAATCATGCATTTGTCCAGCTCAAAATAAACACAAGGAAAGGAGTTGCTGGAAATGTATGTTTAGACTCCAGTGACCCTTTACCATAAGTCTGGGAGGGTTACTAAACTTGAAAAGATAACTTTGCTTTACCCCTACAGATGTTCCATCAGCAGTCTCTTGTTTTGTATCTATCTGACTGAGCGCAGATTATATTCAGTTATGTAGCTTCCATTATTTTCAGAGTAACGAGCCAGTAAGAATTTAAATGACTTCTTGTTTCTCCCTTATAGAGGAAATCAATGAATGGGAATGAGCTTTACTTGAGAATTTGTAATGTCGCCTCTTGGCACCATCTTATGTATAGGATACCACAATACAGGATAATTAAGTATTTGTTACAGACTTGAGAGAATTATAAATAAAACTCCAGACACTATTCACCCTTGTATATGAGAATTCTATTCAGAAGCCTGATAACAAGATATAACTTTGGGATCAGAGAATCATTTTTAGATTGGAAAACTGTGGTGTACCGCAGGAATAATAGCTGGGACCACAATTTGAATTTGCGTATATATAAATAAGGGAGTTGAATATTTCCTAAATGGAGAAAGACTGAAGAAAGTTAAGACAGAAGGTTAAACGAGTCTTCGTCCTTAACTTTGCTCGAATGAACATTCAGCATGTAACAGGAAAGGCAAATTGAATGCTAGCCTTTATTTCAAAGGGAATGGAGAAGAATATAAGCAGGATTTGCTAGAGCTTTTCAAGATTCTAATCCAAGCACAATTGAAACACCGTAAACAATTTTGAGAACCTTATCTAAAAAAAAACAGGATATACTTGCAATGGAGACAGTCCAAATACGGTTCACTCAACTGATAACATGCATGCATATTGTGTTATGACGAGAGGTTGTGCAGATTTGGCCTGTGTTTGCTGAAATTTTGAAGAAACAGAGCCGGCCTCATTGAAACAATATTCTGCAAGGCTTGACAGAGTAGGTCATTATACGGCACTGTTAAGATGTGAAAATATAATCTAAGAACAAGGGTTTGGGGAGTTAAAGACAAAAATATGAAGCAACTTCTTCAATCAGAAAGTTATGAATCTGCAGAATTCTGTGAAGAAGATCCAAAGAATTGTAAAATTAATAATATGGTACTCCTATTGAAAAATGGAGTCAGTTAAAAAGCAGATAACTACAGACCGATTAGTGTAATTGTCTATTGTTTTAAAAGTAATGTAATCAATTTCTGAGGAAGTAAAGTAGGATATTTGATAAATCAGAACCTAATCAAGCAGAGTCCGCATTGTTTCATGAAAGAGAAATTATATCCATCTCTATCTATTACAATCTTTTGAGGAAGGCTCGAGCAGAGTGGACAGAGGACAACCTCGATATGTGTTGGACTTGGATCTCCACAGGACATTTGACATGGTACCTCAAAAAATTTTAAGTCATTTGATAGCAGCCCAGGATGGTGAATGGAGCATATGTCATGGATAGAGAATTGACTAATGGGCAAGAAATAATGGGTGGAGGCCAGGGTTCTTTTTCAGGATGGTGACGTGTGCCAGTGGGTTTCCACAGGAATTTGTGCTGGGACTGCAATGGTTAACAATGTATATTGATAAGTTGGAGTTGCCTAATTTGCAGACAACACAAAAACAGGTCGAAAGGCAGGTAGCGAGAGGGATACAAGCAGTTTATAGAGTCACATTGATAGTTTAAGGAAAAGGGGAAAGGGAATAAATCAGAACACAATGTATAATGTGGGTAAATCCGGAATTGTCCATTTTTGGAAGGAGAACAAAAGTGCACGGTGTTATACAAATGGATGAAAACTGCAGTAATCTGCAACACAAAGTGACTTGGGGGTATCTCTGCATGAAATTCAGAAAAGCAGGATCTTGGTGCAGGAAATCGGGATGTGATGCTGGCCATGATTTCACAGTGATTACAGATTATGAGTAGGAATTTCTTACGGCAACTGTACAGAGTGGCAGTGATACTACATCTGGAATACTGTGAGCAGTATTTGCCCGCTTATGAATTATAATATTATTGAGACACATAAAATTCTGAAGGCACTTGCCAGGGTAACTGTTGAGGAGATGTTTCCACTAGAGTCCAAAACCAGGAGGCATAGTGTCAGAATAAAGGTGCAACAATGTAAGACAGATGAGGAGGAATTTCTTCTCTCAGAGTGTGACAGTCTTTCAACCTCTTTGCAATGGGCAACCATTGGACATGAATATGGGAATCAAGGAATGAGTGGAAACGTCAGGAAAGTGGAAGTGTGAAGTTTCAGATCAACCATAATCTTGCTTGATTGTGGGCCATGCTCGAAGTACTGAACACCTTACTTCTGTTCGTATTTCTTATGATCTCATCACAGGGCTGCTGAGATTAGGTCTTTAAACATATTCAAGGCTGAGTTATACAAATCAAGACAAATGAGGGAAATAAGCTCGAAAATGTAAAAGAGAATAAGATGAACTTGAGGATAATCAGGTCAATATAATTGAACCTAAGAACATAAGAGCTAGGAGCAGGAGTAGGCCATCCGGCCCCTCGAGCCTGCCCCGCCATTCAATAAGATCATGGCTGATCTTTCTTTGAGACTCAGCTCCACTTATGCGCCCACTCACCATTACCCTTCATTCCTTTACTGTTCAAAAAATTAACTAGCTTGCCTGAAAAAAAATTTCAGCGAGGTAGCTTCAACTGCTTCACTGTGCAGGGAATTCCACAGATTCACAACCCTTTGGGTGAAGAAGTTCCTCCTGACCTCAGTCCTACATCTGCTTCCCTTTATTTTGAGGCGATGCCCTCTAGTCCTGGTTTCACCTGCTAGCAGAAACAACCTCACTGCCTCCACCTTATCTATTCCCTTCATAATCTTATTTTTATAAGATCTCCCTTCATTCTCCTGAATTCCAATGAGTATAATCCCAGTCTACTCAGTCTCTCCTCATAATCCAACCCTCTCATCTCTGGAATCAACCAGGTGAATCTCCTCTGCACCCCCTCCAGTGCTAGTATATCTCTTCTCAAGTAAGGAGACCAAAACTGCACACAGTACTCCAGGTGCGGCCTCAGCAGGACCCTATACAGCTGCAGCATAGCCTCCCTGTTTTTAAACTTCATCTCTCTAGCAGTGGCAGACGAAGTTCCATTTGCCTTTTTAAACACCTGCTGCACCTGCAATCCTACTTTTAGCGATTCATGCACAAGGACACCCATATCTCTCTGCACAGCAGCGTGCTGCAATCTTTTTTACCATTTAAAACATAGTCCATTTTGCTGTTATTCCTACCAAAATGGATGACCTCACACTTATCAAAATTGTACTCCATCTGCCAGACCTTTGCCTACTCACTTAGACTATCTTTATCCCTCTGCAGACCTCACACTTATCAAAATTGTACTCCATCTGCCAGACCTTTGCCTACTCACTTAGACTATCTTTATCCCTCTGCAGACTTCCAGTGTCTTCGGTACACTTTGCTCTACCACTCATTTCAGTGTCATCTACCAATTTTGACACACCACACTTAGTACCCAAATCCAAATCATCCATGTAAATTGTAAATAATTGCGGTAAATGGTGGAGTGGACTTGATCAGCTGAGTGGTCTACTTTTGCACCTATGTCTAATGGTGTTTTGGAGTTTTGTTTTGAAGATGATGAACATTCTAGAAGGAATCAGGAGATGAGGTTTTTGCTATGGGATACCTTGTCTCTGATACATTCATACAGTCATGTCTATATGGTTAGTACAGATCCGTTTTCAATCAATGGTAACCCTGGGAGATGTAATGCTTGTGATGACATAGAAAGTTAAGGGCTGATGGTGAGATTGCCTTTAATTGTAGATTATAGAATCCATACAGTGTGGAAGAAGACAATTCTACTCTTCAAGTCCACCACACTCCCAGCACGGCATCCATTTCAGACTCGTCCCCCTATAACATAGAACACAGAACATTACAGCACAGTACAGGCCCTTTGGCTCTCGATGTTGTGCCGACCTGTCACACCGATCTCAAGCCCTTCTAACCTACACCATTCCAGGTACGTCCATATGCTTGTCCAATGATGACTTAAATGTACTTAAATTTGGTGAATCTACTACCGTTGCACGCAAAGCGTTCCACACCCTTACTACTCTCTGAGTAAAGTTATATACATAATCTTACATTTCCCATGTCTAGACCACCTACCCTGCATATCTCTGGACACTATGAGACTATTTTGAATGGTGAATTGACCTAACCTGCACATTATTGAACTGTGGGAGGAAACTTGAGCACCCTGGAGGTAACCCTTGCAGACAAGGGGAGATCGCGCAAACAATGCCCAGACAGTCGCCGGAAGTGGGAATTGACCTGAATCCCTAGTGCTGTGGAGCAGCTGTGACAACCACCGAGCCACCACTCTGCCCTCATTCTCATTGCTTGGCATGTGTGCAGTGCAAGTGCCAATGCAATTTTTCAGTCCAAGCCTTGATATTGCTCAGGTCTTGCTTTATTAGACATGAAACATAGGGTGGCACAGTGGCTCAGTGGTTAGCACTGCAGCCTCACAGCACCAGGGACCCAGGCTCGATTCCAGTCTCAGGCGACTGTCTGTGTGGAGTTTGCACATTCTCCCCGTGTCTGCGTGGGTTTCCTCCGGGTGCTCCGGTTTCTTCCCACAGTCCAAAGATGTGCAGGCTAGGTGAATTGGCCATACTAAATTGCTTGTAGTACTCAGGGGTGTGTGGGCTATAGGGGGATGGGTCTGAGTGGGATATATCAAGGGGCAGTGTGGAATTGTTGGGCTGAAGGGTCTGTTTCCACGATGCAGGGAATCTAATCTAAACTCCCTCAGTAAAATGAAAATACTGATTGTCCGTGATTCAATGATGGCAATGACATTGAATGTAAACATGTGATGGGAATATTGGCTCTTATTATAGATGGTTACATCTTTGCATTTCTGTGGTGCAATTGAACTTGTCAGTTTTCAAACCAAGCTTGAATAAAGCAGTTAGGGGAGAGTAGAGAAGACTGAGTACAACACTTGTGTCATGTATGTATGTCATGTTCCTCGTGTTTCATCTCTTATGAGGGAGGATACGCACAAATTTGATTAAAGTGGAAATGGGCCCGATTGAAAATCAAAGCATGGTGAATGGATTTATTCTCATTTGAATAGCGTTTACATTGGTGTTTTGTAGTGTGTTTGTGTGCGCATCCATGCATCTGTGGGATGTGTGAACAGAAAATGTTCAAACTGGGAATAGGTTGGTGAATAGTTTGTGAAAATGTGAGGCGCTTTAGATACTCAAAGTGATCAAATTGACCACAGCTCTATGACTGGTCTCTGAACAGTTTAACGGTTTGGGATTATACAATTGATTTGAGAATCCTCAGTCCCACCTGATAAACACTTCATTTGTCCTGGTATCACTACAGTAAAAGCACCTGCAGCATGAGAAACATCAATTTTTTTTTCCCACTAGTTGCTGAAAGCTGTTGCATATAACAAGTAACTGGAAGATTTTGTAAGGGGTGTTCCAATTGCGATGTGCTTCCTGGAAAGAAATTGAAGATCTTGGAGAATCGAGACTGCAGAACTGGAAACGCAAACGGAACGTTTCATTGAACCCCATAGACAAGTCTTATTGAACTGTATTTTCAATTATTTATCTATTCACCATAAAACGGATGATTTTGTTTTTGCCTGTGTTTGTTCATATGCGTGTAGGAGGTTAAACTCATTAGAGGATTAACTTATCAAATGATATCTTTATAATTCACATTTTTGGTTACCCTTAACTAGAAAGGAACAGTAGTACTTATTCAGCAGAGCAATCTCGTCAGTGATTAAAACGATTCCATCAGAAGGACTAAGTGGGAATGTTTTGTGCTTTGATTAAATTGTTAACTTTTGTTATGATTCCTGGATTAGCAGGGTGAAAGAATCAGTGCACTTCCCCAAGTGAAATAACAACACTGTGGATGAGTAGGCAAAAGTTGTATTCATGGTTGTGGTAGAGAGTTGAAACTTTTGCTCACAGTGAATTTAAATATCAGCAAAATAATTTTAAAAAAACTGTCTGAAGTAAAACAAAAAGTCCTCAAGCACAAAACTGAAACAGGAAAACAGGAGAAGAATAAAAGCAGTCCAACCGAGGAACAGAGATTGAAAACAAAAGAATGGTGCCGATGCTGGAAATCAGTGACAAAGAAATGGCTGCAAAAGTTCAGCTGGTCTGGCAGCCTCTGTGGAGAGAAAGCAAATTTAACATTTTGGGTGCAGTTCTGAAGAAGAGTCACTGGACCCGAAAAATTGAGATTGTCTGCGTGGAGTTTGTATATTCATCCCATTTCTGCTTAGATTTCCTCCATGTGCTCTGGTTTCCTTCCACAGTCCAAAGATATGCAGTTTCAGTAGGGTCTTCTGATGAAGGGTCCAGGCACGAAACATCAGTTTTTGCGCTCCTAAGATGCTGCTTGGCCTTCTGTGTTCATCCAGCTCCACACTTTATTGTTTGCAGTTTAATTAGATTGGTTATGCTAAATTGCCCCACAGCATCAGAGTTGTGCAGACTAGAGGTGGATTAGTCAGGGAAAGTACAGGTTTGCAGCATTGGGATAGGGCTTGGGCCTAAACGGGACACTCTTTGAAAGGTTGGTGTGGACTTGATGAGTTGAATGGCCTCCTTCCACACCGTAGGGGTTCTATGTAATATTGAATACTGCATCATCTCACACTCTCACTATTTGAGGAGAAAAAAGTTAACTCCCTGCAAGGCAAGGGAGCACACCATGCACTCAAAGCGAGCACCCAAAACGTCTTAGCGATTTCATGTTAAATATTCTCATTTGAATTTGCAAATCAAGATTTGGCTTTATATGAGACAGCCTTGGGCAACATTTAGGTATGATATCAACAGGAATTTCCTTCATGTAAATGATGTAATTACCCTCAATGCACCATTCAAACATGTTGGCAGTATCTTAGGGTTTTGAAAATTAGGAACACTTGATGACCAGAGAAATCACGAGGCACAAAATGCAAGTGAAATGAAGGACCAACAGCCATCTCAGCCAGAGGAGGCCATTTCAGGTCATGTTCTCTGAGAGAAATTTTACTACTAACTACATATTTGAATCATTTAATCCTGCATTGCATAATGAGATAAATTGCCCAATAATACCCACACTTTTGTCGTAAAGGACTGATGTTTTATTTTCTCTCCGTTGCTTTTCAGCTTCAAATTATGAATTTAATTGTTGATTTTTTTACATTTATGCATCCACCTATTGCTAGACAATAATAGATATGTATAAAAACAAATTTGCTGGAAAAGCTCAGCAGGTCTGGCAGCATCTGTGAAGAAAAAAACAGTTGACATTTCGGTTCTGGACCCTTCTTCAGAACTGAATATGCAATCAACATCAGTTCTGAAGAAGGGTCCAGACCCGAAATGTCAACTCCTTTCACTTGCCTTCACAGATGCTGCCAGACCTGATGAGCTTTTACAGCAACTTTGTTTTTGTTCCTGATTTACAACATCCATATTCGTTCAGTTTTTAATAATAAATATGTGTTCAATGTGCTTCAGGCATTGCATCCTAAACAACATAATCCTACAGGTTGAAAATATGTCCCAAACAACAAAACCCCACGGGATGAAAATAAACAAGAAGTATTATTTTAGATTTTCCTTCCTAAATCTCAGGACGATTTGAAATCTGGAGAAGTAGTAAGACAATAGAAAAAGATTATCTCTGAGACCATTCTGCGTTCTACATGAAATGGAAAAAAAAAACTGTGGATGCTGGAAATCAGAAACAAAAGCAGAAATTTTTGGGAAAACTCAGCAGTTCTGGCAATATCTATTGACAGAAAGCCGCGTCAACACATCATTTCAGTGATCTTTCTTCAGATCCGATTGTAGCTGGGAGAAGTTTTGGATGTATGGTAAAGATAGAGTTGGGGATGGTGTGTTGAGGAAATGATAGGTGGAGATGGCTCTCGGAGAGAGATGAGAAATGTGCAGACAACATAATCGATATCCATAAGCCTGGGGGATTGATCAGGTCCTAATGAAGACTGTTACAGGCTGACGATAAGTTATTTGTTGCGGCAGGCCATGTGATGGCAAAACCATGCGGTGCATGGGAGTTAGTGTTCGGATATGGGGGAACGTGCTCAGGCTCTAAAATGGTTGAACTCGAGGTTGAATCCAGGAAGACGCAGCATTCCCAACTGGAAAATGAGTTGCCATTTTTCTAGCTTCGCTGGAGCACTGCAACAAGCCTGAGACAGGGATATTAGACTCAACCAGAAGCTCAAAGCCATTTTGCAGATCGAGTGTAAAGCTGGGAGCAGAACCTTATTAGAGACAGTAGGAACTGCAGATGCTGGAGAATCTGGGATAACAAGACGTAGAGCTGGATGAACCCAGCAGGCCAAGCAGCATCAGAGGAGCAGGAAGGCTGACGTTTCAGGCCTAGACCCTTCAGAAAAGAAATGAATAGCCGAAGAATCAAAAGAGAGAAAAGACATAACTGAGAGTCAATGTTCATTCACCACCCTCACCATGAGTCCATTCAGTCACATATGACACAATACCTGTTGTTGCCACTCCTCCTCTGCTGCCTTGTCAGCGCCCTCACTGCAATCACCATTGTAAGAGGTGCCACTCCTTAGGCACCATTTCTTCATTGCTGGGCAAACCTCGCTCATGTCACGACGAGTTCTATGCTCAATACACACTCGTCCTTGGTCTACTGCAACCAGGAGTCACTGGCTCCAGTGCCAAGCCAGCCTGTCGCCATTCTGAGGGTTCCACTCTGGCGACCATTGGCTATTCATTTTTTCTGAGGAAGTTTCTAGGCCCGAAACGTCAGCCTTCTTGCTCCTCTGATGCTGGTGGCCTGCTGTGTTCATCCACCTCTACACCTTGTTATCTCAGATTCTCCAGCATCTGCAGTTCCTACTGTCTCTAGTAAGGTTGTGCTCCCAGCATTCAGGGCCACAGGCAGCATCAGCAACACAGGATATTTCAGCTTGCGTGCCCCAAAGGATGACATCTTGGAGGATGGTAGCCAGACTGGAACCCTTGGCATGGCAGCAGGAATCTACCTGCAAGTTAACTTTTAGAGAATCGTGGACCAACACTCCCAGATCCATTTGTACTTCCGCTTTACGAATTTTCTCACCATTTAGAAAATAGTCCATGCCTGTATTCTTTTTTCCAAAGTGCAAAACCTCATATTGAATTTCATCAGCCATTTCCTGGACCACTCTCCTAAACTGTCTAAATCTTTCTGCAGCTTCCCCACCTCCTCAGTACTACCTGCCTGTCCACCTATCATTGTATCATCGGCAAACTTCGCCAGAATGCCCCCAGTCCCTTCATCCAGATCTATAATATATATGGTGAACAGCTGCGGCCCCAACACTGAGCCTTGCGGGACACCACTCGTCACCGATTTCCATTCTGAAAAAGAGACTTTTATCCCAACTCTCTTCCTTCTGTCAGACAGCCAATCCTCAATCCAAGCCAGTAGCTCACCTTGAACACCATGGGCCCTCTCCTTACTCAGCAGCCTCCCGTGAGGCACCATATCAAAGGCCTTTTGAAAGTCTAGATAGATAACATCTACTGGGTTTCCCTGGTCTAACATACGTGTTACCTCTTCAAAGAATTCTAACAGGTTTTCCAGGCATGACCTCCCCTTACTAAATACTTGTTCTAATCTGACCCTGCACTTCCAGGAATTTAGAAATCTCATCCTTGACAATGGATTCTAGAATTTTAGCAACTACCGAGATTAGGCTAATCGGCCTATAATTTTCCATCTTTTGCCTTGATCCTTTCTTAAACAAGGGGGTTACAACATCAATTTTCCAATCATCTGGGACTTTCCCTGACTCCAGTGACTTTTGAAAGATCACAACCAAAGTCGCTGCTTTTTCCTCAGCCACCTCCCTCAGAACTCTAGGATGTAGCCCATCAGGGCCAGGAGATTTATCAATTTTTAGACCTTTTAGCTTTTCTAGCACTTTCTCTTTTGTAATGCCTACCATACTCAACTCTGCCCCCTGACTCTCCTGAACTGTTGGCATACTACTCATGTCTTCCACTGTAAAGACTAATGCAAAGTACTTCTAAAGTTCTTCAGCTATTTCCTTATCTCCCATCACTAGCCTTCCAGCATCAATTTGGAGCGGCCCAATGTCTACTTTTGCCTCTTGTTTGTTTCTTATATATTTAAAGAAGTTTTACTCTCATTTCTAATATTACTAGCTAGCCTACCTTCATATTTGATCTTCTCCTTCCTTATTGCTCTCTTTGTTATCCTCTGTTTGTTTTTGTAGCCTTCCCAATCTTCTGATTTCCCAGTGCTCTTGGCCACTTTATAGGCTGTCTCTTTTTCTTTGACATATTTTCTGACTTCCTTTGTCAGCCATGGCTGTCTAATGCCACCCCGTATAATCTTTCTTTCCTTTTGGATGAACCTCTGTACTGTGTCCTCAATTACACCCAGAAACTCCTGCCATTGTTGCTCTACTGTCTTCCCCGCTAGGCTTTGCTTCTAGTCGATTTTCGTCAATTCCTCTCTCATGCCCCTGTAATTACCTTTACTTAACCATAACACCATTACATCCGATCTTTGCCTTCTGTCAGTAGCACTGGAAGAAGGAATGTTCCTTCTATCCTGCATAGAGGCAGGTACAACTGGGACTGATATGGGTACTTATGGTGACTTTCACCTGAAGAATGTAGGGAGAGTTTAAAAAAATGCAGTTGTTTAAACTGAGGACGAACTCTGCCAGGCAGAGGAGGGTGATGGTAGATGAGGACAGTTCAGAACTTTATCCAGGAATCAGTGGAGAGCCCTGTGTGCATCCTGGTTAGGGATAGACTTACATGTCCTAAGCCGAAAGGAGTGGTTAGAGCCCATGAACAATTCTAAAACTGGCATTAAGTGTCAGAATACACAGGCAATAAGTGGCAAGGGACTGGGCAAGGGGAATAATTTGTATCAAGGCAGAAGAGATGTGGGGCAGGAGCAGGAAATAACACCCCTGCTTTTGTTAGCATTGTCAGTAAGTTCGTGGATGACACCAAAATTAGTGGTATTGTTGATAGTGAAGGGCCGAGAGAAGGGTGTAGGCCCAAAATGTCAGCTTTTGTGCTCCTGAGATGCTGCTTGGCCTGCTGTGTTCATCCAGCTCCACACTTTGTTAATCTGAGGTGAGTTGGACTGAAGGGTCTGTTTCCTTGTGTCTCCATGACTCTTTGAATCCATGACTCTATGACTCTTTCTTTATGACGTAGTTTGAAGAAAATAATGTTGGCTATATCTGGAACTTACTCCAAATCTGTATTATAAAGTCTTTAAGAATAGTTTGAATATTTTCCAGTGGTAGAGAGGAGACTTATAATTTCCTGCTTTCTGATTACCAATACTCTGCTTTTTAGAAATGAATTATATTAACTATTTTGTAATCTAAAGGGGCATTCTCTGATGTCAATAAGCATATCAAAATTAAAACTAGCACATGAATGATTTCACAAGCATTTTGTTTATGACCCGAGATGCAATCAAGTAAGACTCAGGCATTTGTTAACTCACCATTCCTGCAATTAATTTAGTATTATATCAGTTGTAATTTTAAGTTTTGTAATAATGTGGAAGTGTAACCCCAAAGATTGCATCATCTGAATCATGAGTATTAACTTTCGAAAGCCAACTGTTTTAATATTTAAAGATAGTAGGAACTACCGATGCTGGAGTCTGAGATAACAAGGTATAAAGATGGATGAACACAGCAGGCTAGGCAGCATATGAGGAGCAAGGAAAGCTGACGTTGTGGGACTGGAGACCCGAAGGCGAAGAGTGGCGGAGCAGACATGAAGGGCCCAATGGCTTCCTCCTGCTCCTACCTCTATGTTTCTGCGTTGAATTCCGCCATCCCGTTCAATTTCAGAATGACAGCCAGCTCCAGGATGCTAATTATATGCTTTCAAATGAAAGTCAATACAAACCATATGTTCAATATGTGTCTGTTGGTTAAACGTGTACTTTGCTAACCTTTTCTGCTTCTTAATTATCAAAATAAACACATTCCTCCTCAAATTTTTTTCTGATTATTTTCTCTCAATATAATTTTTATTTAACTCTTTATCAATCGTTTAATAGTTCCTTTCAATTGCATTTTTGATTTGTTCAATATTCTGAACGATCACGTATCTTTCCACAATAATATGTCTTTCCTTTGCATTTGAGAGTAAATTTTATTTGATTTTGTTAAACGCTGGTGGTGTTTCCAAACATTTCACGTTTTCCCGCTGGCAAGTATACGTTTTAAACTTTCTGGAATATTCCCGAGATATTTGCCCTTGCATCTCAGTTGGCCTATCCCTTAACCCAACCTGCCAATTCATTTTTGCTCGGTCTGCTTTCATGCCATCTGGGGCACAAAGTTCTGAAGAGCTGTCACTGAAACTAAAATTTGAATTCTGTTTTCTCTACACAGATGTTGCCACACCTGCTAAATTTCTGTTTTTTGTTTCAGATTTACATCATTAGTAACTTTTTAAAATGTTATTCATGGCTCTCTCATGGCTCACAGAGAGACTGTTTCCATCTTCCATATTTCATACCTACCCCAAACTCGGTCTCATCATAATATGGATTGCTTTAAGCATTATCACCCCCTCTCATGTACTCCTACCCCCATTGTCACATAACATAGGTTGTATTCAGCATAGTTAACCCATTGTTTCATTCTTAGCTCTTGCTGTTATACATAAGCTTTTATGTTACCTTGGACTGCTATCCATAATCTTGTTTCCTTACCCCTTCCATACTTTATCCCTCTCTGGGCTTTGGCTGTACCTATCCACACACCTCTACTCTCAGCGCTACCTACATCCTCTGAACTTTCCAAACCCCTTCTCTGGCTTCAGCATAAGTACTACCTATTCCTAGCTTCTCATAGTAATGACGAGTCACTGGACTCAAAACATTAACTCTTCTTTCTCTCACAGATTCTGGCAAACCTGCTGAGTTTCTCCAGCAATTTCTGTTTTGTTTCAGATTTCCAGAATCCTCAGTTCCCTATTTTAATTTTACATTAGAATGCTCTTTCTGAAACTGCATTGAGAAATCATACTTCTTCTTTAACTATGAAGAACGTGGAAGCATTACATCCATTTGAATGCAGAGTGCTATAAACAAATGAATGTATTTCACTTTGTTTTCAAAAGAAGTAAGGTTTTCACCACTTATGTTCTATGTTATTGGAGGTACATGATGATGTTTTCTTCTACTTTAATTTCACAAGCTAATATTGAATATGATTTTTAACAAATATTTCGTTTCCCATTCTCATTCAACATGTTTCCAGTTGGTTGCTTCTTTACGTAAATGAAACCTCATAGTTTGGTTAATGTTAAAGGCAATGTTCTCTTCATGGTGGAATAAATCTCCATAATCTGCACTTAAAACAGATAACATTTTGTTGGATTGCAAACCAACTGAATGGGACAATGATATCCACCACTTGTGGTGTGCCTGAATGGAAGAACAGAATTGTGCGCCCCTTCTCATCCTAATGTCTGAGTTTAACGATCATATTTCGTAACCTTTTAAATAGATATGATATCAATAGAAGGAATCAATTCTAGCTAATTATCCTGCAAGGTACATTTCCACACTTACTTTCTTTTATTGACATGTTAACACAGAAATGCACAACAACCCGATTAATCATAGAATCAGATTATAACTCAAATAGAAAAAGATAATAGAACAGGCATTTAAATTGGTGTGGAAATTTACAATCAAGAGTGATTTGGATGACAATAAGTGGTAAAAAATGCATTTAAATGATCAACATGACGACTTAATTGCTACATTTGTTGTACCAGAAAATGCAGGTTGGGGAAAAGATGTTAGAAGGGAGGTCTGTGAAAGAATGTAGATATGCTAGTCTGGACTGAGCAGTAGCAATTTGAATTCAATATGGATAAATGCAGTCTGATGAATTTGGGCATGACAATCAAGACAATGATGATAATTGATCATGCAAGTGATAGAAAAGAGGAGAAAGTCAGTTTTTTATGGGGTTGATTGCAACAGCTTGGGTACGATCATTAGTTTTGTCTTATATTTGACATAAAAACGTGGAAATTAGTAATGTACAGTCTTGATTTAAAATATTGTTGCTGTTACATTTGGGTTTTGATAACTCTCATATAGGAGTAAAGAGACAGAATAATTAGACAAGTGTACACACATTTTATCAGAAAATACATACGTTTTTCATTTGATTGTGGCAATTTGTATACATTAGTGCAAAACCGTTACTTTGGACTTGCTAATCAATCAACAGAATATTAAATTTGAAGCTATTGTTAGCTCCAGGTTTAATGTCAATACACAAAGTAGTAAAATTGCAGTTAGCTGTTTAAACAACATTATGAAACATACACAATCATACATTTATATTCAGGTAATCAATTGACCTGACAACTAATGCATTGAGATTAGATTTTAATGCTTGTCATTTTGGGCCTGCCGATAACAAATGAGGTACAATTCTTTTTCAAAAGGGCATAAATTATATCATTCACAAATGCTACCATATTGTGCACTATCATTTTATAAGTAATATTTTAAAATATTATCCACACGTTATGGATTTCAACCTGTCCTAAGACATGCATACGATATCTATGATTCTATAACTGAAAACCTCCAGTTGAGGCACCATATTGGTACATATCCTCTGCAGTGCTATCATTTCCCACCACTAACCAGGCTAACGTGGATTCCAGAAGTGGACACAATATTCTAGATGTGATCTAACCAACAATTAATCCAGTTCCAACTTTACCTCCCTGCTCCTCCCTGTCTCCAGTGAAAAGGAGAAACATACTGTATGCCCTATATACCAATTTATCCACCAGTGGGATACTAAAGGAATGGTGTGTGTCCACAAAAACAGTCTATTTGATTTTTGGTACCACCCAAGGCCCTACTCTTCATCATTGTCTTGATTGTCATGCCCAAATTCATCAGACTGCATTTACCCATATTGGATTCAAATTGCTACTGCTCTGTCAACCTGACTGGCATATTTACATTCTTTCATAGACCTCCTTTGCTATCCTCCTCACTAATTCCCACCTCATGAATTTTGCACCATCTACGAACTTAGTGAACAATCCTCTCACTTTCAGTTCCAAATGAGTTATATGAATAACAAACAGAAAGGGTCCCAACACTGACCAATGTGGTGGGCCACTGGTCACTGAATTCCAATGGAAAAAGCACAATTCAACTATGACCATCTGCTTCCTACCAAACAGCCAATTATGGATTTAATTTGGCAAATTTCCTTGGGTTCCATGGGCTCTTATGTTTGCTCTCAGCAGCGAAATTATTGAAAGCTTTCATGAAGTTCAAATAGACCAGATCAATAATATTGGCCTTGTCTATGCAGCTGGTGACCTCTTCAAAAATTTCAATCAAGCTGGTTAGCCATGATGTGCCTTAACAAAATCATGATGACCGTTCCTGATTGTTCCTGCCTCTTCAAATGCAGATTAATTCTATCTCCTCTGAACCGCAGTTGGGAGTGACATCTGTTGTGGGTGAAAAGTCAGAAGAACGTCTGGTAAACAGGATAGTACAGGAAGTGTATCCCAGGAATTTTCCTGACTGTGTGACAACAAAGTGGCAGGTTGAATTCGGTGGAGAAATCATAGAATAAAAATGAGGAATTTTGAGAACAATTATCAGACAAAATGCTTGGTCAAATAGTTGAACAAAAACAAGAGCAGGTGTAAAAAACAAATTGGATATTTTGACTTCAAAGGAATTAGCTGAATTACAACAGAATTATGAAAAACTAAATCAATAGCTTCAAAAAGTGTAAACAAAAAAAGAACCTGAGTGCATTCCAGAATGTTGCCATTTTAAAAATGACGTCTTACTGAGAAAAAGGAGATAGAAGAGATTTGACGATGATCTTTCCATCTTCTCTGTCCGCTGGAGAAGTACCAGATAATTGGAGGGTGTCAAGTAATCATCCTTTCTTAAGAAGGGGAATAGGGATAACACCAGGAATTACAGACCAAGTCAGTCTTACTTCTGTGTCGGGAAAATTATTGGAGAGAATTCTGAGAGATAGTATTTATGATTATTTGGAAAAGTACAGTTTGATTGGAAATAGCCAGCATCATTTTGTGAGAGACACATCACGCTGAATTCTTTGAGGATGTGACAAAGCACATTGAAGAAGGCAGAGCAGTGGATGTTGCGCATATGGATTTTACGAAGGCATTTGATAAGGCTCCCTATGGAAGGCTCATTCAAACAGGAAAGAGGCATGCGTTTCAGGGAAATTTAGCTGTCTAGACACAGAATTAGCTGTCCGATGGAAGACAGAGGGAGATCATAGATGGAAAATACTCTGCCTGGAGGTCGGTGATCTGTGATGTTCCACAAGGCTCTGTTCTGGAACATCTGCTCTTTGTGACCTTCATAAATGAGTTGAAGTAGAAGGGTAGGTTAGTAAGTTTCCCAATGGCATGAAGGTTGGTGGAACTGTGGACAGTATGGAGGGCTGTCATAGTTCACAACAGAACATTGACAGAATGCAGAGCAGGGCAAAGAAGTGACAGATGGGATTCAACCCAGAAAAGTGTGAAGTGATTCATTTTGAAAGTTCGAATTTGAATGCAAACTGCAGGGATAATGGCAGGATACTTGGCAGTGTGGAGGAACAGAGGGATCTTGAGGCGCCCTTCCAAAGATACCTCAAAGTTACCACCCAAGTTGATAGGGATGTTCAGAATGCGTATGACGTGTTGGCTTTCATTAGCAGGGGGATTGAGTTTAAGAGCAGTGTGATAACGTTGCAGCTCTACAAAACCCTGGTTAGACCATGTTTGGAGCATTGTGTTCAGTTCTGTCGCATCATTATCAGAAGAATGTGGAAGCTTTAGAAAGGGTGCAGAAGAGATTTACCAGAATGCTGTCTGGTCTGGGGGGTGGTGGAGGGGGTGGTGGTGGGGCGCTGGTCTTCTGAGGAAAAGTTGAGGGAGCTAACTTTTTTTTTCTCATTGGAGCAAATAAGGATGAGAGGTGACGTGATAGAGGTGCAGAAGATGATGGGGGCAGATACAGTGGATAGTCAGAGACTTTTTATCCAGGGTAGAAATGGTTATCATGAGGGGCCAGAATTGTAAGGTGATTGGAGGAAATATAGAGAAGATGCCAAACGTAGTTTATTTACGCGGAGACTGGTGGGTACGTGGAATGCACTGCCAGTGCTGGTAGGGGAGTTAGATATACTAGGGACATTTAAGGGACTCTTGGACGGGCACATGGATGGTAGTAAAATGTAGGGTATGCAGGGTAGTTTGATCTTCGAATGGGAAAATATGTCGGCGTGGGCCAAAGGGCCTGTACTGTGCTGTACTGTTCTATGTTCTCAAAAGTTCACAATGTTAGTGGGAGAGATAAAGTATTACTATTACTTCGATTGGTGAGTAAGACTTTAAAAGTAAGGTTTATTGAGCCTTATCAAATTGAAAGGAAATTGACTGAAGTGAACTATTTGATAAAAATGCCAGATGGAAAAAAATCTCCCTGAGTGTGCCATGAGAATATAATGAAAAGGTAGGGAAGGAAAGAAGAATGATAATGTGTTACTGGATACAGCACAGAGTGAAGAACCAAGCTCTGAGAAATTTGAATTAAACATTTCTCAAATTGAATTGGATAATGAGGAGGTCCTCAAAATTTGGGATAAATTATTGTGTTGCCCTCCAGATGAAAATCAAAATGAACAAGAAAGAGTTAATGCAATCTCTTGGGGAGATACTTGGGGATAAGTTGTGAAGTGTTAGTTGGATCATGTACGATGCAGATATAGGGTATACTGCTCCAATTAATCAACATCCTTGCACAATTAACCCTCAAAAGTTGGCACTTATTTAAAAACATATTGAAAGCATTTTCAAAGATAATATCTTTGAAGTGAGTTCTGAATGAAGGTCTTCCATGGAAATGGCACCAAAACCAGACGGTACCCAATGATTATGTGTGGACTATCACAAAGTCATTTCCGTTACAAAGTCTAATTTACATCCTATTCCCAGGTTGGAAGAATGCGTTGAGAATTAAGGAGAAACAATGAATATTTCAAACTTGTACAGTCTCAGTGGAAATAATCAAAGGAAATTTCGAACTTTGTGAGACCAAATGTACTGAAGCAGTTTAAAGTTGTGCAATTTTGAATGAAAACTATGGCAGCTCAACTTTGTAACTTGCGCAACTAAAGAACAAAGTCACTTCTGGATTACTCAATTGTGTGATCTAATTCGACAATCTGTTGTTTTTATTTTGTCACACATGAAAGGAACATTTATAACATTGATTTGAATTTTTCCATCAACTTTGGCACACTGATTTGTTGATCAACACAGCTAATAATGAGTTTGCAAAAAAACAGTCACAGTACAAGAACATGTCATTACACATGGATAGATGCCCCACCCTTCTTCTCAGCTGTGAAAAGAAAATTTGTTGGGGAGTTTCCCATACCATCAATGGAGAGGGGAGTGCTACAATTCCTGTGATGGACTGGATCTTCTCAAAAGTTTGTACTGAATTTTAGCAGTGCGATTGTTGTGCTGTCTGAGTTATTGAAGAATTGCAGAACATTTCAGTGGACTGCAGACTGTCAGAGGCATTTTATGGCTTGGAAGCAGTGTTAACTATTGACCCGATGTTAACCACAGTTAATTGCACAAAGCAATTCTAGGTGGCTGTTAGTGTGAGGGTGTAACTCCTGAACTTACAAGAAGAAAATGAGAAAATAAAAAGACATGTTGAGGAATGTTTTTCCCAGAATATTGAAGAATCACCATCAGAAATATACCAGGCTTGAGAAAGAAAGCTTGAACCTGGTGGTAGCTTCACAACATTTACATTGACACGCAATATGTCCTGAGACAATTGTGTCTACAGATCATAACCGATTAAAGTTTTTAGAGAAATTTAAGGGCAAAAATTCCAGACTATTTAGATGGCGCTTATAATTGCAGCCACTCAAATGAAAATTATCAACGTGACAGGATGAGAGAACATAATTGTTGATGTAGCGTTGCAACTTTGCTGAAGAAGGAAGGAGGAGTTCTGTGGAGTAACTTTTAGTTGTGAATGCTTGCATGCTTAGAGTCATTGTAATGTACATGTATTGTAGTTCACTAATAGAGTAAGACAAAAGCCCTTTTTTAACATTGGTGTCTTTTTTAAGGGGGAGGGAGCCAATGTTGTGTTTTTAAAGGGTTATTGGTCCTATTATTTTGAAGAGAGGATGTAAGGCAAAAGTGCTGGCTAGTAAAGATCACTCAAATAACCAGCTTGGGACTTATCTTTAACAGCCTTGAATGGCAGTGACCTGCACTCATGGATCAGGATTGCTAAGAATTGATTCTTCAGGAGCATCAGAAGCTGTTTGGATCACAGCTGAGTTGCAAGTTTCAGTAAATGTCTCCTTTTGATCAAAACTGCCTTTAGATCTAAAGGTTTGTTTATGGAATGTTAAAAAATTGGAATTTTTTTTAGCAATAGTTTCTGTATCTCTTGTTCTCTTAAATTTTCTGATAGAGTTAAGTTATTCTACATTTCTCTTTCTTTCTGAAACTGTGTTATGTATAATATTGAGTAGTTTCACCAACTGAGCTACATATGGAACACAACACATTATATCTGGATTTAAAGTAAGAAAACATTGAGGTCTAGGCTATATTCTTAAAATATTTTAAGTGGCTATGTTCTGGTCCAGAACAAGAGCCAAATTTCACATCGAAATTATTCAAGGAGATTATGGATAGTTTAGTAATAAAATAATTCATATTCACTGTGTAATCATCCAGAATTGCAATGAATTTTTGAATTTAAAGACATGTTGTGGGTTTGATAGTTAACACCATGCAGAGGACTGGGATAAATGAATTTCATTTGTGGCTGAGGAACACACCTAATTAATCAACTAAATTCAATCCATTTGAATACGTTTTTGGGCATGAGGTGAGAGGAAGACCGAAATTAATTAAGAAGAAATTAGTTAGTCACAGTTTACAAACTACATGTTTGGGTCATCTGTCAAGTTTTAAGCAAAGCTCAATTTCAGCATATGAGTTGGTGAGACAGTATTTCAAAGTAGCACAACATGTGATGAAACAGGAAGCAGGGAAGTAATCAAAATTCACAATTTTGTCAACGGAGATAAAGTGTTAGTGTTACTCCCTGTTGTAGGTGAGCCTTTAAAGGCAAGCTTTATGGGCCTGAGCCCATCGAAAGGAATTTGAGTGAGGTTAATTATTTGAAAAGAATGCCAGATAGAAAGAAATCTCACAGACTGTGACATGCGAACATGCTCCAAATGTATTTTGATACGGGAAGAAAGCAAAAGGGGAGTGTATTTGTCATTGAAAAACAGAGTGAAAAATCATGTTTAGAACCCCGAAATGTCGATTCCCCTGCTTCTTTGATGCTGCCTGACCTGCTGTGTTCCTTCGGCCTCATACTGTATTGACTCTGAATGCAGCATATGCAGTTCTTGCTCTCTCCAAGTTCAGGTTATTCTGAATTGGACATGCGTCAAGTCAAATTGGACAACTGGGAAGGTCTCAAAATTCTGCATACACTTTTGAGTGGCTTTCCAGAGGAAAATTGAAACAACCCGAAAGAGTTAATGCAACATCATGGGGACATATCTGGGAATAAACTGGAAAATACCAATTTGATTATGCCTTGTAGAGTTACATGAAATGCTGTTCCATTTAAGCAACATCATTACAGACCTAAAAATTTAAAGTTGGCACAGGTTCAAAAAGAGATTGAACACGTTCTCCAGGACAATATGATTGAAGTGAATTGTAGTGAATGGATCTCACCCATAGTAATGGTACCAAAACCAAATGGTACCCAATGTCAGTCTGAGCACTGTGTTATTCACTGCACCAGCCTCAGCACAGTTTATTTCGCAAAGCCATCCAACACACTATCAATGGACAAGATGTGCTTGCTCGGGGTGTATTCTTGCAAGGAAATGACGAGAAGTTGTAAACACCTATGAGTTAGGTTTTTTTTCCCAGAAAACTGAATTATTATCAACAGAAATATTCCTCAACTGAAAAGTACACCTTGAATTTAACATTTGCATCGCCACATTTCATCACTTGTATTGACAGGTAATGTATCTGAGTTAGTTATATACACTGATTGTAATCCCTTAAAGTTTTCGTTAAAAAAAGGTAAAAATGCCAGACTGTTCAGAAGACCCTCATTTTTGCAGCCATTCAATTTGGAAATTATACACTTGCCAGAATAAGAGAACATAATTGCCAATGAGTTTTCACAACTTTGTTGAAGAAAGATGGACGTGTTAGTTGGTGGGAAAGGTTGACTTGAATGTATTGTGGTAGATGAATGCTTGATGGTGACAGTTAATGTGATGTACATGTATTTTGGTGTGTTAATTGCATAATGCTAAACTTCTTTAAAAATGAAACAATCTTTGTGGATTGATGGTTCTTTTTTTTTAACAGGGAGTTATGACCATACTGTGACTTTAAGAGGTATATTTTCTCCTTGTACTAATGAAGAAAGTTGAATCAGTGCTGTCAAATGATCTTCTCAAAGCTAATGAAGTAAACATCATGTGTGGCTGTTCTTTTTTCAAGTTGGAACAATAGTAGCAGCATGAATAGATGGGGTCAAGTTCCCACAGGGCCAGGAGTTTTAGTTTTGGCTTTTTGAAGTTAATGACATCTTGAAGCTGGATGTGAAAGCCCTTAATCCTCTCTCTGCTATACCTAAACTCTTGGGTTCAAGATTTGAATGCGTTGCATGTCGCCAATCTATTTTTACTAAATTTGTCTTTGCCAAGGGTATGTTTATGTCGCGTCGTTAGATGCCTTCAAGGCAGAGATCGACAAATTCTTGATCTCACAAGGAATCAAGGGCTACGGGGAGAGTGCAGGGAAGTGGAGTTGAAATGCCCATCAGCCATGATTTAAATGGTGGCGTGGACTTGATGGGCCAAATGGCCTTACTTCCACTCTTATGTCTGATGGCCTTATGATCTTATAAGATGTTACTATCTTGGAAAAGTTGTGTAGTAGTAGTAGTTAACATTTTCATTATTTTGCAAGCATTTCTACAGAGTTACAGATAAGCCTTCTTATAACGTATTTCTATTCTGTCTGTATTTGAGCTGTAGTGTAAAAATGAGTGTGTTTTGCTTAAAGTCGAGTAGTTTCACCAATTGAAATGCATCTGGAATGCAACACCTTACACTAACCTATAAAATAAGAAAAAGTTTGAGTCTATGCAATCAACTTCATATATTTAAGGGGTCTGGTCTGGTCCATAACATTACTGACAGAATGACTTGTTTGGAGGTATAAGACAACCATTAGAATTCGTTCCCTGCCTTTGATTTACCATTATATCCAAATTTAAATTTCTCTTGGGCCCTGTCAGGATGGAATAGACTGAACCAGTCTCTTTGAGATGCCTTCTTAAAGAACTTGCTGATACCAAACATGTCCACAGGACAGCAGCCAAGATGATGGACAGGAATTCAGTTTTCACTACTCATTAGGAAAGTGGAAATTCAATTCAGTCAAGTGCCTTCAAACTGTATTATTCAGAGTTGTGAGCATCACTGACTCACCCAATTGGTCAACCAGAAGTGCACATCCTGAGGTTGGAATATTTTACATAACCGAAGAGTGACTTTCCTCTGTGAATGGACTACGCTGTTTTACAGCAAAATTCTAAATGTGCAAAGTCGGAATTTCATTCAGCGGCTGAAGCCAAAGGGAGAACTCAATATTAGACAAAACCTTCTAACAACACCACACACTTAACATGAGGTGACTTTAAATTCTGAATTATGACCTTCGACAGTTTTAATATACAAAGTAGAAAGGGAAGAATTTAATTGCAACAAGTAAAACTTCAGTAGGTCATACATTCTAAGCCCAACGTAATGGGGAAAAGGGATGCAGTTCTGGAATTAATATACGGAGGTGAGACCAAGTAGACAGAACTTGTCTCAATAAGGGAGTTAAAAAAAAAACAAAATGCTGTTCATTTTCTAAAATAAACACGGAGAATTTTGAAGCGTCTGAGCAAGTCTGGCCCCACTTGTCAAGATAGAAACATAATAATCCGTCAAGTCTATCATTATTTTTCTTCAGAACTGAGTTGCTTCGAATATTTTCTCCTCTGCATGTGTCTGCTATTTCAGATCAGATCACCGTCCATGTTCAAATTAGGAGGTTAAATCGCAGAGGAGTCTAGATAATATTACAAATGGCCGACTGGATGATGCTTTTCTTAGAGTATGTTCTGAACTATTTTATTTTTTGCCGAGATGTTTCCAATGCAGAGATAATTTGGCTCATTTTATGGCTTCATTAATTTGAACATACATTTGAGTGGGTATTTCACCATGTTCTTCAGTTCTTCTCTGAATTTACTCTGAGTCACAACATAAATACACGTGTTAGTGCAGGAGCTGAGAGCTTGCAACATAACTGAAACTCGATCTGTGATAAGGCGAGGGTCATTGGTAGAATAATAAAAGCGGACGATTGTAATTCGTCGATAAAGGTTATACACAACTCGGGTTATCCATAACAGGATAAAACTGCTGGATATACTGAAGAGTAAAACAATGGATTTCTTTCGGTTCTGAAGTTCTGGGTCCTTGTGATTTTCTCCTTTGCTCACACTCTGGAGTCCCTGACGCACTCGACTGCTCACTATAATGCGCCGGACAGTCAGAACATTGAATAGTAAAATAAGAAGAAATGGGACACAAGGGGTCAAAATGTAATGAAACATTTCAAATGCCGCCCATGTCGAGGAAAAAAGAAATGCAGATGTATAGGGACAATACCAAGGAATATTATCAATTATATACAGTGGCTGATATGTAAAATACCAGGGTGCAGATTCTAAACAACCTAGCACGTTCACTGTTCCTACAATCACTGCTGCCGTTTTCACCGTACAATATTTTCTTTTTAGCTCCTCACAACAAATGGCTACAAACCGATCAAAGGTAAAAGCAACTGTCAACCAGACAGAAACCACTGTGGCCACAGAAGCCAGGACTGCAGTGAGACTGCACACTGGAGTGATATGCAGAAATGAATCTGGGAAATATTTAGCACCAATCCAACTTAAAATGGGATCGCTGATTATGACCAGGAGATCGGCCACTGCCATTCCCACCAGGTAGTAAGTTATACATTTAGACAGACCGCACTTTCCTCTGGACAGTATCACAATTGTGACCATGTTAGCTGGAAGAGAGAAGAAAAACGTCAGTAAGTAATCACAGATAATAAAGTGTGGGACTGGATGAACACAGCAGGCCTAGCAGCATCTTAGGAGCACAAAAGCTGACGTTTCAGCCCTAGACCCTTCAGCAGGAAAGGGGGATGGGGAGAGGGTTCTGGAACAAATAGGGAGGGAGGGGGAGGCGGACCGAAGATGGATAGAGAAGAAGATAGGTGGAGAGGAGAGTATGAGTGGGGAGGTAGGGAGGGGATAGGTCAGTCCGGGGAGGACGGACAGGTCAAGAGGGCGGGATAAGGTTAGTAGGTAGTAAGTCATCACACTTCCATATAAAGAGCCAATTTGATATGACGCTGCTTGGGATATGTGCACTTGCCTCTCTCGCAAGTGATGCACATTGTAATGTTTCAAACACAATTATCAAAAGTGAAAATGATGCAAGCATAAATAAGTATAAATTTGGATCAACTTAGGTTTTGGAGAGTCTTTGGGGGTCAACATGAAATATATAGTCGTACACAAAGAGGTAGATACTAAAGGATCAAACACAGAATTGCACATCTGCCGAATGGTCAAGGATATTTGTGAACCGAGCAATCTACAGTTAGGCTATTTTCTCATCATAAAGCAAATTCAAAGAGTTATTAGTATGCAAAAAAAGTTTGGGACTCACATATTTGCCTTTGATCTTTTGAATTTACCTTTAGGAGGTGGTTACACACAAGACAATGGAGTGATATTGAGACAAAGACAACAGCAAAAACAGGCAAAGATCTGGAGGAGAGGGATGGACATGAACAGATAAAACTGTAAACTTTATTGTATAAAGCAGTGGGTTAAGAATGAGTAAACAGGGTGTGATTTACAAAAATGCATGGCAGCTTATTGTGAGAGGAACATTAATATTCATCTAGTAATACAACTCATTAATATATTCAAAAGTCAACTGTTGCTGAAAGCAGAAAAAATTCAAAGCCCTTTTGCCTTGCACATGTGAGAAATAGGGCACCAGAAACAGACCGAAAAAGAGACATCAACTTACATAGAAAGGGAGGGGTGTGATAAGCAGTGTACTCTCAGTCTTAAATATCAAATGAGGTAGATTCTGCTTGGAGTGTATGTTGAAATCACTGATAACTACAGATAAAAAAAACGTATCTGGAATATTAATATGTTTTGCAAGCATAGGCAAATACATCATATCATAAGCATACCTGACGATTTTAATTTCATTTCAAGGGCAAATGTTGTCAAAATCAAGTTATTTAACAAATTATTTTCAACAACAGAGTCACATTTCATTTTCGATATACTGTTCTGAGGTTTGCAAATGTAACGTTATTGACCACAACAGGCATGATGCTATGTGCAAATAGCTGCTGGAACTTGTTGTTCAATGCAATCTGCCAGGCATTCAAAAGTGCCGTCTACTTACGCGGCATTATATCAGCTTGAATAAGCATACGCCATATTATGCATTTGCATGCTTGCCAAATTGTTTTTTTTTCTGGATTTACGGCTGCATTTCCAATTCTGAGAAAACCAATTCTGGGTTTATGGAAAAGCAGCAGCTTGAAAGAGCAGGCATCACCCATTTTTCAAACTTGAACTACCTTTCCATTCGAAAATATATGAGCATGAATGGGCACCACCAAGCACTAAGTTGGTGAACATTTGCCCTTTGAATATATTATATGACATTTGGTGGTGATGTTTTTTTGCCATTCTCATCAGCGTGTTTCAGATTAAAATGCTGTCTTCAGACTGTAGATAGATCCAGTGTGAAATTGAATCAGTCCGTGGCAACCTCAATTTCAGTGGTCAATGTTTTTGTTTTAAACAGCGGAAGCTGCAGCGGTAATTAAATTAAAATAATGTCAGTAATTCAAATACATAAACACAAACAAATCTCATTTGAACTGTGCTATGTTATTTCTGGAGAGTGGTTGGGGGAACAGCGACATTACACTTCCCATCTTGTCATTCTAAGAGATGTCTTAAAACTGATCACCACAAAATATATTCTCGACAGATTTATTTCACAGCATGAAAGTATTAACATTTACTCATGGTCTGTTTACTGATCTTTGCCAAGAACTTAATTCTGAACATGCATGTGGGAAATGAATGAATTGGTAACAATACCAAACTCAAATCAACTTAAAGAACATGTAGTTCTTAAACCCTGGAAGTAAATATTGAGCATATGCCTTCAGTCAAATATTGAAACAATATAGACAGTTGTGCTCCACAAATAAGAAATAACACCATAATATAGATAAAGAATGAACACATGTTATCATAATTGATGCCTGTAACACATCTGCGATATCAACTTACTGGGAACTCCAACAGCTGCAAGAATGGGATAGTAAACGTCTTGTATCAAATAAATTACTGAATATCCCATTTCTGACAGAAACAACAATTTCTTATGGTTCAGGAAACAACAGCACCATCCAGCACTCTAAGCTAATCCTTTCCTTTGAGACTTAATTTATAGAGTTGACACCTCTCCGTTAACACGTTTCCATCTCAGTTCTTTGTTATTAATCACAATCCCTTGAACAAACATGTTAGATCAACAGCATTGATTGCGATAAAATTAATTTAACAAATGGACCATAAGCTTTCCAAAGAGCAAGATTTATTCAGAACAATGTGATAAGCACATATTAAACAAGCAGGACAAATGTGGTCACTTGCATTCAACAATGTTTGCACTGATTAATTTCTAAGATTTTCTTGAGCCGACGTGGAGTCCAGTACTGTTCAGAAACATACCACGTAACCTTAACTTTTAATCAGAATATGGTTCTAATAGTGGACCACTGGACAAATTAGTTCAGGAATATAATGTTAAAGCTGAAAGTCTGAATACATATAGAATGCGCGCGTGTGTGTGTGTGTGTGTGTGTGTGTGTGTGTGTGTTGTGTGTGTGTGTATGTGTGTGTGTGTGAGTGAGAGAGAGAGAGAGAGAGAGATTGTGCACATAGAAAACAAAGTGGGTGTGAAATTGCACTTCATAAAAATGCTTCTTGAATATATTTGAAGAGAGAAAAGTGGCAGCAACAAATAACTTTGATCTTTGTCAAAGACCAGATAATTCACAATGTGGTTGCTTATTCAATTAACAAAGGCGTCATGCAGTTTCCATCAAGGAAACAGTTTATGACCTTTCCATCGAAGGCAATAGGAAATTGTCAGTCAATGCTGTCATTGTCAGTTATGTCAAGCTCACATTGCATCTTTCCATGGGCATCATTAATCGGAACATGCATGACTGAAGCCTAGGTATTAAAGTGGATGACTTCAGGAGATAAGTATTAAAGCACAACATTGATATCTTTGCCACTACTATTCCACTGTGGAGTACGGCGTGAAGTAAACCAAAACCCGTCAAAATATATTAAGAAGATTACCTAGGCCCTACTTTTTCTGATTTTAAGACGAAGTGTAAGGCGTTGCGTTTCAGATGCAAATTGATTGGTCAACCTACTCGATTTTAGCAAAATATACGCTATTTTTTACACTGCAATTAAAATACAGAAGAACTAAAAATAAACTAAAGAAAAGAAAGAAAAGTCCTTAATGTAATGCTATTAAAATGTTTAACAATGATATGTAAATACAGACTACTGTATACAGAAACTGGTCTAATATAGAAGCATCCCATAAAAAGAACACCTTGACTTAGGCGAATTCAATACAATAAATTGGTTCATAAGCAAGCACAGCAGTAGGAACAGAAGCCCATATTTTACATGTAACAGCTAAAGGAATAAAAGCCTCCACATTCAGGTTCAAGATACCAGCAAATGTACAAAACTAAAACTAAAATTCCTGGCTCTGTGGGACTGTGACTACGCCCATTCAGCCCGCTACTATTGTTCCAAATTTAAAAATAATAACCCATGTCTTCACAAGCGTTTTCAGGACTGCCAGCACCTGCGAAGAAAAAAAAATAGAAATTAAAGTTTTGGGTGCCGTGAGCCTCTTTCAGAATCTCTGGACCGGAAACTTTAAGTCTGATTTTTTTTTTCTTTTTGACAGATGCTGCCTGGCCGGCTGAGCTTTTCCAGCAAATTTGTTTTTGTTTCTGATTTAGAGCATCTGCAATTCTTTTGATTTTCAGAAGCAGTTTATTTTAATGGATTTGAACAAACCGTACTTCACCTCTCTCTCAACTTTTCTTCATTAAAAAAGGACAAAATAAACCTCTTAGAGCCATGGTATAGTCACAGCACTTATTGGCATTTTTTTTCATATAATGATACATTTCACACAGAAAATTTTCTCGTAGCTTCTCGCCAGACGGGAAGTGAGCCGATGCTTCTCATCCCATATTCCAAGATTTGGCTCCTAGCGCTGCGGATTACAGCAGTTCAGCATATTAAGTCACTTTCTAATGATTTGTGGTTTTCCTGTGCTTGTAGTGAGGTCAAGGAAGCTACGTGATATGGGAATCTACTGATTAATCAGTTTACTACTAATTGTAATCTATTCTTCCGGTCAGGTGCTCTTGTTGAGGCATTTCCTATACACTTCAAACCCCGTCCTTGAAAATGTTGCACATCACAATAAAATATCCTTTCAGCATCCTGAAAGTAAACGTCACCAGACAATGCGGACTTTCCTGAAGTTGCATATTTCCAATGGTAGAAAAGTCCTCACAAAACTCTACTATACCGTGTCTCGTGCAATTGCATCCTTACTCAATATATATTACAGATTTAAACTTAAAAAATGTGCATTTCTCTCGCTGAGCCAGATCTCATTGCTCATCACTCACAGTCTTCTCAAAGGTGGTAGCGAGCTGACTTCTTGAATTGTTGTAATTCATTTGGTGCAGGTGCATCCACAATGCTGCTGGGGAGAGAATCCCACGCTTTGACCCAGTGGCATGGAGGAATCGGCAACAAATTTGTAAATATATATAGTGAGTGGCATTGGATAAAATATTATACTTCGTGTTATGCATTTGCATCTACTGTTCTTACCCCTCGTGGACGTATTAGCGGGGTGCTTAAAAGGGGCTGCCAAAGGATCATAGGCGAACTGTTTCAGTGTGGCATGTTATTGTACACATTGATACTCCTGTATGTTTGTTTAGGAAGGAATGAACATTTCTGGGATTGAATCATCTCAAAAAGTCATGTTGTTCTGAGTGGTGTAAACTTCTAGAGTATTGTTGGAGTTGTATCCAATCTTTCACTGGATAAGGGATGAAAACTACTTACAATTTTACAGCCCATGTCTGACGAGTTCTTTATTTAGTTTCAGTAAAGCCTCCCTATTTCTATGGTACATCCCATTTGGAATCTGTGCCAACATTTCCTTTAGCTTCCTTCTTTCCAACTGAAATTGCATGCTAGCATTTTGTGATTTATGCCTAAGGTCTGTAATATTCTCCGTTATTTCTCTTAGACGATGCTTTTCTCCATTTATAATGACATTCATCTCCTCTGTCTGCACCTCTTTGCAGACTACTTAAGTCACCCTTATCACCCGCCTTTCCGCCCATTTTTAGGTCTTCTGCACACTTTGCAACAAAACATGTACATTCCTCATCCAATTCAGTACTGTATATACTGTATATAACTCGAATCAAACTCTCCCAATTCATTCAAGGAACTGCGCACATTCACTTCAAGGTTGATCACCTCCTCTGCAGATTTCAGTATTCTGCATTTTGTTGTGCATTTCACTGTTTTGCTTCAACTCTAAAATGCATTGCTTCACATTTGGTCGGGTTGATTTCCACTTGACTGCCCACCTGATTAGTCCACGACCATTTATAACAAAGTGTGAAGCTGGATGCACACAGCAGGCCAAGCAGCATCTTAGCAGCACAAAAGCTGATGTTTCGGGCCTAGACCCTTCATCAGAGCGTACCTTCCTGCACGTATAGCAGTTCCGCAGGTTTGCAAGTTTTCTGCTCTCTGTCAATCACGGATCTTTTGATTCAGTGATAATGGGAACTGCAGATGCTGGAGAATGCTGCTTGGCCTGCTGAGTTCATCCAGCTTCACACTTTGTTATCACGGATCTTTTGATTGTTTGGTGTACAAATGTGTTTTATTTTGCACGCCAGGCTTGTGTATAAATTATTGCTATTTTTGACAAAAAGCACTGTAGGTCTTACAGAGGTCTGCACAGCGCAACTTGGGGGAAAGGTGTTTAAATGGGAAAAAGCCATGAGCGTTGATGTTTTGTTCTCTGCCACGCAACCATTTTATTTTCATCTTGTTACATTCTATTGAAGTGAATGGGTATGTATTCTCTTGGTTTACAATCTGCAGTGTTAGACCTTGCCTTTGCAAATCCATGTAGCTCGCATAAATTTCATACCACTCATCAACCCACATTGCGGTATACTCACTAAAGAAATTTTGTAAGACACAGTCTTCCCTTATACATTTCATGTTGAATGACATTAGTTAATCAGTGGCTTTGCAAGACCCGATTTATTATCTGTTGCAGAACTGATTCCAATAATTTGCCCATTACTGTGATTATCTAAACGCAGCAGCAGGCATTTGATTTATCCTGAATGGCCTCTTTTTCAGTTAAACCCATCATGAAACAAGAGGAAAAAAAGGCTAGAAACAGTCAATTATTGCATTTGTAAGCTTGGACAAATTTTGATTTCTTGTCCATAATTTTCACACTAACATTGCAGATAGGTGAGTCACGAGAATGCCCATTTCCATACTCACAGGATTTTTTTTTACAAAGCTTCATACTTGATGGCAGAAGTCACGAGGCTGAGTAGAAACCCAAATCTTAATGGATGTCATGCGTGGGATTTTGCTAAGTAGCCATAATTTCAATTGTCACCTTTTCTTCCCTGGAATACGATAAACAATCCCTTTCTTCTCTCTCCCTTTGGGCATTGACCCCATCTATATCTCAATCGATCAACACCCTCGTATGTGCCTTCAGACACATACAGTTGTTAAGATCTATAGCCCAGAGGAAGGCCTTTCTGTCTATCACATATCAATATAACCACATAACTCTGCAAAAGTAATTTTTTCCAGTGTTATGTACATAGCTTTTGAGTGTTATTGGACATTTAAATACACAATAATATTATGAGGGTTTCTGCCTCTACACCCTAACAGGCAGTGAGGTCTGGATTAGAACCATCCTTTGGATAAAAATATTTTTCCCCACAACTTCTCCAGGCTTCTGTACCTTACCTTAAGTCTATGACACCCTCCGATCCCACCCCCAAGTCAATCACACTTCCAGAAAGGAGAACTTTTTTTTTGTACCCCTTATCTAGGCCCTTCACAACTTCACACGTCTCAATCATGTCCTGTCTCTATCTCCTCTGCTCTAATATAAACACCATCAGTATGTTCATCTTTCTCTGCAATGGAACTTTGCAGCACAGGCAAACTCATGGTAAATCAGCAAGCAAAGTAGAAACAGAGAACTGTAGATGCTGGAAATCTGAAGCAAAAACAGACATTGCTGGAGTAGGTCAGCAGATCTGGCAGCTGTTTTGGGAAAGCAGTGTCAACGTTTTGGGTCTACGGACCCTTCTTTCTCCTCTGTGCCCTTTCTGGTGCTGTACCCATCACTCTATAGTGTAGAATCCAGAACTTAACATGATACTTTTGCTGTGGACTAACTAATGCTTTATACTTCCAACTACACACTCTTGAGCTTAAATGTAATGTTTCAGCTTTGTGGAACTGACGTGGCCATGATTCGCCAAATTGCCTCCATATGTGTCGTGAGACTTTTGCATTTCAAAGAGCTAACTTTTATATAGCAGTAAGAACGGCATTGAAACTCCTCAAATGATTTTCATAACCTAGTGCCTGTCTCCTGCTTTTTGCCAAGTACTTGCATGTTGCTTTCCTCCTTTTAATTGTTGAATGCATTTTTGACAACGAGAATGCCGTGATACATTCTGTGTAATAATTTTCCCCAATTCTTCAATCTGTTTCGAGGTTCGCTTATTATTGACTCATAAGCACAAATGTTTTGAATGTAAAATGATACGTCCTTCAAAGATGTTGCAGTTCTCCCTTTTACGTACATCACAGTAATAGTTTTAAAGTCAGTTTCTCTATGAACTATTTGTCAGTGTGTCGTAGTTATAAAGTATGTGTTCTTGCTCTACATATGAAAAATCAAACCCTATGGATGATCATGATGATGCGTGGGCAGAGGTACATTTACATCCACTACACCCAATGTTTCAGGTGGGGGCCAAATCATCCAGTCTAGAGCTGTTACAAACATCTTGGTCAAGAGCATGTATATCTTAAGCATTAAGCCGTACCTTTTATTTCACCGAAATTTTTCTTCCTTTTAAAATACCATTTTCTTTACACTATCCAATTAAAATAGTCTCACAATAATATTCGAACAGCAATCAAGCATCCTGACTCATTCCCAAACACTGAACATTCTCATATCTTCCTATTTCATAATTCGGTATTACATATTTCTAAAAGTTGCTTGCTCAATATCGTCTCATGTTTCATTTGTCGAAATACTCATGTTACCTTTCTTTGTGGGCTGTTTTTTAAGCTGACAGTTCTGTGCGTTTTATACTTTGTAACAAAGCCGATGTCTTCTTTAATAGTTCCCGAGATGATAACAAGATTGTCCACTTAATCGATTCATACACTACTTTCTTAAAGTACATCTAATTTTTCCATTGTGTGTTTATATTCACAAATTTCATCAAATTATTTATCAAGCCCAATTCCGGTAGCAATAGTGTCCACGTGGTTTTAAATGGTTCTTTTTATAAAAGGGTTCAACTGTTCTGAAAAGCTTTGACTCAGAAGATTATACATGGTCTAACTGATCATGCATAAATCTGTAACAGATTAGGGTGGCACGGTGGCTCAGTGGTTAGCACTGCAGCCTCACAGTGCCAGGGACCCGGGTTCGATTCCAGCCTCAGGCAACTTGTCTGTGTGAAGTTTGCACATTCTCCCCGTGTCTGCGTGGGTGTCCTCCGGGTACTCCGATTTCCTCTCACAGTCCAAAGATGTGCAGCCTAGTTGGATTGGCCATGCTAAATTGCCCGTAGGGTTCACGGGTGTGTGGGTTATGGGGGAATGGGTCTGGTTGGGATGCTTCGAGGGTTGGTGTGGACTTGTTGGGCCGAAGGGCCTGTTTCCACACTTGAGGAAAACTAATCTAATCAAAGCCTTTAATCCAAGTTGGATGCTTGTGAAATTAAAGAAACAAACACATCTAGCAATGCAGAAGGTTTGGTATGGTGAAATTAAAAGAAATCTGTCTGCAGAAAGAGTTAACTCTTTGTTATTCTGAGAAGGGGAAGAGCCCAGATTAGTGACTGATGTCACATTGAAAGTTTACTTCGTGTCGATAAAAACTTAAACCTGATCATTTCAAACTGGTCTATTAGCTGCCACAGTCGTTTATTTGGTCTCACAGTTTGTTTCTGTTGTCTCAGCTGTCTTTCAGTTTAGTTCAGCCCAGTTTAAGATCACTTTCAACAAGAAAAAACATGTCTCATACATTAACATTTGCAATTTTTTTTGTAAACATTTTTCAAAAGTCGTGTTCAATTAAATGTGTGCCAAACCGTCGATTTTTTCCCTATCTATTCAGCTTCTGCTACACACACAAAAAGAAACTTGTTGCCATTTTCAAATCAAAACATACAGTTCATGCTATTTTCAAAAATTTCAGCAAATTTGAAATTCGTAGTGGAAACAAGTCTGAATGTTTACCGTTTTGTGAACAACACTATCATTTCCATTGTGTGCTCTACCTATGGTAAATTACGGTCTCCTCAAACTGTACTGCAATGGGCAGTCATGATTCTTTTTTACGGTGCTCACTCTGTTTTCTTCCCATTTTTCAGCTTCTTGTACCTTATCCTCAAAGATTCATATCGAAGCTACTGAACTATGGCTTCTTCTTAATTAACATTTATAATCATCTGCATATTTACACACTTAACATTGTGACAAATAATTCCTGCTCCTTTGCTTTACCCTTCTGACACAGCCGTCAGTTTATTTTCCTCCAGGTTTGCCTTGTGAGCTCCACTAATCTCTTAATATTCTGTTAGCCATTTTTGACTGATCCTTTGTTCTTTACCAGGTGAATGAACTCTCTGACCCTCAATAAAACATTACAGCATGTTCTGCCTTTACTTCTCCTGACTTATTTTTTAAAAGTTCTCCTGACATTTTTTTAAAGTTTGCCTCACACTCAGTGTGGGTATCATCAGCACATTCTTTCCTCAGATCCTTCACGGATACTTCCAGCACAGAAATGCTTCACTCACAAACCCAAAGTAGACTTGACAAGCGTGTGTTTGACTCAACTCAACTCCTGGGTTTAGCCAACTCCACCCCTGTGTGGATTGTATCAGATCAGATTTTGCTCACCTGCAGCTTCTGTGTGAATCTTACATACACAGGACCCGTGACAGTAGCCACCCTCGTTTCAGCACTTCTGTGGTCAATCATCCTCCATGTTGTTTGATACCTAATCGAAATATCTCATATCAACTTAATGCATGAATTATGGTTGGTAAAATATGCACTTCTGCTCCGATTGTTATAGATTACTTTGTTTGTGACACGAGGCATTATCTTGATGTTAAATTATCAACCGATGGAGACTGTAGAAACATTTTTTAACTGATTGCTTCATTTTATTTAAGCAACTTAATGAAAGATCAGCCTCAGATATAAGGCTGAAGTAACACTCTAGAGCATTAAGATGAGTGGACGATATTACAATCCCAAAGCTCTTCCTCCACATTTGAATCTTGCTTCATATAGAGCGAATAGAACAGATGTACCTTTCGTGACATTTGTTGTGTGCTAAGGTTTCGTTCGACAAGTCAGAGAGTAAACAATCAGTCTCGAATTAGGTGCTGCTGTCTCATCTTTTATCATTATCTGTTCAACAGTGTCTTCTTTCAAACTATTTTCAAAATGTTTTCGTTAACATTGCCTTCTGTTTTATTATATGTCTACAAGGATCTTATTGACACTAGCCTGTAAGCTGCTTAAGGATGTCTTTGAACAAGGTTAAAATTGCCTTCTACTTCTCGGACAGATGTATTACTCAACTCTGTGCCTTTGAAATTTAAACGCATGCAAAAATTAAGAAACCAGGAATTCGCAAAATATTGTAAGTGGAATTAAATTTATGTAACAAAAACTTACTGAAGGCATGCATAAAGTGTCAGACTTGGCATATTAATCACTCAGAGGTAATCAGAACTGCCTATGCTGGAGTCTGAGATAACCCAGCGTGGAACTGGAGCAACACGGCAGGGCCGGGCAGCATCAGCGGAACAGGACTGCTGACGTTTTGGGTCGGGAATCATTAATCTCCAACATGGAAGGCCAACGTGGAACAAGAAAATGGAGTCAAAATATGGGAAGTGTCAAACTCTTAGAGCACACATGAGAGCTGCCGTATTATCATTGCCAGTTCTACATAACAAAAATGGGGAAGAATTTTGTCAGTTGAATACAATCAGTTTAATGTTCATGAATATACCTTCATAGTTTCCTGGGCGAAATTAACAAGAACGGTCGTCTTTTAAATCCATGGGACGCATGGGAAGGTTTTGATAGGTTTCAAAATACAGACTGTTCTTCCCTTGATGAAAATATGTTTCAATTTAATAGTCTATGTAAGCAATCGCAGGAATTAAATTAACAAATTGAGCTGATAATGTTAGTATTCATAATTCAGATTCCTGCGAATGTACCACATATGAATAGGTGCCTAGTCCAGTCTGACTTTGTCAAAACAAGACAGCATTTTAGAATGAATTTCTGATTTATATTTTTAACAAGCAATTCAGTAGTTATTTTCGTAAGTTATATGTGATGACACTGATAAGAATCACAACGATTTCATGGGAAAAGTTTGACGCATAGATTGGAACTCCCCCAACTTTGAAGTTAAGTAACGTGGGAGGCAGAGTAATAAGGGTGCAGATTACTGTAAATACAAAGGAACGGTCGTAATGCTAGAGTATTGTTAATGAGGAGGCACTGCAGTGATAGAGGATAAACTCAAATGATACACCATGAGCCGCTCAAGTGGAGCCTGAAATTTAAACATTCAGTCTTCGAAAAGAAGCAGTAATTCCACTCCCCCTCCCATTCTTTAGATGACATGTCCATCATGGACCTCCTGCAGTGCCACAATGATGCCACCCGAAGGTTGCAGGAACAGCAACTCATATTCCGCTTGGGAAACCTGCAGCCCAATGGTATCAATGTGGACTTCACCAGCTTCAAAATCTCCCCTTCCCCCACCGCATCCCAAAACCAGCCCAGTTCGTCCCCTCCCCCCACTGCACCACACAACCAGCCCAGCTCTTCCCCTCCACCCACTGCATCCCAAAACCAGTCCAACCTGTCTCTTCCTCCCTAACCTGTTCTTCCTCTCACCCATCCCTTCCTCCCACCCCAAGCTGCACCTCCATCTCCTACCTACTAACCTCATCCCGCCTCCTTGACCTGTCCATCTTCCCTGGACTGACCTATCCCCTCCCTACCTCCCCACCTATACTCTCCTATCCACCTATCTTCTTTTCTCTCCATCTTCGGTCCGCCTCCCCCTCTCTCCCTATTTATTCCAGAACCCTCACCCCATCCCCCTCTCTAATGAAGGGTCTAGGCCCGAAACGTCAGCTTTTGTGCTCCTGAGATGCTGCTGGGCCTGCTGTGTTCATCCAGCCTCACATTTCATTTTCTCAGTAAATCTAACTTCCCCAGTTTCGCACACTGGGGAGTTGTCAACAATCCCAGTGCCAGCAATTTTCAAAATACACCAGGCTGTCAATAGCATTATGACCAAAAACTACTTGAATTTTCTTTTTTCCATTTGTTTTACGTATTTATCTGGGTAACTAGTTAACTATGTCACTATAATGCCATCGATTTGTCTACCTTGAATTGTGTATTAGTTTTTCCTTGTGGAAAAAGACTTTGCATTTCATATCTGTCGTTAGTTTTGATAATGTGTCCTGAAGCAAGATTGCCTAGAAGAATCTTGTAAGTTACCTTAGGACCTACTATCTTTTGACATCAACGTTACCTCCTGTAAACTCCCACTGAGTATCATATAAGTGAACACAGATACTAGGAAAAATATGAATTCTTCTTAGTTTTTCCTGACTGTCCTGCCAATTACTCAGTTTATACACAAAATTGCCATCAGTTTCCCATATAAGTGAATCAGTATTTCTCCTTTAAACATTTACATTCATCAAACAAATTACAAAAAAACTTCAAACTTTTACCAGAGTACATCCTGCAAATTTCTTCAATATCTGACTTACATTACCAGAAAAATGTTCATTCATAAATTCACTGCATAACCTTTTGACCTAAAAGGACTTGCCAAGTGACTCCTGCACCACAAACTCAAGCCTGTACCCATTGTAAAATAGGTATTATTTCAAGAATAAATTGCCTGAGTTTGTCTTCGAAATTAAGCTCATCAGTTCCACTAAATTAACTGGCTTTTCCCATAACAGGTGGTGCATTGGCATTCTGTGGGCATTCCACATATTTATTCACCAAATTATTGAACTACATTCACATTGTAATAAGTATGAGTGCTGAAAGTGCCACCAATTTATGCAATGTTCAATTTTCAACTGCATTCAAGTATTCACAGGAAACCCAGAAGAAGTCTGCAATGGCATGAAAAAGATATAATGGCAGTAATGACTAAGGGGGAATCCCAAGATACTCTACAAGTCTATAAAGTGAAAGAGGATAGCAGAGAAAAAGTAGGGCACATTATATGTACGTACAGCCAGAGGATATTAGTCACATTTAAACAAGTACTTCACAACTTTCTTCACTTTGGAGAAGGACGGTGTTGGTGTAGAGATTAGATTCCCTACAGCATGGAAACAGGGCCTTCGGCCCAACAAGTCCCCACCGCCCCTTGAAACATCCCACCCAGACCCATTCCCCTATAACCCACACACCCCTGAACACTACAGGCAGTTTAGCATGGCCAATCCACCTAGCCTGCACATCTTTGGACTGTAGGAGGAAACCAGAGCACCCGGAGGAAACCCTCGCAGACACGGGGAGAATGTGCAAACTCCACACAGACAGTCGCCCTGAGGCTGGAATTGAACCCGGGTCCCTGGCGCTGTGAGGCTGTAGTGCTAGCCACTGAGCTACCGTGCTGGCAAGAGGAACTGGGAAATTCTTAACTATTTAGGCAAAGACAATGGGGAGGCATTGGCGATTTTGACTGGCTTCAAAGTGGACAAATCCCAAATTCTAGTCGAGTTAGATCCCAGGCTGTTTTGGGAGAGTAGGAAGAAAACTACATGGGCTTTGATCCATATTCCTAATTTGACTTTGCCACACTACTAAACTTATTTTGCCATAGTCTTACTGCAGAATAAGACTGCTGTCTCATTTGAGATTTTGGTAGTTTCAACCTAAGGGCTAGCATTCCTCAGTCATTGGAGCTGCTTGGGAAGAAATCTTCATGATAATCTCAGACAGTATTGAACCCATGTTTTAGGCATCACAAACCAACCACCCAGCCAACTGAGCTAAAGACTGCCGAATGATTATTGTGCAGGTATGGTTCCACTTTTCAAGAAAGTTAGTTAAGTAAACAAGGGAAATGCAGAGCATTGTGTTTTACAACAGCAGTAGGGAAAGGATTGGAGAAAATTCTGGAGGAATGAGTAATCACCACTTGGAGATGTAAGGTTTTAAAAGGGATTGCCAGTATGGCTTTGTCAGAGGGAATTCATGACTCACAAATTTGACTGACTCTTTCTCGGAAGTGGCAACTTATGTCAGTGAAGGTGGTGCAGTTGATGTACTTTTTTTTCTGGATTCCAAAAAGAAAAACAATGACAAAGATCTGTGTGGGAGACTGTTGAAAAATGTAAACATGCATTAGATCCATTGGAATTTGGCATCTTGGAAGAAAAATTGTCTCAGTGTAGGAGAGAAAGTTTGGTAGTAGATGATTATTTGTGTTACTGTTGATTGGTTTCTAGTCGAGTATCCTGGGCATCAATTTCGGGTACCTTATTGTTGGTTCATGACGGAGTGACAATGGCTTATAGAACATTGCTGGACTGTTAATCTAGAGGCCCACGTAATATTCTGGAAACAGAAGTTTGAATCCTACCATGGCAGAAGGTGGAATTTGAGTCTAATAGAATTTTTTGGAATTATTTCCATTGTCGATTGTTAGAAAAACCCATCTGGCTCACTGTCACCATTGAGGGGAGGAAACTGCCATCCTTAACTGGTCTGGCCTACATGTGACTCCAGTCTCACAGCAATGTGATCGACTCTGAACTGGCCTCTAGGCTATTTGGGATGGTCAAAATAATGCAGTGAAGCCCTCATCACGTGAATGAATAATTTTAAAAATAGGAAAAATGCGTAGATCACTGGGAAATGAAATATAATCATGCTAACTATGAACCAGTGCACTTTAGAAAATGTAGAAGACAAGGGAGAACTCAAGGAATGTTTGGGATCTAAAAAGCTCAGAGGAACAGAAGGGTCTTTGGGTTATTATTCACAGATTCCTGGATATGGAATATATTTTAATATGTAGTTAAGGAGGCATCAGTTTTCATTTATCAGTTATGGCATGGATTATAAGAACAAGCAGGTTAAATTGGAGCTCCCCAGGATCACTATACAGTTCTGGTTACTACAGCATTGAAAGGGTGCAATTCCACTGGAGAAGGTGCAGATGCTGACCGAGAAATGGTCAGGGATGGAACAGTTTAGGTGTGAAGAGACATAGCAGAAACTCCGGCCATTTTCTGAGAGGAGGCCTGATTGAGGTATGTACGATTATGAAGGGTAGGGGCAGAGTGGATAGAAAGCAACTGATCTCCCTTGTTTTTAGGTCAATGACAAGAGGACACAAGTCAGGACTTTTAAAGTGCTTTTGAGGATGGATTTTTATCCAGAAGGTACTGGGAATTGAGAACGTGATATCTTGAGGGCGGTTGAGTCAGAAAGCTGACTATTTAACAAGTACTTGAATGAACATTTGAAAGGTCACAACATTCCATGCTCTTGTCCAAGTGCTGCAAGGATTTTGTGTAGTTTTATCTGTGTAGATGTGATAGCCCGAATAGTCTCATCTGTACTGTATTTTGATACAGCCAGGAAATGTGAAAGTGGGCATAAAAATTAAAATTAAAAATCTGTATAGTGTCAAATCTTTTTAATTCAACAGCTATTTAGTTGTAAATTTTCAAATTGATCAGGCTTGGTTAAAAAAATGCAAACTGATCAAGCGACAGAATGTTCTGCATAAAAAAGAACGCTTGAGATAAACTCGGAATAGGAAAATGAATTGCTTATGTGATTTCAGTGATACTTGAGGATATTTAATTTGGCCAAGAGGGCAATTTATGTGCTCCATATGCAAAATAATTCAATATTGCTTGTGGGGTGCACAGTGTGAATCGCACATTGCTCGCTGCTCCATAGTTTTCTCAATGTCAGCAACGTTGAATGTGGTTGTCACAGCCGCTCCGAGTTCCTACAGCGGACCTAATGACAAGAACAACTGATAAGAAAGTTGAAGGTGCAGTACTAAGGACATGAGTTCAGCATAGGCAAATGGTGCTTCTGCATGTTCTGTCCAGGTGGTGAAACAAATTATACGATGTCAAGATTAAGCCATTCAAAGTAATTAATTTAAGTTTGAAGTCAGAGAACTTAGATGGTTCTGGTATAATGAAGTATTATGATTTTAATAGTTTCTCATGAAAAGCTAGAAAAGTTAAAAAAAACAATTCAGATCCAGTTCTGTGGTCCCAATGATTATCTTTGTTATATTTCTCCCTCAGAACGCAGTGTTTCTCAAAGACACGCCTTACAATCCATGACCACTGCCAGACCTGAAAGTCGAAATGTGAATCTGCCCCAGATCCCAGTTACATTACAGGATCTTAACACCAAGTCACTTTACAAGCTCATGAAGGGTAACCGACAGGACCATGGTCACAGCGTGCCATCTCCAGAATCACAAGTCTGGTAACATCTATACAGAGAAACGTAGAGTTAACATTAGGAGTCTGGTGTGGCTGTTATACTTGAACCAAAGAATGGCCAGACCACACTGAAAACATTGACCCCATATCTCTATCAAAAGATGCTGTGATTCCTGCTGAGTGTCTCCAGCCTTCTGTACGTTTGCTCCTGGCATCAGCTCAAACTCTATTGGAACGCTGCCAACAATGTCTGTCCCCGGGGCATCTGATGCCGTCCGCCCAATTCATGAATTCTTCCAGACCTCTAAAACCCACGCATGCATTCTGATTTCCCCAGTATGAGGCGTAAAGCTATCACATTCTACAATGTGAAGATGTTTGCCGTCCACTGAACAACTATCACAGAATGAAGACCAGCAACAATTTCAAAATTAGAGGCCAATGAGCATAATGATTTGGGCAAAACAGCTCCAAAAAAATGATTTTTGTTAAGTTTGAAGTCAGAGAACTTAGATCGTTCTGGTATAATGAAGTATTATGATTTTAATAGTTTCTCATGAAAAGCTAGAAAAGTTAAAAAACCAATTCAGATCCAGTTCTGTGGTCCCAATGATTATCTTTGTTATATTTCTCCCTCAGAACGCAGTGCTTCTCAAAGACACACCTTACAACCCATGACCACTGCCAGACCTGAAACACCTAACATGATTTTTTTTTCTTCAGTCTTGTGTCGTTTGAATCTACATAAAGATTACAGTATTTGGCAGTCTGAAGGGCCTCTTCTGTACAGTACGATTCTATATTTTGATGATTACATAGCGTTTGCAATCGGGCACCCTCGAGGCACTCGGCTCGCTCAATCAGCCCTGCACCTAAAATAGTGGGCATGTTTGCTTTTGAGAAATCTGCAGCACACAATCAGATTTGCCCATCTTTGAAACAAACAGTATCTCATGGTGCTTCACATACAAGACCTGTGCTTGAGCAATGAATGTATAAACAGGAAATCCGCAATGACCATTCACATCGTGCTGTACTTTCCATTCACCTATTTTTAAAAGCAGCACATATTATCCGCAGCTCTTTTTTCTCATGAATGACGCAAAGCAATTCGAGAATGGAACAAACTAGAAAGGAGTGCTTTTGTGAAACTGCAAACAAGCAATTCAATACAGATAATGAACTTTTTAACTCATTGTGTGCACTTTTCCATCGGTTATAACGTTAGATTATTCTTCTAATTCCCAGGCTAATTCCAGTGCGAATTCACTGAGAAATACAGTCATGTATATTTCAATCTTTAATATTAGAAGTTTCATACTTCTATTATCAAAGGTGAGTTAAATAAATATTCATCGTCACTTTTGTTAAAATAACAAGGGATTCAAGTAATAGTCTTGCAAAACTATTCATCTCTTCATAGCATGAGAAAATTGATTAGTTGATTATATTAACACTGTCCTTTGTTCAATCATGTAGTCTGTAACTCTGTCTACCGCATTTCCAAGAACGCACTTGTGAAGATATTTTATTTTGAAATACTGAAAAAAGCGTTTTCTGTACTTTATTTTTTCTTTTTTTTTCTTTCTTTGTTTCGTTCTTTCTTTCCTTCCTTCCCTCCTGCTTTATTCAGGTCTGTCTTAATTTCTGCCTTTTCTCCCTTCCTATCTTTTTATCATTACTTCTATCTTTCTTCATGACGTACTGTACTGTTTTCTCTCTTACATTCCGACTTTCAGTCCTGCTTCAGGGCCTTTCTTAGCTCAGCTAATATATTTGTTCCCTTAGGCAATATATCTTCTCTCAGCTGAAAGACAATACTTTTTTTTGCATGAAACGAATATTCCTTCCTGCCACATTGTATGATATGTACTGATATTTCAGCTAGTGTCCCTTTGACAGTGTATCTACAGATCCCAGTGTTTGAGACTGTCTTAGCTCGAAGCATCATTCTGCTGGTTTTCCACGTGGATTGGTTTGCGAGTGCAGCTATTCTAAACTGTTGTAAACTACAGCTGCAGGAAAGTCTCCTCGTTGGTTGTATTGTGAGAATGTTCTTGTGTCCACGTGGAAGACATGTAGATGATGTTAACAACTGCTGAAATGCGCAGTTTCTTAAAATGAGAATGCGCACAGAAATGTTTTGAAGGGTATATAGGAAATTTAATATGAAATGTATGAAATTGTTCAATGCGGGTCAGAACTGTTATGTTTAACTCACTTCACCGTAACCAACTGTGAATAGTGCTTATATTTTACTCCCCCAACCTTCGCCACTCACCATGTGTGCTTCTGAATGAAATTCTCCCAATGTTTTCGCTGTCCTGATGATTTGCGAAGTCACCAGCGTAGCTCTCCACTGATGGGTTTTCAAGCAAGAATTGAAGAATGAAACAATAGAGGAACGAAATAAATCTTGACTTATAAGACAAAGTAACCAGCGAACTGCAGCAAAGGCAAACTGACTGTAGTTGAATTCTTCAAATCATATCAGCTATCAATACCATATCAAATGGGGGCGGCACAGTGGCTCAGTGGTTAGCACTGCAGCCTCACAGCGCCAAGGACCCGGGTTCGATTCCAGCCTCGGGTAACTGTCTGTGTGGAGTTTGCACATTCTCCCCGTATCTGCGTGGGTTTCTTCCGGGTGCTCTGGTTTCCTCCCACAGTCCAAAGATGTGCAGACTAGGTGAATTGGCCATGCTAAATTGTCCATAGTGTTTAGTGGGGGTGTGGGGGTTATAGGGGGATGAATCTGGGTGGGATGCTGCAAGGGACGGTGTAGACTTGTAGGACAAAGGTCCGGTTTCCACACTGTAGGGAATCTAATCTAATCAAATATACATCTTTGCAGTGGAAATGTCTCATATCGCGGGTAAAGCTATTCACAGTCTGCTAAGTTTTGTATTTGACCTAGATGCTAGACCGAGTGTGCCTACTATCAGCTATTTTAATAAAAGCCTTGTCTCTTCCATCTCTATGTCCCGTACTGGCCTCGATGACTTCTTCCGGATCTCATAAAGTATCAGCGTGCATCTTCCTATCTGACTGTTTACTTTCATCTGGTGAACAAGGATACACGTATTTGTCTGGAAAACTATGTCTCTCATGTTGTAATTAATTTTGGGAAATAGCATTTCAATTTTCAGAGCAGTAATTTCTCACCTCATGGATAAATATTCTTGGACCACTGTCACTAATCAGATTGGAAGATGACGATTTAGCATGTAATTGCCTAAATATATGAAACCATTCCCAACATTCTGAATTGCACATTCAATTGCACATACAATTGCACATTGTATATTTTCCCCTTGCATGATATTCTCTGTTGTGTTTTGAGAAAGCCAGTGATATAGCCCCATCATTGTGTCATCAATTTGAACATTTTCAACATCATCAAATTTCTTTTGAGATCCTGATTTTATTAGTCTTTTACTAATATATGACTTTAACTTCCACACTTAGTCAAAGGCTGAATGTGACTTGATTGAAGTCGATAAAGTTATGAGATGCATAGATTGGGTTGACAGTCAGAATTATTTTTCCCAGAATTGAAATGTCTAAAACGAGGTGGCATACATTTACGATGAGGGGGGAAAGTCCAAAGGAGATGAGGGGCAGGTTTTTTTACACAGAGGATGGTAGGAGTGTGGAGCACACAGCCAGGGATGGTAATAGAGACAGATACAGAAGGGTCCTTTAAGAGACTTTTAGATAACAACTCAAATGTGCAAGGAATGAAGGACAAGCAGAAGGGATTAATTTAACCTGGTGTCATGTTTGGGACTACATCATCACCCAAAAGGGCCTGTTTCTGTGCTGTTCATTTACGGTCACCAATTGCCACGGTTTATGGAAAATTAGCAAATATTAACCATGCTTTATAAAAAGAATTTGATGTGTAAAACGTTTGAAGTCTGGTGACATCCCAGGAGCTCTCTTTTGCATGTTTTTCAATACTTGATTCGAGATAACATGCTTTTCTTTCTATTCATTTGTGCGATGTATGTGTGTCGCTGGCTGGCAAGCATTTTTTTGCCCATCCCTAGTTGCCCTTGAGAAAGTGGTGGTGAGCTGCCTTGTTGAACCGCTGCAGTCTTCCTGCTGTGGATAGATGCACAATGCTATTAGGAAGGGAATTCCAGAATTTTGATCCAGCGATGATGAAGGAACAGCTATATATTTTCACCTCAGGATGGTGAGTGACTTAGAGGGAAACTTGGAGGTTGTGGTGTTCCCATATATCTGCTGTTCTTGTCCTTTCGTATTGAAGTGATCAGAGGTTTGGAAGGTGCAGTCTGAGGATCTTTGGTGAATTTCTGCAGTGCATCTTGTAGACTAAACACACTGCTGCTTGGGAGTGTCGGTGATGGGGGGATTGAAAGCTTGTGGATATAATGCCATTCAAGCAGGCTGCTTTGTCCTGGATGGTGTTAAACGTCTTGAGTATTGTTAAGGCAGCATTCATCTGGGCAATTGGGGAGTAATCCATCACACTCCTGACTTGTGCTTTGTAGATGACGGACAGGATATGAGGAATCAAGAGGTGAGTTATATGCCGCAATATTCCTAACTTCTGGCCTGCTCTTATAGCCGCTGAGTTAATGTGGTGACTCCAGTTGAGTTTCTGGTCAATGATAATCCCCATGATATTGATAGTGGGGGATTCAGAGATGGTAACACCATTTAATGTCAATGGATGATGGTTAGATTGTCTCTTATTGGTGATGGTCATAGCCTGGCATTTGTGTGGCGTGAATTTCACTTCACACTTGTCAGCCCAAGCCTGGATATTGTCCAGATCTTGTTGCAAGTGAGCATGGACAGCTTCAGTATCACTCCTATGATGAAACTGCCAAGAAACAGATTTTCTATCCATCCAGCAAAAGCAAAATCAGCAAATAAACAGAGGAGTGTGTGACCTCCTTTACTGCACTACCACTTTGACGGTTTCAATTGATGCTGCTTTGTAAATGTGTTGTGATGTTGGAAGTACCTATCTTTCCAATTCGATCTTCATCTCCGTCTGTATGTTTCTACCCTGTCTATCTCTCATGTTGTTTACTTTTGATTTGCTTTGTAACAGGTGATTTAGGCAGTTTTATAATGTATATTTTCTATCAGCAGTTATTTTTAAACGGGGGTTCTCGTTGCACTTGCTGCACGACCTATTAATAAAACAGCCTTCATGGAGAAACCCTTTGTAGAAGGTTAAACTTCTGCCCAAACATCGCTCAATTCAGACCTAGACCTGATGGATTTGGTTGTTTCACTGAGACTACTTAAAATTCGCAGTCACAATACAGTTCCGATTTGGCTGATAACTTACAACATTTGACTCGGTTGGTCATTCAGGTGAAAACTGTGGTCCCAAAAACCAGGGTAACTTCATGAATGCAAACCCTCTATAAGAAGGTGACCATGATTGGCTAAAACATTTGTAATTCACAACTCAGCCAATCTGCCCAGCATTGATTGTAGGCCTGAGTCTTCTCTTGCCTTCAGCTATTTGGATGAACTGAGTGATCCCACAATCAGTCAATCAGATTTAGGATCTGCAGTCCTGCCACATGTAGTCATGAATTATGATAGGCAATTAAACGCCCTACTGGAGAACCCCATCCTTAATGAAGGAAGAGAACAACGCATCAGTGTAAAATACAGAGCTGAAGGATTCACATCTTCAGTCAGAAGTGCTGAGTAGATGTTCCATATCAGCCTTCACCACTAGTCCCCACCATCAGAGATACCAGTCTGTCAATTGATCCCATGTGACATTTGCAAATGGTTTGAGACGTTAGATACTGCAAAGGTTGTGGGCCCTGACAGCATTCCAGCAAAAGTACTGAAAACTTGTCCTCCAGAACTCGCTGCACCTCTACACAACTGCTCCAGTACAGTTACAACACTCATAGTTAGTGATCATGTGGATAATTGTCGCTTGTGGCCTGTACACAGAGAGCTGGATCATTAGTAAATTGATATAAAATGTCATGAACAGTGGAACAATGCAGCAACTGCTTAGAAACAACCTGGTCACCCTAAGCCACTCGGCTCTATCACACAGGACTATCTACAAAATACAAAGCAGAAACATTCCAAACTTAAGACCACTTCCCATCAATAAGAATAAGGACAAGAGATACATGGGAGCACCGCAATTGCAAGTTCCACTGTAAGTCTCTCACCACCCTGACTTGGAAATAAATTTCTGCTCATTCACTTCCACTGGGCAAAAATCCTGGAATTCTCTACCTAACATCATTGTGGGTCAACCTACACCCTGTAAACTAACGGGTTCAAGAAGGCAGCTTTCCACTACTATGTCAAGGGCAACTAACTTTGGGAAATAATTTCTAGACAACTGGTGAATCCCAATTACCACAAGTGAATGCATAACAGAACATGGCTTTTAATATTGCATGAAATTTCATATTTCCTGATCTTCCTTGTCAAGATATTTATTGCCAACTTCCTATGGCACAATAGAAGTCGAGACTCAGCCAGAAAACCAATGCTTATTTTCCCATAATCCATTGAGCTTGACATCAGTGAATACGTGTTACTGTGCACATTTCATTTTGTTGCAGTGCCTGTTCCCTGCGTGGGAGCGATTCAGCTATGGAGAAATCCTAAAAAGGCTAGGGTTATTCTCTTTAAAGTAGAGAAGGCTGAGGGGACATCTGGTTGAGGTGTACAAAGTTATGAGAGGTTTGGAGAAGATAGATAGTGAGAAACATTGTTAGTTGGAGGTCAACGACCAGTGTCGACAGTTCTAATGTAGGGTGCCGAAGGTACACAAGGGGTTAACAGACAAAAAAATCATCACTGAGTCATGGGTATCTGGAACTCACTGCCTGAGAGGGTACTAAATGTGTGAACCCTCATGACATTTAATAATTGCATTCATGGGTGTTTGGCATGTATCCAAGGCAACTGGCCAAGTGGAAAGTTGTATTGAAATAAACGGCTGCGAGGTGATTGACAAGTACACAACTATTCAAAGAGGGGGCTTTGCATCCTGCAAAGTCTCTATCACTCTATGACTTTAATTAACCTGCCAAGTATTTGGCAATGTCTATGTTTCTTGTTTTTGCAAATAAATGATCAAGTTGAAAATGTTGTCAATATTTTTTCCCTTGGTTTCATGACAAAAGTTTGCTCACCACTTGATCAAGAAAATGAGGTGAATGCTGGAAAAAGCAATTATCTTACCGCATGTTGATTTGTACTTCTTATTTTATTAGAGTACTTTTAAGAAACATACTTATTGATAAACAGGCCAACTGAACTCTCAAAAGTCAATCCTGCAAAATGGACCTGGTGATGTTGTAAAATAACTGAAAGTAGCCAGCATATGGGTCATTTCAGGAAGCATTGATTATGCAGAATGAGTTATAATTGAATGAATAATGAGGAAATTAGGCAACAAATGAAAAATATTTGTGTGAGCAAAAATGAAAAATGAAAATTCAAATTGTTCTTTGATCAAGGAAAATGAAAGAAAATGCATTTTTTAAAGCCAACAGTGGCAGAGGAAATTTTGCAACAAATTGCAAAAAGTTCTCGGAGCTCCAACATAGCATCAGGAATCTCTTCCCTGCATGACAATTGACGATGATCAAAAAGCCCCTGTTTCCACTTGCCCACCGGAGACCATAAGGTTTCCTTTATAAATCAGTCGAGTTATCTGGAATTGCGCTGGGGGTAGGTCTAACTAAATTGGAGTTCGGAATCAAGGATAGATTGAGAAAGCACTGTTCCTGTCCTGCTATGGTGATAATTGTTTTGTATTCCCATATATATTACCGATACTCATCTGAAATCGACTTCAGATCACACAGTATGCAGAGAATCAAGTGTTCATTGGATGCAGTATGGCATGATGTGATAAAATATACATAATTTCCTTCATTAGAAAGTTAATACTGGACATTGATGAGCAGTAATTCAAGCAATCTGTCTTCTTTTTTAAACTGCCATGTCCATGTGGCTTGGAATTCATTGTTAGAAAAACAAGATATTACAAAGAAAGGTATTGAGCATCAAAGTCTGCATCTGCAAATCTACAAATTTATGGACATTTCTTTGTGCCAATATAACGTGATATTCTCAATAAATATTTTTCTAATGTGTAAAAATATTAATGATTTATTACAAATTTGAATTTATTTATTCTTAAATGTATTCCTCTGAGAACGTGGTAAGCAGTGATTAGGCTCGATTTACTGTCCAACGCTAACTCTAACTGCAAAAGTTGAAATCAGGTACTTACTTGAAATGCTTCACTCGATGTTGGTTTAGCCAGCATACAAAAAAGTTGGATACCTAGAATTTGAACCACTACAATGAAAGGAAGAAAAATATATTGCCAAGTCAAGATGGAGTGCAGCTTAAAAGACAACAGTTCAAGTTCATTTTTATTCCAGAAAGTGTACTTGATGTTGTTTGCAAGTTCTCCAAGGATTGAAGGGAGGCTCTGCAGTGTATCTTGCAGATGGCACACTCTGTTTATATTATGCAGTGGCGCCATGCAGATGGAGTGGATATTTAAAATATCAGAGCAATTTTCAATTCTGCTAGTAGATTTTGCTACGATGGTGTGGAATGTTTTATTATTCAAGTACATTTATTCAAGCAAATAGATAGCACTTTTAGGTTAACTGTCCAGATTAGAACTTTATCAATGTAAACACTGAGGATGTTAATAATGAGATATTCAGAGATGCTAATGCATTTTATTTGCAAAAGGAATGCTTGATGGGTTACATTTCAGGACAACAAGACTGGTTCTTATTGATTCTATGAGTTAATTTATGGAAACATAGAAACAGAGAAGGTAGAAGCATGAATAACCCACTCAACCTCTCACGATTGTCTGGCAATTCAATATGACAATAGGTAATTACCCATTTTACCCTAATCCTGCCCTCTACTCAAATCGCTTGATTCCTTTTGACACAAGAATTATTTCTATCGCTGTCTTGAAAATACCATTTTGCCCTCAGCCACGTTCTGTACTAGTGAATTCCATAGGCTTACCACTCTGCAAGATTTTTTTTTTCAGCTCAGTTACAGGCCTCCTTGTCCTTTAACTGTGACACATTTTTCTCCCACCATTTGCAAAGTCCTTTTGGCAACTAAGAATTTTGTATGTTTCTGTGAGATTCTGCCTTATTCTTCTTAACTCCGGTGAATACGTTCTTAACAGGATCAATCTCTGCAATTATTAGTCCAGTCATCCCAGGAATCACTTTGGTAAACGTTTGCTGCACTCTCTCTGCAGCAAGAACATCCTTCTTCAAATAGATATCAAGGCTACACTCATAAATGCTGCTGTGACCTCATAAATGTCTTGTAAAAGTGCAACATTATATCCTTTCTGTTGTATTCAAATTCTCTTATGATGAAGGTCAACATATAGATTGCCTGCTTTACTTCCTATAGCACCAGCGTACTTACTTGGAGCAACTAGTTACAGAGTACAAACAAGTCTTGTTGAACATCCCAATTTACAACCTTAAAAAATAACTGCCTTCATTTTCTTCCTTTACAAAGGAGGTATTTATATTTATCTACATTGTACTGCTTGCACCATCCATTTGCAGGCTCACCTAATCTGTCAAGTTGTACAGCAAAAACTTTCCACACTCCTGATAGCTCATCCCTCCAACCAGCGCTGTACCATCTGCAAATTTGGAGATAATACATTTAGTTCACTTATATAAATCATTATTTTGTAGTGAAAATAGCTGACGTCCGAGCACTAATCTCTGTGGTGCCTGGCTAGTCACTGACTGCTGTTTAAAAAATGTCACTTATTCATACCCTTTGTTTCTTGGTTCCTGGCTAATGTTCTATCCATTGCAAATCATTACTCCCACTCCCAGGCACTTTAATTTTGCACATTATTCTCTTAAATGGCACTTTGTCAAAAGACTTCTGAAAGCCCAAATAAACCACAATTTCTAGCAACCCTGATCGACTGCCCATTTTGCATTCTCAAAGAGGTGCCAGTAAGTTTTTCTAGCATGATTTCCCTTCAGTAAATCCACGTTGACTTGTACCATTGTTTTCTCAGTGCTCTACTATAAATCTTCGGGTATGGACTCAATCATCTTCTGCACTACCAAAGTCAGAGTCACTGGCCTATAATTGTGTGTCTTCTCTCACCTCACTCTTTAAATAGTGGAGTTTCATCAGCTACCCTCCAAACTGCAGGAACTCCTCTACAGTATAAATAATCTTAGAAGATGCGTGCAAAAGCATTAATTATCTCTCAGGCCATTTTCTTATGTACGCTGGGATGTGTCAAGCCAATGGGATTTTTTTCCATGATCTTTCATCAGATTTCCATTGATTCCAGTTTTGCATTGTCCCTTGTGTATGACACATGGTCAAGTCCTAACTTCATGACCAGCGTAAAAAGTCCAAATTTAAAAGGACTTCCAAATAAACAAAAATGGTTTGTTCGAAGAATATTCTCATGCGGATTGCCACTGGTGGAAGCCAATTGGAAATTTACTGATCATTGCTTAAACTGTCATGTGATAGCAGTATTAAGAAAAATCTCTTGGTAGTTGAAAGCACACCGTTGGGGAGTTCATTCAAACAGACAGTTGGGTATTGTTTCGCATTAACAGATATGTTAAAACTTTGTAGCTGTATTCAATAGCATTTATGTGTAGAGCTAGTTTGAGAAGACAAGATTTGGATAAGCAAGATTTTCATTTTCCTCCATCTTGCCCGTTGCTGTGTTCAGTAGACACATCAAGTTTGGGAGATTGTAAGGAATAAAATTTTGACATTCAGCATCTGTATTACATGACACCCCAAGATTAGACTGAAATGCTTCCTTCCCAATGTATTTTAATAGTCATGCATTGAGTTCGTTGATCATTGAAAATGGGGGTGTGCAATTGGGACCTGCCAGACCAATGCATTTCAACTATCCACCTTCAATTATGACTGCATGGAGCCAGCTTGCAATTTATTTATTTAACTTAGTACTTGTGTGATCACTTAATTATGACATTAACTTCTCTATTTCAGTGATGAAAGAATATACTGTTCTGTGTTCTAGTTTCATGAAAGTAGTCTTCAACCTTTTCAGATCTAGGAACAGCATGAAGTCAGTATTAAGAACATAACATGGCCATTCATAGACCATTGAAAATAGAACATTACAGCACAGTACAAGCCCTTCAGCCCTCGATGTTGTGCTGACCTGTGAAACCAACCTGAAGCCCACCTAACCTACACTATTCCATTATCATCCATATGTTTCTCCAAAGACCATTTAAATGCCCTTAAAGTTGGCGAGTCTACTACTGTTGCAGACAGGGCATTTCATGCCCTTACTACTCTCTGAGTAAAGAACCTCCCTCTGACTTCTGTCCTATATCTATCACCCCTCACTTTAAAGCTATGTCCCCTCGTGCTAGCCATCACCATCTGAGGAAAAAAGCTCTCACTGTCCACCCTATATAATCCACTGATCATTTTGTGTGACTCTATTAAGTCACCTCTTAACCTTCCTCTCTCTAACGAAAACAGCCTCATGTCCCTCAGCCTTTCCTCATAAGACCATCGCTCCATACTAGGCAACATCCTGGTAAATCTCCTCTGCACCCTTTCCAATGCTTCCAGATCCTTCTTATAATGTGGCAACGAAAACTGTAAGCTATGCTCCAAGTGCAGCCACACCAGAGTTTTGCACAGTTGCAACATGACCTCATGGCTCCAAAACTCAATCCGTCTAACAATAAAACCGAACAGACCGTATGCCTTCTTAATAACCCTATCAACCTGGGTGGCAACTTTCAGGGATCTCTGCACATGGACATCAAGATCTCACTGCTCTCCACACTACCAAGAATCTTACCATTAGCCCAGTACTCTGTATTCCTGTTACTCCTTCCAAAGTGAATCACCTCACACTTTTCCGCATTAAACTCCATTTGCCACCTCTCAGCCCAGTTCTGCAACTTACCCATGTCCCTCTGTAACCTGCATCATCCGTCTGCACTATCCACAACTCCACCAACTTTAGTGTCATCTGCAAATTTACTAAGGCTCTGATTTTTGCATAATCAACTGACACTTCATGTATTTCGGCTATGCTTCTGTTCTATTGTCTTCACAATCTCCAAATCCTCTCTGTCGCAGACATTTTTTTGCAACAGCATCACACTTATACACTCAAAATGAATGCGCATGCCCATTCAATGCCACCTTCTCAAAGAAAAAATATGCATATCAAATGTATGTTAGCAACAGTTATTAACCATACACTTGAAAAAATTAAAAATCCATTTGCTTATTTTTATGATTTTAACATTTTAAAAAAATTTATTTTGCATCGCCCATGATTAAGGTAAGGACTTATATATTTACACGACGTCAGTGTGTGGGTTTCAAATGCATCAAAACAAGGATTCAAGCATGTTGCATCTGTGGTTCAACTATTGGCATGTTGACAAGAAGTACTTAGGCCAATGGACAGTTCAGAATTTGTGTTACTTGGTCGACTTCAAACATTGAAGTTGTAGGAAACAAATTTATTTGAATAATATTAGAAATGAAAATTTCTATAAATAGGAAAACGTTCAACAGTTTGGGTTTCTTTAAAATAGGATACATAGACTGATCACTGAAAGATTGTAGCATTAGGGTTGAAGAAAGAGTTTAATTATAACATCTCTCACTGCAGGCCATAATGAATAGATTGACATTAATGTGTGGGGTTTAGTAATAAATCCACTCTCGAATTCGAATGAAAACTCAGCATCAGGGTGTGCCGAGAATGAGGAATTCATTACCAATGGAACAATGGAATCAAACATACTTAAAAAAGGACAATTGAATGAACATGCTCAAAAAAAAAGATGAAGTTGAAGAAGAAATTGACCTGGTGAGTTATAAAACGGTGAATGAAGACTTGTGGGAATCACAAGTTTCTGCATGGAACAGGTTATCCAAATAATCATTTATGTTTGTTCATTTAATGCATGTTTTTGCAAAGCAATGAAAATTGTGAGCTATGGGTATGTTGATTATGTTAATGACATAATTCTCTCTTCACTTATAAAAATGAAATGCCAATGCAAAGGAAGTATCAACTATTCTCGCAATGGAGGAATGCAATGTTTCGCAGAACATCATCAATTAATATCACTTGTTAAATTTGCGCAGAATGTCTTATACACGGAAAATTTGTTCACATATTTCCCTGTGCCAAGTACCAGCATTGCAGTAGATCATCAATTTTACCTTGTTTTCAAAGAACTATTAATTATTTAATTGGTCAACACAGGGAAGTACAAGTTACATCGATCCTCTGACAAAATATTGCGCGATTAAATTGGGCATTGATTTATCTAGGTAAAAGGTGAAGGTCCCTTACTCTTAGGAGATCATTGGGCTGATCGCCGATTAGAGAGAGACCATGACTGGTGGCTTAATCTGAGGATCACCAAACCTCGGGCAAAGGGAAAGGATAAGAAGAAGAGTCCTTCATGGTATCCATGGTCAGTGCACAAATTAAAGACATGCTTTTGGTGATACTCTATTGCAAACTGACTGCCCAAGCCTATTAACCTCCATAAAAATCGAGTAACTAAAATCCTACTGAACCATAAGGCTTCATTCTCATTAGAAAGCAGCAACTGGTGGTGTTTTAACCTGATGTTTATCAAAACTCGGAAGAAGGGACATGTCAAACAGAGAGTCCTTTATGGGAACATCAGCCACTGCATCACAAACCATCCAGTAAGCTAACCATTTTTTACTTACAAGAATCTGTGCTCTCTGTTATGTCAGCAGAGAACCTGGTTAAATGAAGAAACATATTTCCATACAGGAGTTGGTATGAAGAGGACATATCAAAAGTGCATCTTTCTTCTTTGTTAAACCTATTCACACTGCTAAACAATTAGTCTTTTCATAGCTATTTGACTTATTTTACTGAAAACCAGAAATGAACAGAAAATGAGCCCTGAGAGCATATAAAAATCACTGAGCCGTACTGAAATAAAATTCATTATTAATCTATCTACCTTTGTTCCAGATAGATAGACAGATAGATAGACAGACAGATAGATAGATAGACAGACAGATAGGCAGATAGATAGATCGATAGATAAATTGATAGATAGATAGATCGCTAGTTAGATAGGTCAATAGATAGATCAATAGATAGATAGATAGATAGATAGATAGATGACAAATGTATAAATTTGTGTCATTGTTATTCTTAATGGTTATTGATTCTGGGAAGTGATGGAAACATTCACCCCATCTGCACAAGACACACCAGCCAGTTCGGATTTATCATACTGCCTTAAATATGAGGGCTCTGTCATTGAGAATACTTCTTCAGCAGTTTGCGTGAGAGTACCGTCTGCCGCAATTTCATCTTCTCCAAATGTATTCAATCATTATTTTAATAATAATTCGCTGTGTTTCATTTTCAACATATTGATTCAGTGATCATCTGAATGTTTGTGTTGTAGAAGATGATTTTAGAAAACTGTAAGACAGTTTACCATTGCAATCTACAAAGATTATTCAGAATCATCAAAAACAGAATATCTATGCTTGGTTTATTTTCGTTCACTTATTGGATTCATGCAGAACTGTATACTCAAATTTCATACCCATTGCTAAGTGACCTTTGTGAAAGTGGTGCTAGACTGCCATTATCAAACCTTAAAATCCATCAAATTAAGTTCAGTCATTGTAACATCACACAGGAGTGAAAGGACATTCAAGAATGCTGCAAGTAAGGATTATGTGTGATTTAATCAGAACCAGCAGGTGGAAATGTTATCCTACATGTGCTCCCTTCACCTTCTTCATGACAAAGTTTGCAGGTAGTTTGTGAACCTGGTTACGTTACTGCAGTGCACCTTGTGGATATTATAGAATGTTGTCACACAATTTAGCAAGAAAGCAGTCATATATAAGCTGTGTAACTAACTGCTTAATAAATTCAAACCTGAACTCGAAATTAACATTTCATGATGCATTTAGCTTACTTGTTATCGATATATTCAAGTTATGAACCTAATATTATATTGTTTTGCTTGACTTGGACCAGTGTAGATTTTAGTACATGAGCATAATGTGTCTTTGCTAAACCTCACTTCAGGAAACTTGCTTCAAGGGACTGTGAACAGTGTGAAGATGCATGAAAGTTCTCGCATTAAAATAACAAGGGTGAAAAGGCCTTCTTCACTGTTTTTGTACTTAACAAGCATGTCATAGGATGTATAAAGTGTGATTGGTATCCTCCTAGTTTGTAGGCCCTGATCAATAAATCGTCAGTTGTGTCTTTGAATTAGCATATCAGCAACACATGACATGGTGTTTGTATTACAAGTTACATACCATCCTTACTTTGAACTATACCCCATTCCTTCAAAGTTTCTGGATCAAAATCGAGCATTCTGGATGCTTCTATACTCCAAGTATCTCTGTGATTCAAGAAGACAGCAATTCATCATGTCCTTAAGGGACGTTGGTAATAGAAATTCCATGCTGGCTGAATAAACTCTGTGCACATACCATAGAAAAACAAAAAAAAAATGCATGGAAGACAGGAAATGAGTGAAAGTCAAATTGTCTAAGGGAATGCAGGAGGAAGAGGCACACCCATCACTTCTAAGTGCTTATGGATGAGAATGAGAGTAGACCTGAAGCAAAAGTTCTAATTGAATGATGGTTAAGGGACACACTATTGGGCAGGAACCTGGGAGCCTAGATTGGGTGTGGCTATTTGAGAGTAAATCTACATCATTTCCTATTTATATGTGTGTGTGTGTGTGTCTGTGTGTGTGTGTGTGTGTGTGTGTGTGTGTGTGTGTGTGTGTGTGTGTGTGTGTGTGTGTGTCTGTTGTGTGTGTGCATGTCTAGATAGATCGATAGGTAGGTAGGTAGGTAGGTAGATAAGCTGGAGAATTGGGCTGAGATATGGCCAATGGAATTGAACATGGACATGGAATATCTGTATCATAGGAAATGGTTGGAATATTTGTTCTGTTAATTCAAAATAATCTTAGCATAATTGAGAAGGATGACCTAAATTCTGGAAGTTAAGATATAGAAGTAGTCGTGGAAAAACAAATCAAGATGTCACTTGTAAGGCTTGTATACCAAAACATTCCAATAACCACATACTCAGACAAATCGTCAAGGAGGAAACAATGGGAGCTGTCAAAACATTCCAGCAATTATCATCAGAGGTTTTAACTTACATATAGATTAAAATTAGATGAGAAAAGAAGAGTCTAGATTAGATTAGATTCCCTACAGTGTGGAAACAGGCCCTTCAGCCCAACAAGCCCACACTGCCCCTTGAAGCATCCCACCCAGACCTATCCCCCTATAACCCACACACCCCTGAACACTATGGGTGATTTAGCATGGCCGATCCACCCAGACTGCACATCTTTGGACTGTGGGAGGAAACCGGAGCACCCGGAGGAAACCCACGCAGACACGGGGAGAATGTGCAAACTCCGCACAGACAGTCGCCCAAGGCGGGAATTGAACCCAGGCCCCTGGTGCTGTGAGGCTGCAGGACTAACCATGAATTCTAGATAAGAATTCATTCAATGTTTTTGGAGCAATTTCTTGGAACAACATGCTGTGGCACCGGCCAGAGAGAAGGCCATACTTGGCCGTGAGCCATGGCCGTATGAACCCTCTGTTGAGTCCTGGATACAGCTGGACCCCAAATGTAAAGTTGCATATTTTTCGAGCTTGTGCTGAGTCTCACTGTAACAGTGTGGCGGGCTTGCATCAGAAATCTTGATGCGGGAACATGACAACGTGATGGAGTCATGGGTGACCGGCAATTTGGGATAATTCTAGCGACCAGAGCGTACGTGTCCTGCAAAGTGATCACGGAGTCTTTGGTCCATCTTCCCAGTGGAGAGGAGGACACATTGTAAACAACGTTAGACTAGATTGAATGAAGCACAGGTAAATTTCTGCTTCATGATTGAGGTCTTGGATGTGAGGAGGGATGAGGTATACAGGTATTACACTTTCTGTGACTGAATGAGAAGGTTCAGTGCAAGTGTGAGGAGATGTGGAAATAGAGGGTGAATGCAGCACAGAGTTTAAGAGACAATGGTCCTTGCAGAAGCCTGACAGAGGAGGAAAGGGAAATCTATGTCTAGTAGTGGTACCCATGTGGAGGTGATGGAAATCGCAACTTGAGGACCAGAGGATTCTCTCACTTTAGTGGATGGTAGGGAGGGGAATGTTTGAAGACAGAAGTGCATGAAAAAATAGCGGGGAATCCTCAGGTGAGGAAAAAAGAAGTTGGGCATCACTACAGCCCCTCTGTAGAAGGTGACATCTTCAGAACAAATGAGAAAGACAAACTAGGAGAATGGGATGGTGTCCTTGTAGAAGGTAGGGTGGAAGGACGTGTGGTTGAGTTATGGAAGTTGTTGGGTTCAGAGTATGCATTTGTGACAAGCTTATCCTTGTAATTGGAAACAGAAATGTGAAGGAAGGTAAAAGAAGATTTGAAGTGGACCAGATGAAGGCAAGAAGGGGTTGGAAATCAGAAGCAAAGATGGTCATTCTGTTTCCAATTCTGCATGAGAGGAGCAACCAACAATGATGATGTCATCACTGTACATGAGAAAGTACTATAGAGAGAAACTGCGTAACATTGGAAAATGTAATATTCAACAGACAAAAAGACATGAATAACTATTGCCCATGCAGGTTCTCATGGCCACAGCTTTGACATGAGAAAAGTGAGAGAAGTGAACGGGGAATATTTTACAGTAATGGACTGAATTTCATTGTTGTACTAGATACCATGCAGGAATCAAAACACTTGTTCAATTGTTGTCAGAATGTAACTAGGTCTACATCATAACAGCAATTTCACGTTCACATCAACAATTCTTAGTGAACTACAGGTAAAAAGACAAACAATGTGTTACAAAATATAAAATGCCACAAAATGTGAAGTTACGCTAAACCGCTTCAGAGGTGACCAAAATCCATGAACCCAGGAGTATAATTACAAGGATTTGTGCCAAAAACCTTGACCTAGCTTAAATGATGAACATTTAGAGAACTTTTGTTCTCAGTCAACACCAGCTTGTTCAAAAAATGCTAAGAAATATAGATGAAAATTTGTATTTTTTTTGGCAACAATGTGCTAAAGCGTCTTCTAGAAAGTTAGGTAATATTGAAATGCCGTCACTCCCCGAATGCAATGAACGTGACAAATAATATTTGCAAAGTATTTTCTTGCCATTATGTATGAGCTAGAACTTGCGTCCTGAAGAATCTGGAGAAATCATCTTAACTACATGTTTTCTTTTCAGAATCCCTACAGTCTGGAAACAGGCTATTTGTCCCAACAAATTTACACTGCCCCTCTGAACAGCATCCCACCCAGACCCCTTCTCCCATTTTCCCAAGTCTCACCCACTTAACCTAAACATCCCTGGGCACTAGGGGCAATTTAGTATGGCCAATCCACCTACCTTGCAAACCTTTGGACTGCAGGAAGAAACCAACACAAACATGGGGAGAATGTACAAACTCCACACAGACAGTCACAGACAGAGGATGGAACAAAACCCGATCCCTGGCGCTGTCCCACCTTTTGCCACATTAGATTTCCTTATGTCAAACCTGTGGTGTACATCGAGGGAAAGGCCACTGAGCGAATCAATGAATTGGCAGATCAAGTAGCTGTATTCAATAAGTTGAATAACATGAGTGAGACATAAATTTTAGAAATGTTTTCAAAAGAGACTAAATTTGCACATCACCTGATCATGATTGGAAATTGAGTTGAGGCCATTCAAGAGACAACAGCAATGATTCCCTGGAAGAAATTATGATGCTTCAGATTCTAGCATTCAACTTGTTCACCTATTTACTAAATTGGTAAACTAATTATATTTGGAAGATGGTTCCATTCTGTCCTTCCTTCCTTTCTTTCTTTCTTTCCTTCTCTCTTTCTTTCTCTCTTTCTTTCTTTCTTCCTTTCCTCTTCTCTTTCTTTCTTCCATCCTTCCTTTCTTTCTTTCCTTCTTTCTTTATTTTTTCTTCATTTCCTTCTCTCCTCCCTTCCTTCTTCCTTCCTTCCTTTCTTTTCTTCTTTCTTTCTTCCTTCCTTTCTTTCCTTTTTTTTATTTCTTCCTTTCTTCCTCACTTCCTTCCTTTCTTTCTTTCTCACTTTATTTTTTTCTCACTTCCTTTGTCAATTTCTTTCTCTCTTTCACCTGCTATTGAGACTTTTGCGTGTTTTGTTTTTGTTTGCCATAATCATGTTTATATTGTGTTCTTTCCTGCATAACACAACCATTGTGTTCTGTTTCTGCAAAATCTTCCTTACTGTCTTGTTTTTATACCATCACATTGATTACTTGTTATGATCTCTCTACCTTAATCATTTTGTCCAGTTTTGGATGACTTATTGCTTTGTTTAGACAGTTGGCATGCAACTCTTATACCTATCATGTTATTCCAACCATTTGATATGTTTCCAGGATCACCTCATTTTTTTTTTGTAATTATCTCTCTGCATTAATATAGCAGACTGTAGGGCATCCTTTTGCGTGCTATTCAGCTGTTGACAGCTAACTCACACAGTCTGACACTTTTGATCACCTGCAAAGGCTTATTACTCAGCTTGCCGACACTTCATTTAAACCATTTGTACAATCATGTCATCGCTCTGCGAGCATTCATAAGTCTGTATGTTTCAGTCAGATTTAAGATGCCTTCAACATCGGCAGAGGGGTTCTTACAAAGGATCCTGTTCCGCTAAACAATGGGATGTCCAGGATTGTTGGCTTTGTGCAACTTCAGAAGGCAGGAGAAGTCTCATATGTGAGAAGTATGTGGGGTGAGAAAGCATTTGATGCTGTGAAGGTCTGTATCATTTGTCTTGATCAGTCTGTTGAGTTGATGAGTGTGCTTTTTGGCCTGATTTGCAGGTAATTGTCTATAGTGTGCCTTGTTGTTCAGTTATCAGTATGCTTCTTTGCAATAATTTGTTCTACTTTTCATGATGATGGCTCTTCCTTTGTCTGCTGGTTTGATGGCCATGTTGTGATTGGTCTTGTGATCCTGGATGGAGTTGCTTTGTACTCAGACGACATAGCTGATTAACATAGCTTTAATGCATATCCTGACAGCTTGAGTGTACACTTCGAGCCTTGGGCAGCAGTCTTCCAGAGGGATCTGCATCAACTCCTTCTTCTTTGGTTGCTGCATTGCAGATCTCTCTGTCAATTGTTTCAGTTTTTGTTTGTCTAATTGGGCTTGCTGTTGGGGTTTGATATCAAGAGACCCCCAGCTTCTGTGGCAAGACAACAGACCTTTTACAGAAACTCAGTGCCCAGAGAGCAGTCGAACCAGGAACATTCCTCTTCACAATGGACATTTCAGCACTCTACACTAGCACCACTTATGACAATGGCATTGTTTCAACAGCCTCATTACTCAATGACAAAACCTGTTAATTTCGAGATGCCATCCTATTACCCTTTCCACTTCATCCTTGATATCTTCACCTTCAGCAACGAGCCCTTCATCCAGACACATGACCAGCCATGTGGACTAAATTTGTACCCCAAAACGCCAACGTTTTTACACACAGGTTCCAGCAAGATTTATTTCCTGCTTCGGACATCCAACCAACGCTACACATCAAAAACAGGATGATGCTTTGTACCTTTGGACTCATGGTGATGAACAACTGAAACGACAACACAATGATAGTGACAAATTTCATCCCACCACCAGACTTACAACAGACTGCTCCTCAGAGTCATACATCTTGGACACATACATCTCAATCAAGGATGGTCAACTCAGGACCGCACTCTGCTACACGCCCATGGATAACGTCATGATGATGCACTTCTCTAGCTTCAACTTTAAACATGTTAAAGGAACCATTCCCTACCGACAAGCCCTCTATCTACCCTGCATCTGCTCAGACAAAGAGGAACACAACTGAAAAACATCCACATAATAACAAGAAACGAAGCTCAACTCATGGATTATGCATTCCAATGTGCCACAGCAAAACACGACAGTGATCTCCTCAGAAGACAGACACAGTACACAACCGATACGGTAACCTTCATGGCCCAGTGCTTCCCTGGAGCAGTGAAATGATGCCATGTTTTTTGCAACCTTCAACGTATTCTTGATGGCAAAGAACATCTCGCCAAGATCATCTCTATTCATCCACTTCATGCCTTCAAACAACAATAAAGCTTAAGTGGGACCATTTTTCACAGCAAAGTGCCCAGCTTTTCGGGCAACATCAAACACAAAATCACATAACACTGACTCAGCACCCTCTGCAAGAAAAGCCAGATCATCATCATGGACAATACCATTACAAGTGTGAACGCCACCTACCACATGCTTGGCAGATACTCATGCAACTCATTGCCCACAGTGTTCAGGGTTACGGTGCAAACAAGGATTCCCTGAGGCATGGCATATTTACAAGACCATGCAGACATTACAAAAATGGATGAATGGACAACGTACAGCAATCGCCAGATAAGCATGTTCCTTCCCAAATGGGGAACATTTCAGCAGCTAAGGATATACAGCTTCTGACATTTGGGTAAGCATCGTGGAAGGCAGCCTTTGAGATACACAACAATGCAGAACGGCCGAGCAGAAACTGACAGCCCAGTTCTGTCCTCAGGAAGGCCGCCTCAACTGTGATCTTGGGTTCATGTCACATGACATGTAATCCCACCATATTGTTCTGTACCTGTAAAATCTTCTTTACTGTCCTGTTTTGACACCATCACATTGATAACCTGTTATGATCTCTCTACCTTAATTAGTTTGTACAGTTTTGGAATACTTGCCGCATTTGTTCGCCCTTTGGCATAAAGCTCTTATAGTTATTACGTTATTGCAGCAATTTGGATTGTATCCAGTACCATTTCATTTTATTATTTTGTAATCTCTCTGCCTCAGTTAGTCATTGCTTCTCTTGCTCTTCAGCTGTTGGCGCTTTACCCACAAGGTCTGACACTTTTTCAGCATTTTGGTCATACCATTCGATCTCTCTGCCTATCAATTATGTGCACATGTACATCTCTTTGCTACACCTGACCAATGTGCAGCACTAAGAAAGCTTGTGATTTCAAATCAACCTATTGGGAAAGAACTCTCGCTGTCTGGCTACTGACCTTGCCCACCCCAGGCTACCAGCAGCTCGTCCACATCATGGCAATTTCAAACTTGCCTGGATGCGGAGAGATGCTAGAATCCTGGGAAATGGTAAACATTTTGGCTCCTGTTCAAGAAAGTTTTTCAGGACAATCCCTGTCATCAAAGACTGATTAGTATAACTTCGCTGGTGGAGATATTGCCAGAAGAAATTATTTGACTTTTGAATTAGCAGTGACTTGGAAAATGAGGGCTAGTTAATGCAAGTCGTTTTGTATTTCTGAATCTGAAACCTTGATCAAATAACCCTGTCTGAGGAGATAGTATGAAGACTGGACAAGGTCAACGGTGTTGATGTGATGTACATGACTTACAGAAGGTATTTGATACAGTGTCAAGTAAGAATCTTGTGAAGAGAATTACAGGTGATTTTAAAAAAGGGAAATTAGTAAAAACACTGAAACGTAGGTGAGTAAAAGGAAATAGATTGTATTAGTCAGAGACATTTTTTTCTTGCTAGAGGAATGGTTGGGGCGCAATAGTTAGTACTGCTGCCTCAGAGCACCCGTGATCTGGATTCGATGCCACCCTCCGGTGACTATATGAGTGGAGTTTGCACTTTCTCCCCGTCTTTGTGTGGGTTTCCTCTGGGTGTTCCAGTTTCCCCCAAAGTCCAAAGATGTGCAGGGTGGGTGGATTGGCTGTGCTGTAGCGCCCAGGGATGTTTGGGTTAGGCAGAGGAAATGTAGGGATAGCAGAATGTGGTCTGAGTGGGATGCTGTTCAGAGGGGCAGTGTGGACTTGTTGGGCCAAAAGGCCATTTTCCACACTGTAGGGGTTCTATGATTTTTAGATTGAAGAATGGAAGTCCTGCAGAAGTATAGATAATGTGGTGGGTTGATTTGGAAAGAAGTAAGGAGGGCAAAGAGACCAACAAAAGGATTAAAGAAAATCCCAAGCCTTTTTATAAGTATATTCAGAGTAAGTGGATGAGCAGGGAAAGAGTGAAACCGACTGGGGACAAAGGGATCAGTGCAATCCGTGCATCGATCCTGAGGACGTGAATGAGATCTGGAATTAATTCTTATAATACATATTTGCAGATGAGAAAGACATCAGGATGTTTTTTGGGGTGTTCAGGTTTTAGAAGATGTTCAGAGTAATAATCAGGAGATGGTAGAGGTTTTAATGGGCATGAAAGTGAATAAATCCTAGAAAGGCAGTGATTCATCAGTGATAATCAGCAGGCATTTATTAAAGGGAAATACTGTCTGAAAAACGGCTTGTTTTTGAAAAGTTGACGAAGTATGTTGCCGAGCGTAGTGCAGTTGATATGCTTTACATGGACTTCTGTAAGTTTACAAGATTGCAGATAGAAAACCTATTCTGCAAGTTAAGAATCCATGAAATCACAGGCAAGTTGGCAAACAGGGTCAAAATTTGCTTGCAAGCAGGAAATGGTGGAGGGATACATTGTTTGTGATTGTAAAACTGCATCCAGCAATGCACTACAGGGATTGGTGTTGAAACCTGCTGTTTGTCATGTATATTAAAGACTTTAATCTGAAAGCAGAAGATATAATTGGTAATTGTGCAGTTAACGTGAAAATTGGTGGTGTTCTTGATAGTGAGGAGGATGGTCTCAGCCTGAAATTTGATTTTTAAATTTTTAAAAATTAATTCACAGAATGAGGGCATCACTGGTTAGGCAGCATTTATTGCCAGGGCATAGCTGCGCAGCAGACAGTTGAGAGTCAACCACATTGCTGTGGGTCTGGAGTCACTTGTAGGCCAAACCAATTAAAGATGGCAGTTTCCTCCCCCTAAAAGACATCAGTGAGCCAGATGCATTTTCCACAACAATCAAAAATGGATTCATGGGCGTCATCAGACTCATAATTCCAGGTTTCTTTAAAGTCGAATTTAAATTCCACCATCTTCCACAGCTGGAACACTTTTAGGAAATTGTTTTTCATCCAGAGGGTGATAGAAGCATGGCACTTGTTGCTTGAAAAGATTGTGATGACAATTGATGTCACAACATTTAAGAAGCATCTGGATAAGTATTTAAAATATGACGGCTTTATAGGCTATGGACCAAATGCAGGTAAATGCAAATTTTGTAGTTTGGTGTTTGTTGATCATCATTGACATGTGGGCAGATAGACCTTTATTATGCTATGTGAATTCACGACTATAAGTTTTTATTGACCTTTTTGGAGACAAGAAAGTTGAGAGGTGATTTGATGAATGGTTTCAATATCATGCGCATGATGGTTAGAATTGAAAGTTATAAGCTGTTTCTGGTCCTAAAATAAACAAGACTGAAAAGGTATAAATTTAAATTGAATTGACAAAGAAGCAGGAGGATGGGAGTAAAACAATTTTTTTTCATATAGTGTGTAGTTCAGTTTTGAATTTGACTGCCTTGAAATTTGGAGGAAGTAATTTCAATCGAGGCCTAGGTATGGTATTATTTTGCATTTAGAAACAGTGTATAAGAATATGAAGAAAAAGCAGAATTTCACCAGTAATAATGCACGTTTGAAGTGTCAATGCAGTCATGATGTTCCAAATTGTCTCCTTCAGAGTCTTAATGATTTCATAATTCGGCAATGAAATCAATATAGTCTTGTTCTCATGTTCCTTTTCCAACGGGATCAAGGAATCTATCTGCCAGTTCCTCATAACACCTACATAAAGCTCTTTTGTTGCAATTATTCCAATTTGCCAAGTTTGATCAGAGTTTGCAATCAACACTTTAAATTTCTGTAGGGTGTATTATTGATAAGAGCAAATTTACAACTTCTGGAATTAGGTTGGCTCAGAATTTGAAAGGTTTCCTTTAAACAAATCCCATAAAACAGTTGCAAAATTTAAGGCTTCTGGCTAAAAAAAAACTGAGCTATTTTACGTATCGTTTTCCTGCTGAATAAAATGACCGACAATTTCGAGTTGTTTTAGTTGTCGTTCAGTTCTGCCACCATTGCAGAAAATAATTGTCCCTCATCCAGTGTAAGAAAGAAGTTTCGGGATATATTCAAGTAACACTATGTATTTTGCATGGAGGTCATAGGGAATTAGGAAAAATGTGCAAAGACTTGTTTTGATTTGGCATTCCTAATTATATAGTCTTGTAATCTGAGTAATTTTTTCAACAAATAACAGATGCTTCAGTTTGTGAATTTAAAATATTTATCTTTGTTATCTTCAGTTCAAGAAAATAGCACATGTATTTTTACATTGTGAGTTTGCAGTTATAATTCTCTCTCCAATGGTCTTCAACATCACCATGGGATGAAGAAACAGGAAACTGCATTCTGATAGCAAATGCTCTGAGGCCATTGAGTTCTACGTTTCTATCTTTACATCGTGGTGCTGTTTAGTTTTGATTCTTCAATAGAACTGCTCAGTGTATTTTTTTCACAATGTTTGATTTTTCCCTTTATGTGAGATAATTGGAAAATTAATAATAAATCTCTGAATTCATGTGATCAGGAGGTAAATACCTGAAGGTTATGTTTTCTCAAGATGTGTGTTTCAACTTCACTGGTTTTATGTAACAATATTTAAGATGGGTACATATAGCTACAGCAATCTACTAAACTCACTGCGAGGATGCTAAATGGCATTTTTTTTACCATTTTGATTGAACTGAGAGTAGTTGAAAATGTTGATCTCTATATTTAAAGTACACAATTATAACTAAGTACAGAATGATGCTTCATGGCATAACAACATGGCTATCATTATTATATAATAGGAATATACAACAGAAGTGTTTCCTTTGGGTGTAAAATGATACAGTTCACGGATGTGCAGCAGGCAAGAAACCTGCCATCATTCCTCAGCATGGCCTACCTGTGACCAGAAACCCGTGGTAATGTGGCTGCCTCATAACTGCTCGTTGGGCAATTAGGGATAAGCAACAAATGCTGGCCTGGCATTGGGATTTTCTATTTGTGCCAATGTCATATTAAGCAAAACTGATTGTTTTAAAAATGTGAACGTTTCTTTAGAATCATTCAGGAGCATGGACATCATTTACCTAGCCACCTTTTAATATTCTGAATTGCTTTTGGGAATGAGGTGTTGAACTGCATTATTTAACAGCTACAATACATGTGATGTCTGCTCATCTGCAAAGTTGAAAGGAAGTAAGTTCAATTATTTTCACTTAGTGACTGTGAAGGATGAGCGACATATTTCTTAGTCAGGGCTGAGATTGGTTTTGAGGAGAATTTATACGAGATATTTCTATGTGTGTGTTGGCATTGTCCTTCTAAATTTCATGGGTGTTGGTTTTGAAAGACCCATCAGAGGAATGTCCATAAATTTCTGCACTGAATCTTCTCGATGGCTTAGCGCTGCTACTGTACAATAGTGGAAGAACTATTTGTTCATGTTGTGCCAAAGAGACAGACTGCATAATCCTGCAGAGTGTAGAGCATCTTGGGTAGTGCTCAAGTGGCATTCATTCGGGTAACTGGACAGCACTCCATCACCCTTCATATTTACCTTGAACATGTTGAACAACCAGTGTGAACTCAGGAGGTGAAGTACAAAAAGAGAACCAAGAGAACAGATTGGACAGATTTCAGAAGCTGAGGAATTGAAATACTCAAGTTAAAACACCACTAGCCTCTAGGGGTATGGCGATGCTAGCTTACGCATTTGATGAAGATTGATGAACAATGCGGTATTCAGTCTTCTATTTAGGAAGATTATCAGCGAAATAATATGTTGCTATCATTGGGATAGTTAAATAAATAAATTTACTGTTGTCAGTCACTGGTTGCAGAAAACTTTTATGGCATAGTAAAATTACCCTGAAGAGGCGATAACGCAATGAATTGTTAATGTAAGAAATTACAAAGTCAAAGAATGACTAGCTAGCTATTCATCCCTTGATAACTATTACCATTTTAAATTGTTTGCTTTTAAAAATCAACCAAAAATGCAATAAACTACACTATTCGATATCCAGTTTTGTCATTTTAGAAATATTATAGAAAAAAGATGTTGGTATGCAACGTGCAGCAGACTGAATGCCAGCTGAGGAAGTGTGACTTCACTACCTTTCAAAACGCTAACATAAAATCTGGTCTTGGATAAAAGTTAAAACTACAAACGTTTCACATTTGGTGTACTGCCACATTGAAAACAAGGAATTCATATTTGTGACAACAAAATATTGAGGAATATGGTTGTATTTGTTGCAAGATGATTTAAGTACATGAGCAATGATGCATAGGTCGAATTGTTGAATGCTTTTGAGGCGTTACAACTCAGTACATGTGCCTTCTTGACTCCAAGAAAGAGTTTCAAAAAAGGGTGTGCAAATTTTTCAGGATTATCTGTAAATATTAATTAATTTATTGCTGAGGCATGAACATGTACGCAATGGTGAGGATCTTAATAAATTGGATCTGTGCTACCTAGATTTCTGAAGAATAAGTGCTGAGCAAATTGCGGGGATGAAGATTTGGATAATATTGGCTACTGATATAAACATGCATGAACCTTTGCAATAATTGATTATAAGATACCTGTTTTATATCTTAAACAAAGTACTTATCAATTTATTAGATGCAAATGACATTATCAGAGAAAGAAACGAAACACCATGGTAAGATCATTTGTATTTGTGCCTTAAATGCGAAACATTTTTCCATGCTCATTCGTACAAGAGATAGACAGACAACAATCACAATTCAGGGATAAATGCCAGAAAATAACAAAGCTGACCAGATTATTTAATTGCCTTCTCGCTGTGCTGTTTACAAGACTTGCTAATTGTTATTTATAGGCAGCGCTAGATAATCTTTCTGTCTCTCAGTAACCTGAAAATCAAATTTGAAAATTCATCCGAGGCACTGTTAGAGCCTTCGCTAATTTCTCTTTCTCCTTACACAAATTTTAAATTAGGAGTGTGAAATAACTGACGGACTTTCAGGTAGCTTTAGATAAGAAAACCAAAATACAGATAAAGCAATCTTTGATTGTGATTCCATGTTTGGAGGATAATTTCAGCCTGCGCCTTGATTAGAATATCTAATAGGCACAATGACCCTTGGGAAAAGCATTGTGTTAGTTTGGAGTGTGATCCTGAAAAGTGTGAGGTGATCATTTTGGAAGGTCAAACTTGAAAGCAGAATATAGGGTTAATGGAAAGATTCTTGGCAGTGTGCAGGAGCAAACGGATCTCAGGGCTCATGTCTGAGGTTCCCTGAAAGCTGCCACCCAGTTGAATACAGTTGTTAAGAAGTTGTATGATGTGTTAGCTTTCATTAATAGAGGGATTGAGTTCATGAGCCATGAAGTTATGCTCCAGCTATGCAAAAGCCTGGTTCGGCCACATCTGGAGTATTGTGTCCGATTCTGGTCACCTCATTACAGGAAAGATATAGACGTGTTGGAAAAGGTGCAGAGGAGATTTACCAGGGTGTTGCCTGAAATGGAAGGAAGATCTTATGAGGAAAGGCTGAGAGAGCTAGGGCTTTTCTGTTTGGAATGATGAAGGATGAGAGGTGACTTGAAAGAAGTGTACAAAATGATCAGAGGTATAGATAGAATAGACAGCCAGAGACATTTTCTTAGGGTGGAGGTAGCTATTATGGTGGGGGGGGGGGGGGGGGGCGGTGGTGGGGAATTTAGTTTTCAAGTAATTGGAGGTAGATGTAGGGGAGATGTCAGAGGTAGGTTCTTTACTCAGAGAGTGGTCGGGGCATGGAATGCTTTGCTGGACAGGGTAATAGAGTCAACCTCATTAGGGGCATTTAAGCAGCTATTAGATAGGCATATGGATTTTAATGTTGGGGTGGAGCTTAGATAGACGTTAGTTTTACCATAAAGGTTCGGCATGGCATCCTGGGCTGAAGGGCCAGTTCTGTGCTGTACTGCTCCATATTCTATGTTCTATGTTCTAAAACCAGTGCCAGTTTCATTGGAACATCGCCTGTTGCAACAGTCCAGATTCTCAACTTCTACTCGACTGACTTTATTTCTCCCAATATCTTTTAAGAAAGACTATAAAATTCTTTATGCAAAACCAAATTGCTGCAGATATTCTCTTCTCAATTAACAACGTTTCTGAGGTCTGCAGCTAACACAGAAAAAAATATCTGGGAAATGTTCATTGTTCTGTCCTTCTGCAAGGGGCAAGTCAACTGGGTCCATTTACTGCTCCTAGATAACAAGTGTAGAGCTGCTTGAACGCAGCAGGCCAAGTAGCATCTTAGGAGCATAAAAACTGATGTTTCGGGCTCTCACCCCCATTTACAGGTCCTGCCCATTTTAAAATATAAACAAAAACTATCTTCTCCAGACAATTGAGATAACAAGGTGTATAGATGGATGAACACACCAGGACAGGCAGCACCAGAGGAACTGGAAAGCTGATGTTTTGTGTCTTGTCCCTTCTTCAGAAATGTGGTAGGGGAAGGGGGCTCAAATAAATAGGGAGGAGGCGATGATGGAAGGTGTATAAAGGAGCAGATAGGTGGAGAGAAGATGGACAGGTCAAGGGGACAGGGACAGAGCCAATAAATTTGAGTGCAGGTGGGGAGTTGGTATGGAGTTTGGTCAGTCGAGGAAAGGCGAACAGGTTAAGGAGTTGGGGCTGGGGCTGGTAGGTAGGAGTTGGGGCTGGGGAGTTGGTCAGTGAGATGAGAGGAGTGGTCAGGTCAGAGAAAAGATGCACAGGTCAAGGAGGCGGGAACGAGCTAGGCTGGTTTTGGGATAACGTCGGTTGTTTGGAGATTTTGAAGCTTGTGAAGATCACATTGAGACCATTGGGCTGCAGGATTCCCAAGTGAAATATGAGGTGCTGTTCCTGCATCCTTCGGGTGGTATCATTGTGACACTGGAGGACGCCCAGATGGAAATGTCATCCAAGGAGTTGGAGGGGGAATTGATTTGGTTCATGACTGGGAGGTGCAGTTGTTTGTCACGAACCGAGCGTAGGCATTCCACAAAGTGGCCTCCAAGCCTTCGTTTGGTTTCCCCGATGTAGAAGAGGACACATCAGGAACAGTGGGTAAATTATACCACATTAGCAGAAGTGCAGGTGAACATCTGTTTAATGAGGAAGTTTTTCTTGGGATCTGAGATGGGGCTGAGGAGGGAGGTGTAGGGGCATGTGTCGCACTTCCTGTCATTGCAGGCAAAAGTGCCGGGCCTGGTGGGACGAGTGAGGTGCGTGGAGCAGATGAGGGTGTAGCAGAGAGTGCGGTCCCTCTGGAGGAAGATAAGAGTTGGGAGGGAAAAATGCCCTTGATAGTGGGTTCAGGTTGCAGGTGGTGGAAGTAGCAGAGGATGATGCGTTGAATCTGGAGGTTGGTGGGGTGGTATGTGAGCACGAGGGGGATTCTGTCTTTGTTGTTCTTGTGAGAAAAGGAGTCTGGGTGTGAGTTGCAGGAAACACGAGAGATGCTTTTGAGGGCATTTTCGAGTTCGGCTAAGCGGATAAGGGTGTCAGCGAAGGGGGACTGTTGGCCTGTGGGAGACAAAGAAGCAGAGGGCCGCTTAGTCAAACCCGTCCTCAACCTTAACAACCTTTCCTCCAACTCCTCCCAATTCCTACAGACAAAGAGGGTGGCCATGGCTACCCGCATGGCCCCCATGTTCCAAGCTATGCCTGCGTCTTAGCAAGATATGTGGAACAACCCCTCTTCTGCATCTACACTATTTGCATCCCCCACTTCTTCTTTTACATCACTGACTGTATTGCCACATGGAAACCAATATCTATTTCAAGCCCAACGGCTCCCACAGCTAACGAGAATGCACATCCTCTCACAGAACCTCCTGCATGAATGCCATACGCTCTTCCCACTTGCTTCACCTCTGCTGTATTTGCTCCCGAGATGAGGCACACCAGATTAATTCCAGCATATTATGTACTCGGTAATCTACATAGCTCCATGATCACGCATTTCTATGCAATTCTTTCACATGTGACAACACAGTTTTCCAACAATACATGTATGCTATTCCCCTCAACTATTGTTGATTTCCAATTCTTATGTCTCTTTGAAGAGGAATTTTCTCTGGAATATGAATTAGATTGATTATACAGAGCTCATGTGTTTTTTTCGACGCAGGTCTGCCTGGAATGAGGCAACATGCTTTTGATGTAAATTTTTACATCATTTCATAATATTAAATGCACTGATCAATGCTCACATTAGGCTATCTATACCAAAGAAAATAAACCACAGACTATTGATTTATTTTTCTTGCTTGCAGAGTCACTTAGTGTTGTAGTTATTTAAGCAGATAGAATCATAGAATTAAACAGATATACGCCATTGAAATAGGCCCTTCAGCTCAAGTTTTACGCGCTGATCAGGTTTCCTTAAAATGAACTAATCTCATCTTCTCTGTTTGGTCCATATCGCTCTAAACATTTCCTATTCATGTGTGTGTCCACGTGTTTTAAAGAATATAATTACACCTGTATCAACAACTTCATCTGGCAGCTCATTCCAGAAAAGCACCACTCTCTGTGTGAGGAGAAAAAGTCCCACAGTTATGTTTTATGTCTTTCCCCTTTCACCTGAAATCTATGCCCACTAATTTTGGACCCTGCTATACTCTGGAAAAAGGGTTGACCATTGACCGTATCTCAGCACTTCATGATTTTATTGATTTTTATAAGGTCACCCCTCACCCTCCTACCCTCCAGAAGAAAAAAGATGTCGTAGCCTATCCAGCATCTCCTTATAACTCCAGCCTTCCAGTTTTGGTAACATCTTGTTCATCACTGTTGTTGTATTTGAATAACATCCCTTCGATAGCAGACTCCCTATAAACAGGCATCCTAATGTGGTCTTACCAATGTGTGGACCAGACCAAACCCCATCAAAGTGCACTAAAAAGATGGCCTATACCCTAGCTTTTTTCTTAAATTCTAAAGGCCAGTAGTAGGCCTAAGTAAAAATAAAAATCCCAATGTCTCATAAGCTGTTCACCTTATTGGATTCAAACAGACAATTCACACCTCTGTCATAAAAGCTCTCTTCAAAGGAAGACGCCCAGTACAACTTATACCTCTTAAAGCCATAGTATCATTACACCAACGTCTTTTACAGCTGTATTATAATGTACCAAATCCTTTCCTCAATGCCATAACAGATGAATGCATGCTTGCTAAAAGCCTTCTTCACTACCCTGTCTATCTGTGATCTCACTTTCAAGGAGCTCTGTATTTGCTTAAGTAAGGTGTAGAGCTGCATGAACACAGCATGGCAAGCAAGGCCAAGATGCTGCTTGGCCTGCTGTGTTCATCCAGCTCTACACCTTGTTATCTCAGATTCTCCAGCCTCGGCAATTCCTACTATCTCTATATTCGCTTTCCTAGTTCTCTCTATTCGACAACAGTCTGCAGGGTCTGATCATTAACTGTGTAGGCATTTACCCTTGCTTGTCTTACCAAAATGCAACAGCTCACTTTTATTTGAATTAAACTCCATGAGCTATTATTTCACGCACCGGCTTTTTGATCAAGATACAGGTGTACTACTGGATCATTTTCTTCACTGCCCACTACAGCACCAATTTTTCTTCCATCCACAATTTTACTAAGACTATCGAGTATATCAGCATTCAAATCATTCACATATATGATGAAAGACAGTTGACCCAGCACTCATCCTTTTGGCATGTTGCTGGTCACAGCCCTCCACTCTGAAAACCAGCACAGCACTAGCACCCTCTGTTTCCTTCCATTAAGCCAAGTTTGCATCCAGCTGTTCTTGCTCCACCTGAATTCCATGTTAGCTAGTCTGCCTAACCAACCTACAATGTTCTGCTTTATCGAAGACCTTATTAAAAGTCTATGTAGACAACATCTATTGCATTACCCTTACCTATCTTCTTGGTTATTTCTTCAAAAAATGCAGTCAAATTTCTGAGACACGATTTCCTCTGCACAAAACCACACTGACTATCCCTATTTGCTCCCTACTTACATTTTTGCTCTTGCTATACAGTAGAACATTAAAGTTTTTGCAACGAAGCAGTCATGCAAAGACTAGAACAAACTACCCTCCCCCACATTCAACCTCAACTGTGGATCCAGTAGACAATAAATTTGTCATTATTAAATGCAACAAATTAGAAGCGGCCCACTACCTCATCGACAGCGTTTTCACAGGGATCAAATTCACTAGGGAAGCAGAAAACAACAAATAACTTATGTTTCTGTATGTCAAAGTAGAATGATTGACAAATGGGGAGTTCCAAACTGCAGTATTCAGAAAAAAAAAAGAACTATTCAGATCAAATCCTCAACTTCCACAGCAACCACCCTAACCCCCAAAAACAAAGCTGCATTAGGACTTTATTGAAATGAGCCAGGACATACTGCAACACTCCCGAACTATGCTGGAAAGAGGAAGAACGCCCATGCAAGATCCTTACTTTAAATAGATATCCCCACAACTTCATCTACAGATGCCTTCAAACCAGGCAATAACAGGGGTCTCAGTACGACCCAACACATTGGCCACGCTGCCCTAAATCAAGAATGTATCGGAACTGATAAGACTCCTAAGACCAATAGGTATCATAGTGGCTCACAAGCTCGCAGTCACTCTACAATAAACACTTGCAGGTTTAAAGATCGAATTCCCACAATATGCAGAACCAACGTTGTTTACAAAATACCATGCAACGACTGCCACAAACATTACATTGGACAGACAGGAAAGAAACTCACCATTAGAATACATGAACATCAGCCAGCAGCAAAACGGCACAGCAAACTTCCTCTAATATCGGTACATTCAGACAATGAAGGCCATCAACTTAATGGGGACAGAGTAAACACAGTGTCCCAAGTCAACATAAACATGCACGGGAATTCCTGCTGACATGGCTGTCCACCCATATTTCAATCAACCAACATATAGAATTCCACCCCAAATACAAACCCATGCAGATCAAAACCGGAAATGACAGTGCACACCACGACAGGTCAGACAGTAAAGATTCCAAGTGGAATAGAATAACATCACTTCATTGGTGGCTCCACTGATGATATCACCTAGCATGGTGTCAAAACGTCTAAACAAAAACAAACCAGTTCGATGAGCAAGTCAACAACCTCTTACTGTAGAACTTCTTTAGATTCTCCTTTAACTAATCTGACAAGGCTATCGAGTATTCTTTACTTTTTACCTTCTGATCTCCCACTTAAATGTATTCTTACACCCCGTAAAGTCTTTTAACCCTTAAAGGGGTTAATTTGACCCAAGCTACCAATACCTGACATATGCCTCCTTATTTTTCTTGATCAAAACACCAATATCTTCCATCATCCAGTATTCTCGACTCCTTCCAGCCTCGCCTTTCAGACTAGCAGGAACATGCTGGCCTTGTGGTCTTGATTTTGAATGTCACCACTTGCCAGGCATCCCTTTACCTGTGAACAGCCCTCCCCTAATCAACTTTTGAAAGTTTCTGTCGAATACAATTAAAGTTCATCTGTCTCCAATTTAGAATGCTGATATGTATGTGTTGTGTAGATGTGTTGATCTTTATCCTCACTTACAACAATGCACATATGATCCATAATTTCACACTGCTATTTGTTCAAAACAGCACACCAATTGCTTTCAGATTATAGTTGTATTTATTTAGAACAAACCCATGACATTACAAATTATGCTTGACTCAACATTGTAAATGCTTATTTGAATTATTGTAAAAAATATTTGCATTGAATATTTTTCAGTGAGTTTTTGAAGTCACACAATCATATCTAAACAGGAACATTATGAGATCAAATGATCTTTTAAAGTGTCTTCGTTTATGGGAAGATGCTGGGAATACTGGAATTTATTACCCATTCATAACTGTCCTGCATAAATTTTCACTGTATCAGTATGATCTACTGCGAATCTGTTGTCACTAAAACACTGTTATGTGATGGGTAAGGGCCAATTTAGTGATACTTCATGAATGACTGCGGAGTACTTCAGAAGGAATCATTTGACTTCTTTAAAACTAGTTAGTTCAACTTCCATTTTGGGCATATCATTCAAATGAATTCTTCAGGACAGCTTAAAACTTCATTTTAGGAGTGTTGGAGTAATCTGGAAATAAATGCATCAATTTGTAAGCAACTCACTCTTGCTTAACTTAATGAAACATTATGAGGAAGTGAAAACTTGCTCTAAGGTTTTTTCTTGAGATGTTGTCTGTGTGATTTTAAGTATAAGTCCTGGGCAGTTCAAACTGGGACACAGATTGTTGATGAAGATTCAGTTGAAGAGGCTGTTGAAATTGGGATCTGAAATTTTCTTATTTTCGAAAAGAAATCACCATTGCAAATTAAATAGCTTCATATTTAATGTCAAAGAAGTCGTCAGGATTAAAGCTTCGTTAATTGCTTTTAGAAATATTTGCTACTTTCTCTAGGCTCAATTAAGAGGGAATAAGAATGTACATTGAAGCTATAATGGGAATGAACCCTGACATTAATAATTTGTGTAACGACATAGAGCAAAAGTGTGATAGAAATTGAAAAGTTTGCAGATATCCAGAAACGGTGCACGCTATTCTGGATAGTGAAACTGGGAGTGTAAACACAGTATACAAGAAAATTGAAGAATCTGCAGGAACAGAGGTGGGTGTGGATCACAACAGATGTTTGGTAGCAGTCTGTCAGTTGGATAAGGTGATTAAAACGCCAGATTACACAGTCAAATGTTAAATGACGTATAAAATTAAAAACCAAAAGTCCTATTATCGACAACAATCATGCGGTAGCTTCGTGATTATGTATGGCACTATTCATCCAAAGGATAAATTGAGTTTGGAGTGTTGAACACATATAAAGGTGACTGAGACGGCATACTAATTCACAATAGTTTCGAATATCATTCGTGTTCAGAAGGGAAATGGATTCAAGGCCAGATGAGATTTTCTCCACCGATGGAGCAAGTGGGGTGGGGTGCAGGGGTTGGAGGAAAGTTAATTTTCTCTTTTCCTCCTTCTCTTATATTACAAGGAAAAGAAGTCAGTTGTTGTTGGTATGGTGCAGAGAAACCATCCGTTGTTGCAGGTAGAAATGGAAAACAGAGAGCATGAAGAAGCATTTAATGGTTTGGGTTTGTATGTCTTGGGAGAACAAGAGATGAAGAAGTACTTAATTACCATTAATGCAATTGTGCTGTGTTGTGATGTGGTGAGTTTGATCAACATATTCAACATACCAGTGTGGTTGAGACAGTAAATTTAAACTTAAAAATAGGTTGAATGATTTGGATGGTGCAACAGTAAAGAATTTCACCCGATGATGGTCGGGATCTAGACCTCAATTCCTGAAACAATTATGGTGGCATATAAATTATTGGGCTGACATCGTGAATAAAAGTATCATGTAAGGTGACAGATCCAGCACAGGGGATTTGACATTGCCTTGGTTACATACTGCTCATGCACATATACATCGAAATACTTCCCTCTCTTCTCCATCAGAATGTCGGATCTTAATTAAATGCCACGTGAGCGTAGACAGCCTAAGGGAGAAAATGGACAGCATTGTGAGTTTAGAATCTTCAGGGTAGTATTGGTGCATTTCATCCTTGGTTCTAACCAACTAATCAATCAGATCATACCCCATCTGTATCGCTGTATGCATACAACTATTCCCAATGGAAAGATGACATTATAAAAATTGAAGTGAGGTGTTTACTGATTCCTACCCCAAAATGTATGTCATGTTGTTCATAAAATCATAGAAGTACGCAGTACAAGAAATGGCCTTTAAGCTTATCAAATCTGTATCGGCAAAACTCCACTAGTTCTTCTTTAATCCCACTTGGCCCACATACTTGGATGTGACTATGTTCAAAGTGTTCATCCAAGTACTTTTAAAGCTTATACGCTTACCTGCCTCAGCATCTATCACTGCCACCAGCCGCCACCCCAGGCAGAGCAGTCCTTAATGCCAGTGTTCTTTCAGTGTTGTTTACACCCCTCCTCAAATCTATTCTAAATTCCCTGCTTTTCATATTAAAGTGCACCGCCCTTCTTTTGATCGTTCAACTCAAGAGAATGTCCACCTTCTATCCATCTTACCTATACCCCTCATAATCTGGCATATCTCTGTTAGGTCTACCCTCAAATCAAGCGCACCAAACAGGAACAACAAGAACAACAAAAATCCAGTGTCTCTTTGGAGCTAAATTTTCAAATCCTGTGAGCATCCTGGGGAATTCCAGCTGCTCCTCCTCGCATCCTTCCGAAAAGCAGTCCCAGCTGTGCCCAAAACAAGGTTCAACACAGTTGCAAAAATATGCCTGCTCTTAGAATGTATGCCACGATTGATAATTATAAGTGTCTTTATGAGTTCATATCTGTGGTAATAACCTACCATGCTAGGTTCAGGGATCAGTGGAGAAGCACCCCTACATCCTTCTGTTCATCTAAGCTTCAGCATGTGATTCAATGAGTGCTCATTCAATGAGTACTCCCTTGTTCTGATACTCCTTCCAAAGTATACCAGCTCACATCTACCAGGGTTAAATTCCAGCAGCCACTGATCTGCTGTTCTGATCAATCCATTCACATCCTCATGTAACCTAACTGATCCTTCCTCACTGTCAAACACCTGGCCAATTTTTGTGCATAAAGTTATTTTCAGTTCTGCAATCACTAAGGCTTCTGATTTCTATTGTTTGCATATACATATCACATACAAGAAGGGACCCAGACTGATTGCTGAGTGATGCAATTGAGCACAGACATTCAGTCACTCTAACAACATCCTATCACCAGTCTGTGCCTCTTTTTTAGGATCCAATTTATGAATTATTTTGGATTACGTATAATTTCAATTTATTTATCAGTCACATCAGCTCCAGAACATAGAATGCCTACAGCGTGGAAGCAGACTATTCTGTCTATCGAGTCTACAAAATCTTGAGGGGTATAGATGAGGTGGATAGCAATAAGCTTTTTTCCCAGAGCGGGGGAACTCAATTACTAGGGATCATGAGTTCAAAGTGAGAGGAGGAAAGTTTCAGGGAGATATGTGTGGAAGGTTCTTTACGCAGAGGGTGGTGGGTGCCTGGAATGTGTTGCCAGCGGAGCTGGTGCCGCAGACATGATAGTTTCTTTTAAGATGCATCTGGACAGGTACATGGATGGGCAGGGAGCAAAGGGATGCAGACTCTTAGAAAATAGATGACTGCTTTAGACAGAGGATTTCAATTGGCGCAGGCTTGGAGGGCCAAAGGGCCTGTTCCTGTGCTGTAATTTTCTTTTGTTCTTTGTTCTTTCAGTATACACCACTGCTCCAAAGAGTATCACACCCAAACTGACCCCTCTCTCTATGCCTGCATTCCTGCATTTTCCATGGCTAATCCATCTAACTTACAGGGTCCTTGACCCCATAGGCAATATAGCACTGCCAATCCACCGTAACCTGCACATTTTTAGACTGAATGGAAACTAGACCACCCAGGAGGAAATGCACGTAGACACAGGGAGAATGCGTAGGGCGCAGTGCTAATCAATGAGCCATCGTGTCACCCTAACATTTGTGACTGAGTTTCACAGTGCTGTATCCTTGGCCCAACTGACTTCAGCCTCTTCATCAATGACTTTATGCCCATCATGAAGTCAGAAGTCAGAATATTTGCTGATGTCATAGCAAGGTTCCACAATATTTTCTGTTTTTTCTGTACAAAACGCTAGTGTGACCTCATTTGGAATATTGCATGCAGTTCTGGTCACCCTATTACAGGAAGGATGTGGAAGCATTGGAAAAGGTGCAGAGAAAATTTACCAGGGTGTTGCCTGGTCTGGAGCATAGGCCCTATGAAGAAAGGCTGAGGGACTTGGGCCTGTTCTATTTGGAGAGAAGGAGACTAAGAGGGGATTTAATAGAGACATACAAGATGATCAGAAGATTAGATAGGGTAGACAGTGAGAGTCTTTTTCTGAGGATTATGATGTTGGCTTGTACGAGGGGGCATAGCTACAAATTGAGGGGTGATAGATTTAAGACAGATGTCAGAGGCAGGTTCTTTACTCAGAGAGTGTAAGGTTGTGGAACGCCCTGCCTGCCAATGTAGTTAACTCAGCCACATTAGGGGCATTTAAACAGTCCTTGGATAAGCATATGGATGATGATGGGATAGTGTAGAAGGAGGGCTTTAGTTTAGTTCACAGGTTGGCGCAACATCAAGGGCTGAAGGGCCTGTTCTGCGCTGTATTGTTCTATGTTCTATGTTCTATATTTGTGACTCCTCAGGTACTGATGTTGTCCATGACCACTTGTCACAAATCTCTGATAATACCTATGCCTGGGTGAAAAATTGACAAGGAACAATCATGCCACAATTTTCTGGCATTAATCATCTGCAGAAAGAAAAAAAACTCTCTTCGAGATTCATACCTACACCATCACTGAGCACCCACTATCGTCATCCTGGGGGTCTCAAATGATAAGAAAATGAACTGGATTTTCACATATTTACTGTGGCTGAAGGATTAAATCATAAACCAGGCATCATGCATTCAGTAATTCACGTCCTACTGAGCAGAGCCAGTGCATTATCTATGAGGCACAATTCAAGAGTGCGATGGAATACTCCCAATGTTCTGAAATGGGTAATATTCCAACAATGCATTAAGAACTCGTCACCGTCCCGCCAAACCATCCCACATCATAGCGCCAGAACCACATACAAACAGTTTCTATGAAAGAAACAAGAGTGTAAGACCTGAAGAAATAGGAATAAGAGTAGGCCATTCAGATGCTGGAATGTGCTGCGCTAGTCAATACGATTTTACGATTCCTGATATTCATCACAAGGTGTTCAGCTGGATGAACACAACAGGCCAATCAGCATCAGAGGAGCAGGAAAGCTGACATTTCGGGTTTGGACCCTTCTTCACCAAGTTATCTCAGATCCTCCAGCATTGGCAGTTCCTAGTATCTCTGATAAACATATTTCCGTGTTTTTGCAGTAACCTTGAATTTCCTGTCTGATTAAGAATTTTTCTTTCTAAGCCATGCACACAGGCTCTGCCTCCACAGCTTCATGTGGCAAAGTGTCCAAAATATCATACCACAGGGAAAAACAAAACAAAATTCATCTTCATTTAGTTCTGAAATGGGCAACCCATGCTCTGAGACAATCCTCTCTGCTCTTAGATGCTTCCTTGAGCTCAGCGTTCTTCTCAACATTTAGGCATCAAGCTTCCAATTCTGTGTCTCACTGCTCTGTAATAGCAGTGAGTTCTATCAACAAAGAAGGGCTACAACAAAACAAAATCACCAAAGCACTCCATGCTGCATCTTCCAAATGCATAACTGCTACCATTTAGAAGGAAACGGGTAGCAGAAACATGGAAATGCTGTTACTTGCTATTTCCCCTTCATGTCACTCATTATTCATACGTGGAAGTATATCACTGTATCATCAGTGTTGCTAGTTAGAATTGATGAACTTTCTCCCTGATGATGTATGGGTTTCTCTCAATGACTTGGGCTTCAGCAGAGTTAGCTTTCTTTCTCCTTCTCTTGTTTTTATTTTGCTTTAGCTGTTTTCCTTTTACTTTCCTTTCCCTCTTTTATCTTTGTTTTCATTTCTTTTATAAATCTGGAGAATGGTAGATGAATGCAAGGATTTTGGTTGCAGTTGCAGCGGCAACAACAGAAGGACAAGCCAAACATGGCTCCACCCCAGACTGATATCTCCCAGCAAGAAGGGATCAGGCTCCAGGCCGACTACCCCAGCACCAACTCACAAGCTAGATCAAGGCTTTAGGTCCGCTGGTAGATCTAGGTACCTGAAGGAGAAGTGGTGACCTCAGCACAATGAGGCAGTCTGCTGGATTGACAGCCTTGATCCAGCATGGCGGTCTTCTCCTGGAGTGGAGGCATCATCCCCTTATGGAGGAGGTCTTGATCTTTGATTTCCAATTACTCGAATTCCCTGGTAGATAGTCTCACCCAGGAGTAGGCGTCTCGTACAGGAGCGGGCGTCTCACCCAGGAGTGGGTGTCTCACAAAGGAGTGGGTGTCTCATACAGGAGTGGACGTCTCAGACAGGAGTAGGCGTCTCATCCAGGAGTGAGTATCTCATAAAGAAGTGGGCGTCTCATACAGGAGTAGGTATCTCATACAGGAGTAGGCATCTCATACAGGAGTAGGCGTCTCATCCAGGAGTGGTGTCTCATACAGGAGTGGGCGTTTCATACAAAAGTGAGTGTCTCTTACAGGATTAGGTGTCTCATACAGGAGTAGGCATCTCATCCAAGAGTGGGCGTCTCATACAGGAGTAGGCGTCTCATACAGGAGTGGACGTCTCATACAGGAGTAGGCGTCTCATCCAGGAGTGAGTGTCTCATACAGGAGTGGGCGCCTCATACAGGAGTAGGTGTCTCATACAGGAGTAGGCATCTCATACAGGAGTGGGTGTCTCATCCAGGAGTAGGCGTCTCATCCAGGAGTGGGCGTCTCATACAGGATTGGACGTCTCATACAGGAGTAGGCGTCTCATCCAGGAGTGAGTGTCTCATACAGGAGTGGGCATCTCATACAGGAGTAGGTGTCTCATACAGGAGTAGGTGTCTCATACAGGAGTAGGCGTCTCATCCAGGAGTAGGCGTCTCATCCAGGAGTGGTGTCTCATACAGGAGTGGGTGTCTCATACAGGAGTAGGCGTCTCATCCAGGAGTAGGCGTCTCATCCAGGAGTAGGCGTCTCATCCAGGAGTGGTGTCTCATACGGGAGTAGATGTCTCATGCAGGAGTAGGCGTTTCATAAGGGAGTAGGTGTCTCATACAGGAGTGGGCGTCTCATACAGGAGTGGGCGTCTCATACAGGAGTGGGCGTCTCATCCAAGATTGGGCGTCTCATACAGGAGTGGGCATCTCATCCAGGAGTAGGTATCTCATCCAGGAGTGGGTGTGTCATCCAGGAGTAGGCGTCTCATACAGGAGTTGGTGTCTCATCAAGGAGTAGGTGCCTCATAAAGGAGTGGGCATCTCGTACAGGAGTGGGCGTCTCGTACAGGAGTAGGCGTCTCATCCAGGAGTAGGCGTCTCAACCAGGAGTGGGTGTCTCATGCAGGAGTGGGTGTCTCATATGGGAGTAGGTGTCTCGTAATGGAGTGGGCATCTCGTACAGGAGTGGGCGTCTCATCCAGGAGTGGGCGTCCCATACAGGAGTAGGGGTCTCATCCAGGAGTAGGCGTCTCATACAGGAGTAGGTGTCTCATACAGGAGTGGCAGTCAAGGTCCTACAGGCTTCTTTGGCGGAGGTTTCTGGCTCAGTATTCCAGCAGCTTAGCGTGCTGTTCTTGTGCCAGAACGGCGATCCCTCCAAGGCTATGACTTCAGGCTATTCCATCATTCCTTAATTGGTTTTTTGCCAGCCCAGGAGCTCTTAACTACACTGTAACGAACTTTGTCTAACTTTACATTTTTCTTACTATGTATGCCTTCTGATGAAGATTCCGCATTGGGGACACCTGCAAAGAATTTTGATTTATTTTTGTATAAAAGTACATGGAGCAATAAAGTTCTGTTTCATTCTCGTATGTGCTAAATGCTGACTCAGCCAGCTTGAATGAATTGAAAAAAAGTGATGGTTAAAAGAAAACGCTCTTTTGCACTATTCACTTTTAATGCACCGTGAGGTTACTGTAGTCCAAAACATTAAAACGTTCATTGAAATAAGCCAGAGAAAAGAAATCATGCACTTCCAGGAGAGGGTTTGGGAGTGGGGAGAGGATTGTGTCTTGGTGATAGTATCACGAGGCTGTTTCTCTGCAGAGTAATGTCCTGACTGAGTTCAATCTACCACTGTATAATGTTTACATAGAACATAGAACATTACAGTACAGTACAGGCCCTTCGGCCCTCGATGTTGTGCCGACCTGTCATACCAATCTGAAGCCCATCTAACCTACACTATTCCATATACGTCCATATGCTTGTCCAATGATGACTTAAATGTACTTAAAGTTGGCAAATCTACTACCATGACGACAAAATGTGAGGCTGGATGAACACAGCAGGCCAAGCAGCATCTCAGGAGCACAAAAGCTGACGTTTCGGGCCTAGACCCTTCATCAGAGAGGGGGATGGGGGGAGGGAACTGGAATAAATAGGGAGAGAGGGGGAGGCGGACCGAAGATGGAGAGTAAAGAAGATCGGTGGAGAGGGTGTAGGTGGGGAGGTAGGGAGGGGATAGGTCAGTCCAGGGAAGACGGACAGGTCAAGGAGGTGGGATGAGGTTAGTAGGTAGCTGGGGGTGCGGCTTGGGGTGGGAGGAAGGGATGGGTGAGAGGAAGAACCGGTTAGGGAGGCAGAGACAGGTTGGACTGGTTTTGGGATGCAGTGGGTGGGGGGGAAGAGCTGGGCTGGTTGTGTGGTGCAGTGGGGGGAGGGGATGAACTGGGCTGGTTTAGGGATGCAGTGGGGGAAGGGGAGATTTTGAAACTGGTGAAGTCCACATTGATACCATATGGCTGCAGGGTTCCCAGGCGGAATATGAGTTGCTGTTCCTGCAACCTTCGGGTGGCATCACTGTGGCAGTGCAGGAGGCCCATGATGGACATGTCATCAAGAGAATGGGAGGGGGAGTGGAAATGGTTCGCGACTGGGAGGTGCAGTTGTTTGTTGCGAACTGAGCGGAGGTGTTCTGCAAAGCGGTCCCCAAGCCTCCGCTTGGTTTCCCCAATGTAGAGAAAGCCGCACCGGGTACAGTGGATGCAGTATACCACATTGGCAGATGTGCAGGTGAACCTCTGCTTAATGTGGAATGTCATCTTGGGGCCTGGGATGGGGGTGAGGGAGGAGGTGTGGGGACAAGTGTAGCATTTCCTGCGGTTGCAGGGGAAGGTGCCGGGTGTGGTGGGGTTGGAGGGCAGTGTGGAGCGAACAAGGGAGTCACGGAGAGAGTGGTCTCTCCGGAAAGCAGACAGGGGTGGGGATGGAAAAATGTCTTGGGTGGTGGGGTCGGATTGTAAATGGCGGAAGTGTCGGAGGATAATGCGTTGTATCCGGAGGTTGGTAGGGTGGTGTGTGAGAACGAGGGGGATCCTCTTGGGGCGGTTGTGGCGGGGGCGGGGTGTGAGGGATGTGTCGCGGGAAATGCGGGAGACGCGGTCAAGGGCGTTCTCAATCACCGTGGGGGGGAAGTTGCGGTCCTTAAAGAACTTGGACATCTGGGATGTGCGGGAGTGGAATGTCTTATCGTGGGAGCAGATGCGGCGGAGGCGGAGGAATTGGGAATAGGGGATGGAATTTTTGCAGGAGGGTGGGTGGGAGGAGGTGTATTCTAGGTAGCTGTGGGAGTCGGTGGGCTTGAAATGGACATCAGTTACAAGCTGGTTGCCCGAGATGGAGACTGAGAGGTCCAGGAAGGTGAGGGATGTGCTGGAGATGGCCCAGGTGAACTGAAGGTTGGGGTGGAAGGTGTTGGTGAAATGGATGAACTGTTCGAGCTCCTCTGGGGAGCAAGAGGCGGCGCCGATACAGTCATCAATGTACCGGAGGAAGAGGTGGGGTTTGGGGCCTGTGTAGGTGCGGAAGATGGACTGTTCCACGTAACCTACAAAGAGGCAGGCATAGCTGGGGCCCATGCGGGTGCCCATGGCCACCCCCTTAGTCTGTAGGAAGTGGGAGGAGTCAAAAGAGAAGTTGTTGAGTGTGAGGACGAGTTCCGCTAGGCGGATGAGAGTGTCGGTGGAGGGGACCTGGTCGGGCCTGCGGGACAGGAAGAAGCGGAGGGCCTTGAGGCCATCTCCATGCGGAATGCAGGTGTACAGGGACTGGGCGTCCATGGTGAATATGAGGTGTTGGGGGCCAGGGAATTGGAAGTCCTGGAGGAGGTGGAGGGCGTGGGTGGTGTCACGGACATAGGTGGGGAGTTCCTGGACCAAAGGGGAGAAAATGGAGTCCAGATAGGTGGAGATGAGTTCGGTGGGGCAGGAGCAGGCTGAGACGATGGGTCGACCAGGGCAGGCAGGTTTGTGGATTTTGGGAAGGAGATAGAAACGGGCCGTGCGGGGTTGGGGAACAATGAGGTTGGAGGCTGTGGGTGGGAGGTCCCCTGAGGTGATGAGGTCATGAATGGTGTTGGAGATGATGGTTTGGTGCTCGGGTGTGGGGTCATGATCGAGGAGGCGGTAGGAGGTGGTGTCGGAGAGTTGGCGTCTGGCCTCGGCGATGTAGAGGTCAGTACGCCATACTACCACTGCGCCACCCTTGTCTGCGGGTTTGATGGTGAGGTTGGGGTTGGAGCGGAGGGAGCGGAGGGCTGCCCGTTCTGCGGGGGAGAGGTTGGAGTGGGTGAGAGGGGTGGAGAGGTTGAGGCGGTTGATGTCTCGACGGCAGTTGGAGATGAAGAGGTCGAGGGAGGGTAGGAGGCCTGGGGGTGGTGTCCAGGAGGAGGACTTGTGTTGGAAGCGGGTGAAGGGGTCAGTGGAAGGAGGGTTGGGTTCCCGGTTGAAGAAGTAGGCATGCAGGCGAAGACGGCGGAAAAACTGCTCTATGTCCGACCGTGACTGGTATTCGTTGATGTGTGGTTGTAGGGGGACAAAGGTGAGCCCCTTGCTCAGGACTGACCGTTCGTCCTCAGTCAGTGGGAGGTCTGGGGGGATGGTGCAGAACACCTCCGCTCAGTTCGCAACAAACAACTGCACCTCCCAGTCGCGAACCATTTCCACTCCCCCTCCCATTCTCTTGATGACATGTCCATCATGGGCCTCCTGCACTGCCACAGTGATGCCACCCGAAGGTTGCAGGAACAGCAACTCATATTCCGCCTGGGAACCCTGCAGCCACATGGTATCAATGTGGACTTCACCAGTTTCAAAATCTCCCCTTCCCCCACTGCATCCCTAAACCAGCCCAGTTCATCCCCTCCCCCCACTGCACCACACAACCAGCCCAGCTCTTCCCCCCCACCCACTGCATCCCAAAACCAGTCCAACCTGTCTCTGCCTCCCTAACCGGTTCTTCCTCTCACCCATCCCTTCCTCCCACCCCAAGCCGCACCCCCAGCTACCTACTAACCTCATCCCACCTCCTTGACCTGTCCGTCTTCCCTGGACTGACCTATCCCCTCCCTACCTCCCCACCTACACCCTCTCCACCTATCTTCTTTACTCTCCATCTTCGGTCCGCCTCCCCCTCTCTCCCTATTTATTCCAGTTCCCTCCCCCCATCCCCCTCTCTGATGAAGGGTCTAGGCCCGAAACGTCAGCTTTTGTGCTCCTGAGATGCTGCTTGGCCTGCTGTGTTCATCCAGCCTCACATTTTGTCGACTTGGAATCTCCAGCATCTACAGTTCCCATTATCTCTGATACTATTTTAACCTCACTGCGAAGCCTCTTCCAGGGATACCTAACCTGAAGAAGTTACCCTCCTCCCTCCGGACCAACCTCAGGGAATCTCTCTCCCATTGCAACTCTCTTGTAATCTCTTCGGCCTTGACACTGCTTGACCATGTCCTGAAGCAAACCAGGTACCACAGCCACATCACCTTTCTCAGCACCTGCCTACGGAACCAGATCATCCCCAAGGGACTACAGTCTACATTTCAGCCTTCCCAATTTGGCCCCAACCGTGACCACCTCTACACCCAGAATATTCAGACCCTTCAGAAGCGATTCTCCCTGCGAGTCCTGAAACAGACACTCGCAGCCATGCGCCGGCACCTCCAGGCACTGCAATCCAGCCTGCCCCAGCTCAGAGCCTCCCTCTCCCAGACCTGCAAAGGACCCCTGCTGTTTTTTATCCTCCGCAGGATCCACAGACTGAACACCCAGTTCCACTCAGCTTTACTGGACACCAAAAATCGTAAGTACAACCAACTCACGGGCCCCTGCCACCCACAAGAGGATTCCTGCGCCTCCCAAATCCCGACTCTGTCCCTACCCCTCCCCCACCATGCACCCGACGCCATTGACCATGAGGACACGGCCGGAGACCCCACCGATGACGTCACATCCGCCTCCGCCGGCCACAGAACTTCCGGAACCGCTGCTGCAGTCACCACCTCCACGTCCAGGTACTACAGCCCACACACCACCCTCACCTCAGCTGCTGCCGCCCACCCCGATCCTCCCACCGCCGACGGAACCCCGCCCACGGTCGACGCCGACGGAACCCCGCCCACGGCCGACGGAACCCCGCCCACGGCCAACGACATCATCGCTCCGCCCACAACCTCCACAGCCTGCAACCCCAGAGGAGACAGCCACACTGAGCCCTGCCGAATCTTCACCATCCCCCCAGACCTCCCACTGACTGAGGACGAACGGTCAGTCCTGAGCAAGGGGCTCACCTTTGTCCCCCTACAACCACACATCAACGAATACCAGTCACGGTCGGACAGAGAGCAGTTTTTCCGCCGTCTTCGCCTCCACGCCTACTTCTTCAACCGGGAACCCAACCCTCCTTCCACTGACCCCTTCACCCGCTTCCAACACAAGTCCTCCTCCTGGACACCACCCCCAGGCCTCCTACCCTCCCTCGACCTCTTCATCTCCAACTGCCGTCGAGACATCAACCGCCTCAACCTCTCCACCCCTCTCACCCACTCCAACCTCTCCCCCGCAGAACGGGCAGCCCTCCGCTCCCTCCGCTCCAACCCCAACCTCACCATCAAACCCGCAGACAAGGGTGGCGCAGTGGTAGTATGGCGTACTGACCTCTACATCGCCGAGGCCAGACGCCAACTCTCCGACACCACCTCCTACCGCCTCCTCGATCATGACCCCACACCCGAGCACCAAACCATCATCTCCAACACCATTCATGACCTCATCACCTCAGGGGACCTCCCACCCACAGCCTCCAACCTCATTGTTCCCCAACCCCGCACGGCCCGTTTCTATCTCCTTCCCAAAATCCACAAACCTGCCTGCCCTGGTCGACCCATCGTCTCAGCCTGCTCCTGCCCCACCGAACTCATCTCCACCTATCTGGACTCCATTTTCTCCCCTTTGGTCCAGGAACTCCCCACCTATGTCCGTGACACCACCCACGCCCTCCACCTCCTCCAGGACTTCCAATTCCCTGGCCCCCAACACCTCATATTCACCATGGACGTCCAGTCCCTGTACACCTGCATTCCGCATGGAGATGGCCTCAAGGCCCTCCGCTTCTTCCTGTCCCGCAGGCCCGACCAGGTCCCCTCCACCGACACTCTCATCCGCCTAGCGGAACTCGTCCTCACACTCAACAACTTCTCTTTTGACTCCTCCCACTTCCTACAGACTAAGGGGGTGGCCATGGGCACCCGCATGGGCCCCAGCTATGCCTGCCTCTTTGTAGGTTACGTGGAACAGTCCATCTTCCGCACCTACACAGGCCCCAAACCCCACCTCTTCCTCCGGTACATTGATGACTGTATCGGCGCCGCCTCTTGCTCCCCAGAGGAGCTCGAACAGTTCATCCATTTCACCAACACCTTCCACCCCAACCTTCAGTTCACCTGGGCCATCTCCAGCACATCCCTCACCTTCCTGGACCTCTCAGTCTCCATCTCGGGCAACCAGCTTGTAACTGATGTCCATTTCAAGCCCACCGACTCCCACAGCTACCTAGAATACACCTCCTCCCACCCACCCTCCTGCAAAAATTCCATCCCCTATTCCCAATTCCTCCGCCTCCGCCGCATCTGCTCCCACGATAAGACATTCCACTCCCGCACATCCCAGATGTCCAAGTTCTTTAAGGACCGCAACTTCCCCCCCACGGTGATTGAGAACGCCCTTGACCGCGTCTCCCGCATTTCCCGCGACACATCCCTCACACCCCGCCCCCGCCACAACCGCCCCAAGAGGATCCCCCTCGTTCTCACACACCACCCTACCAACCTCCGGATACAACGCATTATCCTCCGACACTTCCGCCATTTACAATCCGACCCCACCACCCAAGACATTTTTCCATCCCCACCCCTGTCTGCTTTCCGGAGAGACCACTCTCTCCGTGACTCCCTTGTTCGCTCCACACTGCCCTCCAACCCCACCACACCCGGCACCTTCCCCTGCAACCGCAGGAAATGCTACACTTGTCCCCACACCTCCTCCCTCACCCCCATCCCAGGCCCCAAGATGACATTCCACATTAAGCAGAGGTTCACCTGCACATCTGCCAATGTGGTATACTGCATCCACTGTACCCGGTGCGGCTTTCTCTACATTGGGGAAACCAAGCGGAGGTTTGGGGACCGCTTTGCAGAACACCTCCGCTCAGTTCGCAACAAACAACTGCACCTCCCAGTCGCGAACCATTTCCACTCCCCCTCCCATTCTCTTGATGACATGTCCATCATGGGCCTCCTGCACTGCCACAGTGATGCCACCCGAAGGTTGCAGGAACAGCAACTCATATTCCGCCTGGGAACCCTGCAGCCATATGGTATCAATGTGGACTTCACCAGTTTCAAAATCTCCCCTTCCCCCACTGCATCCCTAAACCAGCCCAGTTCATCCCCTCCCCCCACTGCACCACACAACCAGCCCAGCTCTTCCCCCCCACCCACTGCATCCCAAAACCAGTCCAACCTGTCTCTGCCTCCCTAACCGGTTCTTCCTCTCACCCATCCCTTCCTCCCACCCCAAGCCGCACCCCCAGCTACCTACTAACCTCATCCCACCTCCTTGACCTGTCCGTCTTCCCTGGACTGACCTATCCCCTCCCTACCTCCCCACCTACACCCTCTCCACCGATCTTCTTTACTCTCCATCTTCGGTCCGCCTCCCCCTCTCTCCCTATTTATTCCAGTTCCCTCCCCCCATCCCCCTCTCTGATGAAGGGTCTAGGCCCGAAACGTCAGCTTTTGTGCTCCTGAGATGCTGCTTGGCCTGCTGTGTTCATCCAGCCTCACATTTTGTCGTCTTGGAATCTCCAGCATCTGCAGTTCCCATTATCCCAAATCTACTACCATTGCAGGCAAAGCGTTCCATTCCTTTACTACTCTCTGAGTAAAGAAACTACCTCTGACGTCTGTCCTATATCTTTCACCCCTCAATTTAAAGCTATGCCCCCTCATGCTCGTTGTCACCATCCGAGGAAAAAGGCTCTCCCTATCCACCCTATCTAACCCTCTGATTATTATATATGTCTCAATTCAGTCATCTCTCAACCTTCTTCTCTCTAATGAAAACAGCCTCAAGTCCCTCAGCCTTTCTTCGTAAGACCTTCCCTCCATACCAGGCAACATCCTAGTAAATCTCCTCTGCACCCTTTCCAAAGCTTCCACATCCTTCTTATACTGCGGTGACCAGAACTGTACGCAATACTCCAAGTGTGGCCTCACCAGAGTTTTGTACAGCTGCAGCATAACCTCTTGGTTCCTCAACTCGGTCCCTCTATTAATAAAAGCTAAAGCACTGTATGCCTTCTTAACAGCCCTGTCAACCCGGGCGGCAACTTTCAAGGATCTGTGTACATGGGCACCGAGATCTCCCTGCTTATCTACACTACCCAGAATCTTACCATTAGCCCAGTACTTTGCCTTCCGGTTACTCCTACCAAAGTGCATCACCTCACACTTGTACGCATTAAACTCCAATCCTCTCCCCACCCCATACCCTCTCCTGGAAGTGCATGATTTCTTTTTTTCTGGCTTATTTCAATGAATGTTTTAATGCTTTGGACTACAGTAACCTCACGATGCATTAAAAGTGAAGAGTGCAAAAGAGCGTTTTCTTTTAACCATCACTTCTTTTTCAATTCATTCAAGCTGGATTCACAAAAATATGCAATAAAGAGTCTAATGATGGCCAAGCATCCATTTCCAATTGTTAGGAAACACTCTTTGCTTTGCTTCAAGAATTGAAGAGGAAGGCATGCACTTGTCTGTATCAGTGTTGTTGAGCTGGAAGTGATCTACAGCTTCAAGTTCCTGGGAATGACCCTCACCAGGAATCTATTCTGGCCCATTCACATCGCTTCAGTCAAGCAAGTGCACCAGAAGGCTAAGGAAATTGGGCATGTCAACAATGACATCTATTAATTGAAATAAATCCACCATTAAGAGCATTCTAGCCAGATCTTTCACAACTTGGCATGGCAACAGTTTTGTCTAAGAATGCAAGAAATTACATCAAGTTGTGAACACAGGCAGGACGTCACAAAAACAATCGTTTCTTCCATTGACTCCGTTTCCACTTCCCGTTTCATCGAGGAAATAGCTAACATACTCACACAGCTCTTCAATCCCTGGTTTCACTCTCAACCATGTGCTTCCGTGGACGGAATATGCAGAAGTTTGGAAACATATGCCAACAGATTTAACAAACTTTCTTTCTCGCTTTTATCAGAATTAAGAACGGAATTCTCAAATCTTAGAGTTGATCTGTTTCTGCACCTTCTCTGTAGTTGGAACACTATATTCTGAATCCTGTTCTATTATACCTCTATAATTATGCGAGGTACGATTTGTCTGGTGAGCACTCAAGAACAAAAGAAATCACTCTATCTCAGTACAAGTGAAAATAATAAATCAAATTAAATCAAGTGACAATGCCCTTTAGGGAAGAAAACTGTCATATATAACTGACCCAGTCTGTTTGTGTATCCCAATCAATGGCAATGTGATTGACAGTTAACTGCCCTCTAGTTAGTCTCTGCTGACTGACCCTGCGTCTCATCCATTCTGTGAATGAATAATAATAATAAAAAGAACATGAGAAATAAATAAATTAAGCACTTACCTCCTGTGTTTGCCCATGTGGTCGCACATCAGTTTTCCAGTTTCCTGATACAAAGGCAAAGTTAATAGGTCATAAAGTATCATCTCCATCAGGTTACTAAGGTGCAGCATTGCACAGCACAATAATGTAAAGGCAGGGTATAGATCCCAATGGATTTCCACCACAAAAAACATTCCATACCTGAAAGCTGATTCCTGAATCCCCATCCCGTTATAATAGTCAGTACAAGGAGGAGGAAGATTATCACTAACAAACTCGCATAAATCTGGAAAAGGCAAACAGGATGTCGTGCTTATGAAGAAAAAAAAAGAGATTACTTAAAAATATATAATCTGCATCAATTTCCAGTTATAGAGAACTAATAGAAACAAAACCAAGAAACACATTTTCTGAAGAAGGATCTAGCGAAATAACAGCCTTCCTGTTCCTCTGATGCTTGGCCTGCTGTGTTCATCCAGCTCTACACCTTGTTATCTCAAACATATTTGGGGATGGGAGTAATTTGGTAGCCTGGTGAAAAAAACACAAGTAGAATGGTGGAAAGCACCCACGTGAGTGTATGGTGTATGTGTATGTGTGTGTGCATGTGCGCGTGCATGCGCGTGTGTATGTGTCAGAGAGAGGAACGACTAAGTTATGCAAATAAGATTTGAGAATACAACAACATTTCTTTGTCATGTAGAGCAAAGAATGACGTTCTAATATTTTCCAAGTGCCGGTGGTTTCATGTTATATGAATCCTAATTTTATCCCTTGACTAGGATTTATCCTCAGTTGCCTGTATCTATTCATGTAAAATCTAAATTCCCCTTTGTCTCCTAGAGTGGTAAATCTCAACATTTTTTCCAAACGCAGCAATATGCAGTTATCCCAATTCTATACGTTTAGTCTCACATTTAACTTCTCTCGCTTAATTCCTCGCATCTTTTTCAGAACATACCCTATTGTTTGTATACACTGACCAGTATGATCAGACATCATTGATTGCTGGAATTTCGAACAAATATTGTCGACTTTAAAATTTGCCTCTAAAATTGTTTGACATGTCAATAAGAGAAATTTTAAAGGAGATATGCAAGATGTTCAAAGTGATTTTTTTTTCACAGAGCGTGGTAAATGGCTGGAATGATCTGCCAGCGGAGGCGGACAATACAACACTTAAGACAAAATTAGACAGGAACATATGAGATATGGATAATATACAGCAGATGGGATTAGGTTGGAATGGTATGATGTGGGCACATATTGTGTGCTGTGCTGTTCCAAGTTCATGACATTGAAGATGGCTTCAGTTTTACAAATTAATTTTTGTTCTCCTTATCAAGCTGCACCTTCTCATTTGTAATTCTCAAAACTTCCAGGAAATTACAGATCTGTCACCTCACATCTGTGGTAGGCAAGTTATTGGAAAAGATTTACATGGAGAAGATCTATGCACAAATCTACTTACTGGCGATAGGCAGCATATTTTTGAGTGAGGGAGGTTGCGCCTTGCTAACTTGAGTTTTTTTTTGTGGAGGTGACAAAGATGTTTGTCGAGGGAAAAGCTGTTGATGTTTTTTACATTGACTTCAGTAAAGTCTTCGACAAGGCCCGTCATGGAAGAATGGTACAAAAGGTGAAGTCACAGGGTATCGGGGTAGCTGGCAAGATGGATACAGAACTGGATTACTCACAGTGGACAGAGAGTAGTAGTGGAGGGATGCTTTTCTGAACGGTGAGCTGTGAGTAATGGTGTTCCACAGGGATCAGTGCAGGGACCTTTGCGTTGTTGGTCTTCATAAACGATTTAGAAGAAAACGTGGCTGGTCTAATTAGTAAGTTTTTGGGTAATACAAAAGATGGTGGAGTTGCGGATAGTGATGAGAATTGTGAGAGGATACAACAGAATATAGGTGATTTGGAGGCATGGGCAGAAAATGGCATATAGAGTTTAATTTGGACAAACATGAGGTGATGAATTCAAGTGCAGGTGGAAATTACACAGTGAATGGCAGAACCCTTAGTAACATTGATATGTAGAAGAATCTGGGTGTACAGGTTCACATATCTGCCTTAATTTTGACTTGATAGTGGTTTACAAAATGATCAGAGGTGTAGATAGAGTAGACAGCCAGGATGGAGGTAGCTTTTACAAGGGGGCATAGTTTAAAATTGAAAGGATGTCGATATCGGGGAGACGTCAGAGGTAGGTTCTTTACTCAGAGTGGTAGGGGTGTGGAATGCATTGCTGGAGAGGGTAGTGGAGTTGGCCTCATTAGAGACATTTAAGCAGCTATTAGATAGGCATATGGATAATAGTATATGGTTGCGATGGAGGTTAGATAGACCTTAGGATTAGGGTAAAATTTCGGCATAACATTGTGGGTCAAAGGCCCTGTACTGTGCTGTACTGTTCTATGTTCTATGTTCTTTGATCACAGATGGCAGAACCGATAGATAAAATCGTAAAAATGCTTATGTCATGATTGCCTTTATTGGATGGGGAATTGAGGCAAAAGATAGACAAGTAGTGCTGCATCTTTATAGAACTTTAGTGCCACACTTGGAATATTCATTACAGTTCTGGTCACCACACTAACAGAAGGAAGCTTGGGGAGGGTGGCTGTGGGGAGTTTTACAGAAATGATTTATAGTACATTGCCTGGAATAGGATATGTTACCTATGAAGTCATATTATATAGGTTGTGTTTGTTTTCAGTGGAATGCGGGAAGTTGAAGGGCGACCTGATAGAAGTTTATAAGATTACTAGAGGACACGGCTTCAATGTTCATGGGGTGTGGTGTGGTGTTGAAATTTAAAATTTGTGTGCCAGGTTTTTCATGCAAAGGGCAGTCAGTGTATGGAATGCGCTACCAGACACAATAGTAGCTTGATAAAAAACAATCATCTCCACGAATACTTGAATTGGTGGAGAAATTAGGATCTTGGAACTGAAGACGGTTTGAGTATGGACGGGCAATCTGTGTCAGTGTAGGCTTTGAGAGACGCAGGATCTGTTTTGGCACTGTATTATTCTTTGTTCTAGTTTATATTAATAAGCCTTTTCCAGCATTCGCTACAGGCTTACTGAGCTATGGCCACTTAATGTTCTTTTTCCCCTCATTTCTCATTTCATTTTTATTTCGGCATATGAAGGAGCTTGCTTTAAGCCTTGAACTACCTCATCCAAGTGAATAGAAATAAAGTTATTTGCCTGTATATATTAACAAATGACTGCAAGAAAAGTCACTGGCATTCATGTTGATATTAAGGTCAAATAATGTCAAAGAAAAAAGATCATTATATGGAGGACAGCATTGCAAATAAAGGAAGTCGAGTCTTCCAAATTAACATTGATGTCATAAGACTTGGAATACCATGGATGCCTCTGCATTTGGTTTAGCAAAAGATTGATAAATCCTGCGGAAAGTAAGATAACAGTTTTTGAGGATGGCCCTGGAATATAATGATGCGTCACTCAGAAAAATTTGAGAAAACATAAACGTCTTGCTTTTGAAAGGAACAGTGCTGGTGTGGCAGAGACTCTAAGGCTTTAATCAAACAGATTTAGATAAGAATTTTCCAATACTGAGGCAAAACAAATCTAATAGCTACAATAAAAATAGTACATTCATTTGAAACTCGTGGTGAACTTTTGTGATCCGTTAAGCTATGCATATTGAAATCATGATCAAAACGACGATCTGGGATGTGCTGTACTTAGAGGGTTTATGTTTGAAGGAATGCTAGTGTAATAATTCCTTGACAAAATTCAGGGGAAAAGGATATGAAGATATACATATTGATTACATTTATTAAGTTCGGGAAGGATGTGGGAAAATCTATATTTACTTACTGAGCTAAATAATCCTTTAATGAGTTACAAGTTCCTTGAAACACAAATAGTATTGAGATGCAGTAAGAGAAAAGTCACAAAATGAAAATTGTATGTCCCAATCCCATTCAACAAAATTTAAAAGCGCAAAAGATAGAGTCAATGATGTAGAAAATACAACATCTGAACCATGAGCAGCATGAAAGTTATAAACTGTAAGATAACTAAACCTGAACACAAGCAAGGAAACTTTTGGAATATCACATTTTATGTTGCTAATAATACACATCGGCATTATTACAAGAAATAAAGTGACATTCAATAGTTACCTTTCTTTTGTGAGACACTTTCACTGGTGAGAATTTCTTTTGAGTTGTTTCGAGCTGAGCAACTATGTACAATGTCATGCTTCCAAATTTCTTTTGGGACTCTTATATGGCTCATGATGCTGTATGCCCCAATGGCGTCCATTGTCCATGTATCCGTCCAAACCACTGAACTCCATATGGAATTATTCCATTGGATGTTAAGCATTTTGGATTTGACATTTTTAACTAAGCAAATCAATGGGACAAGTTCCATCTGAAAAATGTCATTCCTTGGTGGGGATAACATCAGTATGCTTGATGGACCTGATGAGATGAGGAAGATTGTTAAAATTAATATTCGACTATTATTCGTGAGTCTATGCTAGACTATCAGAATGGGTCTTATTTCTTACCTGCCATGAGCAATTTCGAGCCATTTCCAAAAGTGAAGGGCGTTCCGTAAGATTTTCTAGCTGCACAGTAATACAGACCCGAGTCATTCCTTTGAGTATTTTCAATCACAAGAGAATAAATAGTTGATTCGTTATTAATTTCTCCTGAATATCTTTGTTGTTTGGGGACGCCATTTCTCACAGTATAAACGAACTTTAGACGTTCTCGCAGATGCTGTTTGTACCAGAAAACAGCTCCACTCGCAAGCCAACCTGTGTGGCAATGCAGTTTAATGGTACTTCCAACAGAATCACTTTGGATTGGTGGGGTCTGCGGGAAGACTGTCTGAGAGACAATAACTGACAAGAAAAGAAACACATATCACACGAACTCTGAAAAGACACAGAAAATAAAAACAATAACTATAGCGGCGTCCAGCTGCAAACTGAGGGAAGCACTGTTAAAGATTACTGGTCATACTGTGAGATTTTTCAACATGGTGAGAGACAGAAAAGGAGAAATGAAGAGAAAGGAAGGAAGGAAGGAAGATAAATGAAAATAAATAAAAAAGGAAAAAAATAAGTTAAATGAAGAATGACCATTTACATTTAATCTAAGAAACATAGCAGACAAACCCGCTCGAAGGATAAGACCACAAAAGACCCTGACATAAAATTGAGACAGGCAGTTTTCATTATTTCGGGGTGGCAATTATGAGCAAAGAACTGTCCAGTTGCCAATAACACAACAGTCCATGTTTTCCCATTATTGCTGAGGATCAGTAGAAATTTGTTCCATTTTGATTGTCCTTGATAATTTAGTTCTTCAATATCATGCTGATATTGTAAAATGTTAAACATTAACATTCCCTTCACCCAATTTGCCAGCAATATACGATGGAAGAACGAAAATCGAACCTGGAAAAAGATGGGCCACCGCACATAGAGTGAAGATATTCATTTTCAGTTGTTGAGGTTATTGCTATCAGCTTCACAATAGCTATTTGCTTCTGAGAATTTCATTCAGGAGATACTAACTCTTGAAATTATTTGCCACTTTTAAAAATAGCTGCATGGAAATTGCGATATAGTACAAATGATCACTTTTGGTTTTCTGTTTACACCTTATGTCCACACACAAATATACCTGCAAAGGCCAAGAGAGAGAAAAAAATGTCTCGATATGTTTAGAAGGCGGTTTGCGGTCCAACATAAGAATGAAAATGTTGCATAATGCTGATTTTAAAATTTTAAGTACTTTATTTCATTTTGTGAGCAAGTGTAGTTTGATTTTGAGGTTTGCTTGCTCTAGAATATACAGCCATCAATTGCAGCAGCAAAATTGTACAAAAAATGTTGAAGGTTTCGCAACTGCTTTCCATGCAATACTCTGATCTGCATCTACCATGCCTGTTTTGGCATCGCCTCCTAGTATATCAAATCATACTTAGTGGGTGGACGTCTGGCTTTTGATGCAGAAGGTCAAAGGTTCATATACCTTTTCAGACAGTCAAATTTCCTGAAAACATTGTCAGTGGCAGCAGTGCAGGGACAATGTACATTTCAGATTACATGTTTTTTTGGATGGGGCATTTCAAGGAGACATTATCTTATACCTTCAGGTTGTTACAAAATGTCACAAAACATTACATTCTCCAGGTGCACGTGAATTGTCCCAAGTGTTTGTATATAAGTTCCGAATCTCACATTGTTATCGTTAAACTCTTGCTTATTCACGAATTGCTGTTTTATCCAAATTACATGCAAGAATGTGCTTGTCAATTTATTGTATTAAGGGGATAATGCGATTTCAATGCCATCATTGGCTGCATGACGCTTTGTCTTGGCCACGATACACAAATCAAAATTTTAATTAACTATCCCCTATGTTTTCCACTGGCCTGTAGTTAAGCATTGACTCTAATACTTCCTCAGATGATCATCATTTCACATGCAACTGTTCTTGCTGCACATCTCTCCTTAGTTACATGCTGGTTCTCACGCATCCTGGATTTTCTTAACTCTCTGCTAAGCTGTGTGTTTAGAAAATAGTCACATATCCTTTTACTGAGTGTTTTGCAAAAGTTTCCGGCTCTTTCAAGTGGAATTAATAAAACTAGTTGCTCTGAATAAGAAAAGTTATACTTCAATATATATTTATTTACATTTTGGTACAGATCATTGAAGTAGTTCAATTGTTTATGGTTATTTCAACACATGAGCAGGACTGTTCAAATCTGAACATAATTACAATGTTCCACGTTTAAAAGGGGAGAATGACATTGTTTCTAACAATGCTTAAATTCACTGATGCCTCACATTCTAAAAGAAAGCGCAAACATATGTGAGCATGCAAGCTCATATAAGAGGAGCTACTTGACTTTTTTTAAAAATGCTTTTTTATGATGTGGACATCACTCATGAGTATGTTGCTAGACCAGTGAAGATGCCACCTACAGTTCATGAAGAGGTCAGACTAATATTCTGGGGACAAGATACACGAAGTGCATTGTGTCTGATGTAATGCAAAAATATCACGAATCACTGACACAGCATGCTGGAAATCAACAACACCTCCAATTCCCCCACATCTATTCCTGCAGTGATCACAGCAGTAAATGTTTTAAAATGCGCAAATTCCCAGAATGCCCGTTTTTCAGAACCAAGTTCTTAGAAAGCATACAATGTTTCTCCATTGAAACGAGTCACACTTTATTACAATTGATTCAAACCTAGCAAATCATAAACAGTAAAATAAAATGAAGTAAACTACAATTCAAAAGTCAAAACACCTTCTAACAACACACCAACTCGTTTCTCATGCAGACATAGGCAAACTGAAGAAAAAAGAAACTCATGGCATGGGTAAAGAGAAAACAGAAGGAAAACTACACATGGTGACTGTGTCCGTTGCAAGATTGGCTCTTGCTCATTGAATAGTTTCTCCTCTAAGTTCATCTTTCTGTATAGTTTTCCAATTTGGAAAGGCGCAGGGTATTTGTGTCACTTATTGAATGTCTCTGACATTTTTAATTCAAAGTCAAAATTGCTTTTAAACAAGAAAGAAAAACCAAACCCTGCAGTTGCTGGAATCCAAGGGAGACAACAGTGAACTGGAAGAACAAAGCAAGCCAGACAGCAGCTGGAGGAAAAGAGAAGTCAATGTTTCGGTTATTATTTTTCTTCAGGACAGATGTGGGGTTAGGGGGACCTGTAGAGAAAGACAGAGGAGAGTGAGTTAAGGCAATGATACGGTGGTAATAGTTGGATACCAGCAGTAGGTACGATCTGATTTGTCAACAGCGGGGATGAATCCGTTTGGTAGATGGAAGGCAGGGCGAGTAAGTGGAAAGAACAGAAGGAGGTGGGGCTGGAATAGGAGCCAGGAGATGTGTGGGAAGGCTTTTTGAAATTAGAGAACTCAGTTTTAAATCCTTTGGGCTGTGGAGTGCCCAGGTGCTTGATAAGGTGTTGTTCCTCAAATTGATGACCTGAGTCACTGAGACATTAGAGGAGGCTGAGGATAGATATGTTGGAGGGGGAGCGGGGGTCTACTGTATGTTTGGTCTCAGTAATGTAGAGCAGACCACATCTGGAACACAGGTGCAGTAGACCAGGTTGGAAAACATGCAGCTGAAACTCTGTCTCAACTGCAAAGATTGTTTAGGACCCTGGATGGAGGCGAGGAAGGTGTTGTGCGGGCTGCAGTTACAGGGGAATGTACCAGGGTGCTTGGAGTGGTTAGTGTGGAACGTGATGCAAGCTAAGGTGTGTCTTTGAGGAAAACAGAGAATGGTAGGGTGTGGAACATGTTTTGTGTGGTGGGATCTAATTTGAGTGAGGGAAGTGTTTGAGGATGTTAAGTTGGAGGTGGAGGTTGTTGAGGTGGAATGTGAAGACCAGGAGGAACCTATCTATTTTGTGTTTGGAGGGTGCTTGAGAGTTGAACATCTCTTCATTGGAGCAGATGCAATGGAGACGGTGTCGTTGGGACAACGGGATAGAGATCTTTCAGGATACAGGTGGTAGGAGGTGTATTCCAGGTAGGTATTGGAGTCTATAGTTTTATAGTAAATGATAGTCCAAGAGCTATCACAGGAAATGGAAGCAGAAAGGTCAAGAAAGGGGAGGGAGGTCCTGGAGATAGACCAAGTGAATTTGAGGGCAGGTCTGAAGTTGTAAGTGGAGTCAGTAAACTGCTCCAATTCAGTCTGGGTAGGGGATGTGACCCAATGTAGTCACTAATGTTATGGTGGAAGAGTTGTAGAACAGTGTCCATACTGAAGAGGGACTGTTTGACATAACCGAGGAAGAGGCAGCTGAGCACAGATCCTTGCGAGTGTCCCTAGATACCCAATGGATTTGTAGAAAGTGAGAAGAATTGAAGAAAAGTTATTGAGGATGAGGACTAATTCAGTGAAGTGGAGGTGTGTTTTGGTGGTGGATGGTCTGGGTGAATCTGTTGGAGAACTGAGGGCCTATAAGCTGCCCTTGTGGGTCATGAACGTATATACGGATTACATGTCCAAAGAAAAACTGAAGCACTGGGGACCAGGGAACTGGAGGTTTCTGAAGAGGTGGAGGGCATGGTTTGTGGCTCGAGATTGTCTGTATTCCATTTTAAAGTTGATAAATGTAGAGACAAAGCTTTTGGCTAAATGCTTCTATGTCTTCTGGGCTAGTTTGCTAATCTGTCTCGGGCTGACAGCTCAAGGTATTCAACTGAATGACAATCAATCACTTTGTTGTTGGCTTGCTGAGGACCTATGTCATTTGTCACTGGTCTTCAGTTCACAAACAATTCAGGTACACTTGTAAACAGCCCTTTGGGTCCAATTCACCTGTACATGCACTGATCTGACATGGATGCAAACAGAGTTCGAAAATTGTCTCATATTCCTTACCTTTAAGGAGTGCGACCATTCTTATAAAACCCTGTGTTTCAAAGTGACTTCAGTCTAAAGTCTCAAAATGCAAAAAAAGGTCAAAGACTTTGAAGTTTACAATAATATTTATATGAAATTTGCTAATGACCTTAAAAACACAACAGACAGTTTGTAGAAGTATATGTGGATAAGACATATGGTTTCTTCAAACAAGTAGAGAAACAAAAGAAAAAAGAACAAGCTTGTCCATATTTGCTGCAGCGATAAATTCTGTAGGATTTGAAAAACTCTTCATCTTTAATGCTAAAAGTCCACTTTCCCTCATGTGCAGGATTGAAGAATCCAGATATTAATGCAATGTTTTACACCTACCTGGTGCTTTCCTGCCAGTTATACATTCAATCTTATTTTTCCCTTTTTGGATTGAATGTAGAAGCTTGAATTGCCCTGAAGAAAGTTTTTAGGAGCCTTGTACCACTTTCACCTTGTAACTCTCCTATCTGCAAAGCTTTACTATTGATAAGCTTTTCCAGACAATTTATTGCAACATTTTATCTATTTGTCAGGTAAACTATGCTAATGAACATGGCTGGTGAGTTACGCTTTAAAGCAGATTAGCATCGGCTGTCAAGATTTGAGTCCAAACTCACAAAGAGTTTGTAGGTTATTTAGGTTTTCCTACGTGGCATACCTCTCCCGATGTTCACAAGCACAAAGTGAAGTCGTATTTAATTTTGCTATAATTCATACAATCCAAATAATACTCAACCAGACCAATTACACACATTTTAAAAGAGAGAGCATGTCTGCACAAATTCTATAAGGAATGATCGGTGAAAACAAACAAAGGAAAGACAGTTTTATCTTTATTTCATGTATTATACATACAATAGATGTGGCGTACTGACAACAGTACCTGGAACACAGATATTTGAGCAGTTCAGCACAGGAACAGGCGCTTCAGCATAATGTGTCTGTGCTGGCCATGATGGCGTTCTAAACTGATCCCATAACCGGGCATATGATCCATGTCCCTACGTTCCCTGCCTGTTCATGTATCTATCCAAATGCCTCTTAAACATTGCCATCGAATCTGCTTCTACTACCACCTTGGCGGTATTCTCCACGTACCTTCTGTTAAAAAAAAGTCACTGGCCTCACACATCTCTTTTAAGCTTCTCCTGCCTCATCTTAATCCTATTGCCCCGAGAGTTTGGCATTTAAATCCTGGGGCAAAACACGCTAACTATCCATCTTAGCCTTTCAGAATTTCATGTAATTTGAGCAAATCGCGCCTTAACCTCCGAAGCTCAATTTCATCCAACATCCTGTGAAAGTGAACACACTGCAATAAATGCAACATCCTTGTGAACCTCATGAGCACCCTCTCCAAAGAATCCACATCATTCCTATAATGTGACAACTGGGATTGCACACAACACTCTAAACATGACATAGTTATAATTAGACAGCTGCAGTATGACTTGCCGACTTTCATAATCTAATCCTGATGAAGGTAATCATCCTACACAACTTCTTTAAACGCTGGAAGAATAGTGGATGCTGTAAGTCAGGAGCAAAAACAGAAGTTGCTGGGAAATCTCAGCACATCTGGCAGCATCTGTGAAGAAACAGCTCAGAGTTAAAGTTTCGGATCTGGCACCTCGTAGTGACTCGTTGGGCTAGGGGCATGATTGTTCCTTAGGGTGTTGTACCAGGTTGATTTGTGAGATGCCCTGGGTTCAAATCCAAAACGAGCCTCAATCTGTTTGAGGCAGCATGGTGGCTCAGTGGTTACCATTGCTGCCTCATAGTGCCAGGGACCTGGGTTCAATTCCAGCCTTGGGTGACTGCCTGTGTGGCGTTTGCACATTCTCCCTGTGTCTGTGTGGGTTTCCTCAGGGTGCTCCGGTTTCCTCCCACAGTCCAAAGATGTGCAGGGTAGGTGGATTGACTACTAAATTGCCCATAGTGCTCAAGGATGTTTGGGTTAGGTGGGTTAGACAGGGGAAATGCAGGAGTGGGGCAGTAGGTCTGGGTGGGGTGCTCTTTGGAGGGGCAATATGGACTTGTTGGGTCGAACGGCCTGTTTCCATGCTGTATGAATTCTATGACTCTTCCTTGGAAGTGAGGAAGGGTCATTGTACCGGAAATGTTCACTCTGATTTTTACAGGTGCTGCCAGACCTTCTGATCTTTCACAGCAACTTCTGTTTTACTTCACATATCTTCTTTACCCATTATCCCCACCTGTGTCGTCACCTTCAGGGAGGTATGAACTTACATACAAAGATCCATATGTGCATCAATGCCAAAGGGTTGTGGTAATCATTGTGTACTTTCCTCTTGTACATTACATTGCAAACTAAATAAATTCATATTTATCCGGGTTAAAGTCCATCTGCCACTTCTCTAACTCTCCACCTGAAATATATCCTGTTAGTATCCTTTGACAATCTTCCTCACTGTTCATAATTCCATCAAATTTTGTGATGTCTTCAAGCTTATGAATCAGACAACATGCCTTTTCATCCAAACCATTAATAAATATTATAAAGAACAGAGGTCCCAGCACAGTTCCTTGTGGAACATTAATAATTAGATATGAATGTAAAAGGAAGAATTGGTAAATTTGCAGATGACACGGAAGTTGATAGTGTTTTTCATATTGAGGAGGATGGTCTCAGGCTATGGTCTGTTATTGGTAGGCCAATAAATTGGGAAGAGTAACAACAGGTGAATTTAATCCTTGCAAGTGTGAAGTGATGCATTTAGGTAGTACAAAGAAGAGAACAAGATGCACAATGAATGGTAGTTCCCAGAGGAATGTTGAGTGGCAAAGTACATGTACAAGTTGCTGCATGCCTGAAGATGTCAGCACAGGTTGACAGCTTGGAGAAGAATGCGTACAGGATTCTTGTCTTCACCAGTCAAGGCACAATATGTAGGAGCAAGAAAGCCTTGTTACGAATTTATAGAACTTCAGTGAGGCAACAGATGGAATACTGTGTGCCGTTCTGGTCATCATATTATCAGAATGATGGGATTAAACTGGGGTGTTTGTAAAGAAATTTTGCAAGATCTTGGCAGGAATGAAACTTCTCAGCTGTGAGGAGAGACTGGATTCCATTTGTACAGAGCAATGGAGGTTGAGGGTTCTCTCATTGAGGAGTATGAAGATTTCAGAGGTATTGGCAAAGGACTTCATGAGAATGTTTTCACAGAATCAGAGAAGGGGCTCATGGAGGTGTCAAGTACTTGATGGGTGCAAGGGCATCTAACAGAAGTTAGGAAATAAAATTAACTGAGAAAGATGCTTGGTGGAGTTGGCTCATTCACCACAACTGAAGAATACATCTTGGAGTGGAGTTCTAGCAGAGGGTGGCATTGTGAAGTGCCTCTGGATGTTTCTCTGAGAAAATGGCTCAGTCAGCACTACTTAAGAGGGATAGCCGAGAATGCGGTGCTCAAAAGAAAGACAGTTAACAGAGTCAATAGTGTGAGGTGACTGAGAACTACGCTCAGTGAAGACAGCTCAGTTACTACAACTGAATGGGAAATCATGGATTATCCTGTGGCACAGCAAGAGGGAGAGCATTCAATCAAAGGGAGTTATAGGAAATGACTGATGAGGATTCTGGAAGAAGGCAGCTTGCTCACTACATCTGAGGAGGAAATCACAGAAGGCCCGGTGATCAAGAAGTGGAAGAGTGCCCAACAGAGGGTGTTAGAGAAATGTGACTGAAGAGAACTCCGGGAAAAATTGCATAAAACTCTCTGAACACAGCTTAGGATGGTTTCGTGGAGCAGCAAGTGCTCTGCTGGAGAAAGCAGATCATGATGTGAAGGAAGCGACGCCGACTCTGGGTGAGCTCAGTTCTCTGAACATAGCTGAGATAGAGATCATTGGGGGCCAAATGCTCAGCGGCAGAAAGGCTACCTAACAGAGAGTAGTAGAGAGAAGTGATTCATGAGGATTCCAAGAATAGTTGATTCGCTCCCTGCGCCTGAATTCAGAATCACATTGGAACAAATTCTCAACTGGAAGAAGAACATCCAACTTCGGGTGGAAGTGAAATACGACTTCGGAGGATTTTGGAAGAAGTCAGCTCGATTACCAAAACTGATAAGGCTGCTCAACAGGAGAATCCAACAGACTGTGCTCGTTTTCAGTACTTCAGGAGAATTCTGTCAAGTGTACAACACTGACACCCACATCCCTCCCATTGAAAGCAACCTTGAATGGCTGTGTGTAACTTGGTGTGGCTAACACTGGGACAATTCTTAGCACAACGTTTAGGGTGTCAAATGCCTCTAACATTGCACTGTCTAATATAATGTTCTGCACTTCTTCAGAAAAATCAATCAGTGGAGCAACTTCGCTGCAAAATTCAGTACTAACATCTGATTAAACCCAATCAATTCCTGAAATCATAGTACTGCCCTCTTTGTCATTGGTATTGTAAACTCCCCAACAACCTTTATTTTCACATGTTTTGGGTGGTCAGCCCGTGTCCAGTGACATGAATCAGGAACTCACTTTTAGCCAGATTTATCACCAAGGCACTTCCAACAGAAGCTGCAGATATCCCTTTTATGTGTCACAGGCCATCAATGTACAACACAGAACAGGATAGTCTAGAAACCACTTTATTGGGGCTGGCACATTTTTTGTACCAAATGGTCTGATTTTGATTTGGTATCATCTATTTGGTGTCACGAAAACCAAAATTGGCTTAATTCATTCAGATAGAGGCACCTCCCAGTATCTTCTGAATGAAGTCAAACTTAGAAATATACATTGCTTGACCCAACTTCTCAACGTAACCTTCCAAATATGGAATAAGATATGAATCAGACTTTGCAATGCACTGACTTTGTGATAGGGTGATGAGGAGTGATTTGGTTTTGACGCCATTGCTATGGGTGAGCTCCATTTGCTGCAACCCACTTTGGTTATGTTTCTTTCAGCATGTGTTCAATCTCTTTTTGAATCTTTGAGAATTTTAGAGGGTCAGATCATTGTGCATGTTCCTTATTTGAAACAGCATTTCCTGTGTTTAAAAATGCGCAATTTAAAAAATGTACTTCCAGCATTTTCCCACATATCTCCATATGTGCTTGAAACAACATCTTCAGGTTATTTAGAATTTATTCTGGAAGGTAACTCAGTAATTTATCTTTTTTCAGGAATTTCCTCATTGTTCAATTTAAATTTGAAGAATTCCTGATACATATCCATCTGAACTTGATACTTCATTGTGTGTTGCACCGAAGAATACATTTTCCTTTTGTTTTCCCTATCACAATAGCTTTTGGCCATACTAACAAGAGACAAAAGTGATTTTTCTTCTTATTTGGTAGTTTGATGAAATAACTCATTTCACTCAATTGCCTTGAGATTTGAACAGACTGATGAAACATTGCTTTTAAAGGTTTACCTATATTGAAAGTAACACTACCACTTCATCTCCACTAGCAAAATAGCTAAATTTTGATTTAGTGCAAGCCAGGGGACAGCCAGGAAGGTAAAATTTACCTGAAAAAAACAACTTACCTAGTGAGTCAGCTGCCTTCTTGACTTGAATGGTGGGAGAGGTGACAGTGTGAGCCGGGAAGTGAATGATTATATTTGGGCATTGGCTAAACCCAAAACACTACATGTGTGGTGTCTCCAACCCATCCTCCTCCTCTAACTAAAAGGGGGAGAAAGGAACAGTATTTTTTCCCTTCTCTTTTGGCAATTTAGAGTAGAGGGAATGGAAGCTAGGATAGTTGCATGTTCTTTTTGTAGAATGTGGGATTTAAGATTCACGAAGAGTGTCCTTTCTGACTTCACCTGCAAGAATTGCACCCAACTCCAGCCCCTCACAGACCATGTGAGTGAGCTGGAGCTGGAACTGGATGAACTCCGGATCATTTGGAAGGCTGAAGGAGTGATAGATAGGAGTTATAGGGATGCTCTCAGACCCAAGTTACAAGGCATAGGTAGCTGGGTGACTGTTAGGAGGGAGAAATAGAATAGGCAGAAAGTGCAGGGTCCCATGTGGGCGTTCCCATCAATAATAAGGGAATCACTTTGGCTAATGTTGGGAGGGAGGATCCTACCAGGGCAAAGCCATAGCGGCCGGGTCTCTGGCACTGACCCTAGCCCTGTGACTCAGAGGAAGTGGGGAGAATAGGAGGGCAGTAGTGATAAGAGCTTCAATAGTTAGGGGAACAGACAGGAGATTCTGTGTAATGATCGAGACTCTCGGATGGCATGTTGCCTCCCGGGTGCAAGCATCAGGATTATCTCGGATCGAAACTTCCACATTCTTAAAGGGGAGGAACAGCAGACAGAAGTCATGGTATAAATTGACAACAAAGACATAGCTAGGAAATGGGATGAGGACCTGAAAAATGAATATAGGGAGTTAGGATGGAAGATAAAAGCTAGGATGAGCAAAGTAGTAACCTCATATAATTACCAGTGCCACGGGCTTGTGAGGCCAGAAATAGAAAGCAAGTTCAGCTGAACACATGGCTCCAAAGCAGGAATAGGAGCAAGGGTTTCAGAGTGGATCATTGGGATACCTTCTGGGAAAGTTGGGATCTGTACAGGAAGGACAGGTTGCACATGAACTGGAGGGACACCAATAATCTGGTTGGGAGGTTTGCTAGAGCTCTTCAGGAGGATTTCAACTAGTTTGGCAGGGGAATGGGAACCAAAACTACAGATCAGAGGATGTGGTAGCCAGTGTATAGACAGATAGAGCAAGTTGAGAGTCTATGAGGGTGGAGGAACAGTTGCAGGGGCACCGTGGCAGTCAGTGTGATGGTTTGAGGTGCATCGACTTCAATGCAAGAAGTATCAGGAATAAGGGTAACGAACTTTGAACTTGGATCAGCACTTGGTACTACAATGTTGTGGCCATTAGAGAGACTTGGATAATACAGGGGCATGATTGTTTGTTGGATGTTCTGGGGTATAGTTGTTTCAAAAGAAATAGGGAGGGAGGTAAAAGAGGTGGGGGAGTGGTATTGCTAATCAGGGATTGTAACACAGCTACAGAAAGGGAGGTTGTGGAGGAGGGTTCGTCCACTGTGTCAGTATGGGTGGAAGTTAAAAGCTGAAAAGGAGCAGGCACTTTGTTAGGAGTTTTTTTATAGACCCCCCAAAAGCAACAGAGACGCCAAGGAACAGATTGGAAGACAGATTTTTGAAAGGTGCAGAATTAGTAGGGATTTTGTCATTGGTTGCTTCAACTTCAATAATATAGATTGGAACATCCGAAGACCAAATAGTTTGGATGGTTCTGATTTTGTCAGGCGTGCCAAGGAAGCATTTCTGACTCAATATGTAGACAGGTTGACTAGAGGGGAGGCCATTGGATTTGGTGCTTGGCAATGAACCAGGCCAGTTGTCAGAACTCTTAGTGGGAGGGCATTTCAGTGATAGTGACCATAACTCCCTGATCTTTACTACAGTCATGGAGGAGGATAGGAACAGACAGAATGGGAAATTATTTAATCGGGAGGGAGGGAATTACAATGCTATTAAGCAAGAGCTGTGGAGAATAAATTGGGATCAGATGTTCTCAGGGAAATGCATGATAGAAATGTGAAGGTTGTTTAGGAAGCAGTTGCCCCAAGTATTGGATAGGTTTGTCCCTCTGAGGCAAGGAACGGATGGTAAGGTGAAGGAACCTCGGATGACAAGACATGTGGAACACCTAGTCAAGACGAACAAGGCAGCTTACTTAAGATTATGGAAGCAAGGACTGGAAAGGGCTCTAGAAGTCGACAAAGTTTCCAGGAAGGAACTGAAGAATGGATTTAGGACAGCTAGAAGTGGTTATGAGAAAACTTTGATGAGTAGGATCAAGGAAAACCCAAGGCGTTCTATGCTTTTGTGAGGAACAAGAAGACGGCCAGAGTGAGGGTAGGGTCAAACAGGGATAGTGGAGGGAACTTGTGCACAGAGCCAGAGGGAGGTCCTTAATGAATACTTTGCTTCAGTATTTATCAGTGAGAGGGACATTGTCGTTTGTGAGGACAGCATGAAACAGGCACATATACTCAAAAAGGGTGATGTTAGGGAGGAATGTGTGCTAGAAATTTTGAAAATCATGAGGATAGTTAAGTAACCTGGCCCAGACGTGTTATACTCAAGGTTGCTATGGGAAGTGAGGGAAGAGATTGCTGCCCCTTTGGCAATGATCTTTGCGTCCTCACTGTCCACTGGAGCAGTATCAGATGATTGGAGATTGGAAAATGTCATTCCTTTGTTCAAGAAAGGGAATACAGATAATAATGAGAATTACAGGCTGGTCAGTCTTACTTCTGTGGTGGGAAATTTATTGGAAATGATTCTAAGAGATAGTGTTTATGATTATTTGGAATTGCACAGTTTCATTAGAAATGTTCAGCATGTCTTTGTGAGGGCAGCCCATGCCTCACAAGTCTTACTGAATTCTTCGAGGATGTGACAAAACAACCTGATGAAGGCAGAGCAGTGGACGTGATGTATATGGACTTTAGCAAGGCATTTGATGAGGTTCCACATAGTAGATTCATTCAGGAAGTAAAGAGGTATGGAATTCAGGGAAATTTGGCTGTCTGGATTCAAAACTGGCTGTTCGATAGAAGACAGAGGGTGGCAGTAGATGAAGCATATTCAGCCTGGAGCTTGGTGACCAGTAATGTTCCACAGGGACCTGTTCTGGGACCTCTGCTCTTTGTGATCTTTATAAATGACTTGGATGATGTAGGATGGGTTAGTATGTTTGCCGATGACATGAAGGTTGGCGGAGCTGTGGACAGAGTGGAGGGCTGTTGTAGTTTGCAATGGGATATTGACAGGATGCAGATCTGGTCAAAGAAGTGGCAGATGGAATTCAACTGAGAAAAGTGTGAAGTAATTCATTTTGGAAAGTCGAATTTGAATGCAGAACACAGGGTTAATAACAGGGTTCATGGCAGTTTGGTGGAACAGAGGGATCTTGGACTCCACACCCATTGATCTCTCAAAGTTGTAACCCAAGTTGGTAGGGTTGTAAAGAACATGTATGATGTGTTGGCTTTCATTGGCAAGGGAATTGAGTTCAAGAACCGCGACAGCTCTCTGATACTCTGGTTGGAAAACACTTGGAATATGGTGTTCAGTTCTGGACACCTCCATATAGGAAAAATGTGGAAGCTTTAGAGAGTTTGGAGAAGAGATTTACCAGGATGTTGCCTAGCCTGCCGGGCGGGTCTAATGAGGAAATGTTGAGGGGGCTAGGCTTGATTTCATTGGATGAAAGAAGGATGAGAGATGACTTGATAGAGGTGTGCAAGATGATGAGAAGCATAGATAAAGTGGATAGGCAGAGATTTTTTTTCCCAGGGCAGAAATGAATGTTATGATATGTCATAATTTTAAGGTGATTGAATGAAGGTTGGGGGAGATGTCAGAGGTAGGTTCTTTCGGCAGCGAATGTGGGTGTGTGCAATGCGCTGCCATCAGTGGTAGTGGAGTCAGTTGCTTGAGAGATATTTAAGCGCTCTTGGATAGGCACATGGAGGATACTAAAATGTAGGGTATGCAGGGTAGTTTGATCTTAGTAGAATAATAGTCGACAAAGCATTGCGCACTGAAGGGCCTGCACTGTGCTATATTGCTCTATGTTCGATGTTTGTTTCATGTTTCATTGCATGCTGTGCTATTTTCAAATGCGGTCTAGCCAAATCTCCAACTCTTTTTCATCTTTCCCTAAAATTTGACACATAGTTTAAGTATGTGCTTTATGAGCTCTTATTCACCCATTTCTCCTTAATCAATTACAGTGGTCATCCCACCTCATGACTCAAAACTAATTCAAATGGACTGAATTTGGTAGATTCAGTTAGTGTGCATTTCCAATTGCTAAAAGTTCAAATGGAATTCCTTTAGCCTATACCTCTGGACCATCTTGAATATAAGCCCTCAACCTGGTCTTCAAAGTTTGATGCAACCATTATCCTGCCTTTCCCCCTCCGCCCAGCCCCCCCACCACTACCCTGTGATTCTGGATTGTACGATTTGGATATGAATTGTTTTATTCCAAATATATCCCTGGCTACCCTGGATAATTTTGATATGAATTTTGACTGTTCATCTGATTACCTGCGTGGGTATTCTACATTTGTTGAAAAATGAAAAACTCATCTACAATGCATTTAGTTATGATAATTTATAATGGAATAACGTCTGCAAATTAAGTAGAAATACCCATTATTGACTGGTACTTTTGTTTTACTTTCCTGTAGGGGTCCTATTCAATCAATTAAGTCTCTTGTAAACATTTTTTCAAATATTAGAAAGTGTATTAAGGACACTGTTTTTAATCACTGCCCGAGGTTTTCCAAATAACTGACATGTGTGACTTGTCTGGTAAAATTCAACCAAATCCTTACGCAGTGTGCACTCAAAAAATGATTTTGCATTTTGGACTCAGTGTTCCTTGCTGCCAAATGAACTCCTTATCATTCATGTGTGACCCACAATTCCTTCTTCTATAACCCAATGATAATACAATGTGACAAGCTTCTGCCAATTCCTCATCCACCCCATTATATGATGGTCTCCATTTCCTGATCAAGACATTACTTTGAAGATAATTCCATTCTGGGATACCATCAGATTATTCTTCTGTGTACGTCTTTTGATTCTACTGTGTCAGGTTTCCATCTTTGTGTTGTAATTCGGTTAATTCCTCTGAACTAAAAATATTTAATTTGTCCTCCGCTGTTCTTGTTTCTCTTCTCTCTCACCCACTTAATCAAACACGTTGACTAATAATTGTGAGTCAACTTCCTTATGTTTATTCTTAGATTTCTCCTCCAGATTCACCCACAGGCTTTGTGACCTCCTTGTCATACAGTCAGGAAGAATCCCAGGATAAAAGTTGCCTGATGTTCTCTTGGCTTTTTAAATATTGGAGACTTCAGTCCCATCTGTGATCCAGCTATATCAGTAACAAAGGTACATTTTACTTGTGGAACCAAGAGTTTCTTTCATACTGTTATTAGCACTGCCCCCCTTTCCCCTGGACTTTCTTACCTCACTTTATATAATGAAGCATTTTTGGTATCACCATAAATTCAAAATATTAACACTTTTCTGGAAATAGACCTTCTGAAATTCAGATCTCCTCATCTCTCATCATCACAGATTGACATGCTCCCAAATCTGATTAACTTTAATTTCCTTACCAGTTCCTTTTGGTATATTTGAGTAAACATTACCAGTGCAAGTGCATTATTTTAAGGATATGTGGCAGTTTCCTCTCAATCAGTCCTTTATTAGTTTGTACCTTCTGTTTCAGCTTTGTAGCTTCTACTGTGTTTTCCTCTACCACATTAACAAAAATCACTGGCTTATACTGTTTTCTCACATTCCTCTTCCCAGTGTTTTTTCGAGTATGCCAACACTGCAACTTTACATTGCTTACTTCATCACAGTGAAAACATTTGAGTTTCTTTACTTCTGTTTCCCCCACATATATTTCCTTTTTAGCCTCTGGTAAATTTCCTTTAATATCTTCAATGCAATCTCCTTTTCCATTTCCACCTGATGATTTCTCCATTCCTGACTTTTCTATCCCTCACAGATTGAAATCGATGATGGAAGCAAAACTTTGATTTATGAAAAAACTCATAATCATTGGCCATATTCGCTGATGATCTTGCAGTTTTAACTCACTGCTCTTCCACATGTGCTGTCATTACTTCAGGAAGTGAATTCTTAAATTCCTTTAAAATAATCATTTCTCCTCGAGTTAAATGTCTGATGTATTTTCAAAGCCCTCTTAAGTCGACATTCTTCTTCATTTGCTAATTTATGAATTTTAAACTGTCTCTGCTTCTGCTTTTCTCTCTGTCTGCGTGTCTTCTGTAGGGCCATCCTTTACTTTTTGTTTACCCCTGCTAGGAATATTCTTTGATTTCTTCTTGTCTCTGATTTTAATTGGAATTCAAACTGTTTCATTTCTTAGTCATGTCCAAGTTGCTTCATCCGTAATAGAGTTCTAGCTCTTTCCAAAGATTCAAATGGCATTTCCAGCAATCATAAACGCCAAGCTAGTGCTGCAATTCCCTGTTCGTTTCATGTAAGACCATAAGACTGTAAGACCATAAGACACAGGAGTGGAAGTAAGGCCATTCGGCCCATCGAGCCCACGCCACCATTTAATCATGGCTGATGGGCATTTCAACTCCACTTATCCGCACTCTCCCTGTAGCCCTTAATTTCATGTGAGATCAAGAATTTATCAATCTCTGCCTTGAAGACATTTAACGTCCCGGCCTCCACTGCACTCCGTATAAGATGGAGAAAGGCAACTCCAACTCCAGCTGGTCTGCCAATTCCCACAACTTTGCTCATTTTCTGAAAAACTCAAGGTGAATTCTTGCAGCCCCCAGGAAAATTTGTAGTGACTGAAAGAGCTACGATGAAAAAAGGCACACCTTTTTTTTAGACCAGCCGAGTTCAACACCTGAAGCAAAAAAAATCTACCACTTGCTGGCATTGAGTCCAATAATGGTAAACGCCACCTAAATTTTAATCCTGTCAGGGCCCCTTCATTTGTTGTGGAACAGCAGAGATCGTCTCAAAATATCTTAAGAAGATAGTCTAGAACCCAACATTTTTCTTTTTTTTAAGGCAAAAGTGCCATGTTCAAAATGTAATGTGACTCATCAAATTACTTCCCATTAAGCAAAACACGATGTATTTAAATACTACAGTAATAATAGAACCAAACAACAGATTTTGTCTTAAATTCGGTCCATAAGACTACAAGGCCATAAGACATAGGAGTGGAAGTAAGGCCATTCGGCCCATCCAGTCCAGCAGCCTTCGAAGAAAAATCCGGCCACTGTTTATTATATAGAGAGGCAAAAAAATGCCTGACGCTTCTCCAGTCCCAAGGCAGCAACCGCTCAAAGGTAAACCTAACAAAAAAACACAAGAAACCCCAACACTCCTGGTCTGTGAGAGCTGTCCACAAAAGCGCTAGTGATTTCTATTTTTCCTTCTTGAACGTAATCCCTAAGGCTTGACGAGCTGTTTACTTTACTGCCGTTCCAAGTTGACAGCTCTGCCCCTCTGTCTTAGAACCTCTCTTCAGAAAAAAAAAGATAAGTAACCTCTTTAAACCACACAACCATGACTGGCTTCACCGCATTATCTATCAGGACTCTTACATTGAAAAAAGGAATGACTCACTCCATTTCTCAGCTGCTTCACCCACAGACAGGTCTCTTTTTCAATGTCTGTTACGGTTCCCAATTCCCACCCCCCAACCTTTCTAATTTAAATCCTCCCAAGTAGCACGATAAATTCTTCCCACTAGTATATTACCCCCATTCCAATTCAGGTACAATCTGTCATTTTCAGACTGGTTACTTCCACCCCAGAAAAGAAGCTAACAGTCCAAACTTGTGTGTCCTTCTCCCTTGCACCAAATCCTCAACCAAGCTGTCATCTGCTTTATCTTCATATTCCTACTCTCGCTAGCACATAGCACTGGTAGTAATCCCAGTATTCCTTTCTTTGATCACTTACTTTTTAATCTCGTCCTTATTTTCATATATTCTCTCCTCAGAACTTCTTCGTCCTATGTCATTTGTTCCAAGGTGTGTAATGGCCTCCTGCTGTTTACTGTCTCCTTTGAGAATATTCTATATACTGCCTGAAACAGCCTTGACAGTGGCACTAGGGAGGCAACACACTTTTCTTATGTCTCACTATTAGTGGCAGAAATGTCTGTCTGCGCCGCTAACTAGAGATCCCCTATCACAGCCAATCACTTAGAACCTGCTGTGCCCCTCGTTACAATTTCGCCGCGAGAAGCATGGTTTTCAGTGCTACACTCCCCAAGAGTTTATCTCCCCTACATTTTCCAAAGTAGCATATTTGTTTGAGATGTGAACAGCCTTTGGGGAATCCTGCAATACTTACCTACGTCTCCTACCTTTCCTAGAGGTAGTCCATCTACTCGACTGTATCTGTGCTTTATCTACCTTCCTGAAACTGCTTTCCATCTCTGCCCATTGGCTTCTGTACATTCCCCGTTGCGTCTAACTGCCACTCCAATTAATCCATGTGATCCAATAGAAAATAGCAACGAAATACATTTCCTGCAGATTTCATCACCAGGTACATCAGAATTCGCCCTGATCGCCCACATCTAACAGGAGGAGTGATTCATTTTGCCAAAGGTCATCTATGCACCTTAAAAATCTGCAGACTTCAGAAAATGACAATCTTCATGCTCCAAAACACTGTCTTGTGATGACTTAGTTTTTTTATATATAAGAAGGAAGTTTCATCGAACAGATTTCCCTAGAATATATGTATTAGAGTTTAAAAAAAGTTCCTCCTCGCTATTGGAAATTCACAAATAAAAAAAAACACACTTTAAAACCTAAGAGTTTAGATTTCTATGGAGGGCTCACCTGACCCGAAATGTTAACTCTGATTTCTCTTTCGATACATTGCTCAACCTGCTGAACCTTCCTGAAGAAGGGGGTCGAATTGAAACACGAACTTTCCTGCCCCTCTGATGTTGCCTGGCCTGCTGTGCTCCTCCAGCTCCATACTGTGTTGTCTCTGATTCCAGCGTCAGTAATTCTTGCTTTCTTTTGAATTTTTCTCGCAATTTCTGTTTTTGTTTATGATTTTCAAAATCCGCAGTTCTTTAGGTTTCTGCATTCAAAGTTATGTTCTACAAGAGAAAAATAGTTGATCCTCAACAGTGAGTCTTTCTGATAATGGAGTTTCTTCAAGCTCAGCTGTAAAAATTCACTGATTTATTTTTGAGGACTGAAATCCGGAGATCAGAGATGCTGGTGATTTCGCAACCAGCCAGTTGTGAACTTGTACAATATTTTTGCGAACTACTCTCACTTTCTCTCTCTTTTCTCCCGTGTTAAAGTATCGTTATTTTGATTTTTTCCCAAAGTTACAAAACAAGATCACAACAAAATCAATAATTACTACTCCAAGATTTCGAGGAAAGCAATTCCTGTAATGAAAAACAAACAAAAGCCTTTTACAGGCAAAATTGTCTCCTATCCACTATTTCAGATTCGACTGGACAGGCTTGGATTGTTTCATTTACTGCAGAGACGACAGGGGTTGGTGGGATTTGGAGATGTTTGTTGGAGAATGGGGCTGAAGTGTATAAAATGTGGAGTGGTGTAGACAAGGTAAACAGAGAGCAGCTATCCCCTTGGTTGAGGAGTCAATCACGATAGGGCACAGCTTTATAGTAATGAGAAGGACGTTCAGTGAGGATTTAGAAAAAAACAAAATCACTCAGCCGGTGGTGGGAATGCCTGGGAAGGTAGTGGAGGATGGGAACGTCATGACATTTAAATAAAAAATAGATGTAGTGAACACTGAAGAAGCTTACTTCAGAGTACAACGGGGTCTTGACAAGAAGGGCCAATGGGCTGAGGAATGGCCAATGAGGTTTAATTTAAATAAGACATGAGGTATTGTATTTTGGAAAGACGTCATGGTACGACTTATACTGTTAATGGTAAGACCTTGGGGAGTTTTGCGGAACAAAGAGACCTCGGAGTGCAGGTTCATAGTTCCTTGAAAGAGGAGCCGCAGCTAAATAGAATAAGGAAGTTTTTTTTCTTTCTTGGTAGGTGCATTGAGCACCGGCATTGGGCAGTCATGTTATGGCTGTACAGCACATTGATTCGACGACTATTGGAATGCAGTGTGCAATTCTGCTTTCTGTGCTATAGGAAGAATGTTGGAAAACTTGAAAGTGTTCAGAAAAGAATTACGAGAATGGTGCCGGGGTGGAGTGTTTGAGCTATAGGGAAAGGTTGAATAGGTTGGGGCTATCTTCCCTGGTACATCAGAGGCTGAGGGCTGACATTATGGAGGTTTATAAAATCATGAGGGACATGGATAGGTTAATAGACAAGGTCTTCTCCCCGCGTTGGGGAAGTCCAAAACCAGAGGGCATAGGTTTAAGTTTAAAGGGGAATGGTTTAAAAGTGACCTCAGAGGATGGTGAGTTTATGGAATGAGCTGCCATAGAAAGTGATGAAGACTGGTATGATTACATTTAAAAACAAACTGGATGGGTATATGAATAGGAAGGATTTAAAGGGATAGGGACCAAATGCTGGTAAATGGAACGAGATTTATCGAGGATATCTTGTTGACATGAACGAGTTGCACCGAAGGTTCTAATTGCGTGCTATACATCTCTATGACGTTATGACTCTACAAGCCCTTCATAAACCTATCGTTGAAGGAAATGAGAGAATTGGAATTAGTGCAGTGTTTGTGGTTGTTATGTCAGTGCAGATTTGATACACCCAATGGCTTTTTCTGCGCTGTTTGAAACTATAAATCAGCTTTGTCACCATAACTGGTAAGGAAATTGCAGTGTACCTTGTGTTCAACAGAATGAAAAGTAGCCAACAGAACACACTTCTTATGAATGTCTCAGATGGATTCTGACACAAGATGAGTTGCTCATCACAACGGAGGAGGGATTTGAATAGGATGCAGTGCTCAATGGAAGCAAAAAGAAATCAACCATCAGATTTAGGTAAAAAGGAGTGATTGCAGAGGATTTGTGAAGACAGCACAGTGAACACACTTGAAGAGGAGTTAATGGAGGCACCCTAGCTCACCGAATGCAATGAATAGCATCACAAAGTGTGCAGTAGCAAGAATTCCTCTTACTCTTTGAGGATTCTTGGATACATTGGTTTATGCACCGAAGGAGTGGCTTGTAAAGAACCTAGTGGTCAAAAGGAGGAAGTGCACCTGATGGATGGCAGTGGGTAAAACATGCTGTGGACGTACTCAGGTGAAGTTGACACTGTCATCACAAGTGAGGAAGCGACTGGGGATGACCTGGTGCTCAAGACAAGAAAGGGCTTCTAACATACAGCAACATGAGCAGCGAACGAGTAGGAGTTTTAGCAAATTCAGCTCTATCAACACAACTGAAGTGGGGGTCAGAGAGAATCGGTGCTAAACAGAAGAAAAAACTTTCAATAAAGTGCAATAGTGAGAAGTGCCTCTGGATGACTCTTGGTAAAGTCGACTCGCTCACTAGATCTGAGATAGGGCTCTGCAAAGGACCTGATGTTCAATCAGAGGAGGTGCGTCTGACAGGCAGCTATGTTGAGAAGTGAATAAGTAGGATTCTTGGATAAGTCGGGTCGTTCACCACAACTGAGAAGGTCTTTGCAGGTATCCCTGTGCTCAACAGGTACACAAGCTTCCATCAGAAGCTGGTAAGGAAAACAGATTAAGAGGATTCTAGCTTACTCACTACAAGTGATCAGAGAATCTCACAGAACCCAATGCAAAAGAGGAAGCAGAGCATGCAATGTAGAACTGAGGAAGATTCAAGGGAAAAACTCCCAATAGAAGTCGTGATAGAACAGGTGTTGCTTTTCACCGTCTTTCCATATGCCCTCATCTTATATACATGTAATGATATAATCAAAGTCTTACAATATGATTAGTTTCAGGTTGTCAACATCTTTCAGAACTAAACATATCTGCCTGATCCTCTTCGTGTTTGTGTACTTCCTTGACCATATCATTAAAAGGGTCTCAGCTAACTGGATTTCAACTCTTTCGGATTTCTCTTTGGTTCTCCCCTCTTTCTTTAACCTTGTACTGTGGGATCTGCGGGATCTGCGGGATCATCACACAGTCCAGAAAAATCCCAGGGTATTTTTCTTCTAAATCCTCAGTTCACTGCTTTTCCTTCGGCTTCTCCACTACAATGGGCATTGCTCCCACCTTTGATCCTGTTAGATTGTTTCCAGAAGCAGACTGCATGCTTGGAATTGATATTCTTTCAATCACTCCCACTGTCACTTCCCCAGCCTTGTATGACCTGATCTTACATGGGGAACACTAAATCTTTGTCCATCTATTCCACAGATTGCCGCTGTCTCGGGGAACATTTCAGAAAGAGTGCCAATGTTTACGTTTCTTACTATTAGAGACTGACTAGTTCCTGTACCTCTCAATATTGCAACTTCTTTACCTGCTCCTTCATTCTTTTTAAATAAACCTTACCTACAGAGGTAAAGTCTTTGTAGAGATCCAACAATGTGTCACTCTTCATCCCGTCAATAGGTAGAACACTCTCCTGCAGCTCCTTGGCTCCTTTCAGGATTTTCTTCACTACCTCAACCAATCCCACTGGCTTAGCATCTTTTACCACATCCTTTTTCTCAGTATCTTTCTTAAACCACCAGCCCTGTGACTTTGTGCGTTGCACCCTCTGGCAGTGAAAACATCTTTTGACAGTATCTTTCTTAAACTGGCACTGAGTCACTGTGTGTTCCAATCCTTGACAGTGAAAACGTCTAAAGCATCTTGGCTTCTTTTCACCAACTTCTTTTTCATTTGTGGTAAACTGTCCCAGCGTGATCTACCTTTTGTTTTTCATTGGAGGATCTAATTTTTCCTCCAATTACGAATGTGTCTGGGATGAAATTGTTATCGGAAGCTAAATTTCAGTACTTTGATAAGTGAATAAACATCCTTCATCTCTGCAGCTTCTCTTACTTTGGTAAATTTCTGTTCTTCAGTATGAGTTCTTATCATCTCTGGAAGTGAGTTTTAAAACTACTCCAGCAGAATAATCTCTCCAAAATCCTCATATGTTTTCTCTCTATCTTTAATGCTCTCACACATCTATTGAAGTTGATGTCATTAATTCTTTAAAACTCAACAAAACTCTGACTTGGTTCCTTCTATATGTTTCTGAACCATTGTCTATATGCTTCTGATACTAATTCGTAGGCACTGAAAATAGCTTGTTTTACTTCTTTGTAACCTCTTGACACCTCGTCTGACAACGCTGCGAATATCTCACCATCTCTGCCGACCAACTTAGTATGAATTAATGTCATCTACATATCCTCTAGCATTTTATCTGCTTCACAAATTTCTCCAAAAAAATGAAAAAGGCTTCAACAGCTTTGCCAGTGATTTTTGGTAACATTTTGACATTTTTCTGTATTTTGACATTTTGTTGGATACCGTGAGTTTGCTTATTCTCATTTCTATCTTGTACTTTTCCTTCTACCATTTGAAGTCTTTTTGTTTCAGGTTCCAACTCCATCTTTTCTAAGGTGAACATTCTCTCTCTCTCTCTCTTTCCTTTTCCTCTCCTTGTAACCATAATTTAGTTCTCTCGCCTTCTTTTCATTCTCTAACTCCAGTTGTCTTACTTGCAATGTATGTTTAATTTTACAATGCCACTGCATTTGCCAGCTTCTCCGGTATAACTAATTGCTTGACTAACTCCATTAGAATTTCAGCTTTCCTTTTATCTCGAGTTAAACCGAATTCTAATTCATTTGTGAATTCTAATAATATATCATCCCTCTGCCTTTCTAAACTTCCTTGGAAATTTTGTGAAGCATCTTTAAAACCTCAGAACCTCTTTAACAATTTTAAAAGCCATTTAATTTGTGTTTGATTTAACCAACCACACGTAACCTAAATTAAACATATTTTTCTTACTAAAGTTTCAATTGAAGAACTAGTACACTCATTCCTGGCTGTAAAAAAAACCAAATCCTTCCAGATCCTGAACTTAATCGACCAAATCCCGGTCTTGAGTGCCCAATTTTTGTCATGACTGTGACTGGCCAGAACCCTGTGTTAATTAAGCCAAAATACAAGTTCCAATCTGCTATGACAGCAGTCAGGATTCCCTTTAATAAATACTCCCAAAACACCCAGAGAAGCTTATCTTTCCCCCTCACAATCTATTGAAGTACTGGCTAAAAGAAAGAAAGCCCCTGACCTCCAATTTACAAGTAACAAGAACCAAGTTATTGATTTAATCCAATAATGAACAAATCAACAAAATTATTGGACGACTAACTATTCCCTAATTGATCTAAATTCGAATGTACTGCTTTTTAAGTAAAGACAAGTCCCAGTAATATAAACTGAATTAATAAGAAGCAATAAGTTATAACTTAATCTGTCCAATTTTACACAGACAGTCTGCTGGAATATTCTGTCATATCTGGTCTCTGCACAAACATTTTTTTCCCGGTAATTGTGGTGTTAGGTATGTTTTATCTCTATGATTTCTGCAATGAGGACTTTGAGCTAAAATACTGTGGTACCTTTGATTAATTAGACGAAATTTCTTTTTTCTGCGAACTGAATGGTGCTAACACTGGCCGGAAGCCAGTACAAATGGTAGCTGGGTCTCCCCGACTTTCCAAATGCTCTCCTTGTATATACCGTAATGGCAAAATCAAATTCTTCAAAAATGATTGGTTTCAGGTTATTAACACCATTAGTTTTAAATTCAATTGACTTTGCATCGCTGAATTGGTTTTTGAATTAATCAGCCAAATTCAAACTCACTGCCAGTTTTGCCTGCCACTTGTAAGTCTTTTTGATACACTGTTTCAGTTTTTGAGGTTGCCTGTACTGGCAACTTCAGCTGCTGCTCACAGTCATTCGTTTTGTAATTATAAGTACAGACAAAGCATTAAAAGAACATAGAACATAGAACAGGCCCTTCGACCCTTGATGTCGCGCCGATCCGTGAACTAATCTAAGCCCCTCCCCCGACACTATCCCATCATTATCCATATGCTTATCCAAGGACTGTTTAAATGCCCCTTGTGTGGCTGAGTTAACTACATTGGCAGGCAGGGCATCCCACACCCTTACCACTCTCTGAATAAAGAACCTGCCTCTGACATCTGTCTTAAATCTATCACATCTCAATTTGCAGCTATGCCCCCTCGTACAAGTTGGCTTCATCATTCTCGGAAAAAGACTCTAACTGCCCACTCTATCTAATCCCCTGATCATCTTGTATGTCTCTATTAAATCCCCTCTTAGCCTTCTTCTCTCCAGTAAGAACAGACCCAAGCCCCTCAGCCTTTACTCATAAGACCTTTGCTCCAGACCAGGCAATGTCCTGGTAAACCTTCTCTGCATCTTTTCCAATGCTTCCACAGCCTTCCTGTAATGGGGTGACCAGAACTGTACGCAATATTCCAAGTGAGGCCACACTAGCATTTTGTACAGTTGTAGCATGACATGACAATCCCCGTATCAATAACACCTAACTCACCATATGCCTTCTTAACAGCTCTATCAACCTGGGTGGCAACTTTCAGGGATTTATGTACATGGACCCCATTTCCCTATGCACATCCACACTACTAAGAATCTTTCCATTGACCCAGTATTGTGCCTTCCTGTTATTCTTCCCAAAGTGAATTACCTCACATTTATCTGCATTGAACTCCATTTGTCACCTTTCAGCCCAATTCTACAGTTTATCCAAATGTCCCTGCAACCTGCAACATTCTTCCACACTGTCTACCACTCCACTGACTTTAGTGTCATCTGCAAACTTACTAACCCAACTATGCCTGCGTCCAAGTCATTTATAAAAATGACAAACAGCAGTGGTCCCAAAACAGATCCTTGTGGCACATCACTAGTAACTGGACTCCAGGCTGAATATTTTCCATCAACCACCACTCATTGCCTTTTTACAGAAATCCAGTTTCTAATCCAAACTGCTAAATCTCCCACAATCCCATGTCTCCGTGTTTTCTCCAAAAACCTACCATGTGGAACCTTATCTAAGGGTTTACTGAAGTCCATGTACACTACGTCAACTACCCTTCTCTCATCTATATGCTTGGTCACCTTCTCAAAATCTCAGTCGGGTTTGTGAGACACGACCTGCCCTTGACGAATCCATGTTGACTATCTCCAATCAAATTGTTGCTTGCTCGATGATTATAAATCCTATCTCTCATAATCCTTTCCAAAACTCATCCCACAATAGGCATAAGGCTCACGGGTCTATAATTACCTGGGCCATCTCTACTACCCCTCTTGAACAAGGGCACAACATTTGCAATCCTCCGGTCCTCTGGTACTAAACCTGTAGAAAATGAAAACTCAAAGATCAAGGCCAAAGGCTCCGCCACCTCCTCCCTAGCTTCCAGACAATCCTCGGAAAAATCCCATCCGGCCCAGGGGATTTATCTACCTTCACACCTTCTAGAATTGATAACACATTCTTCTTACTAACCTCAATCCTTTCAAATCTAATAGCTCGTATCTCAGTCTTCTCCTCTACAATATTCTCCATTTCCTGAGTGAAAACAGATGAGAAATATTCGTTTAGTACCTCTCCAATCTCCACAGGGTTCACACACAATTTCCCACATCTGTCTTTGACTGGCCCTATTCCTACCCTAGTCATCCTCTTATTCCTCATATACCTATAGAAAGCTTTAAGGTTCTCCTTCATTCTACCTGCTAATGTCTACTCATGTCCCGTCCTTGCTCCTTCCTAGCTAATCTGTAACTCTGCATCACCTCATCTGAACCATTTCATCTCATCGTCACATAAGCCTCCCTCTTCCACTTAATAAGAGAATAAATTTCTCTAGTAAACTACGGTTCCCTTAACTAATCACTTCCTCTCTGCCTGACAGGGACATACCTATCAAGGACACACAATATCTGTTCCTTAAACCAGGTCCACATTTTGATTGCCCCCATTCCCTGTATTTTGTTACCCCATTCTATGCCTCCTAAGTCTTGCCTAATCGCTTCATAATTGCTCTTCCCCCATCTATAACTCTTGCCCTGTGGCATGTTCCTATCCCTTTCCATCGCTAAACTAAATGTAACCGAATTATGGTCACTCTCTCCAAAGTGCTCACCTACCACTAAATCAAACACCTGGCCTGGTTCATTACCAAGTACCAGATCCAGTGTGGCCTCCCCGCTTGTCGGCCCTTCGACATACTGCATCAGGAAACCCTCCTGCACACATTGGACAAAAACAGATCCATCTGACCAGTTATAATAGATACTGTTATAATGTTATAACACTCGTATAATGCTGTACTAGAGTTATAGCATTTCCAGTCAATGTTGGGGAAGTTAAAGTCTCTCATAATGATCACCCTGTTCCTTTCACTCCTGCCCAGAATCGTTTTGCCAATCCTCTCCTCCACATCCCTGGAACTTTGCGGAGGCCTATAAAAAAACTCCTGGCAGTGTGACCTCTCCTCTCCTGTTTCTGACCTCAGCCCATACCACCTCAGTGGACGAGTTTGATATTGAACCTGAAGGTTATTCATCCAGCTGGGAATGAAATATGTCATATTGCTATCTGGAAGAATATTGATGACAATGCCACAGAATTAAGGAAAGATCTTGCTGCAACTCTACGTGTTGTACATGTGAGTTTAGATGCAATTATTCTTCTCCCCTTTTTGTTTCAAAGTAAAAGAAGTATTTAATGAGTTCATATGTCCCATAATTTAATGTCTGAGCCAAAAGAACAGTCTGCCAATCCGAATACAAAGTTAATGTAATGCTAAGTGCGGACAAAAAAATGGCTAGGTATCAACTTTCTCATCACTTCAACCCAAATCAATGATCATAGGCTAGATAAGTCGAGGTTTCTGGTCAGTCGTACGATTGAAACATAAATCAGACACTGTACTTTCACTATGCATAGCTTTGGATGACACGCAAATATGTAATGGTTCAATCTGCTGTGGTAGCACAGATTTCGTGGAAGGAAAGGAACGTGTTGAATTAACAAGATGGGTTGTGATTTCAGTTTTGACTGGATATATTCAGGATTTTCCACCTTGCTCTAGTTATGGTGGAGTTCTTGATGCTGAGGTTCCACATGCCTGAAAGATTAATGACAACATGGTACATAATGCTCAGTAGCTGCTCATTAATTTTTCTACTGAAAATATAAAGCAGACAACTGTGGATGCTGGAACTCTGACTGTATCTGGAGGAAAAAAAGCAGGGCTAATCTTTGGAGTTCAGTGACCTTTCATCAATAACACAGAGCTCATTGAAATGTCTTTCATTATTGGCAAATTGGCATTACATTGCAAAGAGATAATTATATCAAGTTCTGGCGTAACGTATTCCATATTCAGGCTTTATTGTGTTCATTGATGCTAGCTCGAAGGGCCGAATGGCCTACTCCAGCACCTATTGTCTGTTGTCTATTGTCTATTCCTCTACTAAATTACATTTCCACAGCCATGAGATAGAATTGCAAAACAGATAGACACAGCATAAAGTCGAGGAAATGATGCATTAAATATTACGAAACTCATGCTTCTTTTTGCTTTCTGAATGACAGATAACAGGAGAAGTGGTGTTCTAATCGTCATAAACTGCTTCAGCTGAGGAATGGTCTTCCCTGTCAGTGTCTTGAACCTGCAGTTGATGCCAGGCTAGCATACAGTATCCGTGGAAGAATGAATACAAAGCAATTATACAAAGAAGAAGCAGTGTTCATTCAACATTTGGTGATAATTCTCCCATTCAGTTAGATCATATACGATTTTTATTCTCATGCTCTCATAATGGTTCCCAGGTGTTCACTAACATTAAACAAAATGGCAGTAGAAATGTTTCCAGATCTCTTCTCTTTCTGTGTACACAGCCATTTCTCTGAATGTAATGAAATAATGTTCAGAATTACCTTGGTACCAGTGTTAATCATCACTTGTGGAAGCAAGGTCATTGGGGTCATTTAAGAGACTGCTGGACATGCATATGGTCACAGAAATTTGAGGGTGCATCCATGAGGATCAATGGTCGGCACAACATTGTGGGCTGAAGGGCCTGTTCTGTGCTGTACTGTTCTATGTTCTATGTTCTATGTTCTAAGTAGATCGTGTCTTTCCATCCTTTACAGCCAGGGATAATTTCAAAACCTATTTAACTTGCTCTGATAAGGCAACAGTTTGAGCAGTGTAATCATTTCATCAAGGCACCATTCTCGAATTAGATACAGTTATTGCTTGTAAATTTCCAGATTTATACATGGAGCTAAATTCAGTTCTATAAAAATGTTAAATAGTGCAATTGTATTGATTCATCAACTTGTGCAGCTGTTGGTTGAAAGTTGAACCTGCTAAACTGAGTTTTATAAAACCAGTGAAAGGCTATTTCAGGTCTTTAAAAAAAAACACTTTGTACATTTGCCCCTTGTTTATGCTCACAAGCTCGCCAGTCCTTGGTTCTTTTGTCCATGTTCCACTACCCTGATGTCACAACAAATAAGTATCAAAATGTCACACTGATTGTTTTAATTAACATGTAAAAATCAAAGAAAATGCTTGCACACTGTTGGGGATTAGGACATGTTGCGTTACAGCAAACGTGGGCACTTCCTACCTGAGTCCCATTTTCTGTATGCCCACCCAGCAGTGACAGAAAATGCCAACAAAATAATAATCATCACCACCAAAGTCCCATAATACTTGAATTGGTTAGTGGTCTGTGGCTGTCCAGGAAAAAAGAAAGAGCAAATCCATCATATAACTCTGACATGTCTCGATACACTTATATCAATCTGACTCTTTTCCAAGATCTAATCCCTGTTGTGGAATGTAAAAGCATCAACATTTCTACCACAAAGCAATTTAATACCTTTTTTTTTCCATTTAGAACTCCTCCCTGTTTCTTGACAATCATCATTTTTTTTTACTTACGCCCCCACTCCTCTTTAGCAAATCATGTCTAAATCCTTCCCTGCAAAGGTCTTGCTGGACAGCAGGCAAAATATTTCTGGAATTTGATGCACTTTATCTTTGGTTCAAACTTTTAAATGTACAGTCATCCACTTAGTGTTAAAGGTTCGATTCAACATGTTCAAAACTGCATTAATTTCAAAAATAAATTTTCTTCTAAGTAACCCAAGCACAACAACAGTGATCCATAGAACGCTGTCACTTTCATTTGAACATGGAATGATAAAACTATATCCATAGTACATTAATGTTTAATTGCAATATAACCAGCTTCTCTGTTTGGTGTTAAAAGAGTTGCCCATTTTTCATTTTGTTATTTTGTTCTGAAATGAATTTTGAGTCACAAGATGAAAATAACAGATAGGCTTTGGGACAACTTTGAAAGAGAGGAAATAACAGATCAGGTAAGTTTTTTTTTGTCAGGCCCAGCCTTGGAGATTAATCGCAGTCTGATCATTGATTTTTTTTTAAAAGGCTACCAACCAACACAGTCACCCTAGGGAAAAAAAATGTGTTCGAAGACAGAGGAGAAGGTGGCTGTTAACGAGGGAAGGACGTGGCAGTTGTTTCCAGCAAGTCTGAAAGAGATCCAATATTCAAACAGATAGCAATTTTTAAATGCTGACTGAGTCCTTGGGCAGAGTCGATCAGTCAATCAAGGTGGAACCAGAATTCAAGTTTTTTTTCCTAAAATATCAATTCCTGAGAGATTGTACAGAAATGCTGTTCTACAGCAAGATGATTGCCATCTCCCTGCTGATCTGCTGCTCCAACTTCCAGAAGCTCAAAGAAAAAAAAACAGAATTATTGCTGGCTTTGCCAGGGTGAACCGAGGTGAAGTGAATCAACGTTTCAGAAAAAAGGGAGTCCATATTGGACGGCCGGTCCCTATACTCTTGCATTCCCCATTAAGATGGCCTAAAGGCCCTCCGCTTGTTCCTGTCCTGCAGGCCCGACCAGTCCCCCTCCATTGACACGCTCATCTGCCTAGCTGAACTCGTCCTCACCCTTAACAACATCTCCTTCAATTCCTCCCACTTCCTACAGACAAAGGTGGTGGCCATGGGTACTCGCATGGGTGCAAGCTATGCCTGCCTCTTTGCAGGATATGTGGAACAATCCCTCTTCCAAAACTACCATCCCCCACCTCTTCCTCTGTTACAACTCTGACTGTATTGGCGCCGCCTCATGCTCCCATGAGGACTCGAACAGTTCATCCACTTCACTAACACCTTCCACCCGAACCTTAAGTTCATCCGGACAATCTCCGTTACCTCCCTCTCCTTCCTGGACCTCTATATTTTCATCTCTGGCAAATGCCTGGAAACCGATATCCATTTCAAGCCTACTGACTCCCGCAGTTACACCTGTACACCTCCTCTGACCCACCTTCCTGAAAAAAGTTCATCCCCTATTCCCAATTCCTTCACATACACCACGTCTGCTTCCAAGATGAGGCATTCCACTCCCAGGCATCCAGATGTCCTCATTTTTCAAGGACTGCAACTTTCCCTCCACAGTATTCGAAAATGCCCTCGACCATGTCTCTCGCATTTCCTGCAACTCATCGCTCACACCCTCTCCCAGCAATAACAACCAAAATGGAATAACCCTCATCCTCACGCACCACTCCACCAACCTCCAGATCCAACGCATCATCCTCCGACACTTCTGCCATCTGCAATCTGACCCCACTACCAAAGACATTTTCCCTCCACAACCTTATCTGCTTTCCAGAGGGACAACTCTCTCCATGATTCCCTTGTCCGCTCCATACTCCCTACCAGCCCCACCACACCAGGCACTTTACCCTGCAACAGCAGGAAGTGCTACACCTGCCCCCACACCTCCCTCCTCACCCCCATCCCAGGCCCTAAGAAGACTTTCCACATCAAGTAGATGTTCACCTGCACAACTGCTAATGTGGTATAGTGCATTCGCTGTTCCCGTTGTGGCCTCCTCAACATCGGGGAAACCAAATGGAGGGATGGGGACCACTTTGTGGAACACCTACCATTGGCTCACAACAAACAACTGCACCTACCAGTCACGAACCATTTCAACTTCCCCTCCCATTCCTTGAATGCCACGTCCATCCAGAGCCTACTTCAGTGACACAACGATGCCACCCAAAGGTTGCTGGAACAGCAACTCATATTTCACTTGGGAAACTTACAGCCCAATGGTATCAATGTGGTCTTCACAAGTTTCAAAATCTCCCCTCCCCTGAACGCATCCCAAAAGCGGTCCAGCTCATACCTGCCTCCCTTTCCTGCTCTCCCACCTATCCACTCCTCACACCTCAAACCCCACTCCCATCTCCTCCAGAACAGCCTCATCCCACCTCCCTGACCTTTGCATCCTCCCTGGACTGATCTATCCGCTCCTTAACTCACCTTTACTGGTCCCAACGCCGCCTCCTTGACCTATCTGTCTCCCCTCGTTTATCCATCTTCTGTCCGCTTCCCCCTTTCTCCCTATTTATTTCAGAACCTCCTTCCCCTCTCCCATTTCTGAAGAAGCGTCTAGACCTGAAACGTCAGCCTTCCTGCTCCTCTGATGCTGCTTGGCTTGCTGTGTTATTCCAGCTCTACACCTTGTTATCTCGGATTCTCCAGCACCGTTAGTTCCTACTATCAGTGTCCATATTTATCCCTTTGAACACTGCATCATAAAGTGCGTTTAGGCAATCTAGCCAATTTTGATATTTTATTTTATGTATCCGTTTACTGTCTTTCTTATGTGTCAATGTGGAAGAAAACAAATGCTTCAGGTTTGGATCACATATGTTAACCAGCAGGTGGTACTATTTGATTCTCATTTTGGTAAAATTAATTTTATTTCATTAATGGTTTATCCTTTCTTTAAGGTTCAAACCTGGTGCCTAAAGATGAGGTATTTATGAAATCTGGGATTGTTTATTCAAAGTCTTGTTAGGAACCATTGGCCTGAATTTTTGAGGACTTTCTAATGGGTTAGTTTCACTGTGTATCAAAAACATTGGTAGAAAATATGCTTTGGTTCAGTTGTCTGTCTCTGTGTCGTAACTTGTAAACTTGAAACTTGGACCTTTAAAAACTGGCTTTTAAACGGTCAGGAATTGGATTTTAGTACATAGAATATGTCATCAGATGCAAAGTTTGTACACAGAAGTAAGATGGAAATTGTCAGTGTTTTTGAACATTTGGAAAGTTTCTCTGGTATGCTTGAAGGGTATGGCAAAACTTGAAATAGTCGAATTGACAATCATTGCTGATACAAGCAAAGAAGGCATCATGTTTAATAATGAGATAGTAGGAACTGCTGATGCTGGAGAATCTGAGACAACAAGGTATGATTTCTGAAGAAGTGTCCCGACCCAAAACATCAAGCTTTCCTGCTCCTCTGATGCTGCTTGGCCTGCTGTGTTCATCCAGCTCCACATCATGTTATCTCATATTTAATAATGAGTTGGGTTTAATGGAAATAGAGGGGCGAGATATGATTTAGGCCATATACAAGATGCATTAGTGAACTTTGAGTTGCAGCTCATGTAAACAGGCTTGTGAACCATTAGAATGACTTCCATTATGTGAGAAAAATGAATGGAATTCCAAAAAAACAGGTGGAACTTTAATCTTAAAAAAAAATTGAACGATGAGAGACAGAAAGCGAAGAAAGAGAGAGAGAACGGGAATTTAAGTTAAAATAGAAACTACACAGGTTCAGCAACCGAAACAAAATGCTTGGGAAAACGTGGAATAAGAAGGTTCTAGTCACAATCTACGATTCAGTTCAGAGAAGTTTAAGTTTACTCGGACTTTGCCAAAAACATGAAGAGAAGGATGGAAAAGGTCACATAGTTTTACACCCATTATGGTCTTCCACCGTGAGTACTGGCTGATCAAGGATCAAACCTTACATCAAGACAATCTCAAGATGTCATCAGTAGTTTAGGGCTTCAACATTCATCATCCACAGACTCAAGGTGGTTTGGAGGGATATCATCAAGCTCACAGTCAAAGTCTATTGTTATGATAGTGCAAAGGACTGGAACAAATTATGAGATTTTCTCTTATCTGCAGCCAGAGGTTATCTAAATGAATGTATCACCTTAAGCCCATTTAAGTTAGCTTATGGCCACGAAGTAAGAAGACCATGAATACTAATTAGGGATAAATTGCTAGGCCAGTCAAACCAATGGGCAATGTTCAAAACGTATATCTACATTTCTCAAAAAGTTAATAGGAACATGTAGAGTTGCACAGGAACATTCAACAACTTCACAACACGATATGAAGGAGTGGGTTAATAAATGGGCAGCTACCAAAAATGTTAAAACAGGAGATGACTTTCTATATGGCACCTGTACAAGTTGAACCAGCAAAATTGAAATTCAATGGCCCCAACAGAATAGGTTAAAGCCAAGAGAGTAGAAACCAACAGAATAGGTAAAATGAATTATCCATGTAATCTACTAGTTGGCACTCCTGATTGTATGGGAAAAAAGAATATATTTATGTCAGGCTCCTAATTATTGACTACAGTTCCACGTTTAACATCCTAGTTTGAATCAAACTCATCTCTAAACTCCGAGATCTATATCTCACCATCCCCGCCCCCACTCTTTAATTGGATCCTGAACTTCCTGGTCCATAGACCACAATAAGTAAGAATAGGCAACAACACATTCTCCACCATAATCCTCAATGCTGGTATCAGTTAACTGTGCACATACCCACCCACACATACTTTTTCTACTCTCATGACAATGTGGCCCAATTCAGCACCAGCTCCATTTACAATTTTGCTGTAGGTCAGATCTCAAACAACGATGAAGAAGAATACAGGAAAGGGGTGGAGTGCTTAGTGGCATGGCGAAGAAGAAAATTCTCTCCATAAGTATCCTCAAAATAAAGGAGGTGGTCACTGACTTCAGAAAATGGAGTGAACGGTATGCTCCCATCTGCATCAACAGTGCTGAGATAGAGATAGTTGACAGCCCCATGTTCCTGGTGGTAGTTATCGCCAACAATCCGTCCTGGTTCACCTATACCCATGCAGAAGTGAAGAAAACACAACGAATGTTTTAATTCCTCAGGAATCTAAGTAAATTCGGTATATTCTCAAATATTCTTACAAATTGTACAGGTTCACCATAAAATATACCCTCTTTGGATGCTTCAGAGCATGGTTTGCAAACTGTTCTTCCCAAGATCACAAGAACTGACAGAGAGTAATGAACATGCAAACCAGCCTTCCATCCATTGATTCCATGTATACTTTCCACTGCCTTAAGAAAACCGCCAACATTCCCAAAGACCCCTTCCAACCCGGATATACTCTCTTCCACCCTCTGCCCTTGGGCAGAAGACACAATTGTTTGAATGAATGCACAAGTAGATACAAGAAGAGATAATGGGAACTGCAGATGCTGGAGAATCCAAGATAACAAACTATGGGGCTGGGTGAACACAGGAGGCCAAGCAGCATCTTCGGAGCACAAAAGCTGATGTTTTGGGCCTAGAACCTTTATCAGAAGAGTTTCTTTCCCACTGCTTTCTGGTTTTGATGTAAGTGTTTATCTCTTTCCCTCTGCACCTTCTTGGCGGATCTAGACCTATATTCTGCACTCTATTCTGCTACCCTGATGCACTTTGTATTGTACAACCTGCCTGTATAGCACAAAGGAACAAAATCTTTCACTGTAGCCCAGTACAAGTGATAACAATAAACCAATCAGTTTGTTTCATGCAAGTATCGTCACAGAATCCCTGCAGTGTGGAAACAGATCCTTCAGCCCAACAAGTCCACACTGACCCTTCGAGCATCCCACCCAGACCATTTCCCTATCAGCTACTTAATCTACGCATCCCTGAATGCTACTGGCAATTTAGCATGCCCAAACTACCGATCCTGCACATCTTTGGACTGTGAGGATAGGAAATCAGATCACCCAGAGGAAACTCACACAGACACAGGATGAATGTGCAAACTCCACACAGGCAATCAACTGAGAGTGGAATTGAACCCATGTTCCTAGTATTGCAAAGCAACAGTTCTAACCACTGAGCCAAAGCATTATTGTCAAGGAAGTAACGAGCATGTAGAGCTGTGGCAATTAATAATGTGGCAGAAGAGAATTAAAAAAAGAATAAGAGCGAAAGATACTTTGACCACTTCCAAATCTCTGAATATTTGAATAGCAAATTTGGATACCTGTAGCATTCAGACCTTAAACTAACATAAAAGAACTTCGGATGGTAAAAATCAGGAATAAAAAGGGAAAAGCTCAGCAGGTCTGGCAGCATCTGTGAAGGAGAAAACAAAGTTAAAGTTTCGGTTCTGGTGACCCTTCCTCAGAACTAATGTACCCCTGTTAACGTAACTGAAGAAAGATTTATCGACTGAAAATTTGAGATTGCTGAACAAATGTGAAGAATTTTGCAAATATACATTTTGATGTACAACATTAGCCTGACCTGGTTTGGATATAGGTAATTTGTATTCAATAAAACAAAACCCACATCAGTTAAATCCTGAGGAATGTACTAAAGTAACAAGAATTTCAATACACGACCAAGAATCAATTGATCAAACCAAGCCTGAGTATTTAGAATTCACCTGCATACTGGTTCCTAATTCAAATGTTTGAATTTGGATACATGAAGACTATAGGGAAAAAATGTGCATTAAAAAGACACTTTCATACCTTACACCAAGACCGGAAGATTGCATTCATAGGGTTAGCAGTGCACCATTCTTCTCTAAAATTGATTTGCTAGTAGGTGGTACAGTGGCTTAGTGGTTAGCACTGCTGCCTCCCAGTTGTAAGAACCTTTATTCAATTCCAGCTGGGGTAACTCTCTCTTGCAGTTTGTGTGTTCTCCCCCTATCTGCATAGTTTTTCATTGGGTCCTCCAGTTTCCTCTCACAGTCCAAAATACACAGGGAAGGTGAATTGGCTGTGCTATATGGTCCCATAGTATTCAGGGATGTGTAGTTTAGGAGGGTTAGATGTTATAAATTCAGCAATATGGGGTTATGGTAAACTGTGGGTATGGATGGGATGCTCTGTGGTGCAGACTCAATGAACCAAATGGCTTCTTACTGCAATTATGGATTCAATTATCTTGGCAAATATTGCTGACAATGAGAGTAAAGGATATTTATGAATTTGTCACATCTAATGGATTTTACCAATGTCGAGTTATGCCATTTGAATACAGGAATGCATCAGGCACATTTCAATGATTAGTGAATAGCATTAAATTTAAGGTGCCTAATCGTGCAAGTTGTTTGGACAACAACGTCATATAGAGTAATACGCGGAAGAAACACAGAGTAGAGATAAATCTTATTTACAGAATTACAGTCTGTCATATTGGTTTTAAAAGTAGCAAAGATTGATTTTGCATAAGGCAAGGTGATGTACCTAGGTCATACTATTAGGCAACAACAGAAGTGAGAGCTGCAATTGATTTTACCACGCTGAAAACAAAATGGAAAATGAGAGGGTTCTTGGGAATGCGTGTCCTCAGTTGAAGGCTTGTAATTAATTTAGTACAATTGGCTCCTGTATTAATTAGAGCTATTTTAATAAACTAAAATTTGCAGTCGATATTATCAGCTTTGAAGCTTGAAAAGAACTCTCACAGGATGATGAGGTTAGAATGAAAAGCTCATTCCTAATTTTCGCATGAAATTGAACAGAAGATATTTAACACTCTCTGATTGAGAAAGGACCATCAGCCGTGTTAACAGCTCTTCAAAACGTTGATGTTTGTGTTAGAAGTCGGCATTTTGAGTTAGTCTTACGGACTGTAATCCTCAGGTTTTTTTGATACGTTTAATATATTAAACTCCATTATTGTTGATACAATATGTCATATCTGCATCAGTCTACATTAAGAAAACTTTACATGCGGCCAAGAATTTTAAAAAAGTGCAAATGCAGTTTTCTCACCCCAAATGTAAATTGCTATACATTGAAGAACGTGACCAGGAGAACTGAAAGATGAGTAAATATGTGGTGCATGGGAGAATGGATGTGAGTTCTGAATTTTGCTTATGTTCACATTATTACTAACCACATCATGAAAAAGACTTTCTTTAACGTAGCGTTTGATGTCTGAGGTTCTAAACATAACTTTTCGTTGCTTTAGTTTTATTCCTTTGTTGATATTGAATGGAAGTGAATTGCTGAGTTGATATCATTAGTTCCAATGATGTTAGAGTACAGTTAGGCCATTCAGACCATCGAACCTGTTCCAGCATTCAACCATTCTCCTGCCTTCTCGCTGTAAATCTTTAGGGAGTTATAAATCAGAAAATATCTGTCGTTATCTTAAATGCACTCAATGACTTCGCCTGAAGATCCCTCTGTGCAATGGACACCACAGATTAACCACCGTTGTCGGTCGTTCACTCTGAAGTTGTGCTCCAGATTCAAGTCTCTCCTAGTAGAAACATCTTCTCCACATCCACTCTATCCAAGCTTCTCAGTTTTCTTCAAGCTTCAATCAGATCCTCCTCCATCCCTGCTGATGATCTGATGATCAGACGAGCAGATATGTTTGGAAAGAGGGGCAAAACTTTGAAGATGTACAGTGACATTGATATTAATTACATCGCTCATAACCATTAAAACACAAATGAAATCACATTCAATATGTACCTCTTTGATTATGAGACGATTTAGCTGATGAGAGCTTTAGCAGAGGTGGTTTGAATACATCTAGTGATGACAGCATCGTTCCTTGACTCTTTTGTTCGAATTCCAAAATGATTTCTCATGCTATATCTCCCGGTGCAGTCGATTGTCCCAGAAAAATCTGGCCAAAGTTCGACATCCCACGTGGAAACATTCCAGCAGATGGGGAGTGGACTTGTGACAACATTTTTCACCAAACGGATCAATGAAACATTTTCCACGGAAAACGTTTTATCCACCTGTAGAGACAAGAGTTCGGCAGCTCCTGAAGAGTGCGGAAGATGAGAAGAAAATACTGTTCAAAATTCCTGATTACTTAAGGCGAAATTAGTAAAACAGTCTTAACGCTTACCTGTTATGAACAATTTCGAACCATTTCCGAATATGAAGGGCATTCTGTTAATTTTTTTTCTGGCTGAACAATAGTATAGACCGGAATCACTTTTCTGGACGCTAGCAATCACAAGAATATAAACAGTAGAGTCGTTATTAACTTCCCCAGAATATCTCCCATGTGGTAGAAAGTGCTTGGTCACGATGTAAACGCTTTGCACATGTTCTTGCTGCTGCTGTTTATATCAGTGAACAGAGAGACTGGCAACCCAACCTGTGTGACAATGAAACCTAACAAGACTTCCAACTGAGACAGTTTCAACTGTTGGACCCCGTGAGAACACTGTCTGACAGATAATAAGTGAAGAAAAAAAGTTAAAAATGTTGTGAGGCAAAATGAATTTTTATCAAGAAATATCAAAATCAACAAATTATCTGCTAAGGGAAATGGGACAAAAATCACATCATTTTACAATAGAGAAATGGTATGTGCAATTTTTGTCTATTTAGAGACTTTTGACAGTATGATTCTTCACAACAAAATGAACATTACAAGGAGAGCTTCTACCAAGCCGAAGCTATTCGTGATATTACGCTGGAACTAGTGCTTGAATCCATAATTTAGAAAAGCTAACCTGAAAGAAATTGGAGCACAGAGTTAAGAAAATCATTGTCTACAGCGAATATTCTTACCGTGAGGTTTGCACTGACTTTTCAATTTTGTTTTTTTGAGGCTGAAGCAGAGAAATCATGCTTTGAACTGCATGGCTGATGCAAGGAGCGCAGGCAGGTAAAAATAGCCGAATGGAAAATATAGCACAACGTTTGGGATCGCAGTTAGCTTTCTGTTTTACACTTTAAGCGTGCACACATTTGCCTCTGAGCAACTGTAAGCCCAATGCAAATTTCTTTCAACTCGTGTAAAACATAGATTTTGACACTTCTTTTATAGACTTTGAAAAAAAATTCAAAATCATTCAGTTTTTTCACTAAAGTAACGATGCAGGGAACAATATATTCTTTCTGCTGAGACATTAAACGAAGCCAACTCCATACAACTTCAGGCTGAGGTTCATATCAGATGTTCAATTAACACTCAAATAGTGCAAGTGCATATTGTTTGATTGTTTTGGGATATTTATTTTATTCTTGTGGCATCATGCTGATGAAGCCAATGTTAATGAATATATTTCTGGTTTTACGAGAGGAAAAAACATCCACAGGAAAAAAAATCCAAAGAACTGTGGACTCAGAACAAAAACAAAATAAAAAGCAGGCGCAGTTGGAAAACTTAGCTTTCTTATAACATCTGTGGATAAGAAATCAGAGTTGGCGTTTCGGCCCCAGTGATCCTTCTTCAGAGTGATTAGATTAGATTCCCTACAGTGTGGAAACAGGCCCTTCAGCCCAACAAGTCCACACCGCCCCTTGAAGCATCCCACCCAGGCCCATCCCCCTATAGCCCACCCACCCCTGAACACCACAGGCAATTTAGCATGGCCAATCCACCTAGCCTGCACACCTTTGGACTGTGGGAGGAAACCAGAGCACCCGGAGGAAACCCACACAGACTCAGGGAGAATGTGCAAACTCCACACAGACAGTCGCCCGAGGCTGGAATCGAACCCAGGTCCCTGGCGCTGTGAGGCTACAGTGCTAACCACATTCTTTGAAGGATCACTGGATCCAAAACGTTAATTCATATCTGTTGAGATTTTTCCAAAAGTGTTTTTGTTGTTAATAATAACACGTCTGTTCAACCACTTTATCTAACTATCCGAGTAATATAAATGAGCTGTGCACATGCAAAACAAGATCCTGTTGATCATCGAAAACTCCCAGGATTATACCTTTTATCATTTATTTCCTTGTCTTGTTTGTCCTGCCCAACGATGTTTATTTCATATTTATCAGGTTGAATTATATTTCCAACTGATCACTCCACCTGATTACCCTGTTCATATCTTCTTGCAGTAAAAAGCTACACTCCCCACTATTTACAGTCCCACCGTTTTATAGCATTTGCAAACTTACTAATCAATCTACTTACTTTCAAATCTGAATAAGTTATTTGATGAAACAGCAAGTTGCCAACACTGACCCCTGTACTGCCCACAGACTTCTAGTTGGAAAATTACCCCTCAACCAGCACTCTGTATTTCCTGCGACAGAACCAATTGTGGATCCACCTTGCCACGTTTCTTTGAAAACCAAAGGCTCTTGTCCTTTCCTATCAGTGATCAATGCGTCTCCTTATCACCTTATGTTGAAATCCAAGTAAACTGCATCAAAACCATTACCTTCATCTACACATCTGTTTACCACTTCAACACCTTTAATTAAGTTGATAGCCCTGCCTTCCACTTAACTAAACCACCCTGACTGCATTTGAAGAATCCATGTCTCTCCAAATGCAGATTAATTTTGCCGCCTACAATTGCTTCATTTAGTTTCCCCACCACTCAGGTTACGCTGACCCACCTGCTGTCTCCCTGGCTTTGTTTTTGCATAACGGAGCCTCGATAGTTGTTTTTCAGTCCTCGAGCACCTGCCTTCGTGATTCTGAAGAAGAGTCACTGGACCTGAAACTTTAACTCTGATTTCACTCCACAGATGCTGCCAGACCTTCTGAGTTTTTATAAGAAATTCTGTTCATTTTATTGTTTGGAACAGCTTGCTTTGCAAAAGAACCCCTGCTGTACTCAAGATATTACAGCTTTGATACATAAGAATCATATGTCATTGAGTGTAACACGTTGGAGCGATTCTTGCTACTTAAGTAGAAGCCTTCCTCAATGTTTCACTCTAAGCTTTGTTAAGCATTGGTTCCAACATCACAGCGAGGATAAGTCAGACGTCACTAGTTCAGCGATAGTCCTGTTCTTATGAGACTCCTGAGCACATGAATATTGAATTGTGCCGATTTCTTGACTCAGCTGCTGCATGCCAATAAGGTCACATCTCGTTGTAGAAACAAACCCAATCAGTTTTGATTGCAGTTATAACCTAATTATTGATGGATTCGTGTACAATAATTTACATTTTCATTTGGAACATTTCAGAAAACTTTTAATGATTGTAATGGTGTACTTGTATATCACGAGACTGGTAATGCTGTGTACTTATTTTTCATACTTTATTGCGATCTGTTTATCACATTTTACCTTTGTAAGGGAAGTATTTGGGAGTATTCTGTCCCTTATAATGAATTTAGTTTATGAATGTTTTCCATGTCGAAGGCAGTAAGGGAGGAAATGTCTTTTTTTGACCATTCAAATTGGAGGTGCTGGTGAATTGAAGGTTCATTTGTCTCGTTTCATTTTGCAGATAAATCTTGAGCATGCATATTATTTGCACTTTCCAAATTGATCATAAAGAATGGCGATTACATTTTATTACTTAGTTCTCTGCAGCTTAGGCGTAGTGGAAGCATAAAAATCATTCTCTTAACAGTTACAAATTAAAAATGCACGTTTTTATTGGGATAACGGGGCGAGAGAATTAGAAATTATGTATACAAATTTTCGAGCACTTTATTGGCAGAACAGGGACCCAGCTTTCTCATTTTTCTGATCTGAGACTCACAAGATAGTTCCAGAGCTTTTGCTCGTTGAAGTGATTAAGTTGCATGGCAATTTATGAATAATCATCACAAATCCAAAATAAGCTGTTGCTTCAAAACGATAAATATAAAAATAAAAATAAACTGCTTTACCTTAGCTGCAGTCTTCCGGGTCCGTCTTACCTCCGCTGCTGCTCGCACTCCTCCTGCAGAATGTGGCAGTTGGGAGACGTGGCACACGTCTCCACTGGCTACATCTGCGGGAAGTGCACCCAACTACAGCTCCTTGAAAACCGTGTTAGGGAAATGGAGCTGGAGCTGGATGAACTACGGATCATTCGGGAGGCAGAGGGGGTAATTGAGAGGAGTTACCGGGAGTTGGTCACTCCTAAGGCTCAGGACGAAGATAGATGGGTTACAGTTAGGGGGAGGAAAGGGGACAGACAGACAGTGCAGAGATCCCCTGTGGGCATTCCCCTCAGCAATAAGTATTAATTTTGGATACTGCTGGGGGGGATGACCTACCAGAGGAAAGCCATAGTAGTCAGTTCTCTGGCACTGAGCCTGACACTGTGGCAAAGAAGGGAAGGGGGCAGAATAGAAAAGTACTCGTGGTAGGGGACTCGATAGTTAGGGGAATCGACAGGAGATTTTGTGGTCAGGATCGGGATTCCCGGAAGGTATGTTGCCTCCCTGGTGCCAGGGTCTGGGATGTCTCCGATTGGGTGTATAAGGTTCTAAAAGGGGAGGGCGAACAGCCAGAAATCGTGTTACATATTGGCACTAATGATATAGCCAGAAATAGGATTGAGGATATAAAAAGTGATTTCAGGGAGTTAGGATGGAAGCTGCAAAGCAGGACGAACAGAGTAGTGTTCTCTCGTTTACTACTGGTGCCATGAGATAGCGAGGCGAGGAACAGGGAGCGGGCGCAGCTTAACACGTGGCTACGCAGCTGGTGTAGGAGGGAGGGCTTCAGATATGTAGACAATTGGGATGTCTTCTGGGGAAGGTGGGACCTGTACAAGAAGGATGGGTTGCATCTGAACTGGAAGGGGACCAATGTCCTGGGTGGAAGGTTTGCTCGAGTACTTCTAGAGGGTTTAAACTAGTATGGCAGGAGGGTGGGAACCTGACCTGTATACCGGAGGTGAGAGTTGATGCAGGTGAGGCAGTAGCAAGAGGTAGACCAGCTAGTGGGAAGGATTTTCCTGGGAAGAAACCAAGGGATCAGTTCAAGTGTGTTTGCTTTAACGCAAGGAGTATCAGGAATATAAGTGATGAACTTAGAGCGTGGATCAGTACCTGGTGCTATGATGTTGTGGCCATAACAGAGACATGGGTTTCTCATGGGCAGGAATGGTTGCTGGATGTTCCAGGTTTTAGAACATTTAAAAAGAATAGGGAGGGGGGAAAAAGAGGAGGGGGTGTAGCACTACTAATCAGAGAGGGTATCACAGCTACAGAAGCTTCCATTGTCGAGGAAGATCTGCCTACTGAGTCAGTATGGGTGGAAATTAGGAACAGCAAGGGAGTAGTCACCTCGTTAGGGGTTTACTACAGGCCCCCCAATAGCAGCAGGGAGATTGAAGAAAGCGTAGGTCGGCAGATTTTGGAAAAGTGTGGACGTAGTAGGGTTGTTGTAGTGGATGACTTTAACTTTCCTAATATTGATTGGAACCTCCTTCGAGCAGAAGATTAGAATGGAGCTGTTTTTGTAAGGTGTGTTCAGGAGGGTTTCCTAACGCAGTATGTTGACAGGCCGACGAGGGGAGAGGCCATTCTAGACTTGGTGCTCGGAAACGAGCCGGGGCAGGTATCAGATCTTGTCGTGGGAGAGCATTTTGGTGATAGTGACCATAACTGCCTCACATTCTACATAGCTATGGAGAAGGAGAGGATTAGGCAAAATGGGAGGATATTTAATTGGGGAAGAGGAAACTTTGACGCGATTAGACATGAGTTAGGAAGCATGGAGGGAGCAATTATTCCATGGTAAGGGCACTATAGACATGTGGAGACTGTTTAAGGAACAGTTGTTGCAAGTGATGAGTAAATATGTCCCTCTGAGACAGGCAAGAAGGGGTAAGATAAAGGAACCTTGGATGACGAGAGCGGTGGAGCTTCTTGTGAAAAGGAAGAAGGCAGCTTACATAAGGTGGAGGAAGCTAGGGTCAAGTTCAGCTAGAGAGGATTACACGCAGGCAAGGAAGGAGCTCAAAAATGGTCTGAGGAGAGCCAGGAGGGGGCACAAGAAAGGCTTGACAGAAGGAATCCGGGAAAACACAAAGGCATTTTACACTTACGTGAGGAATAAGAGAATGATCAAAGAAAGAGTAGGGCCGAACAGGGATAGCATCGGGAACTTGTGTGTGGAGTCTGAGGAGGTAGGGGAAGCCGTAAATGAGTTTTTTGCTTCTGTCTTTACGAAAGAAACGAACTTTGTAGTGAATGAAACCTTTGAAGAGCAGGTGTGCATGCCGGAATGGACAGAGATAGAGAAAGCTAATGTGCTGAAAATTTTGTCAAACATTAAGATTGACAAGTCGCCAGGCCCGGACCAGATTTGTCCTCGGCTGCTTTGGGAAGCAAGAAATGCAATTGCTTTGCCACTTGCGAGGATCTTTGCATCCTCGCTCTCCACTGGAGTCGTACCTAAGGACTGGAGAGAGGCAAATGTAATTCCACTCTTCAAGAAAGGAAATAGGGAAATCCCCGGCAATTACAGACCAGTAAGTCTCACGTCTGTCGTCTGCAAGGTGTTAGAAAGGATTCTGAGGGATAGGATTTATGACCATCTGGAAGAGAATGGCTTGATCAAATGCAGTCAACACGGCTTTGTGAGGGGCAGGTCATGCCTCACAAACCTTATCGAGTTCTTTGAGGATGTGACTAGAAAAGTTAATGAGGGTCGAGCTGTGGATGTGGTGTATATGGACTTCAGTAAGGCATTTGATAAGGTTGCCCATGTTAGGCTCATTCAGAAGGTCAGGAGGAATGGGATACAGGGGAATGTAGCTGTCTGGATACAGAATTGGCTGGCCAACAGAAGGCAGCGAGTGGTAGTAGAAGGAAAATATTCTGCCTGGAAGTCAGTGGTGAGTGGTGTTCCACAGGGCTCTGTCCTTGGGCCTCTACTGTTTGTAATTTTTATTAATGACTTGGATGAGGGGATTGAAGGATGGGTCAGCAAGTTTGCAGATGACACAAAGGTCGGAGGTGTCATTGACAGTATAGAGGGCTGTTGTAGGCTGCAGCGGGACATTGGCAGGATGCAGAGATGGGCTGAGAGGTGGCAGATGGAGTTCAACCTGGATAAATGCGAGGTGATGCATTTTGGAAGGTCGAATTTGAAAGCTGAGTACAGGATTAAGGATAGGATTCTTGGCAGTGTGGAGGAACAAAGGGATCTTGGTGTGCAGATACATAGATCCCTTAAAATGGCCACCCAAGTGGACAGGGTTGTTAAGAAAGCAGATGGTGTTTTGGCTTTCATTAACAGGGGGATTGAGTTTAAGAGTCGTGAGATCTTGTTGCAGCTCTATAAAACTTTGGTTGACTGCACTTGGAATACTGCGTCCAGTTCTGGTCGCCCTATTATAGGAAAGATGTGGATGTTTTGGAGAGGGTTCAGAGGAGGTTTACCAGGATGCTGCCTGGACTGGAGGGCTTATCTTATGAAGAGCGGTTGACTGAGCTCGGACTTTTTTCATTGGAGAAAAAGAGGAGGAGAGGGGAGCTAATTGAGGTATACAAGATAATGAGAGGCATAGATAGAGTTGATAGCCAGAGACTATTTCCCAGGACAGAAAAGGCTAACACGAGGGGTCATAGTTTTAAGTTGGTTGGAGGAAAGTATAGAGGGGATGTCAGAGGCGGGTTCTTTACACAGAGAGTTGTGAGAGCATGGAATGCGTTGCCAGCAGCAGTTGTGGAAGCAAGGTCATTGGGGTCATTTAAGAGACTGCTGGACATGCATATGGTCACAGAAATTTGAGGGTGCATACATGATGATCAATGGTCAGCACAACATTGTGGGCTGAAGGGCCTGTTCTGTGCTGTACTGTTCTATGCTCTATGTTCTATGTTCTAGGATTCACAATGTTTCAACTCATCATATTGTTGTAGAAATTGCCTAATACAGACAGTGGAAACATAAAAGATCTCTTAACTTGATATGGTAATTTATGGATGTGGAATTCTTTTTTTCTTTTCATGTGTGTAAGTAATTAATGATCTCCTAGAAAAAAATATAGAACATAGAACAGTACAACACAGTACAGACCCTTCAGCGCATGATGTTGAGCCAAACTTTTACCCTAATCCTAAGGCCTATCTAACCCCCATTCCTACCTTTCTACTGTCATCCACGTGCCTATCTAATAGTCGTTTAAATGTCCCTAATGAGGCCGACTCCACTGCTCTCTCCGGCATAGAGATGATCCACCAAGGAAGATGATATAGCTTTGCAGAATTTCAACACATTTGGACTCATTCTTAAATAATTCTGATGTTGATCCTTGTCTTATCTTCTCTACTTGCCTGATTGTGAGGCCTTGTTCCAATTTAAAACAAGAGAGAAGCAGTTTGAATGGGTGGGCTCAATATCTCACAGAAGAGGATTTTTTTTTGGTTTTGGCCTTCAGTAGCGTTTGCTCGAACCTTGAAGTTTGATGTTTATACTTTTATTCCTCTCCCTGTCAAAGCTAAAAGCTGTTTTGTTTTTCCTGTTGCTAGAATTAGATGCTTGACAATATGTTTTTATGAATTTGCTTTTGCCATGGGTGCCTTTATGAGATGTTATAATATTTGAACTGTTAATGAGTAGTAGTTAATGTATCTATTATAGCAGAAACAACGGAAGAAAGACACTTGTGACGTGAGCTTAACAGAGGAAAGGTTGGAGAAGGCAGAAAGTTCCAGAAGAAAGTCTGTGTGTACTTGGAGAGATAAAGTTTTATAGTTTATCATTGTTTTATTAATTAGATTTATACAGTGGTACTTGTGTTTATTTGAACGGCATTCTAGCAGAATTTAGACTAGTCATGGAATAGTTAGTCCTAAGGTGGGAACTGATCAGTTTGTCAATAATTCTGTCAATTTGGTCATTGTTGGGGTTTAACGTATAAGTTGTTTCATATTATTTATAAAGTGGATCGGAATTTTCTTTCTTTTAGCCAAATCTTTTAACAGAGTACGAGGGAAAGCCGAGCTTCACTGCTTGCATTGGGGATGATTGTTAGAAGGGATTTCTATTTCCGTGATAAAAGATTGAGGATTGTACTTTAGTATAATAAAGCAGAGGGGTTTGGCCATTCCCCCTCCAAAACAGTAAGAGGGAATTAGATCTCATTGAAGATAATAAAGATAGCTTACTACTAGGTTTTTTAAAAAAGGAAACTCATGATGGGGGAAGTGAAGATAAAAATCTCAGGTGTTTTCATTGGAATAAAGTAGGCAACATGAAGTCACAGTGTTGGTGGTTTAGGCAAAACCATCGGAAAATGGCTGTAGGAGGGAAAAAAGGGCACACTTGTTATTTTTGCTAAAGTAGTAACTGAAATTGGAGGATGCCCTGTTCAAAAGTTGGATGAAAAGGACATTCCAGATCTTCATAAACCATGGGAAGGTACGGTTGACTCGTATATGCCAGGAGCAGCAGAAGTTAACAGTATTAACAGATTTGGTATCATGTCAATCTTTGATGTTCAGATGAGGAGATATGGAAGGCAGAAGGACTATTGCTCAAAAATATGCTGGTACCTGGAATTCGTGGAGAGATGAGAAGTGTTCGATTATGTAGAGTAATGTTGGAGTATCTGGCAAAAAGTGAAGAATGATGTTTGGAATACTGGGGACACCCTCAGTTTCAAAAATATAATTTGTCCTTGGTAACATTATACCTGGATCACAAGTCCGAGTGCTGCTTACTCTAGTTGAAATGAGTGTGGAAAATCAGCCAACTGATGTATTACAGGAAGTATATCCTGAGATTTTTGCTGACAGTGTGTTAACAAGGTCACAGAGCCATTGGTTGAAACAGAAGTAGAAATCAAAGATTACACATTACAAGTTGAAATAGAATTATCAGAGATAATGTTTAAGAAAAAAAAATCATTCAGGAACAGGTGGTGGTCAAAATGGATGTTTTTAGTGATAACAAGGTGTAGAGTTGGATGAACACAGCAGGCCAAGCAGCATCAGAGGAGCAGGAAAGCTAACCTTTCGGGTCGATACCCTTCCTCAGAATGCACTCCCTACTACCTCCAGATATTATAAATTCAGGGAAATTAACTGGATTATAACGGAAGGATTAAAAATTGAAGCAATTGTTTCGAAAAGTGTGCATAGAAGAAGAATCTGAGTGTATTCCCAAATGTTACTATCTCAATAAGAAAGTGGAGACCACCACATTTTCTGAAGACAAGAAATGGTCAGAGGTTTAGGCGCGACAGAAGTACAAGTATGCAAGGAGAGGGAGTTGTCCTTTTGATAAGGAGGACATAACAGTGCTTAAAGGGGATATTCTTATTGCATCATCAAATGAGGACATATGATTAGAACTTAGAAACAAGAAGGGGATGGCCACTCTGTTAGAACTGTATTATTGACCTACAAATAGCTAGCGGGTATTAGATGAACAGATATGCAAACAGATTCCAGATACTTGTGGGAACCAAAGAGTAGTGTTGGCTGGAGTTTTCAATTTCCCCTGTATTGACTGAACTACCCAGAATGTAAAAGGCTCAGACAGCGTGGAATTTGTCAAATGAGTCCAATGAAGCTTCTTAAATTGATATAGAACATAGAAAAGTACAGCACAGTACAGGCCCTTCGGCCCACAGTGTTGTGCCATGGAATAATCCTAATCCAAAACTAAAATAACCTAACCTACATTCCCCTCAATTCACTCCTGTCCATGTGCATGTCCAGCAGTCGCTTAAATGTCACTAATGACTCCGCTTCCACGACTACCACTGGTAAACTATTCCATGCACTCACAGAGGACAATGTAGAGGACCATGCCTTGGAAGGTGCAACAGCTGCCCTCCTGTTAGGAGATGAGTTAGGGGAAGTGACTGAAGTGTCAGTCGGAGAGCACTTTGGCCCAGTGACCTTAACTCTCTTAGCTTTAACATAGTTACGGGAATAGTTAGGACAGGACTATAGGTTAATGTGCTAAGCTGGAGCAGGGCCCTTTTTGGGTCCATTAAGCAGGATCTAGCAAATGTCAATTGGGTGAGTCTGCTTGAAAGACAAGTACAGAATGGCAAATGTGAGGCTTTTAAAATTGTGATATCAAGAGTCCAGGGACAGTATGTCCCTGTTAGTATGTAGGGCAAAGTTGGTAGGTTTCGAGATCCCTGGCTGACGAGGGATATTGAGACTCTAGTCAGTAATAAGAAGAAGGCATACATTGTGTTCAAGCTATCAGGTTCAAGTGAATTGCTTGATGGCTGGCAAAAGTATGGGCACACACTCAACAGGACTGGCAGAAGAGGTTGATCTGGCAGATAAGGTTAAAGATAATCTCAAGGTTTTATAGTTAAATTAAGAGTAAAAGGGTGTCTAAGGAGAGATTGGGTCCAATTGAAGATAAACATGGTCATCTAAACGTGGAACCACAGAAGATGGGGGAGATTTTTAATGAATATTTCTCCTTAGTGTTTGCTGAGGAGAGAATCATGGATGCTAAGATAATGAAGGAAACAAGTGAGAATGTTTTGGGCCACACACACGTTAACAGAGAAGAGATATTTATAGCCTGAAAGCCCTTAAGGTTAATACATTTCCTAGGCCAGATCAAGTGCATTGTTGGACGTTGTGAGAGGCTATGGAAGAAATTGCAGATGTCATTGCAGAGATTTTTGCTTCAGTTTTAGCCACCGATTAAGTTCTGGTAGCCTGGAAGTTGGATAATGTTGTTTCATTGTTGAGGAAAGGTAGGAAAATCATGCCAGGGAATGACAGGCCAATGAGTGGTAGGTAAGTGATTGGAAAGGATACTGAGGGACAGAATCAACCAACGTTTTCAGGTTTAGGGCCTTATTAGGGGCAGTCAGTGTGGAATTGTGCCCGGGAAGTCAAGTCTGGCAAATCTTTTAGAATTTCCGAGGATATAACCAGCAGAACGGATGACAGTAGGTCATTGGATGTTGTCTATATGGACTTTAGCAAGCCCTTTGGCAAGGTCCCTCACTGCAGGCTGGTCATAAAATTTAAGTTGCGTGGGGTTCAGGGAATGTTAGCTAATTGCCTTAAAAATGGGCTCGATGGTAAGAAGCAGAGGGTAATGTTTGAAAATCGTTTCTCAGACTGGAGACTTGTGACTACTAGTGTGCCACATTTGGTGCTGGGACATGTTATTTGTTATTTACATAAATTATCTGGGTGTGAATGTACAAAGCATGCTTAGTAGGTTTGCAGATGATACTGAATTAGAAGATATCGTTGATTGCGAGGAAGGTTAACAAAGATTATAGAAGAATATTGATCAGGTAAGGAAGTGGGTTGAGGATTGGCAAATGCAATTCAAAACAGATAGGTGTGAGGTGTTGCATTCTGGAAAGTCAAATCAAAGTAGGGCTTATGCAGTAAATGCATAATTATTCACTAAATGCATTTAATGGTAAGTGTTATGAAAAAGAGGGATCTAGGAGTACAAGTACATAATTCATTGAACATGGTATCACAGGTGGACAGGGTGGTGAAGAAGGCATTTACTATGTTGGCCTTCATTTGTCAAGGCACAGAGTATAGGAGTTATGTTACAGTTGTATAAGTTGTTAGTAAGGTCACGCTTCGAGTATTATCCAAAGAGTCATGGTCATACAGCACAGAAGCAGACCCTTCGGTCCAGCCAGTCCATGCCGGCCATAATCCCAAATGAAACTTGTCCCATCCGCCTGTGGTTAGCCCATATTCCTCCATACACTTCTTATGCATGTTGTATTGTGCGCAGTTTTAGTTGCCCTGCTATAGGAATGACATAGTTAAACTGTGTAAAGAACATTTTCAGAAATGTTGCCAGGATTAGTCAGCTTGAGACATAGGGAGAAGTTGGGAAAATAAGGGTTGACTTTATTGAAATGTATATAATCATGAGATGCATCGATAAGATGAAGGTAAACAGTCATTTTCCCAGAGATAGGAGTTGAAGATTAGAGGGCATAGTCTTCAGGTGAGAAGAGATAGATTTAAGAAGGACCTCAATGACAACTTCTGCACACAGAGAGTTATGCATATATGGAATAGGCTGCGACATAATGTGGGTGATGCATGCACAATAACAACATTTAAAATAAAATCACTTGGATAGGTACATGGATGGGAAGAGTTAAAAGAGACAAGGACCAAATATGGGCGGCTGGAACTAGCTGATATTGCAAGTAAGTTATAGAAAGGATGTGTTGCGGGTAGCACTGGCATTACCAGTAAGAGGTCATTTAGGGTGTCAGAAAAGCATAGGCCAACATACAAAAGAAACATTTTTACTGGCCGAGACTACAATAAGATTGAGTTGAACTTTACCAGACATGTAATACATAAAAGATCCTTTAATTTGATATAGTAATTTATGGATGAGTGATTTTTTGTCTTATGTGTATAATGTATCAGGAAACGTGTCATTACCAAAGTATTTGTTGACAGTAAAGGATGTATCAACTAGAGTCTAAATCCACATTTGATATGTGGGAGGATTTTAAAGAGAGGTTGATTAGTGTGCAGGACAGACATGTCCCTGCAGAAATGAGGGATAGAAAGGGCAAGATTAGGAAACCATCGATGACATGAAATTGTGAGACTAGCAAAGAGGAAAAAGGAAGCAGACATAAGGTCTAGGTGACAGAAAACAGATGAGCTTTGGAAGAATATAGGGGAAGTAGGACCAATTTGAAATGAGCAATTAAGAGGGCAGAAATTGGTCATGAAATATCTTTAGCAAACAGGGTTAGGGAAAATCCCAAAGCCTTTTCTTCATACATAAGGAGCAAGAGGGTAACTAGAGAGATGGTTGGCCCACTCCAGGACAAAGGAGGGAAGTTATGGGAGGAAATGAGTGAGATTCCTAATGAGTACTTTGCATAGATATTCACTGAGGAGAGGGACATGATGGATGTTGATCGATGTTTGATTACTGTAGGTCAAGTAAGCATAAGGATCGGGGAAGTGCTGGGTATTCTAAAAGGCATTAGGGTCGACAAGTCCCCAGGTCTGGATGGGATCTATCTCAGGTTACTGAGGGAAGTGAGAGAGGAAATAGCCAGGGCCTTAACAGATATCTTTGCAGCATCTTTGAGCATGGGTGAGGTCCCGGAGGACTGGAAAATTGCTAATGTTGTCTCCTTGTTTAAGAAGGCTAGCAAGAACAATCCAGGTAATTATAGACTGGTGAGCCTGATGTCAGTGGTGGGGAAGCTGCTGGAGAAGATATTGAGGGATAGGATCAATTTACATTTGGAAAAAAATGGGCTTATTACTGATAGACAGCATGGTTTTGTGACGGTAAGTTCATGTCTTACCAACTTGATAAATTTCTTTTGAGGAACTGACAAAGTTGGTAGATGAGGGAAGGACTGTGGATGTCATATACATGGACTTCAGGAAGACGTTTGATAAGCTTCCTCATGGTAGGCTGATGGAGAAAATGAAGTTGAATGGGATCCAGAGTATACTAGCTAGTTGGATAGAGAACTGGCTGGGCACCAAGGGACAGAGTTGTAGTGGAAGGGAGTTTCTCAAAATGGAGACCTGTGACCGGTGGTGTTCCACAGGGATGTGTGCTGGGACCACTGTTGTTTGTGATATATATAAATCATCTGGAGGTAGATATAGATGGTCTGATTAGCAAGTTTGCAGATGACACTAAGATTGGTGGAGTAGCAGATAGTGAAGAGAACTGTCAGAGAAAATGGAGAATATAGACAGATTGGAGAGTTTGGAGAAATAGCAGATGGAGTACAATCAAGGCAAATGCCAGGTAATGAATTTTGGAAGATCTAATTCAAGAGCGAACTATGTGGTAATTGTAAAAGCCCTGGGGAAAATTGATGCACAGAGAGATCAGGGTGTTCAGGTCCATTGTACCCTGAAGGTGGCAACGCAGGTCGATAGTGGTCAAACAGTCATATGGCATGCTTTCCTTCATCCAACGAGGTATTGAGTACAAGAGTTGGCAGGTCATGTGACAGTTTGTATCGGACTTTGTTCGACCACATTTGGAATACTGTGTACAGTTCTGGTTGCCACTTTCTAAAAGAATGCAGATGCTTTGGAGAGGGTACAGAGGATGTTCACCAGGATGTTGCCTGGTATGGAGGGTGCTAACTATGAAGAGAAGTTGAGTAGATTAGGATTATTTACATTAGAAAGATGGAGGTTGCGTCAGGACCTGATTGAGGTCTACAAAGCCATGAGAGGTATAGACAGGGTAGATGGCAAGAAGTTTTTTTTTCCCAGAGTGGGGGACTCAATTACTAGGGGTCACGATTTCAAGGTGAGAGAGGAAAAGTTTCAGGGACATATGCGTGGTAAGTTCTTTACACAGTGGGTGGTGGATGCCTGGAATGCGTTGCCAGTGGAGGTGGTAGAGGCCAGCACAATAGTGTCATTTAAGAGGTATCTGGACAGATATATGAGTGGGCAGGGAACAGAGGGATACAGACCCTTGGAAAATAGGCGACAGGTTAAGATAGAGGATCTGGATCGGTGCTGGCTTGGAGGGCTGAAGGACCTGATTCTGTGCTGTAATTTTCGTTGTTCGTTCTTTTTTGCTCTAGAATACCAGAGGCTGTAGCATTACACAGTATCACAGCTAAAAGGATTGTAGAAGAGTTACTCTTTGTATCTCTGTGAGTGCCTACAGGAAAAAAATCAGATCAAGGATCAAATTTTGCATCAAAATTATTCGGGAAGTTATGGATAGCTTCAGAATAAAACAATTCAAATGGACTGAGCAACGACCAGAATGTCCAGGAATGCTCGAAAGATGGCATCATAATTTAGAGACTATCTTAAGGGCTTATTGTCAAGTCTATCCCAATAATTGGGATAAAGAAATTGCTCTTGAACTTTTTGCATTTAGGGATGCACCAAATTAATCAACCAAATTCAGTCCATTTGAATTGTTTTTGTTTCTGCATGAGCTGAGAGGACAATTGAAATTAATTCAAGAGAAATCGGTGAGTCAGAATTCAGAGACAATATGATTGGACTTTGTGTAAAATTTTCGGGAATGATTAAAGAGGGTGGGTGAGTTGGTCGGACAGCATTTAAAACTATTACAGCATATGATGAAACGGATCAGAAAAACAATCAAACACTGTTTTGCTTACAGACATAAAGTATTCATCTTACTTCCATTTGCAGGTGAACCTTTAAAAGCAAGCTTTAGTGGGCTGTATCAAATCGAAAGGATATTTAGAAAGATGGTCGATTCGATAAAGACTCCAGATAGAAAGAATTCTGATAGTGTGCAATGTCACGGTACTCAAACAGTATATTGATAGGGAAGGAAAGGAAAAGGAGAATGTGTTACTGTTTATAACACAGAGTGATGGACCATCTTCAGAGGATTTTGAACTGGCCCTTCATCAAATTAAGAACAAAAACAAAATTACTGGAAACGTTCAGCAGATCTGGCAACATCTGTGGAGGAGAAAACAGCTAACATTTTGGGTCCGGTGACCCTTCCTCAGAGCTGAGGAAGTTTCATCAAATTAAATTGGTCAATGAGGAAGTTCTCAAAAATTTGGGTAACTATTATCTTAGCTTTCAGAGGGAAATCAAAATGACCAGATTGAGTTATTACTAGCACGTGGGGAGATATGTGAGAATGATTTGAGAAGTACTATCTTAACTTTGTATGACATAGCTGTAAGGAATGCTGTTCCAATTAAACAATATCCTCATAAATGTAACCCTCTAATATTCGAAAAGAGGTTGAATGCCTGCTCCAAGACAACACAATCAAAGTGAGTTGCAGCGACTGGAGCTCACCCATAGTAAATTTACCAAAAGCAGATGATAGCCATTGATTATCTGTAGATTTTTGCAAAGTGAATGCAGTTGCAAAGTCTGTTCCATATCCGATTCCATGATTAGAAGGCTGTATTGAGAAGTTGGAACAAGCAACTCATATTTCGAAGTTGGAATTACTCAGAATTTTGCAGGTATCTTTATCCAAAAGATTGAAGACAAGTTCGGTTTTTTTTGTGTGCATTGGATGAGCTTTGGCAATCTGAAGACATGCCCTTTTTGGTTTGGAAAATGCACCATCTGATTTCATAGACTAACCAATAAGATCATTTCTAGATTTCCCAATTGTATTATTTACATCGACCTGTGATTATTAGTCAGACGTGGAAGAAACATATGCATCGTTTATTAGAATTATTCAATTGACTTTGGGAAGCAGGTTTGGTGATAAACCTGGTGAGGAGTGAATTCGCCAAAGCCCAAGTCATGTACCTGGCTCATGTTATTGGACATGGACAGAATGTGAAAACAAAGGTAATTGGGGAGTTTCCCATGCCATCACTGAAGACAACAGTACTACGTTTTCTGAGATTGAATAGATTTTATTGGAAACTTGCATCGAATTTTAGCAGTGTGTTTTCTCCACTGATAGACATATTGAAGAATTACAGGAAATTTCACTGGACGACAGACTGTTAGGAGGCATTCAACAGTTTGAAAGCTGTGTGAAGTAGCGCCCCAGTATTATGCAGACGTAATTATGGAAGGCCATTCAAAGTGGCTAGCAATGCGAGTGGAGGTGCTGTCTGTAGTGTGCGCTTACTAGAAGTCGACAAGAAGATAGAAAGACCTAACTGATATTACTCCACAAAATTGAATATTCATCAATTCAAATATTCCACAATTGAGAAAGAGATCTTGAGCTTGGTTTTGGTGTTACAAAATTACACCATTTATATTGACAGTAATGTGCCTGAGACAACTGTGTATACTGATCGCAACCAATTAGAGTTTTGGACAAATTTATGGGCACAACTTCCATACTGTTTAGATGGATCTTATTTTTGCAGCCATTCAGTTTGACAATCATACATGTGGTAAGATGAAAAAAAAACACAATTGCTGATATTTTGTGGCGATTTGGAATGAAGGAAGATGCAGGAGTAAACGGCCTCAAACAGAACATAATAGTGAATGCTTGCATGCTTAGCGTCAATGTAATATGCATGAACTGTAATAGTGCTAATAAAATAAGACTCGGGTTTTAAATGAAACCATTTTTGTAATTTTTTTTGTGTAGTGGGTGTGACGATGCTGTGATTTAAAAAAAAGGCTTATTTTATCCTTTTTTTGATGAGGGTTTGTACAGGCAAATGCACTAAAGAATCTAGAGAGGATCAGTTTAATGATGGAAGGGGAGCGGACAGTTGCCCCAGATCAGGTTGTCTCTCTATTTTTTTGCTGAAGTAGTCACCAGCCGTTTTGAGTCCCGGAGGGTCACATGTTTCAATGAAGGATTCCTCTAACTTTCTCCAAAATCTCTCTTTTGGATGTAATTCCCTCAAACCTGTAAGAAACTGTGTTTGAATTTATATTTTGTTCAAGGGTTTTTTTTTTAATGGGCTGTTGCTACAATGGAACAGTTAATTAGTTAAGTTGGTGTATTAGGTCCGTTAGGTTTTCCAGTGGCTGAGCTACTCTAAATTCCAGTTTCTTTTGTTTTTGTTTCAACTGTTGGGTTTAAATAAATTTGTTTTTGCTGAAAACCGAGTGGTTCGATCAGTTGCATCACACTTGGAACATGCACTTGACACCTGCATTTTAAAATAAGAAGAAAGTGAGGATTTAGGTTACCTTGTTAAAATATTTTAAGGATTCCTGGCCTGGCCCATAGGAGTACCATGGCACAAAAACAGAAGTTTCTGGAAATGGTTCAGCAGGTTCAGCAGCTTCTATGAAGAAAAAATCAGTTAACTTTTCGGGCCTGGTTACACGTTTTCAGAACCAGTTGCAGCAAGGACATGGCAAAACAGTATTTTCAAGCTTCCCTGAAATTCACAACATTCTGACTTTTATCTTTGGTGTCAACACTTCAAAATAATTGGTTTCACATTCTAAAATTTAGGCCCTGGCAGCACTGAGTATGTTAATATATTCCAAGCACTATAGGGGCTCTTGAAAGTTGTTCATTACCATTTATTACCAGATAATTGAGGAAGAGGTAACTTAATTTCATTATATATATGCAAAAAAAGAGAGCAAACACCAAAGCAACATCCACTGTTAAGAAAATAAGAACATTTTAGACTTTTGTAAATTGTTCAACTGATGTGTACTACCCAAATTGAGCACTTACAGAAAAGGAAGAAACAATGGAAATTTGACCAATTAAGAGAAATATACTAACAGTGTTTGCATCAGGAAGAAAAAAAACAAAAGAGGCACGTAATCTACAGCTATTCTTGTTTCTCCTCCTCTAAATGTAAAGAATCTTATGTCCCATCACCTCCAACGCGAAAATCAAATCACATATACTGCTCACGTACAAAGCTATTCACATGCTAGGAATTAAAGTAAAACTGAAATAAATGTTTCAAGATGTCGGTTAAAAATGACATTCAATGCATAAATGTTGGCACTGATACGATCACTGATGCAACTTTAAGCATCAGACTCTTGGTTCTGCATTGCAATTAGTTGCCTCTTCCTTTCTCTCTTACTATTTTTGTTGATATTTTACTTGCTGGTCTCCATATTTCTTTATCAACTTCCTTTGGTCCAGCAGGACTTTTACTCATGATTGAATCTACTCTTTCCTTTTTCCCCTTAGACAACTTATTAAAAAGAAAAGACAAATTGGTTCAGATTGGATTGAATACATGCTAGCTCAGCTATAATGTGTACAACAAGGCACGAAATCTCTACCATATCCAGCTAGAAATCATTTCGGCTAGTATCCTGGTGCATTCAGGCAACTTATACAACATTGTTAATGGATGCATGTAAACTTTCAGAAACATCGGCCAGGCGAGATAAAGTTTCATTCATTTGAGAAATCTTGATCTTTTCTGGTGAACATCATGCATTTCAGTGTGGAGTGACACATAACACAACTTCATTTTAAGTTGAGCTTCAGATCAAGAAAGTTTTACATTAGCAAAACTCAGATACATATATATGGCATCTCTCTCTCTCCTATTTGCTTCAGTTTATCACATGTACAATTTTACATGTTTGAATGATTTAGTGAGTGCTAGTGTTTTATTGGTTATGCATAAGAAAATAAGAACTGGAATTGGCCATTGAGGTCATTAGTCTGTTCTGCCATTCCATGGGATCATGGTTGGTCACAGCCGAAATCCATTTGCCTGCCTTTGGCCCATATCCTTGAATGCCTTTGCAAAAAATAGTGTGAGATCTAAAATTAACAACTGATCTAGCATCTACTACCATTCGTGGAAGACATAACTACACCCTTTTTTATGCAGAAGTGTTTCTTAGCATCAATCATGAACATTCTGGCTGTAGACCCCTGACGATGTCCCAGAGATCTGGAACCCTGAAACAAGTTTATCTTTATCTACCCATCGAGTTAAATACATTGAGGGCTTCGACCAGATCATCCCTTACCCTCTCACATTCTCGAGAATGCAGACTTAATTTGTTTAAACTCTATTTATAACTCTAATCTTGAAGTCTAGGTACCACTCTTGCAAATCTACATTGTCTTTCCTCAAATATCAATATATCCTCCCCAATGTCGAAGTGGATAATGTCACACTTGCTCGCATTGCACTGCATGTACCACAGTTTTGCTTATTCATTAAGTCTATTAAATCACTGTAATTTTATACTATTTTTGCACCGTCTACAATACACCTAACTTTGTCCATCAATTAATTTGGATATATGGTTTTCTGTGTAATTACCAAATCGTTAATAAATAACGTAAATCATAAAATCCCTAACCCAGATCCTTGTGAGATACCACTGTTCACATATGTCAAGTTGAATGTGTAACAATTATGCTTATTTACTGTCACTTACCTCAGCGAATTCCCCAGCCAGATCATTAATTTGCCCTCAAGGCTACGCACTTTTAATTGGCTAAAAGTGTTTTTTTTTAGAAAAAAATCTGAGATGTTATTAAATGTCATCCTGAAGCCCATATGAACAATATCTGTAGACATTATCCTGAACACTAACTCAAACATTTCTTGAACATTTTCAATGAGGTCTGAGAGTGAGATACCAGTTTTGGTCCCATGCTGGCTATTCTGAATAACTGAACAATTTTTTTGTTTGGTTATTGCATCTCTAATTATAGACTCCAATAATTTGCCCATCACAGATGTTCGGCAAACTCATCCGTAATTTCTTGTATGCTTTTCTCTTTTTCCCTTCACAATAAGCAGAATAACCTGTGCAATTTTGGTTCCAGAGAATGACGTGTGCAATTTTTCATTCCAACGTGATGACTTCTGTCTCTAAGGAACTCTGAAAATTATACTACAATGTGCTCTGTTATTTCCTTGCACACCCTTGGATGAAGAATAAGAAAACCAGGAGATTTGTCACTCTTTAATTCCATTAATTTCCTCGTTACCAGCTTTTTACTTCAGTGAGTCTTATTCAGTATCTGTCTGGGATCCATTGTCAATTTCCTCACGCTGGAGGCTTATCACAAGCTCCATACTTATGCGAATATCTTTTGCACACTGCGCACTAACAACCAGCATACACATTCATGGTAATATGCATATTCATTCCACTAACCTGCATATATGTATATCAATGCTGTCTCTCATCCTACCATTAGAAGAACTCCAAATTATAATTGATAAGTCACCGTTTTAACCATTCATTGGAAGTAGTGAAGTGCATTGCTACTTTCATACTCAGCTTGCCTGTTGTTTTAATGCCATCAACAATTTCAATTGTTTTATGTATGTCCCATCTGAATTAATCTTCAACTGATTAATGTACATCAATGAGTGATAACAAGAATGAATTGTCCATGCATATCCCCTTTTTGTTATGGCTCCAGAAACCTAACCAATAGCCTACTATGTAGTCATTTGTACTTTTTCCAAATATCTATTATGTGAAATACTCACATAACTCTTGTAAGTCAATAAAATATTGCACATAGTCTTTCCCTTTTATCAATATTAGTTATTGGTATTGTAGCATTCCTGTTCAAGAAGACACCCACATTCAGGAGCTATTAAACGTGCAATACAAATCTGTGCCCCAAAATGGATTTACAACCTCTCCATTAAGATCACTGAAAAAAGTAACAAACTTCATATACCTTCGATATAGCAAAAATATCTTTTAATCAGCCAGTTCAGATGAGCTATGAAACACGTCCGGAACAGGTGAGACTAGAATGTCAGTAAAAATATTACCAATGTCCCAATAAGCCAAAGTAATTGCAAGCTTGATGATTCTGCTGATAACATCAAGGTGGGTAGGACAATAACTGTCAAAGGTTGTGAGGAATGCAGAAATTAATGTGGTTAGAACGGATAAGTGAAAATAAATTTGACAGATGGAGCATAATGCAAATAAAAATGGGAGTGTGTCCACATTGGTAGGACATATCGGAAAGCAATTTAATGGAGGGTGTTTTCAGACTTCAGAGGGATGCATGGTGCTGGTACATAAATCAACCGAATTTATTCTGAGGGTTCTGCAAGGCATTGAATAGGCAAATGGATTGTTGATCTTCATTGCAAGTAGCGTGTTGTCCAATAGTACAGACCTTTCTGTGTAGTTTTACAGGGTATGTGTAAAACACATCTAAAGGACTCTGTCTGGATTTGTTCCCATTATTTATGAAATTATATAATTGAATTGGAAGCAATTCAGTGAAGGCTCACTTGATTGATTACTTGGGTGACCTGCTTCTCTGGTCATGGCCATTTGGGCTGCGTCCACTGAGTAAGGGTGATATCATTTTGGTTCGTCAGTATATTTGAATGTGGGCTTGGGCAAGTAGCTCATTGGTGTGCTCATTAATGATCAATGTGTTTTTCCATGACATTGACTTCTACAGTTTGTATCTTTATCTATGTATAAAGGGGCAGTTTATTGTTCCTAATAGAAGAAGAAAAATGGTTCTAATCAGGGCTTAGCCTGTTTTAACTAATACAGTTAGAAGGCAACGTGTCTGAGTTATGCATCTACATTTAGAATTTTGTTGTTTAAAATAGTGAGAAATTCTTGTTGAGCAAATAGAAATCCTAGCCCATGTGTTTCTTTTCAAATTGTGGGCCAAGAAGACAGTTATGTTGGGCAATTCATAACGGATGGTTTCAGATAACAGGGAGGAAAAACAAACTCAACTTAATGTAGCCTACGTACCGTTAACAAAAGCAGTGAAATGAAACTAATGACAATACATATACGATAACAGAAACCCATCCAAAACACCAAATGCACATTGGCTGTACCACAATGTAGGAACATCATCAAAAAAAGAACAAAAAATGAACAAGCTGCTTCAGGATAATCAAATGTTGAAGTAATTACAGAGTTCAGAACTACAAATCATAACATCCAGTCTTTCTGAGCATTATGTTTCTTTTAGTGATGAGTTTATGCTGTAGTCTGTCGGGTGAACCGCTTTTTTTTGATTTGATAACTGATTAGGTGAAGTTACATTTGTCGTAATACGCATATTCATTCCACTAACCTGCATATATGTATATAGTTTTCTTTTTAGCTGTTATTTACATACTGGAAAACGTATTGCATCAAACCACAGAAACGATTTAAGTACGAAATTGCAGTTTGGTTGGCCAGGCAGCATTTATTGTCCATTTCTAATTGCCCAGAGGACAGTTAAGAGTCACCTACATTGCTGTGGGTCTGGAGCCACATGTTGGCCAGACCAGGTAAGGATGGTAATTTTCTTCCCTAAAGGGCATTAGTGAACCAGGTGGGTTTTCCAACATTCGGCAATAGGTTTGTGGTCATCATCAGATTCTTAATTCCAGATATTTAGAACAGCATTCAAATTCCACCATCTACCATGGTGGAATTCAAATGCACACCCCCAGAACATTAATTGGGTCTCTGGATTAACAGTCTCTCTGCTTCTACCTCCCCTTAAATTTTTCTCAATACTTGGGATTTTGATATTTTTAAGTGACCTATATAGGAGCTGAATTTTCACTGGCTATAGAATCCCTGCAGTATTGAAACAGGCCCTTTGGCCCAACAAAGTCCACACTGACCATTAGCACATCCCACCCATACCCAGCCCCTGTAACTCGCCCGATCTACACATCCCTGAACACTATGGACAATTTCACATGACCAATCTACCTGACCTGCACATCTTTGGACTGTGGGAGGTAACCAAAACACCCAAAGAAAACCCACGCAGACACGGGGAGAATGTGTAAACTCCACACAGACAGTCACCTGAAGATGGAATTGAACTCAGGTCCCTGACGCTGTGAGGCAGCATTGATAACCATTGAGCCGCCATGCCACCCAGAAATTTATAGCAGAGAATGGTTTTATGGGCGGCATGCTAGCTCAATGTTGATTCCTCATTTGGAGGTCTGTGACTCTATTTCCAATTTCTCATCAAAATATCATCTTTAATCCATTAACCACTTGCGATTTTTCCATCATCAACATCAGTGTGATCTTCCTGTACTATCTAGCACAATCAAATCTCTTGCTCTAGATCTGGAGTCAAATGTGGACCAGACAAGGCAACGAAGGCCATTGTCCTTCTCAAAAGGGGCTTCAATGAACCAAGTGAATTCTTATGTCAATCTGCATTAATTACAGAGTAGTACATTGCAAACTGCCACGAAGGGATTCGATCTCATGCCCTCAGACAATTAGCCTCGAATCTTGGATCACTAATTCTGTGACATTATCACGAGATCACTACTATTTCCATATTTAATTAAATTGTAATTCAATTCAGGATTTATTTAAGAATGTTAAAAAATGAAGAAACACAATACAAAAGATTGATCTCTCACTGTGTGTCTATTCTTCTAGTTTTCTACATTTGCATTTCAGACTAATGTGCATCAAGCTACTTCAGCACAAAATAACAATGATGAATATTTGCTTGAGGTATCGCTTAATATTGGTCCTTACTGTTTACTGAATGGAAAAATTAAAACAGCAGTGTGAATGAACTCCTGCGTCTTGCTTTGTTAGATGATTCAGCATTTCATTTCCCATCAGAGTGTCTGTTCTGCTGTATATGCAAGTTGAGCATAAAGAATCTAAGGGAGAAGATATATGATATCAATAACAAAAAAAATAGGAATTATCAATTAATTTCACCCCTAGCGTGGATTCATCGGCACATTAATTAATGGAGCCAGCGTTGAAGTCAAAATATCAGTGTCTCTTGGCCTGAAAATCTGTTTTCAAGGCCCATGTACCCCAGATATTTTCTGAAGAAGGGTCTCGACCCGAAACATCAAACTTTCCTGCTCCTCTGATGTTGCTTGGCCTATTGTGTTCATCCAGCTTCACACCGTGTTACCACAGATATATGTCTGAACTCATATTAAATAAACAATAAGAAATTCACTAAATCCTCTGAACCAGATCGTTGAGTGACCATGCTATGGAGCACAGAAGTAAGGCCTTTCTGCTCATCGGTTTTATGCAAGTGAAAAACAAGCACTTCCAATTATTATAGCCCCATTTACCAAACTTTACTTCCAGGGCTTGTATACAACAAGAGCACAACTAAACACTTGTTAAAACTTGTGAGGATTTCTATCTCCTCCACACTTACAGGCAACGGACTTTAAATTATACTCTAGTTGGAAAAGGTAAAGTCCTCAACCCTCCTCGAAACAACCTGCCTCTTAACTGAAATCTATGCCACTAGCCATTTCTTCCTCCACGAAGGGAAAGAGAAAGTATATTCCTGTCCACAATGTTTATGTCCCTCGTAACATTGGCAAATTTACTCATGCCCCTCCTAAAAATGTTTAAATGAAAATAACCCCATCCTACCAAATCTGTCTTTATCAGTGAAAATATTACTTCTGAACATGAAATGAGTAAAATACTTCAAATTCAAATTCCGTCATCCTTGAACACATTTGAACAGGTTCATATAAAATATCCATATACACAATGCTGTTGAATTGAAAACTAAATTTTCATCATTTAATGTAATATAAAGTACAAATGTTTGTCACTTTCTCTTTGTAACAGATCAAAGACTATAAAAATCCTAATCACAATTATCCCTTCTATTTTCCATCGCTACACACAGGCGCATTATTCAGATTGATGCAGATTTCCTCAAAATTACTGATATTGAGGATCCAAAAAAAATGTTTTCATATCTCGTCAGTTCGACCAAAAAGTTACACAGCGCTGCTTTGGGGCATTCATTGTGGTTTTCTTTTAGGGAGCTTATTATCAACACCAACCTGCCTTAAATAAAAACCAAAGGAACTGTGAATACTGCAAATCAGAAACACGAACACAAGTTGCTGTAATAGCTCAGCAGATCTGGCAGAAACTACGTAGAGAAATCAGGGTTAGCATTTCGAGCTCGGTGACCCTTCTTCACAAATGATGGAAACTTTCAGTTTATATGCTGCAGATAGGACGCGGGGAGGCGGTAAGGAGTCAATGATAGGTGGGAATACAGCCCAAAGAGAGACAAAAACAGGTGGACAGATAAAGGCATAATAACAATCTGGCTTCGAGGGTGAATAGCTGTTAATGGCTAACAATAGTTCTTGTAATGGCAGAGCATGTAATAACAAGGCCTGGTGTTTGGACAAGGGAGTCAGGAAATGGGTGAGTTCAGGCCCTATATTTGTTGAACTCCAGCCTGTTTCTGGAGGGCTGCATGGCCCCCAAAGGAAAATGAGGTGTTATTCTTCCAGCTTGCACGAAGTTTCTCTGGAACACTGTAGCAAGCCTGAGACAGGGATGTTAGCAGGGAACAGGGTGGTGTGTTAAAGTGGCAGGCAACTGGAAGCTCCGGGTCATTTTTGCAGGCAGAATGTAAATGTTTGGTGAAGCGGCCACCCAGCCACCTCTGCGTTTCCCCAATGTAGAAGAGAGCACATTGTGAGCAGTAAATGTGGTAGACTAGATTGTATGAACTGCAGGTGAAGTTTCTGCGCTACCAGCATTTCTGAAGGGTCACCGGACCCAAGATGTTAGCTTTTATTTCTCTTCACTGATGCTGCCAAGACCTGCTGAACTTTTCCAGAAACTTCTGTTTTTGTTTCTGTCTTAAATTCTTATCCGAAATCTAATGATAATGATAATTTCCCTGCACTCACCTCCTTTTCTTTGTCACGATGTCTCGAATCTGAGCAATTATATTTCTTGGCTCGATCAGCTAATACAAAGGGAAACATAAACATTTGCAATTTCCACAATGAAATTTTGTTGATTATCATATAAATAAACACAGCAAAATAAAATTCGACAGTAATGTGATTAATTTTGAGTAAAAACACGGGCACATCACATTCTTACCCGCATTTTGGTTCCTGCGGCTCCAACTAATGACTACAGTGGAAGCCATAAGGAGGAAAATCATCAGAACGGAACTTCCATAAAGCAAGAAAGGACAAATCAGACGTCCTGGTTGTGAAAAGGTAAAAATGTTACCATTAAAATTTTCATCACCTGAGCTATCATATATGGCAGAAAGACTAGGGACAGGCATGAACGTTATTTTGAAACAATGATGGTTTAGAACTTAATGTCTCACTAGAGGGTTCCTCCATAAGGTTCTTATGACAAACTACCAAATGTTTTCTGCAAGCAATTGCACTGGCCACAAACTTTAATTATCCGATTGAATAGTTTAGCAAAACATGATACTAACTACTGGGTGTGTTTTAAACTGTCAAGAAATGTCATTAATTTTCCATCATTAATGTTTACCAATGATCAAAACTCTCTTTTCAAATTTGGATTAAAATCATTGAGTTCCAAAGTGTGAATGTCGAAAGTTTGTATGACTATTCAAGAATTAATTACTTCTCTATTTGAGAAGTTCTTAGAGGCTGACACGCTTTTACAAGGCAGGTTTAAGGTAATCAGGCACAGGCCACAATTTAAGTCAATGGAAGAAGCAGTGATTTCAACGTCTGAGCCCACAAATTAATAAATACATTTATGTTGTTTTGGGTAGGTTGGACTCGCAATCATTGACTTCCAGTTGGAGAACTTTAGAATTGCGTAGAGTAGAAGCTACTGAGCACATCAGGAGCACATGGCTTAACTTAGAAGTTGGTCGTGGGAAGAGAAGCTCAGATTAAAATTTTATTTGATGGGAAAAATAAAGAACAGATTTCAGTTAAGGAAAAGCGTACATTATGAGAATACTGCTTCCTAGCAAATAATGTCAGCAAGAAACTGTATCAAAAACAATATTGTCAAACATTGCATGAAGGCCTAGAATGCAGACAATGTTTAGAGACAGGGAATTGGCAGACTCAGTTAGAAATGTTAGCAAACATTATGCAAGACCAAATAGTCCTTGATTAAATGAATCACAAGGCGTTAATGAAATTCGCAGGAGAAATAGAATTATCTTTCTCTGATCTTTTATGTTACATAGTTGAATTTTTGACAATGCGGTGTTGTAAGTGGCAAATAGGCTTATAAAAGTATTGGATTTTCCTGCCATTAATCTGAATCTGTCATGTTAGGTATAGAATGCCTTTCCTCTGTTTATGCTGTTAGAAGCATCTATATCATTTAGTGCTGCAATCAGTACACTTGGCTCGAGCTATTGAAATGCCACTGCAAAACTAGCGAGTATAGCTTATTTACTACCCATGGATAGTGCATGAGGCTGATAAAAGGAGGAGGTCAGTATCAAAGTATTAGAAAGAGCAATGAGCATAGGAAGTGTTAAGAAGAGAAGAGTAGATAAAGAATACTCTGTGTCTGCAGAATTCACACAGAATATGTATGGCGGAGGAGATTTACCAGGATCCTGGCTGGACTGGAGGGCAGATCTGATGACGAAAGGTCGAGGGAGCTAGGGCTTTTGTCATTGGAGTGAAGAAGGATGAGAATTGACTTAATAGATGTGTACAAGATAATGAGAGGCATAGATAGAGCAGATAGCCAGATTTTTCTTTCCCAGGGTGGAAACGAGTATTGTGAGGGGCTCAATTTTATTGTGATAGGAGGAAAGTGTAGGGGAGATGTTGGAGGTAGGTTCTTTACACAGAGAGTGGACTACGTTGCTGGCATTGGGAGTGGTATTAGATACAAGTGGAATTAGGAACATTTAAACTATTCTTGGATAGGCACATGGGTGATAGGAAAATGTAGGGTTTGTGGGGGAGTTCATTTTTAGAGTAGGATAATAGGTCGCACAACATCATGGGAAAAGGGTCTGTACTGTGCTGTACAATTCTATGTTCTCTCTATGTCCTTTTGAGCTAAATCAGTGCTGATTATATTCACACAGGAGATGTAGTAAAGACACACACTAGTGATAACTATGCTCAGTGCGATGAAATGAAATAATTGAAATGCAGTTAAGAAATAGAGGAGGAACAGAATTTGATGGTTTTGGTGTGCTTCATTGCAAATTTAATGGTAGAACAACGATCAAAATAACTTAGAGGATGTTAAATGAGACCACATAGTGTCTTGAAAAATAAGAAGTATAAAAAAGGTGATAATTATATCACTATATTGTATTTGCAATTGTGCAGATAAAATAATGCTAAAAATACAATTGTTAGTGGGTGTTAATTATTACGGTAAAAACAAATATTTATTCAGAGATTTTAGATGAAATAACTTCTGAATTTGTGAGAGATCAAGCCTACATCCATCTAACGAATTGCAACTGCATTGAAATGTGAATGTTTGGTAGTTTAACAAAAATGTTAGGGACATCAGTACCAGGAGATGAATTCCATGACTGTCTTCCAAGTCATTAACATAGATAAATCCCCAAGGTCAGATAATATCTATCCCAGGGTACTGAAGAAGGCAAGAGAGGAGTTTGCTGACAACTTGACAGAGATCTCTGTAGCCCTTTCATCCATAGGCAAAGCCCGAGAAGAACGTTGAATAGCCAGGGTTAATTCTTTGTTGAAGAAGGGACACAAGAATAATCCAGGAAAACATTGTCTGACAACTTATAACACAGGAAGGAGAATTATTACGGAAAATTGTGTGAGAGAGGAATTGATGTCAATTGAGGAAAAAAAAAAGAATTTGTTTGGAAAAGACAGGATGGCATTAGTCAGTCATGCTGACAACACAGTGTGGAGCTGGAGCAATATAGCAGGACAGGCAGCATCATAGGAGCAAGCAAGTTGACGTTTCAGGTCGGGACCCTTCTTCAGAAATGGGGAGGGAGGAGGGAGCTTGCAAATAAATAGAGAGAAGGAGTGGGGCTGGCGAACTTAGGTGAGATGGTGATAGGTGAGTGCAGGGAGGGAGTGTTGGAGATTGGTAGGTGGGATAGGTGGGGCGGATTGGTGGAGTGTCCATCTTCTCCCCAACCCAGGGAGATTAGAACACGGGAAAGGGATACTTAGAAGGGTATGTGTGCTCAACACACGAGTCAAGATTTGGGAGTGTGAGTGACCCATATCTGAATCTCCCCCTCTGATTGTCTATTCACTTCTTGATTCTGTGTTTCTCTATGATTCGCTCCATATTTAACTTCTCTCCCACCACCTGCTGATTCTCCCCCCGTCTACTTCTTTCTCCCTCTCTGATTCTTTCTTGTGTTTCCAATTCACTCCCCTCATATCCTGCTTCTCTCCCACTGAAATCCATTTTAAAAGTGCCAACACTTCAACGCATAATTGGGTTTCTGCTCGTGGAGAGTTGTCCCTCTGACATCTCACGACAATGCTTCATGATGACATAATGTCTGGAACTCTTCGCTTTTGTGTTTTTGGGTCAGCATGCATCCATAGTCATGGGTGTCAAAAAACACAGACTTAATTCTTAAAGACTTATGATCACTGTCATAAAAATTTCCAGCCGTAGTCGTTTGCTACTTGCCTGGCTTCTTTCTCTCAAAGATAGTAGGAACTGCAGATGCTGGAGAATCTGAGATAATAACATATAGAGTTGGATGAACACAGCAGGCCAAGCAGCATTAGAGGAGCAGGAAAGCTGAATTTTTGGGCCTAAACCCTTCTTCAAAATTTTCTGAAGAGAGGTCTAGGCCCAAAACGTTCCTCAAAGACGTCATTGATGCAAGGGAATGTGATGTTAATTTGATGACAGTGACTTAATTGAAGGAGGCATATGCAAATTAGCAAAACCTCTCTTGGACATATATTAGGAGCTTAGTTCACTTTAAGTATTTCTCCATCCCTCTTAACATCTTGCCATTTCCATATCATTTTAGTTCTATACCTCTGAGATTTTGTCTAAATATCTGTGTATTGCTTCCTCACTTCTTGGATTTCTACATACCCCAAACAAGTGATTGTCGCTTTTGCTTTAAGTTTCATACACATGACCTCTTTTGAGAAAGTTTCCAAGGTATCACCTAACCTTATCGGAGTTATTTATTCCTTGATTAAAATAGTGAGTTTACGCTTCTTGTGTAGGTCTCTCTTCACCCCATCTTGCCTGAATTGTCTATAATCTGGCATATTATGCCAATTTGCATATGCCTCTTTCAAATAAGTTTCTGTCACGAAATTAGCATCACATTGCCTTGCATTAATGAACAAACTGCATTCATATAACTGACACATGAAATTATTTGCATCAAATTAATGGCACTGAACATTGCCATGCTCCCTTCATTTTTATAACTTGACTACATTGACACCGCCTTCTAGATTGACTTTGCTCATCTTGCAAGTTTGTTTTCACGTTAGCCATTCCAGTACAGATAATACATATCCTACTTAACAAAATTGGTTGAAGCCTCAAGAGCAACCACCTTGCCACCTGATAAGTCCTCAGTTGGTTCCATTCAGCACATTTTGCTATTGTTTCAGATTTGCAGCAAAGAACAGAGGACAAAGAAAATTACAGCATACGAACAGATCCTTTGGCCCACCAAGCCTGCAAAGACAAGTTGCCCATCACAACTAAAACCCCCTCCCCTTCTGGGGACTGTATCCCGCTATTCCCATTCTATTCATGCATTTGTCAAAACACCCTTTACACATCAGAATTGTATCTCATGCAGCTACTTCCCCTGGCAGCTAGTTTTAGGCACCCACCACCCTTGGTACAAACAAAATCTTACCGGGTACGTCACCTTTAAACCTGGTCCCTTGCACCTTAAATTTTTGCCCCCCCAGTAACTGACTCTTGCACCCTGGGAAAAAAGGTACTGACTGTCCACTATCTCCGTGCCCTTCATAATGTTGCAAACCTCTAACAGGTCTCCCCTCAACCTCAGTCACTGCAGTGAGAACAATCATTTTTCTCCATATTCTCATCATAGCTAAGGCTCTCCCTACCAGGAAATATCCAGACAAATGTTTTCTGTACCCTCTCCAAGGCCGCCACATCCTTATGTTGCCTTATCAATGACAGTTTGCCACCTGCATTGCCACTTTCAGTTACCTGTGTACCTGTACACGCAGATCCCCCTGCCTATCAGAGCACTTACGTGTTCTGGCATTTATGTAGAACGGTCTAGGTCCGAAACATCAGCTTTTGTGCTCCAAAGATGCTGCTTGGCCTGCTGTGTTCATCCAGTTCCACACTTTGTTATCTTCCAAAATGCATTGCCTCACATTTTCCCGGGTTAAACTCCATCTGCCATCTCCCTGCCCAAGTCACCAACCGATCTATATCCAGCTGTAACCTTTGAAGGTCCTCAACACTTTTGGCTACCAATCTTTGTTCCATCAGCAAACTTACTAATTGCACCAGTTACATTTCCCCCAAATCACTTATATCTATTAGAAATAGCAAATGACCCAATACTGATCCCTGAGGAATGCCACTAGTCACAGCCCTCCATTCAGAAACACACCCTTCCACTGCTACCCTCTGTCTTCTACGACCAAACCAATATTTTTTATCCGTCTTGCAAGCTCACCTCTGACCCCATGCGATTTTACCTTCTGCATCAACCTGCCATAAGGGACTTTGTCAGAGGTCTTGCTGAAGTCCATGTAGACAGGATCCACTGCCCTACCCTCATTGATCATCTTCATAACTTCTCAAAAAACTCAACCAAATTAGCGAGACATGATCTTCCTTTCACAAAACCAAAATGCCTCTCGCTAATATGCCCACTTATTTCCAAGTTGGAGTGAATATTTTTTCGAAGAATCTACACCAACAATTTCACTGCCACTGACATAAGGCTCTGTAATGAGCTGGATTATTCTTGCAGCCTTCTTAAACAAAGGATCAACATCAGCTACTCTCCAATCCTCTGAGACCTTCCCTGCAGCCAGTCAGGATACAAAGATTTCCCTCAAAGCCCCCAGAAATTTCCACCCTGGCGTCTTTCAGTATTTTGGAGTATATTCCATCAGGCCCTGGGAACTTGTCTACATCCATGTTTTTTTTCAAGAGCCCAACATCTTCTCCCTTTTGATCTCAACATGATCCAAACTATCTATGCACGAATCCCCAAACTTATCTCTTCGGTGAATACTGACACAAAGTACTCATTCAATACATTGCCCTTTTTTTCTGGCTCGACACATAAATTCCCTTCCTTGTCCTTGAGTCCGTTATGCCTCTCCATGGCTAAAGCTAGCTCTTTATATATGTATAAAAAGCCTTGGGGTTTTCCTTAATCCTGTTGGCCCATGACATTTCATGACCCCTTTTAGCCTTCTCACTCCTTGCTTAAGTTTCTCCTGACTTTCCTAGCTTTGTGTGTTCCTAGCCTCCTACTCTTGATAAATGCATCCTTTTTCTTTTTGTTTAGGCTCACAATATCTCTCATTATCCAAAGTTACCTCAATGTTCCTTAGTTAACCTTCATCCTTACAGAAATCTGCTGTTCCCAAGTTCCTCGCAACTAGCACTTGAAAGCCTCCCACATACCACATTTTGATTTGCCCTCAGACATCTGCCACCAATCTACTTTCTACAGTTCCTGTCCAATATTGTTGCAATTAGCCTTCCCCCAGTTTAACAGCTTCACCTCACAACTGTACCTATCTTTATCTATCAGTACCTTAAAGCTTAGAGAATTGTGATCACTCTTCCTGAGCTGCTCCCCCAACTGAAATAGAGCAGCTCTCTTAATAGAGAGAGATTACTGATGGTCGTTAAGCATGGCAGTCATTGCAACTTAACTGATGGAGAATTTGAGAAGATGTGACATTCATGGTAACCTCAACCTCCCCGACTGAATAATCGACATCTGGTCGGGCTCATTTCCCTGTACTAGTTCTAGTACGGCTCCCTTCTTCATAGGACTACCTACACAAGGAGCTGCAGGGATGGGGTTGTTGGGAAGATCATTGGGAATTACCCACAAACCAATTTCCAGAAGCAGTGACTGCACTGATGCAGATCTTCCCAAGGTCAGCCAATCAGTGTTACCACTCTGCTGCCCTCTTCCGGGTGAGTTGTCAGTTCTTTGTTAACTTTCATTGAGTTAGTATATTCAAATTATCCTGGATGGTTGGTTAGCTTAATTGACTAGTCAGCTGAATTTTCGTATTGGCTGGAGTTGCCATGAATGTCCCATCTTCTCATGTTCTCCATCCACTAAGATGTGATGACTGCCATGCTTAACGACCACCAGTAGTCTCTCTCTATTAAGAGAGCAGCTTTGTTTTCCTCTAGGACTGTGGTTACTTTACATTACCTAGCATTCTTAGTGCTGCATTAGATGGATGTAAAACATAAGCCACCGTAGCATTTTACACGCAGTTGAAAGTCATAATAGAATAGGTAAGATGAATTTCACATCACATTTGAGATTTTATGTGCCGGAGGCAAAACTCATGTTGCATACATGGATAGTAGAATAAATTGTATTAACAGGTGGCATGTTCTCATATGGGAAATAAAAAAAAAGTCCTGCTCTTTTATTCGTATTGTACCCTGATTATTGTGTGAAGGATATACTTTCCTTCATTGGGAAATGGTATACTTGCCTGAGAGACATGGAGGGATACAGGAGTGGGTGATAATGTCACACATGGAGAGATTATTGACTGAGGCTGTATTGACTAAGTTGAGAAGAATGACAGTGCTCTGAATGAAGCATAAAGAAGTCTAAGAGCCCTCGGCAGACGTGATGAAGTAAGGGTGCTTCTCCTGTTTGTTTAAGTCGACAACAGGACTCAAAGTATTAAGGTATCGGATATTTACGGCTGGAATGAGGAAACATTTCCTCTTTCAGTTGGCCAACATGTTCGGTTCTCTACCATGGAAGACAGAGAAAGCTGGATCAGTAAGAATGTTTCTTAAAGAGGTTTTCTTTTAAATATTCAAAGCATCAAAATGTACAGAGACAATGTGGGGAAATGATGAGGAGATAAATGAATATGTCTTGATAATCTGAGTCACAGAACAGAAACATTGGAGCTAGAAGCATTAGGATCTTAAACTAGATATCAGGCCAGTACTAACAAATGATGGAGTGTTAGGCGAAGAGATAACACCATCACATTGGCTACCAATGGACCTAAAGAAAAAAAAAACTAATTGCCTGATTCTTACAGTCAGTAAAATTGACAAGTCTCAAGAGAAAAGAAAAAGATGACCAGACTTCAATTGCACAACCTGAACTGTATTTGTCCAACATGATTTTTTTTACAATCTTATGGGACAGTATCAACAATAATCTACAAATAATTGGCATGATTGAAACATTCCAGAAGTGCTGTAGAACCAGAGGCCTCTGTAAACAGGAGGCTCCTTTGGTAGGTTATTTGAAGGAACCTCAACAAGTTCAATGATCATATCGAGTTTTTTATGTTGATAATGGATAAAGATTCACTCGTGAATGTGAAAAATGTTTTACTTGATGACAATGGGTATGAAATATCTTGCATATAAAAACAATTGTTAGAATGGGATTTTAATTTCCTTTCCAGAATTGAAAACTTCTTTTTGTGATTTTGGCAGAATCCTACAGATTAGATTTTTTTTCTATGCCTTCGTAGGATGTGAGCAACGCTGGCTAGCCAGCATTTCTTGCCGATCCTTGTTTCCCTTGAGAAGGTGATGGTAAACTGCCTTCTTGAACTGCTGCAACTCACCTGTTATCGACTAACCTACATTGCCGTTAGAGGGATTTCCAGGATTGGGATCCAGCAACAGCGTAGGAACAGTAATATATCTTTAAGTAAGGATTTTGAGTGGCTTGGAGGGGAACTTCAAGATGGTAGTGTTCCCACGTGTTTGGTGCTCTATACTTCTAGATGGAAGTGGCCCTGTGGTTGTAAGGTGCTATCTGACAATCTTTGGTAAATTTCTGCAGTGCATCTTGTAGATAGTGCTTTGGATAGTAGAATGAGTGAATACTTGTGGACGTAATGCCAATCCAGTGGGCTCTTTTATTCTGGAAGCTATCAACCTTCTTGAATGTTGTCAGGGCTGCACTCATCCAGGCAAGTGAGGAGCATTCCATCATACTCCTGACTTGTGCCTTGTAGAGAGTGGACAGGCTTTGAGGAATTAAGGAGGTGAGTTACTCTCCACAGTATTCATAGAACATAGAACATTACAGCACAGTACAGGCCCATCGGATCTCGATGTTGTGCCTACCTGCCATACCAATCTGAAGCCCATCTAACCTACACTATTCCATGTATGTCCATATGCTTATCCAATGAAAATTTAAATGTACTTAAAGTTGGCGAATCTACTACCATTGCAGGCAAAGCGTTCCATACTCTCACTACTCTCTGAGTAAAGAAACTACCTCTGACATCTGTCCTATATCTATCACCCCTCAATTTAAAGCTATGCCCCCTCGTGCTCGCCATCACCATCCAAGAGAAAAGGGTCTCCCTATCCACCTTATCTAACCCTCTGATTATCTTATATGTCTCAATTAAGTCCCCTCCCAAACTTCTTCTCTCCAAATGAAAACAGCCTCAAGTCCCGCAGGCTTTCCTTGTAAGACCTTCCCTCCATATCAGGCAACATCCTAGTAAATCTCCTCTGCACCCTTTCCAAAGCTTCCACATCCTTCTTATAATGCGGTGACCAGAACTGTACGAAATGCTCCATGTGCGGCCGCACCAGAGTTTTGTACAGCTGCAGCATAACCTCTTGGTTCCAGAACTCCATCCTTCTTTTAAAAAAAGCTAAAACACTGTATGCCTTCTTAACAGCCCTGTCAACCTGGGTGGCAACTTTCAAGTGTCTGTGTACATGGACACCGGGATTTCTCTGCTCATCTACACTACCAAGAATCTTACCATTAGCCCAGTACTTTGCATTCCAGTTACTCCTACCCAAGTGCATCACCTCACACGTGTCCGCTTTAAACTCCATTGCCACCTCTCAGCCCAGCTCTGCAGCTTATCTATGTCTCTCTGTAACCTACAACATCCTTCATTACTATCCACAACTCCACCGACCTTAGTGTCGTCTGCAAATTTACTAACCCATCCTTCTATGCCCTCATCCAGGTTGTTTATAAAAATAATGAACAGCAGTGGACCCAACACCGACCCTTGTGGTACACCACTAGTAACTGGTCTCCAGGATGAACATTTCCCATCAACCACCGCCCTCTGTCTTCTTTCAGCAAGCCAATTTCTGATCCAAACTGCTATATCTCCCACAATCCCATTCCTCTGCATTTTGTACAAAAGCCTACTGTGGGGAACCTTATCGAAAGCCTTGCTGAAATCCATATACACCAGATCAACTGGTTTACTCTCATCTACCTGTTTGGTCACATTCTCAAAGAACTCAATAAGGTTTGTGAGGCACGACCTACCCTTCACAAAAGCGTGCTGACTATCCCTAATCAAATTATTCTTTTCTAGATGATTATAAATCCTATCTCTTATAACCTTTTCCAATACTTTACCAACAACTGAAGTAAGGCACACTGGTCTATAATTACCAGGGTTGTCTCTACTCCCCTTCTTGAACAGGGGAACCACATTTGCTATCTATTCCTAGCTTCTGACCTTGTCTTGTAGGCCCAGTGTATATATGATGAGTCCAGCTGAGTTTCTGGGCAATGATATCCTCCCAGGATGTTGATAGTGGGGAATTCAGTGATGGTAACGCCATTGGATATCAAGCGGTAGTTGTTAGATTGTTTCTATTTGGTGATGGTCATACACTGGCATTTTTGTGACGTGGATGTCACTTGCCACTTGTCAGCCAGAGGCTGCATATTGTCCACATCTTGTTGCATTTGAACGAAGGACAGCTTCAGTATCTGAGGAGTCACAAATGGTGCTTAACATTGTGCAATCATCAGTGAACCTCTCCACTTCTGACCTTATGATGGAAAGAAGTTCATTGATGAAGCAGCTGAAGATGGTTGGGCCGAGCGCACTGCACTGAGAAACACCTGCAGAGATGTCCTGGAACCGAGATGATTGATCTCCAACAACCCCAACTACCTTTCCTATGTGTCAGTTATTACTCCAAACCTTTTTTGCCCCCGATGCCCATTACTTCCAGTTTTGCTAGGGTTCCTTGATGTCACACTCAGTCGATCGCAGCCTTGATGCCAAGGGCTGCCACTCTCACCTCACCTGTGGAATTTAGTTCTTTTGGTCATGTTTGAACCAAGGCTGTAATGAGGCCAGGAGCTGAGTAGTCCTGTCAGAACCCGAACTGGTCATCTCTGAGCGCGTTATTGCTGAGCAGGTAATGCTTGATAGTACTATTGATGGCATCTTCCATCACTTTACTGTTGATTGAGACTAGACTGCTGTGGTAGCGATTGGCAGCACTGGATTTGCCCTGCTTTTTGAGTACAGGACATACTTGAGCAATTTTCCACATTGCCAGATAGATATCAGTGTTGTAACTGTATTGAACAAGCCTGGCCCGGGGAGTGGCAAGCTCGGGAGCACAATTAATCAATTCTATCGCCAGAATATTACCAGGGTCAGTAGTGTGAATTGAACAGGAACTAATGAAGAAAGGCCTTTCCACATCTGAATCTGCCCAAACCCAGAAATTCAATACATTCACTTCAATTACAAAGGGGACCATTAGGGATCTTGGCAGAAGACGCCTTGGCACAGATTGCGCTTAACACGTCTGGAATGAACATTAATTACAATAACGAGCAGTGATGGACCAACAAGGAAAGAAATAGAAGAATACTTGTTAGTCGGGGGGATAATGATGAAATAATTTTTGGAAATACGACAGAACAGAAACTCCAGAATTGATCTCTTCATTGAAATCCTTTGTTTCGATTTATAGATACACTGTAATAGTCAAAGCTAAATCGGTGAAGTGTGAACAAATGTCGTGAGCATAAATTCAAATTTAATATTTGAAAGTATAGACTTGCCTCCAACTATGCATGTATTTCCTAGATAGATTGAAGGATCTAACTATGCAGAAATAAAGATAAACTAGGCAGCAAGGTGAGAAAGTAAATGAGGTGGTAGTTTGTCAGAAACATTGAAAGAAAACGATTTTTGGTGAATAAACAGCTGATACAAACACTCAGTGTCTCATCGGAATTAAATATAAAATATATCAATAATATAAATTGTTACCTGTCTGGTATGAATAGTTTTCACTGATAAGATGTGTTGTTGAGTTGATTTGAATTGAGCAAGTACAAACAAACCAGTTGCTATGCTTGCTTACTTCGACTCCGATTTGACTGCTGACACTATATATACCGTCATGGATTATTATATCTGTGTCAATCCATTCCTCCTTCGCCTGTGACGAAACATTCCAGCGAATGGTAAGGTAATTCGAGGCTGCACTGCTCATGAAGCACATCAATGGGATAGTTTGCAGTGAAAGAATTTCATCTGATGGTGAGTGTAAGAGTGTTATTGTCGGGGAACCTGCAGAGTTTTGTAGGTAAGATGTATTTAAAATATAACATCGGTATGTGGGTATTTACTGCGAACTGATAAGCAACAACGCTCATTCTTACCGACAATGAATAATTCAGATCCTTTTCCAAATATGAAGGATGATCCACTAAACTTCTTAGCAGCGCAGTAGTACATGCCTGAGTCTTTTATTTGCAGATCATCAATAACAAGAGTATAAATAGTCCCTTCTTCGTTAACCTCTCCTGAAAATGTTCCGTTTGGACGCGTATGTTTTAGAACGGTGAAAACGAGCTGTATGTGTTTTCGTTGCTGGTATTTATACCAGAAAATAGTTCCAGCTGCGAGCCATCCCGTGTGGCAATGCATCTTACATTTACTTCCAACTGAGGCAGTTTGAACTGTTGGAGTCTGCAGGTACGCTGCCTGAGAGACAACTGGAGAACAGAATGTATTACATTAATTTCTTGTGTAGTAGGAAATCAAGAAAAAATATTATAGCTCAAAAACTCCCAGGCAATGAAAACTGTCTTCTGTGTTGTTCATCTTGTATTCTTGGAAAAGTGATGGTCCCCTGGACACACTGCAAGATCACACTGCAAGATCACACAAATAAAATAAAGACAAAAGAATCAGCTAATCTTTTGTTTTGTGATTGTACTGAAGGGTGTTTTTGTATTTGGGCGACGTAATGAGTTCCCCTGCTCTATTCCAAACGTGCCTGTTATGTTAGAACATTGGCCTTTTGTAATAGACCAATAATAACTTTAATTGTTAACGCGACATTAATATTAAATACTGCCAGATTGAACGTGCCACAAGAATCATCTTTTTAAGTGATTTTACATTCGTAATTAAGCCACAAATTTATGAAAGATAATCTTACCGGGCAACAAATGAAAAAGCGCCAGCGGAGTCAAGAGGATCATTGTCTGCGATGAACTTATTACTTCAAATTTCACACTGATGTTTTGTTTTTCTGCTTTATTGTTTGCATGATCCAGAGCAGAGCATTTATGTAAGATAAGTTTAAGAAATTGCTACTTTATCAGAAAAAGAAGACGTGTGGAAAATGTAACGTCATGTAAATGATATTTGTGGATTTCCTGTTTACGCATTAACTGCGTGCAAAGAATTGACCCTTGAAAGGGCATTTGGTTAAAATTTGGTTTGATAATGCAGTAAAAGGAAATGTGCCGCCCGCGATTGGAACAGAAACGGATGTTGCAAGTTAATAACATGGCAATGGTGTTATTTTGAGTACTGCGCTTTATATTAGCCTGCATCTTAACCAAAATCTGAAAAAAATTACGCGAGTTCAACTGAAACTGATTTAATGAAGATGAATGTTATATTACATGTCCATGCACAGTTCCAGCAATATGTGAATTTCTCACACCCGTTTGGTGGTTGAAAGAGCTCTTTTCCTATTTCTGTGTTAGCTTTCGCTGAGAAGGCCACCATGAAGCTTACCGCGCATCATATCATAACATAACGGCCCAAAGTAGAGAAATGAATTCCATCTTCAAAATGTTTTCCATGTCTGAACTGGAGGAATACTGCACGGTTGGAGTCGTACTCCTATGTCTGAGAGACTAAGATGAGACGCCAGCATGTACTATCAGAAAAAAGAGACAGTGTATCTGCCCAGTTAAGTTCACTGGCTACTCTCTCGCGCACAGATCCACAAGGGCAGACAATGCATGCATAAGAGTAATCTCCCCACCTCAAATTATCCTACGAAAACGGCAGTCATTTTTTAAATAGAAAAGTTAAGGTAAGTTATCCGATCCGTTTCAAGTTACTCACGTGGAATGGCTGCAACTGACATCGTCCACTCAGTGTGCAGTCGTCACCCCAGGAAGGATACTCAGCGAGCTTCAGAATTGAACAACATTCTCTAAGGATTTCAGGGCAGATCAAATTCCAGGCACAATGTATAAACAAATCAAAGAGGAAAAGTTTTTTTTTCTTCTGTATTAAGTCAGAATTGCCTTGAAAGTTTCCAGACGTGGATTCAACTGATTTCAAATCAAATAGATCCGAACAGTAGGTACATCAAATGCAGTTCCTGGGATACTTTGACAGGAAATTGAAACAGTTGCGTTGAAGGAATTTCATGCTCATCTGAATTCCCACTCAAACTAAAAAAAATCAGAATGGTGACAACAAACTTTCAGAGTTAGTGATATAAATAATAAGTTGTGAATGCACTGAACTGAATTGCATATTTAAACAAGAAACCTTAATGTAAGCATTATAAGGTGAATTGACCCCTTTTCGCGTTAATGGTCCTATTGCCACTTACTTCACTCACGGCTGGTAGATTGTCCACAATTATACTTTCCCATTTTTATTCTCGTCATAATCCGTGATTAAAAATCTGAATATGTCTCCTTTAAATATAATTAACAACACAGCCGTGACAACATTCTACAGTTGAAAAAAAATCTTCAGTTTCACTTCTTTATGAGCAAAAACAAAACTTCTCATCTCTGTCTTAAATTCGTGAGCACTTATTCTAACATTATGCCATAGAGATAGTTTTTGTTTTTGTTAAAGGCACTGGGAAAGTAATCCAGAAAAAAATGGGGAAAATGCGTCCGACTGAGTTTCGGCTCGCTAAGGTTTCGGTTCCCTAAAAGCACAATGATTCTTGCCTTCGTTAGCCAAGGCATAGAGATTAAGATGGAGTGTGTGGCGGCGTGAGGGGAGGGTATGCTGCAACTCTAAAACACGTTGGTTAGACCACTGTTACAGTTCTGTGCTCACTTCTAGAAGCCACATTATTGGAAGAATTTTATGGGAGAGGAGACTGAAGATTTATCTCGAGAGTGTCAGTCATGAAGCGGAATTGGACAGATGGGGCTGTTTTTCTTACAACAGAAGAGATTGCCAGGGGACGTGATTCCATGTATAAAATTATGAGGCACATGAAAGGGGTAGACAGGAAGACACTTTGTTTTTCATTGTTGGAATGAACAATTTCTGAAGAGGCAGATTTATAAAAGAAGCAATGCATTTTGAGGAGTTGTGAGAGAAAATATTTTCACACAGAAGATTGTGGGAATTTTGAACTCACTGACTGTAACAGTGTCAGAGGCAGAAACCCCTACAGAAAGTAATAAGAGTTTAGATGTGCAGTTGTGATAGTTGTTAATGTGCACATATCTTTGTAAGTTGAATCACAGGTAGATGGGATGGTAAAGAAGAACTTTGGCACACTTGTCTTCGTTGGTCAGAGTGTTGAGTATAAGAGATGGGACGTCATGTTGCCATTGTACAGGTCATCAGCCAGGCTAGTACCACATGCAAGTCTGGTTGTACCGCTATAAGCATGAAATTATTGTACTAGAAAGGGCGCAGAACAGACTTACAAGAATGTTACCGAGACAGGAGTATTTGTTTCAAAAGGAGGCTGGACTGGCTGGGAGTCGTTTACACTGGAGGTTGGGTAGTTGAAGGGTGACCTTATAGTGGTTTATAAATACATGAGGAGCATGAATAAGGTGAATAGCAAAGGTTATTTCTTTTCCCCTAATGTTGGGGCATTCAAAGCTAGAAGGGATAAGTTTAATTTAAGAAGAGAAAGATTTGTAAGGGACCAGAGGGGTACTTTCTTTCATACACATTTTTTTGGGGGAATAAACTTCCAGAATAAGTGGTATGTGCAGGTACAGGTGCAACATTTGACGAATGATTGGAAAGCTTTCGAAATATGCAGTTTAGAATGTCAAATCTGGTGGTCGGCATGTCGGTGATGAACCACAGCTCGCAGACTGTATGAAACATTAAAATATCACACTATCATTTTCACAGATGATAGCACTGCTAAATCCCACTTGATGTTCATTTTCCCCCAACTGTACACTTTCTAAAATGTCTAGTTCATCCACATATATTAATAAATAGAAACATTATACATAAATGTGTGTGGAACCGCAGGTGTTCAGGGAGATACTGAACGGGTACTTTGCATCTGTGATTTCTGTGGAGAAGGAAATGGAAGACAGAGAACGTTGGGAAATGAAAGAAAATGTCCATTTTACAGAGTATGACTTGCTGAGCATCTTAAAATGCATAAAGGTGGATAAATCCTGCACCCGATCCATTTTATCTGAGAGCTCTGTGGGAAGCGAGGAAAGAGATTGCTGGGTCTCTTGTAGAGATAGTTCTCCCATCGGTAGGCGCAGGTGAGGTGCTGGAAAACTGGAGACTGGCTAAAGTTATGTCACTATTTGAAAAAAAGATGTTCAGGAGAAGCCAGGGATCTGTAGAGCTGTGAGCTTGACATCAGTGATGGGCAAGTTGTTGGAGGGAATCCTGAGGAACAGGATTTACAAGTATTTGGAAACATAAGACACAGTCAGCATGGCTTTGTGCATGGGTAATTGTGTCTCACTAACTTGATTGAATTTTTTGGAGAAGTAATGACGATGATTGATGAGACCAGAGCAGTGGATGTGGTCTACATGAACTTCAGTAAGATGGTTGGCATCGTTCATCGTGGTAAATCTGTTAACAAGGGAAGATAACATGGAATACAGGGAGAAGTGACTATTTGGATGCAGAATTGCTCAAAGGTAGAATAGAGGGTGAGGCTCTGGAGCAGTGCGGGTGTGGTGGGGCTGGAGGGGAGTGTGGAGCAGACAAGGGAGTCCTGGAGACAGTGGTCCCTCCAGAAAGCAGGCAAGAGTGGGGAGGGGAAAATGTTTTTGTTGGTGGGGTCGGATTGCAGATGGTGGAACTGTTGGAGGATGATGTGTTGGATCCGGAGGTTGGTGGGGTGGTATGTGAGGATGAGGGGGATTCTGTTGTGGTTGTTATTGCGGGGAGGGGGTTTGAGGGATGAGTTGCAGTCAAAGCAGGAGACATGTTCGGGGGTGTTCTTGACCACTATGGAGGTCAAGTTCCAGTCCTTGAAAAGCGAGGACCTCTGAGATGTACAGGAGTGGAATGCCCCATCCTGAGAGCAGATGCAGTGAAAGCGAAGGTATTAGGAATAGGGGATGGCATTTTTGGAGGAAGCTGGGTGAGAGGAGGTGCATTCTAGGTAACCATGGGAGTCGGTGGGTGTGAAATGGTTATCAGTTTCTTGGTAGTTGCCAGAGATGGAAACAGAGAGGTCCAGGAAGGAGAGAGAGGTATTAGAGATGGTCCAGCTGATTTTAAGGGTGGGGTGGAAATTGATGGTGAAGTGAATGAACTGTTTGTGCTCCTTGGGGGAGCATGAGGTGGAGCCGATATAGTCATCAATGTAATGGAGGAAGAAGTGGGGTTTGGGGGCAGTGTAGTTACGGAAGAGGGATTGTTCCACATAACCTACATGTACACCTACACCTACCCGCGTACCCACTCTCTCCGTGACTCCCTTGTCTGCTCCACACTACCCTCCAGCCCCACGACACCCGGCACTTTTCCCTGCAACTGTAGGAAGTGCGACACCTGCCCCTAGACTTCCCGTCTCACCTCCACCCCAGGCCCTAAGAAGACGTTCCACATCAAGCAGATGTTCACCTGCACGTCTACTAATGTGGTATACTATGTCCGCTGTTTCTGTTGTGGCCTCCTCTACATCGGGGAAGTCAAGCAGAGGCTCGGGAACCACTTTTCAGAGCACCTATGCTTGGTTCGTACCGAACACCTGCACCTCCCAGTCACAAAACATTTCAACTTCCCCTCCCAATCCTCAGGCGACATGTCCATCCTGGGTCTCCCGCAGTGCTACAACAATGCTACCCGAAGGTTGCAGGAACACAAACTCATATTCCATTTGGGAACCCTGCAGCCCAATGGTATCAGTTTTGACTTCACAAGATTCAAAATTTCCCCTTCCCCCACTGCATCCCAAAACCAGCCCAGCTCATCCCCACCTCACCAACATGTCCTTCCTCCCACCTCCCCCTCCTCCCACCTCAAGCCACACCTCCATTTCCTACCTACTAACCTAATCCTGCCCCCTTGACCTCTCCATCCTCCCTAGACTGACCTATCCCCTCCCTACACGCACCGTTACTGGCTCCATCCCCACCTCTTTATCTTGTCTGTCTCCTCTCCACCTATCTTCTCCTCTAGCCATCTTCCCCGCCTCCCCCTCTCTCCCTATTTATTTAAGAACCCTCTCCCCCACCCCCTTTTCTGATGAAGGGCCTAGGCCTGAAACATCAGCTTTTGTGCTCCTGAGATGTTGCTTGGCCTGCTGTGTTCATTCACATCCACACTTTGTAATCTCGAGTTCTCCAGCATCTGCAGTTCGCACTATCTCTTAACGAGAAAGTGATTGCTTTTTTCATGTGAAAGAAACATTTTAACAGCATATGGCATCATGGAACCACAGCAAACTAGCACTTGAAGCTTACTATCTCCACTGGCCTTGCGTAAAATAAATCATTCCGGTTGTTAGGGGTCCAAATGATCTTCAACAATGAGGAATGAGTTTCGATTCCTAGAGACTTCTTTCCCATTCAATATAGTCATGGATGGTTTGAAACTCCTCGCTTCCATGTTCCTGCTGTTTCCATGTAATCCTAGATTCCTCTACTGATTAAAAATATGTCCTCCCACAGATGTCCTTGCCAAGGAATTCCTAAGACTCACACCCTTTTAGAGAAGAAATAGATCCCTATTGCAGCCTTAAGTTGGCGACAATTTATTCTGGGAACATACCTTCTGGTTCAAGACTCCGACATTTATTTTCTCACACCTCAATTATTCTCTCTTCTTTCTATTTACATCCATCCGTTTTCAGTACAAATGACATTAAGACTTAAGTGCGCTGTCATTTACTTTGGAGAAAGCAATTTTTTTCTGTTCTCAAGGGTTGAGAATGCAAGTTGTACAAGATAGCATCAGCCGGTACTGGAATTGAGCCCAAGGCTTTGTACCACCCTGCATTACAATCTGATACTCGAGCGAACTTGGCAAACTGATGCCAGGCCCTTAACCACTTACAGAGCCATAATTACAGTCATCAAGGTTTGTCTTTAGTTTACCATTTCCTTTTCTTCTATCCAAAAAAAAATCCATTAAATCTGGAATCAATGTTGATTTTGTATTTAAAGAAGGGGCTCTCGACTCAAAATATTTTCTCTGATCTCTCTCCACAGATGCTGCCGGACATACTGAACTTATCCAGCTATTTCTGTTTTTTTTTATGTCTGATTTATAGCATCGACAATTCTTTGTTACTTTCCACCCTACTCTGACAATAGTGCGAACAATTTCATATTTACCACTCCAAGATTTCTATATACCTTCGTATTCATAACTGATATTTTATCTGGCTTCCTGTAACTATTTTTAAATTGGTTCAAAGTATTTTTAAAGTTGCAATAAGGCCATAAAAATGGCTCAAAATTTATCTACAGCCATAGGAGCTTTTCATGTCAAACTTATTCCAGATGCAAAGTTCTAAGAACTCAAACCCTTCGCTCATTCCACTCATACATTCTTCTGCCACATCTCACTAATATTCTAAGTGAAGTATTTCATCCCTCATTTGGATATGCCTGATATAACTTGAGCTGCGAAGTGTCCTTTGATATAAACATGAAACCTCCATGAAGATCTCAGTTTCATGGCTTTGCCAAAGTAACGCCAGCTGCCACTTTGTTGTGATATCGACAACTCAAGTCAAAGGTTCGACTTACAACACAATTCTTTCCACTGTTCATGGGAAACATCTTGGAGATTGTTCACTCAAAAGCTCTGGATGAAGCATTTTAAAATTGCCCATCTTCTTCAATTGCTAATAGTAACTTAGTTTCTTTTAATAAGCCTTGTATGTATGAAGATATTTGCCTGTAATGGTCGATCAGGTCAACAGTAAGGAAACATTCCGAAAATCTATGACACTGATTAAAACTGAATTAACCTTACTGATAATGATTAACTTTCATAATCAATAACCATAAGCTATTCAGTCTGTCATGAAATGCAGGCAAGAAAAAAAAAAGGAAAAAAAGAGAATAATTGCTTGCTTTTCTTCCTGAATGGGGCTTTAAGGCAGGAACAGGATACTGATTGTGGATGATCGGCCATGATCATAATGAACGGTGGTGCTGGCTCGAAGGGCCGGATGGCCTACTCCTGCACCTATTGTCTATTGTCTATTGTAATTGTCTGATTGGAGAAATTGTTTCCTCTCAAATGGAGGTTTCACAGCGTATTGGTCATGCCTTTCTGTAGCCCGTTGGTGTTCAGGTACACTTGTTGTTATTTTCCTTCCTGTTTGTCGTGTCCATGGCTGGGAGTGGGTCTTTACTTCAGGTGGGCAGTTGTCATAGGTTTGACGAAGGTCAAACTAAGGACACACTCCCCACCAGGGACAGGATCAATGTCAACTCCAAGATCCCCTGCAGAGACTGTGAGAAACACTACATTGGACAAATAGGAAGGAAACTAACAACAAGGGTACATGCCCACCAACGGGGGGCAATAACTCATGACCAATACTCAACTCATCTCAATCAACATGGAGAAGGAGAACCACCACTTCGACTGGGGACAGCACCAAGGACAGGCTAGGCAGAGACAGGCATGAGAATTCTGAGAAGCATGGCACTCCACGGAGCATGCGCATATACATACAGAATTCAACCCCATATACATTCCAACGCGAAGGAAAACCAAAAGTGAGGCAATCCATCTCAACGGACCCCAGAGTTTAAAAACCAGGTGGGAAAACACATTGACACTTTATCAGAGGCTCCACTGAGGATGTTGCCAAGCATGGCAATGAAATGCCTGCGAAACAAGAAACCAGCTCGGTGAGCCAACCAACCCCAACACCCACAACCCGAGCGATAAATCTACTCCAAAACCTTAGTCAATTCCAATTGCTGTATATTTTTAAATTGCTCTTATCCATTCATAAATTGTCAGCCCCTCAGTATCCAGGAAAAGGTACTTGCAATTAAAAACTAGAAGAGCTGTCGATGCTGTAAGTCGGAAACCAAAACAGTATTTGTTGGGGGAAAAAATGCTCGGCAGGTCTGGCAGTAACTGTGAAGAGAAATCAGAGATAACTTTTCAGGGTGTGGTTCTGGAGAATGGTCACTGGGCACAAAACATTAATTTTCATTTTTCTTCGTGGATGTTGCCAGACCTGCTGAAAATTTTCAGCAACTTGTTTTTTATCTGTTTGTGAAAGTATTCCAACGCAGCTTTTTGGAAGGCTGGGAAACCTAAGATGTAGTTAAAATACACAGTGCAGTGACCAAGGCATTTGCAGGTTACTTTCTTTCCTAGTGACACTACTGCTGTAAATGTCCAACTCAATTTAGAGACAGACTTGTGACAGGGTGTGGCGCTGGTGCAATGTAAGCATATTTTGTCTTTGTCCTTTAAGTTCTCAGAAGTCACAGGTTTGGAGGTGCTGTCGAATGTTCAATATTGTCAAAGATAGTTCACTGCTTTTTGGAGGTCATGCATAACTGGCACTGTGCATTGGCATTGAGGTGAGTAAATTTTGAAGTTTGTGAATGTGGTTTCGATGTATCAGCTTGTCTTCTCCTGAACTCCTTGAGTGTTGGTGGGCTTGCATAATCCCAGACAAGAGGAGAAAGTTCCATAATCCACATGAAGTGTAGATGATGGCCAGGAGTTGAGGAGTCAGGAGGTGAGTTACTCATTGGCATATTCCCTACTCTTCACATGCTCTTGTAAACCACACTTTTATTTGTTTGAATCAGTTCCATTTCTGCTCAATGATAACACCCCTGATGTTGATGCTGCTGATTTAAAACTGGTTAAAAAACAAAAATCGGGTCATAATGGGCGAGTATTGGATTATCTCTTATTCAATATAGTTATTGCCTGGCAGTCTGCATTGTGTTACTTTCCAGTTTTTATTCCATGCCTGAACATTGGTTAGGTAGGACTACCTATGGGCATTCGATAATCTTACAGAAATTGCTTTTAGATAGGATTTATGGGACCATAAGTGCCTTTTGTAATGTTCCCCTGCTTTTTTGTACACAAGAATAGCTTGGTACATGTCAATTTTATTGGGTATTGATACTGTTGTAACATCAAGAGAAAACATTGGATACTTCACTATGTCCAAGGCTCTTCAGCTAGGTGTAAGCAATCATAAACTTCAGGGATCGTAATAAATTTTTGAGTCATGATAATTTCTCATTGTTCTCTGCAGAAGCCTTTCTTGCAGGCTTTTTTGATCATTTGTTGATACATAAGCAATGACTATTCATTGTGGACGAGCAATAATTAAAACTTTGATGATTGCAAGATAAAAAAAAGGCCCATTTCTGTTTAACTACCAGTTGTGATGCAGATTTGTACATTGTTAGTTTCAAAAGGACCGTGTTTCTCTGGTTATTTTTTTCGAAGTACTACTCTCTATTACCTGTCATTATGGTTCTGCTTTCATGCAGGAGCACTCACACTTACCTGGTTGTAGGAACTGCCGATGCTGGAGAGCCTGAGATAACAAGGTGTACAGTTGGATGAACACAGCAGGCCGAGCAGCATCAGAGGCGCAGGAAAGCTGAAGTTTCGGGTCTGGGCCCTTCTTCAGAAGAAAGGTCCAGATTCAAAACATCAACTTTCCTGCTCCTCTGATGCTGCTTGTCCTGCTGTGTTCATCCAGCTCTGTTTTAACAATATTTTAAAAGAACTTTTTTTAATTGGTGTATATAACTCATACATGTTAACTCATACATGCAGACATGTTTAAATCATGTAATTCCATGCTCCATATAACTATTTCTATTTGATTAGTTTTTCTGCATATCAAGCAGCATTTGTGAAGGAAAGAAAGCCAGAGTAACATTTTGAGTATGGTGACTCTTCCTCAGACATGGTCCAAAGCATTGACTCTGATTTTTATTCAACTCTCCACAGAAGTTGCTGGAAGTGATAAGCTTTTCCAACAACTTCTGTTTCCGTTCCCGATTTACAGCAACCACAGTTCTTCTGTTTTTCATTTTAAATAGCTGTTATGTTTGGTTCAGTAATAGCTTTTTCAGTTTGTCTTTTACTGCATATGTATTCCATTGGGAGCCATTCTAGTAATCAGCCCATCGCCTTATCAACTCCTATTGTGCTATTTCATAATTCCAGAGAGCTCAGTGTGCTACTTTAGGATAGCTGGTTACATGAAATTATAATAGATTATCAGAACAAATTTTTAACTAAGCTGAGAAATCTTTCTTTCATGAACAACAAATACCATTTTCACCTTGTTAAAGCAAATAAATATACACTCCTTATATTTCCATTAAAGGGCATTGTTTTTGAATAACGAAGCTCTTTGACATCTGATCTTCATACACCAATTAAAAAAAGTTCTTTTAAAATATTGTTAAAACATAATATACTGATTGGAATCTATTTCAATTCAGTTTTCATAGGAGACATAAGAGTAAAGAGTGCACATTAAAAATTATTGCTTGCAAAGATATTCCTTCTCTTTGGTTAACTTTCTTGACTTAGTCTTGGGGTCTGGATGTGCATCACTTGTCCCTTATACATAAATTGTGTAAAGCAGCTTCAGTTCACTACTTTGTACCCAGAAAGTGTGGTAATCAGGAAGATTATTGAAGCTGGGTTGACTTTCTCGTACTAACCTGGAGGAATACGGAAATGTTTAGAGATAGACAACAGAGCTGACCGAACTGCACAATCTCAACAGAACTGTGCTGAATTCTACCCAACAAAGGGCAGTTGAACTACTTCGGTCTTTATTATTTTCTGTAACATTTGTTTACTTTAATTATAGATATTGGACATTCTTGGTTCCTTTGACCTGATATTTTATAATTTGTTTATTAAACATTATTTAATCTGAATATTATGTTCTCTTTAAGAGTTGATTTTTAATATTAATTTCTGCTTCTATTATATACCTTTCACAATGTTCTGGGTATTTTAGAAACTCACAGATTATTCAGCCTATTTAATACACAAAGTAAGATCACAAACGTACAGTGTAATATTTTAGCTTATGTAGAGGATTATCTAACCAAATAGGGAACGGGAAACAATGTCTGTTCTTCTGCTCGGTGGCAAGAATTTATTAGTGGCCAGCAGCAGCGTTCGTTCCACGGGCCCCAACTATTTACAAGTTATGACTTGGATAAATATATAGGAGGTAAGAGAGTAAAATTTTCAGACACCACTAAGATAGGTGGGAATTGGATGCAATGAAGAAATATAATATTGACAAGCTGATATGAATAACTTAGGTTAATAGAGCAAAATTTGGCCATAAGTGTTTTATGTAGATAGGATTGAGCTTATCCATCTTGCTCAGAAGAATAGAAAGACGATACCAAATTGGAGAGAAACTTGAGAGTGTTTTGCTGTGGAGCGATTCAGAGGCTCGAGCTCATCATTTTCAGAAAAATATGAACAGTTATATCATGTAATGGGGAGGATAAATTAAAATTTTGCACTTATTTCGCAAGGCATAGTGTAATGTAATAGTGAAGAGTTGATGCAACTATAGAAGACACTAATGAGAATGCAGCTAGACAATTATGTACAGATTCTGTCCCTTTCCTTGAGAAGGGATGCAACTGGGGTTTGGGTAGAGCTCACACTGGTTCATGAATTTAGATCCAGAGATCAAGATTTTGTCCTATGTAGAGAGATTGCATTGTTTAATCCCATGCTCGCGCGAGTTTTGAAGAATGAGAGGTAAATTAATTGACATATATAAGACATTAAAGAGGATTAACAAAGTAGGTGTGCTGATTCCCCTTGTGGAGCAATATAGAATCATAAGGCATATTTTTTAGATCACGAGTGGCAGATTTAAAATAGAGAACAAAAGGAATTGATTCTCTCAATGAGTCGTGAATCAGTAGAAATTGCTATTTCTTACTATGGTGAAATTCGGGACACCGAATAAAATTAAGGAGGAATTCTTTTTTGGATTAATTCTCGGTTGATGACTTGAAGAATACAGACAAGCAAGTTCAGAGTTAGCTTGAGGCCGAGAGGAATCTGTTATGAATGATCAGGATGGCTGATCAGGCTTGAGCCAGTGAATTGCATACGTTTGCTACAATTGTCATGTTTCTATTTGCAAATCTCAAAATATATAATCTACTCCCACATGCCTGTGTTTGGCCCATATTCATGCAAATAAAAATCAAGCGTCTTTTACCTTTTGCATCAATACCTGCATCCATCACCTTCTTTGGCAGTTCAATTCATATACGAACAACTCTGCAATAAAAAAAGTTGCCCTTGGTTTCCTTTTAAAAACTTTCTCCTCTCATCTTAAAAAAAATGCCCCTTAGGTTTGAACTCCCTTGCCCTAGAGATATTATTCACCTTATCTATGCCCATCATGATTTTATAAACCTCTACAAGGTCAACACTTAACCTCCAACTATCCAGTGGAAAAGATGTCCCAACCTACCAAGCTTATCTTAATATCTCAATCTCTCCATTCCTGGAAACATCCTGGTAAATCATTTCTGAACCTTCTCCAATTTAATCATTTTCTTCTTATAAGCAGAGTGACCAAATGCCTGCAATACTCCAGAAGAGGCCCGATCAACATCCTATAGAAGCTCAACATAACTTCACAACTCCTGTACTGAATGATCTGAGCAAAGAAGGCAAGTGTGCCAAATGCCTTCTGAAAGACCCTCCCCGTCTACATGTTATGCACATTTCAAAGAATTAGATACCTGAACCCCTCAATCTTTCTGTTCTACAACACTACCCTTGAGCCTACTGTTCATTTATAAGTGTCCCAACCATCTTCATGCTTCATTCATGACATTCCCTCCATTGTATGTCAGAAGTGGGAATGTTTGTCAATGATTGCGCAATGTTCGACATCTGTCATAATTCTTTAGACACTGAAACAGTCCATGGACAGATGCAACAAGATCTAGCCAATATCCAGACTTGGCCTGAGAAGAGCCAAGTTAACATCTGTGCCACAACAATGTGAGGCTATGACGATCAACAATACAAGACAATCTAACCACCGGCCCTTGACAGTCAATGGTGTTATTGTCAATGCTGAATTCTCCACTATCAACATCCTGGGTGTTATCATTGATCAGAAACTCAGCTGGGCTTACCACATAAACGCAGTGACTACAACAGCAGGTCTGAGGCTATGAACACTGCGGCGAGCAACTCAACTCGTGACTCCCAAAGGTCTGTCCGCCATTTACCAGGCACAAGTCAGAATTATGATGGAATACTCCCCACTTGCCTGGTGGTGCAGACCCAATAACAACCAAGAAACTTAACACCATCCAGTGCAAAGCAGCCTGGTTGATTGTCATTGCATCCAACAGTATCCATTCCCTCCACCACCGATGTTCAGTAGCAGCAGTGTGAACTATCTGAAAGATACATGGCAGAAATTCGCAGAAAATCCTGAGACAGCACTTCCCAAACCCTCGAACACTCCCATCTAGAAGGACAAGGGCAATAGATACATGGGAATGCCACCTCCTTCAAGTTCCTCTTGAAGCCATTCAGCATACTGACTTGGAAATATTTCGCCATTCCTTTACTATCCACAGGAAAAATACTGAAATATTTCACCCTAATGGCATTGTAAGTCAATGCACTGCAGTTAGACTGCAGCAGTTCAAGAAGGCAGCTCATAGTCAACGTCTCATGTCAACTAGGGTTGGGTAATAAATGCTGGCCAGCCAGCGACTCCCATATCCCTCAAAATGAATAATGATAATTTTTAAAAAAGATGCCTGCATATGATCCATATGCCTACATTCTCTGCTGGTCCATTTGTCAGCCTCTATGCCAGTTAAATTTCGTTATTGTCTCTGCCCCACCTTCTTCACTGTCAGCGCATTGCAGACACCTCCCACACACTATGTTTAAAATTCCTCCTTGCACATGTTGTTTAATTGTCTCCATCTCATCTAATATTTGAAGTTTTCACCCTGGACAAAAATATTCAGACTATGCATACGATTCATGCCTCGCAGAATTTTATGCACTTCTATTCAATCATCCCTCAACCTTTAAAAACTGTAGCAACACCATTTCAAATTTGCCCGTACTTATAGCTACTACACTCCAATCCAGGCAATATTTTGGTACATCATTTTTACAAAGAAGTCTAACCACAAGAAATGCACACAATCCTTCAAATGTGGCCCAATTAAATTCATACACAGCTGTAACATGAAATGCCAACTTTTATGCTCAATTACCCCATCAATAGCCTTAGGCCTTTTTTACGAAATGATCAACACTCTTGCAATTTTCAGGAAGCTATGCACTTGTTTCATAATGCCTCTCTATATATCAATTTTCCAAAGGGTGCAACGATTCACATTATAAATTCCACTTGCATTTGATGTCCCAAGATGTGTCACCTCACACTTGTCCAGATTAAATTTCATGCACCATTTTTCCCATTGAGTTTCCTACTGCTCTGATGGTTTGATATCCTTTCCCATGGTCAAAAACTCCAACAATGTTCCTGTCATCTGCAAACTGACTAACGATACCACATAGATTTTCATTCGAATCGCATATTTATTATACAAGCAACAGAGATCTCATTATTCATCTTCCAGAAAACTACTGGTCTCAGTCCTCCAGAAGAAAATAAACACTAATCCAGAACTATCTTCTGTATTCTCTGACTGAGAAGATAATCCAGTTTTACATTGTGACTAATATAATCTCACCGCTGTACCAGATTTACAGGCTGATATTAGAACATAGAACATAGAACATTACAGCACACTACAAGCCCTTCGGCCCTCGATGTTGTGCCGACCTGTCATGCCGATCTCAAGCCCTTCTAACCGACACTATTCCATGTACGTCCATATGCTTGTCCAATGACGACTTAAAAGTACCTAAAGTTGGCGAATCAACTACCGTTGCAGGCAAAGCGTTCCATTCCCTTACTACTCTCTGAGTAAAGAAACTACCTCTGACATCTGTCCTATATCTTTCACCCCTCAATTTAAAGCTATGCCCCCTCGTGCTCGCCGTCAACATCCTAGGAAAAAGGCTGTCCCTATCCACCCGATCTAACTCTCTGATTACTTCATATGTAATTGACATGTGTTACATTTTTGGCTTGGTCCAGGAGGTGGCCTGTAAAAAAAAGTGCACAGAGGCCATTTTTAGTTTCGTGCAACAAATGACATATTCTGTTTTCACAATTGGGTCACTGAGGATATGTGCCACACAAAAGATTTGTCAAATGGATACAATTGGCATATCAGTCCAACAAAAATCGTAACTGAGTCACACTGTATGTCTGAAAGGAACTTAGTAACTCTTTTTTTACATTTCAGTGCACACTTTTTCAAATGCACTTTCCAAAAGAACATACAGTCTATATATGCTATCGCCATTAAGAAAATGAATCAAAGATGTGCTTTATCGCAATTACACCTCATTTTATTCAACCACATACAATCTTAGAATGTCGTTAACCTTTACCTTAGTTTGAATTTATAGTCTGGAGAATGCATTTGCAATTATGTTAATTTTTCCAGTATTATTAATAATCTATGCTTAAAAAATGATTGCTACAAAGGACTCAAACTGAATAATCTCACATTCCATGTTATAATGTTTCAAGGAAGGTAGTCGATCATGATCAGGGTAAATAAACATCGCATCATTGTTGCATCAAACATAGGTTTCAAACAGTTCACATTGCAATCACAATCCCAAGAGTCTCTTTTTTCTCCCGGGGATCGCAATTTTTTTTTCTGACATTATTTCATTTGAGAAACATAGCCTCAGGGCTGTTTTGTTCCAAACTCATAAATCATACAACAAAGAGCACCTAACCCTGATCAGGAGCAAAAAAATACAGTTTGAAATGGCTGATGGTGTTGACCAGCAAATGCTGCAATGGTACAGGGTCTTGACAAGACCATACTGATTCAAATTTATGGAGGTCCATAAGGACGTGACAGGAAAAAAAATACATGAAGAAGCTATATTCCTGACGACTGTGAGTCCAGAACTAGTGTTTGAAGTTTTGACGTCGCACATTTCTTTCACCTCGAGAGGGGTGAGCAGATTAAACTTTCTGAAAGAGAAAGCCACTGAGGTTAGAACTTACACGTCATCCTGGAGACCAGTTACTAGAGGTGTACTGCAAAGGTCAGTGTTGGGTCCACTGCTGTTTGTCATTTTTATAAATGACCTGGAGGAGGGCGTAGAAGGATGGGTTAGTAAATTTGCAGACAACACTAAGGTTGGTGGAGTTGTGGATAGTGACGAAGGATGCTGTAGGTTGCAGAGAGACATAGATAAGCTGCAGAGCTGGGCTGAGAGGCGGCAAATGGAGTTTAATGGAGACAAGTGTGAGGTGATGCACTTTGGTCGGAGTAACCGGAAGGCAAAGTACAGGGCTAATGGTAAGATTCTTAGCAGTGTAGATGAGCAGAGAGATCTCAGTGTCCATGTACACAGATCCTTGAAAGTTGCCACCCAGGTTGACAGGGCTGTTAAGAAGGCGTACAGTGTTTTAGCTTTTATTAATAGAGGGATCGAGTTCCGGAACCAAGAGGTTATGGTGAAGCTGTACAAAATTCTGGTGCAGCCGCACTTGGAGTATTGTGTCCAGTTCTAGTCACCGCATTATAAGAAGGATGTGGAAGCTTTGGAAAGGGTGCAGAGGAGATTTACTGGTCATGTTGCCTGGTATGGAGGGAAGGTCTTACGATGAAAGGCTGAGGGACTTGAGGCTGTTTTCATTAGAGAGAAGAAGGTTGAGAAGTGACTTAATTGAAACATATAAAGTAATCAGAGGGTTAGATAGGGTGGATAGGGAGAGCCTTTTTCCTAGGATGGTGACGGTGAGCACGAGGGGGCATAGCTTTAAATTGAGGGGTGAAAGATATAGGACAGATGTCAGAGGTAGTTTCTTTACTCAGAGAGTAGTAAGGGAATGGAATGCTTTGCCTGCAACGGTAGTAGATTCGCAACTTTAGGTACATTTAAGTCGTCATTGGACTAGCATATGGACGTATATGGAATAGTGTAGGTTAGACGGGCTTGAGATCGGTATGACAGGTAGGCACAACATCGAAGGTTGAAGGGCCTGTACTGTGCTGTGATGTTCTATGTGTTCTATGTTTTCGGAACTAGTTAGAGAGCTCTTCAAGGTAAAGATATGAAGAGATATGGGCAGAAAATGGGATAAAGGTATACCTTGGTGAATGTTTAGCCGTGATCAGATTGAATGCTACAGCATTCTCAAAGTGTTCAATGGCCTACTCACTCTCCTTTTTTCATATTTCTTTGAGTTTATGGAAACAGTCTGATAATTCTATCATGTAGATTAATGTGATGATGATATCTTGATTAATGTTACAACAGGCTGGAACTTTTCTAATTGAAGATGGATCAGTACAGGAGGATTATCTCTCAATCTGTCGGTGTTTGAAGGGCTCCACAGGATAAGTGATGGGGTTGGGGTTCCTTCTCCAAGGATTGTATCCACACTTGTGGTGGTTTTCTTTTTAAGTTTGTCATTTCAGACCGAGGCGAGGATCAATGACTTGTCTTGATGTGGCTGTCGAGTTTTGTTTCATTCGTTCATGGGATGAGAGTTTCGGTGGTGAAGCCAGCATTTGTTGCCCATCCCTAATTATCCAGAAGTTAAGAGTCAAGCTGATTGCTGTGGGGCTTAAGTCACATGCAAGCCAGACCAGGTAGGAATGGTGCTTTCTTTCTCTAAATGATATTAGTATACACTAGGAATTTTTCAAACATCAATAATGACTTCATCATCATCATTATTGAATACAAATTCTATCATCTGCCATGGCGGGATTTGAAGCTGGGTATGTGGAACATTACCTCTGTTTCTTGCTATGGGCTAGACTAAACCTCACCTCCTGAAGATATTCAGAAGATAGTTCTGACCCTACCGTTTTGTTACTTTAATCAAAAATGTAAGTTTTTTACATTCCAGATGCAGTTCGATTAGTCAAACTACCCAATTCAAAGCAAAACATACTCTATTCATCCATTATAGGAAAAAAAATGGAATAACTTAATTCTCCTGGAGAATTTAACAGAATAATAGATACAGTAACTCTAAATAATTAAATGTTCCAATTTAGTAATGGCCCATTAAGACACATTTTAGAAAATGTAAATTAGGGTTACACATGCCTCATATGCAATACCAGTAGCCCAGGAGGAAAAGCATCAAGAAAACTCTGGAGTATAGGAGGCAGGAAAGATGTACTGCAGCATCGAAGTTTACTGAGAACCCAGCAACAATTACTTGATGATAAAACAAAAAATCCAAGTTCTTTGGATGGGAGCTTGACTGCACCTATTCGGGCTGATTCTATCGTTCCAACTTTTTTTTTTAAATTCAAGGATTCATAAGATGTTTTTCTTCTCATAGACTGCCCTTCACCGGTTGCTTTATCTATCTTTAAAATAAACCATGCTAAAATACACCTCCTGCAGCCTCAGTATTGTCACACTCTAGATTAAGACTCCAGAAATAATACCATTAGGCCAGAGAGAGGTAGGGGACAGATGATTGAATGTACAAAATCAATAAAATTTGATTTTACAGGCACAAGTACGTTCAGTCTTCTGTGCCAAAGATGGAAAGTGGGGTCACACTGGATCTAACTGAATATTAGTGTTGAGTTCTATAGGTAGATTTTCTTCATTAACCTACTCCTGTTTAAGATTAACATGTGAAATAATGATTGCATTTTGTTGTAAATCAGAAATAAAGGAATGCATGATAGTGGTAAAATAGAAATCTGTAACATTTTTAAATCCTTTATCACAGCTAGGAAATTTTGAACAGTTCTCATCGTCATGTTTTGGGAAAGAAATGGATGTCCTCTTAAAGGTTAATAGGAAACTTACAGAATATATAGGCTATAAAATATAGAACATTACAGCACAGTACAGGCCCTTCAACCTTCGATGTTGTGCCTACCTGTCATACCGATCTCAAGCCCATCTAACCTACACTATTCTATGTACGTCCATATGCTTGTCCAATGACGACTTAAATGTACCTAAAGTTGCGAATCTACTACCATTGCAGGCAAAGCATTCCATTCCCTTACTACTCTCTGAGTAAAGAAACTACCTCTGACATCTGTCCTATATCTTTCACCCCTCAATTTAAAGCTATGCCCCCTCGTGTTCACCGTCACCATCCTAGGAAAAAGGCTCTCCCTATCCACCCTATCTAACCCTCTGATTGCTTTATATGTTTCAATTAAGTCACTTCTCAACCTTCTTCTCTCTAATGAAAACAGCCTCAAGTCCCTCAGCCTTTCATCGTAAGACCTTCCCTCCATACCAGGCAACATGACCAGTAAATCTCCTCTGCACCCTTTCCAAAGATTCCACGTCCTTCTTATAATGCGGTGACCAGAACTGGACACAATACTCCAAGTGCGGCTGCACCAGAACTTTGTACAGCTTCACCATAACCTCTTGGTTCTGGAACTCGATCCCTCTATTAATAAAAGCTAAAACACTGTATGCCTTCTTAACAGCCCTGTCAACCTGGGTGGCAACTTTCAAGGATCTGTGTACATGGACACTGAGATCTCTCTGCTCATCTACACTGCTAAGAATCTTACCATTAGCCCTGTACTTTGCCTTCCGGTTACTCCGACCAAAGTGCATCACCTCACACTTGTCTCCATTAAACTCCATTTGCCACCTCTCAGTCCAGCTCTGCAGCTTACCTATGTCTCTCTGCAACCTACAGCATCCTTCGTCACTATCCACAACTCCACCAACCTTAGTGTTGTCTGCAAATTTACTAACCCATCCTTCTACGCCCTCATCCAGGTCATTTATAAAAATGACAAACAGAAGTGGACCCAACACCGACCCGTGCGGTACACCACTAGTAACTGGTCTCCAGTATGAACATTTCCCATCAACTATCACCCTCTGTCTTCTTTCAGCAATCCAATTTCCGATCCAAACTGCTATATCTCCCTCAATTCCATTTCTTGTTTTCAGGTATGAGAGGTGTTTTGGGATAATTATTTGCAAGATTGGTTTCAAAGTTATTTCTATAAGAATGGAAGTGCTCTGTTTGAAACAAAGCTGTTTATAGGAAATGAGAAAGATTGGTCGACATTTCTACTCTTTAAAATAAATTATTAAGGAACATTCTTCCCAAAAGTAGTTGCTTTGGTCTTGTACACTATCTTTAGGCAAGGTGTAAACTTGAAATTTTGTTTTTTTTTGTATCTTTTGCGATGAGTGGTGATGTCTGGCTGCCTCAGAGGAAAATTAAAGTGTACACACTTTCAAAGGGCAACTGGGTGAGAGTTGAAACAAACAAAATTACAGGGCTTTGAGAATGCACAGTGAAGTGGTGCAGGCTGAATTTCTCTGTAGGCACATAATCAATGAACTGAATGGCCATTATTTTGTCTTCAGTATCCCCAACTCTAGAAGAATTAAATTTTCTATAACCACAGGGAATATCCTCTCCTGTGTAAGAAGATTTTTTAGGTGCATATTACTAAGTATTGTGAAACGATGCACAAGGGAGAAAACAAGTATAACAACAAGTCCATTTCCTAAAAATAGAATCAATGATGTCTCCAAAATTATCTTTCAGGAGGCAGAACTTTATCAAATATATATATGCTGATGTGGCATGCTATGCCGATTGCCTGACACAACACCAGCAATTTTTACCAGAACACGAAGTGTAACTGATGAGAATCTGGCAGTAGCATTTCTGAATGGATTTGAATACAGAGTGTAAGACACTTTCATTATTTATTCGTGGGACATGGCCGTCTCTGATTGGCTAGCATCTATTGACCATTCCTTGTTGTCCTTAAACTGAATGCAGTTGACAGTCAAGCATTTCTCTATGGATCTGGAGTCGCATTCAAACCAGATCAGGTACGCATTGCAGGATAACAAAGTGTGAAGCTGGATGAACACAGCAGGCCAAGCAGCACCTCAGGAGCACAAAAGCTGATGTTTTGAACCTGGGCCATTCATCAGATGAAGGGTCTAGGCCCGAAACGTCAGCTTTTGTGCTCCTGAGATGCTGCTTGGCCTGCTGTGTTCATCCGGCTTCACACTTCGTTATCTTGGATTCTCCAGCATCTGTAGTTCCCATGATTCCAGGTAAGCATTGCAGATTTCTTTGCCTGAAAGACATTATTGTGTTAAATGGGCTTTCGTGACAATTTCACAATCAGCAGTAAACTCTAAGTCCCTGATTGTTGTGTTATTATTGAATTCAAATTCCACTAACTGCCATGGCAGGATTTAAAGCCGTGTCCCAAGGATATTTGCTGAGTTTATACATTGACAGTCTAGCAATAATCTGACTAGGCCATCATCTCCCAATTGGTCATGTCTAAAGGTCACTTCTGCAAAAGCGTGACTGCAGCATCATGTTGAAAGTAATGAATTAGGCCAGATGTTTGGTTCACCAATACAGAATAGACACATGGAATAAGGGCATATTTTAAATGATGGAATACCACACGGATTGATGCTGGGGCATCAATTATTTGCAATATGATTTAATGAATTTTATAAGGGAAGTGAAAGTCCTACATCTACTTTTTAAGGTGATACTAAAATAGGTTGGAAGGCCAGTGACAATGACACAGAGAGACATGCAGATTGAATGAGTGCAAACTTGGTAAATGTGATATAATGTGGGAAATCTAGATATGAACCTTGCAAGGAAGAATAGAGAAATGTACTATTAAAATGGCAGAATATTACAAATCACAGGACAGAAAGTTTTGGAGTCTTTTGTGAGTAAGTCACAAAATGCCCCCATAGAAATTCAGCAGATACAAGGGTAGAGAAATTGAGCTTCAGCATTTATTTCAAAGACGATTGAGTGTAAAAGTCGCAAAAACTGTCATAAGCAGCTAGTTAAGCTCAGCATACGTAAACATACTTGCTGCAGAAGATTAAGGAATGATATATTAGCATTGCTTGCAGTAAAGAGAACATTCTTTGCCCTTCAACCTTGGAAATGGGACACTCTTTTGAGCAAATGTTGGGAAGGTTGGTTCTGTATTTATTGGATGTTATCATGATCATAACCTTATTGGGGAAAAAAACAGAACTTTGGGTAGTTCGACAGCATAAATGCTAAAAGTTTATTGGCTTGTTTTCCCTTTGTTGGACAATTTATAACCAGAGGGCATCATCTCACAGTAAAGGGTCCCGCTTTCATTCCAGAAATTAACGGGAATTTCTTTTCCCAGCTTGTAGTGATCGCCGGAATTTATTATCACAGCATATTGTCAAGGCAGGTTATTAAGTATATTGATTAACAAAATAGTCATTTTAGCAATTAGTAAGGGAAAGAACAGCTATGTAGTAGAATGGGAAAGTGCATTTTAGGATTAGCAGATGAAAAATGATCTCAGTGAATGATGGAGAAAAATTGAAAGGCTGATGGATTACTTTCACTTGTGGATAAAGCAAAACATTTCGCATGATCAATGTCTTTTTGTCTTTGTTTTGCATTTCTGCATTAATACAATGTGTAAGTATATTTTAAGAGACTATTCAAAAATTATCCCTCCTCTCAAGTGTAATTCCAGGCAATTTAACATCTGTACATGACAAGTATCATGATTAAGAGCTTGTGCTTGGGGATGATGATTCTTTTTTCCCTGGTGCATACAGCTGTGAGTGCTAGAAAGAGATATTGTGGAATCAGCAGCAAAATTAAACTGAATAGTGTTGATTGCTACGTAATGTGCTGGTTTGAGGAATTGTTGGATATTAAGAAATGCCACCTTTGAAATGTTAATCAAAGACAAAGCAACTCTAATAAGCTAATCAATCGAGTGATTGCCTGACTTTCTATCAAAGAAAGGATTTAGACATATTCCACGTGAAATGCATTAATAATGATTGTTCACTGAACATCAATAAAAAAACCCTCTAAGTTGGAAACGAGAAATTGTAATTTAACTAAATTGGCAGGAACTTGGTTCTACACTTCCTCTGAGTCAAAATGCCATGAAGTCCCAAAGTTTCTTTTTGAGTGCAAGGTGCTTTCTTCGTCACACAGCTATGAAAAAGTACTTTTTCCTTGTTTCATTTAAAAACAACACAATTTTCATGGCATTGAATTCATGAGAATGCATTATGTATCTCACAACAGTGCATAGACTGTAAGAGTTCAGGATGTCAACAGCATTTGGTATAAAATTGGGGCAGAATGGTGGCTTAATGTTTAGCGCTGCTTTTTCACAGCTCTAGGGAACTGGGTTCACGTTCATCCTCAGGGGACTGCCTGTGTGGAGTTTGCACATACTCCCCGTGTTTGTATTGGTTTCTACTGGGTACGTCGATTTCCTCCCACAGTCTAAGGATGTGCAGGGTGTGGAGCTAGAGGTACACAGCAGGGCAGGCAGCATCAGAGGAGCAGGAGCGCTGACGTTTTGGGTCTGGACCCTTCTTCAGAAATGGGGATCTGAAAAAACTAAAGTGAGAAGGGTTGGTGATGGAATAGTGGGTAGTGGAGCAGATAGGAGAGAGAGAAGATGGACAGATCAAGGAGGCAGGGATGAAGTTAGTAAAGGTGAGTGTAGGTAGGAACGGGGTTAGGGATTTGCAAGTGAGGTGAGAGGACCAGATAGATGGGAGAGAAGGCAGACAGGTCAATGAGGCAGGGATGAGAGCAGAGGCTGCTTTTAGGATGAGGTTGAGGGTGGGAGATTTTGAAGCTGGTAAAATCCGCATTGAGACCATTGGATTGTCGGTTTCCAAGGTGGAATATGAGGTGCTGTTCCTTCGGTGCAGCGCTGTGACAGTGGAGGAGGCCGAGGATGGGCATGTCGTCCAGAGAGTGGGAGGGGGAGTTGATGCGATTCGCAACAGGGAGGTGTTGTCATTTGTCACAAATCGAGCCCCTTTCCCCTCCTCCATTTCTGAAGAAGGATCCAGACCCGAAACGTTAGTTTTCCTGCTCCTCTGATGCTGCCTGGCCTGCTGTGTTCATCCAGCTCTAAACCCTGCACCAGGGATTCTCTTTTTCTTAAAAAAAAAAGCTTCTGTAATTCTGACACTCGGGTATATCTTGAGTTTCAGTTCAGAGATAATGACATTCCAGCTGTAAAAAGCAGTTGCCTGCTTAAAGCCAGAGCCAGAAATTTCAGCTGTGTAATGACTGGAATGGGTGCACCCTATATGTTCCAACTGCAATGGGTTTGTGTCTGGAAACAGATCATTTGGTGAAAGTAGACACTGCAAGCAATGGCTGGCATTCACGTTTTCCTTATTTCAACAAGCATGTACTTTGATTACTTTCTTTCTTACATACTTATTTAACTTCCATTTAAACACATCAATGCTGTTGAATTTAACTGTTCACTCTGATGTGTTCAATATTCTCAACTCTTCTTTGTATAGATGTTCTTTTAATGTTATTATTGGATTTCCTAGTGGCTGTCATGCACTTCTGAACTCTAAATTTGATCCTTGTCTATGTAAGTCATTTCTTCTGTAAGTTTGTCTTTCGTTGTTATGCCGATAAATGTTCTTCTCGTCTAAATCCCTAGACTTTATATTTCAAGAGTATAACATTCCGGTCCAAGTGCCTTGTGTTCTTAACTTTCAAAGCTGTTTATTATGATGTGTGAGAATCTTATTTTCTTTTAACAAATATTGCCCTCTATGGCAATGCAACGATTTTTCAAGATGTACAGAGTAGTGGTCAAAGCTGTTTGAAAGGGAACGCATCTTTTCGAAAAAAAGCTGATGTGCAGGCTCTACTACTACGTATATGCAAACAGGAAGCCCACAGTATTATCTACTTCAACCACGCATATATTAGTAACCCGAGGGGGTGATTTTCACTGCTCACTCTATATTTCAGGCCTCACTCGCACTGAACTATGCCAGCAAGTCCTCAATAAGCTGCAGATCAGTGATATTAATGCTTCTGTGCTTCCTCGACGTCCTGGAAAATGCACTTTCTCCAAATCTGTTTGCTTTCTTAATTATTTCATGGTGAGATGATTCCACGTCTGTGAAGGGAATAAGAAAAGATTTTGATGAAACTAATGATTGTGGAAAAACTGAAAAGGTCGACAAATTTCAGTAGAATGGGTGAAGGTGTGTACCAGGCTGCAAAGGCAACTGTGCACAAATAGGAATGGGTGTGTCGTTATGACAAATATAAAATAATATGTTTGAAGCTTGTCAGAAAGAGAGATATAATTAGACTCGAAATTTAGAATTTTGTGACAGTTAATTTGGAATTAACTCAGTAAGAAACATTTTCCTTGGTAGAACATAAGATATTTAGCGGCATTGATTGAGACAGTGATAGTGTAACCTTTAAGTGCAAGATCAGAATAATAGATCTATCCTTTGAGTGCAAAAAAAGTTCTCCCAGCTTTGAGAATATAGTGACAGACAAAAATAAAAGTTACAGGTCTGAAACTTCAGCATTGTAGCAGGCTCTTTAAATATAGTCTTCTGCAGTTCCAGAGTTTGTCTGCACTACTTACATTGGAGTAAATGGTATAAGTTCTCAGAATCTGCCTGGAGAAAATAAACATTAAAATGACTGCATACGACATGAAAATATAATGTTCCACACTTCTGAGGAGTTTGTTTGCTTTTAAGCTCCAAGTTTGACGTTATGCATGTAAAACATATTTTATATCTTAACCTACGTTAGCTGAACCTCGTCTAAATTTTATGACTTTTTGTTTCCTTTTCAGTTTCTGTATTTCCATCAGCCCTGTTTCAATCTCCACCAATTCAAGTGGTCTCTGTCGGGAGTCCAATTAAGCTGATTTGCCACAGGGAGCGATCAGCCACTGATTTAGTGTTCTGGTACAAGCTTTCCCCTGGAAAATATATGGAATTTGTTTACACAATGGGGAAGTACGTAGATCCAAGGGGAAGATTTTCGGGTGAAATATGTGACAAATCTAGCAACTAGCCTTTGATCATTAAAAATGTCCAACAAATGGATTCGGGCGTATATTACTGTGCTGCTCGAAATACCAGGAGCATGGCCCTAATATTCGGCAGTAATCAAAGGTAAAATTAGAGTTATTGAATTCAAATACGTAATTGACATTAATTAATACTGTCTGTACAATAATTAATTCACGTTCTGCTTTCATGTTCTGAAATTAGGAGGTTCCCCGGTTATGTTCTTTTGCCCCCACCACCGAATATTATTTCCTCCAAGGAGACAACATTGACGTGCTTGGTGAGGTGCATATTCTTATTCGTTTGTCATTCATTGGAATGTTTCTGGACGGGCTACCGAGGAGCTAGTTGATTCCATGACATATGTGTTCAATGGATGCAGTATTCAAAGCCTTATCAGCATTTCCATGGACCCTTGGCAAGAAGTGGTCACTATATTTGTTCTGTGCAAATTAATTCCACAGACTACCTTATCAGTGAAATTCTCTCAACTCAGAGGTAAATACAGATATGAGAATCTTGCCACAAATAGTTTGTTCAGTTAATCATTCTGTTGATTTACAAATCAACCCGCTTCCCACTTTATTCTCCCAACTATAACGTTAAAAAATGTAAATAGTAGAAGCACTTTCGAACTCGGTAACTTCAGATTCCAGATAGCTTTCACATTTGTTTTTCTTTCCTGCTGTTTTCAATTAGTATTTGTCGATATTTATGTTTCACTGCTTGTTTTTCCTTTGGAGCATAACTTGACTACTTTAATGTTAAGGACTTCAGGATAGTGTCCTATTTAGATGCAGTGTTGAAAAACGTACGAGAAACATCTTGAACATTGCAGCTATTCTTGTTATCTGAAGAATTTTATTTTTCCAAATTTATCTAATTCCACTTTTCTCGCATCTACCAGCGTGCTGTCTCATAATAGTTCCTTCTACTATGCCATCCACTTCCTCATGTTCTTCTCTACCTAAGTAGACACAGGGCAACTTGGTCTCCGGGAAGAAACTGGAAAACCCAGTAGAAAGAAACACAGGCACAGGGAGAATGTGCAAGCTCCAAACAGCCATCGAAATCCGGAACTGTAATCAGCTCCCATCGTGCTTTGAGGCACCAATGCTAACCATTGGGCTACCCTTATACAACACGTCAATGGGCTTTCCGAAATGCTGTGAACAATGCAAAAAGAAAGGCACACTGGTCTAACATAAGCACTGCATGATGAGAAATTGTTTGACAGACTGCTTTTTGCTCGAAATATAAACAATAGTGTGGCGCAGTGGCTCGGTCATGAGCATTGTTGCCTCACTGCATCAGGAACGAGCAATGATTCCAACCTGGGCTGGCGATCATTATAGAGTTTATGCATTCTCCACATGTCTGCATGGGTTCTCTCCGGCAGCCCAAAGAAATGCAGATGAGGTGGATTGGTTGTACCGAATTGCCCATAGTGCTCAGAGGTGTGCGGGCGAGGTGGATTAGCCATGCTAAATATTGAATTACGGGATAGAGTAAAGGGTGCATGTGGGAGGACTGCTCTTTGTGGGATTGGCGTGGTCTCGTTTGGCCGAATTGCATGATTCCATATTATACTGCCCTTTGTTGCCACTATAATTCTCTGAATTGAAGGATGATAGAGAGGTGAATCGACATCTTATAGCTGTAGCAGCTGACGTTGCGATATTTAAGGCACAGTGATTTGAACATGGAGGTGGAAGATATTTTGAACTGTAAAAATGAAAAGATTGCTAAAGCAGTAGCGATTTCTATAGCTGCAGATACGATTAATTAATTGGGACTTGACTAAATATTGGAGAGTTTTGTTTGGCTCATTTATATGAATTTTCGAATTTCCCATTTATTTCAATTTTTTTGCTCACTCAGGAGCTCCTCAGATTGCAGCCTCTTTCATGGACATTTTCGCGAGTCTATTGTTCATCCTTCTGCTTCTGGTAAACATTTGCTTTGTGCTAAACCAAAAAATGTGGAAATGCAAATCAGGTACCAACTGACAGAAATGACCTTTACATGAATAAATTGCTAATCATTTAGTAAAGTTCAAACCTGACGTCTGAGTTGGCACCTTAATTCTAATTACCATCTTAAATCAGAGAATGCAAATCCAGCTGATCCGCGCCCCGAGTCAAGCATAAAAACACCAGAAAATGAGGGATGTATGAAATACATTTGTGAAGTCAGCTGTGGGGTTCATAAGGAATTTTAAACATTATATAGCCATTCATGATCACAACAGGTTTCAAAAGCTTCACGATATAAATATTGTAGAATGTTTTACACTGATTGTACAGTACAGTTAGTGTGGAGAAGACAAAGATTAATGCAAAAACAGACCATTCTGCACATCCTGCATGCTTCATAATGTTTCAGTATCGATATAGTTCTTGATATTGATTTGTCTCCAAATGCACTTATACCTTTTCTGCAAGCCTGCATTATGGTGAATTCATTTTTCAATCGAAGCATGTTTAACACAACTTGAAACTGTTCAATGTCCTTGCATGAAGCACTCTCTGTCAAGCCAATTTCAAAGTTGAATTCTCTCTCAGCAAAACACAATAGTTTTCTTCTAACTATTTAGTTTGTGCTCAAATGTTCTACACTACCACCAAAAGGAAAACAAAAAAAAATGCAAGCATCCTCTCTGTCAATCCCCGTTAGTACCTCAAGCAGCTTCCCCAAATCAACTTTTATGCTTCTCAATTCCAAACAGGTTAATTGTTTATTGTTCCCATTAACCTTACTGCCCTGATATCTGACTACTGGGGCTTTGCTGAACCACTTCTAACGTACTTGCTATTTATAAAACTTGGAGACTAATATTGTAGATACAATATTCCACATATAGTCTCAGAAAGGTGCTACACACCTACAGCAACTGCCTAAGTACTCCCTCTATGCTCACACTACCGTAATTTGTGAAAAAAATGCAGAGACCTCTTCATATTTAAGAGGCTTAATATCTCTCCCAGTTTAAATAACTTGCATTTTTTTTTTCTAATCACTCGAACAAAGTCCTCAAGTTAATGTTTTCCTACTTGTCACATTTTGTAATTCTCGTTTAGCCTCTCTAGCTCCATTTTGCTTATTTTATGGACTCTTGGCGACTTCCTGTCCTACGTAGGCTTGCGTCCTCAGAAATGTCATCTCACAATACGTTCTGTCCATGATCAAACTATTTCATAGAGATAATAAGCAGCTTGTGTCCAAATAGTGATTCCTGTGTCAATCCAATGCTTATAACTGACAAACCAGGTGTCATTGCTTTATCCCGATTTTTTGATTCCGTTAAGTTCATAAATCTCTTAAAATTTGCTACACGCTTAGAGAAAATTTTGCCACATAGATGTGCTTCAAGTGGCATGTTATCAAATATGTTGTTGCAGTTCAAACATGCACATGTCACAATTTAACCTTTCATCCACCCTGCACGTTACTTCCTCATTGACATCAAGAAAAATGGTCAAACACGATATTCCATTCACAATAAAATGTTGGCTCAGTCACATCGTACTATAGCTTTTATAAATGTCTTCCTGAATGTCGTCCAAGTATCTCCTGATTTGAAGTTTCAATGCTTTGTTTAAATTTAATTTGAAGGATGTCACGCTAATTCTGATATCATTCCCTACATGCTGCTTTATCTTTGTTACTTCAATTGCAATGTTATATACACGGGAATGTTGAGACTTCTGAATAATCTAGTGAATTTTGGTCCATCACAAACAATGTATCTGTAACCTGTATTTTACCTCCTTTACGATTTAAAATGCAAGTCACCAGTTCGAGGAGTATTGACAATTTTCATGTCAAAAGGTTTTCTCAGTGCATTTACCTCGGGATTGTTTTTGTCTTAAGTCCTCTAACCGTAATACCTTTTGATAATGGCTTGTCTTAATGTACTTTTCATTCCCTGTTCAAAAATTGAAATAGAAGTCTTAGCAGATGGTTCTTGTGCTAAAATTGAAAATGAACTTCTATTATGTCTTCGCTATTGTCGTTTAATATTGTTCACACGGACAACATTACCAATCTTATTACAGAACACATTGTATTGGGGAAGTGATAGCCTACTGTTATCATGGCTGGACTATTAATGCAGAAGCCATGATAATTCTCTGGGGTCTTGAGGTCGAATCCAACCATAGCAGATGATGAATCAATTCAATAGAAATATCTGTTTCGGTAATGCCCTTAGCGGAGGAAGCTGCCATCCTTATCTTGTCTGGCCTACATGGGACTCGAGTCACAGCAGTGTGATTGACTCTGGTCAATAAATATTGTCTAGCCACCAGAGCCCTCATTTTACGTTAAAAAAGATGAAGATTAACAAACATTCTTAATTAAAATATAACATATACGTTTTTAGGGAGTTGAATGTAATGTTTCAAAATAATTCTACTTATTGCATGTTATAAACAGGTTAAATTGCGTTTTTTTGGCGGGAGGGTGCGTGGGGCAGAGACAATCTCATGAAGGCAGTCAATCGAAAAACTCAAGCCAATATTCTGTACCTTTGAGTTCTATCAAGGCAGAAGATGAAATTTGAATCTGCAATAAAAGATTGTCGTGTGGTAGGCATGTAACCACTACATATTGTCACAAATATTAAAAAAAACGTATTCACTCACATACTTTAACAAAGTAAATGTTCTGTCCCTATTTGGTCTGGCCTATATGTGACTCCAGACCCACTGCAATATGATTGATTTTACTTTTCCCGTTGGACAAATTGAACACTGTCAATAAATGCTGCCCTAGTCAGCAAGAAACCCGTGAGTAATATAAAATCCACAGTTCAAGATAAGGTTGCCATATTCTTTCATTCTAACTTAGTGCAAATCAAGATAACCAAGATTTATGCCTGTGTATTCCTTGTCCTGCAATGCATCTGTTGTTTGGAGACTAATTTTTGTTTACACTTTACGTAATCTTTTAGAATCTGAATGTGTGCATAAATGAACGATGTAGTAGTTTGTGGATATATGTGAGGTTATAGACTTTGGGATCAAATCCAACAATTGATTTTGAAATGATATATATTGAGAAACAGAAATGCATAAGCAGATCAGGGTATCTGCCACGTTTCTGCCTCTGTGACCAAATTCTCAATGGCTCCTAATGACGCACAGTGTCATCTTCACCGTTTGCTCTTGTCCACAGCTTAGTAATATCTGCAGATTTAAAGATTTTTCTCTCAACACTCCATCACCAGAAAAGTCATTTGGCAAGTCAGAAAAAGCAAAGACAAAGCTTACCCCTGAAGAATATTACATTCTTCTCGTCTTCACTCTGAGAAATTCCCACCTGTAACTAGTATTTCTTTCCTTTTTGATAACTTCTAATCCTTTCTGCCAAAAACCTATCAATCCAATAATTTCTAAATTGCTGACCAACCTGCCATATACCATCGTATTCAATGTTGTCTGACAGACCGAATATTCAGCATTCACAACAATACCCTCATCTATTATCTACATCACCCTTGTCAAAGTACTCAATTAAAATTGAGGCATGACCTGCTCATGACCATATCATGTTATCCGCATGGAGTTAATTGATGTTATCGCTAAGTGTGTGTTTACTTTATGGCTTATATTAGTTTTCCCACTATTGATATCAAGCTGGCAGACTAGTTTCCTCAGTTGCCCTTTCGCCATTTTATTAAATAATGAACTCACATCTGAAATCCTCCAGTCTCATAGTAATAATTCTGTGTTCAGTGAAGCCTGGAAAAATTCTTTCAACAGTTCTGCGATTTGGTCTCCTACCCCCTGTAGCAATCTGTATCCATTCCATCGGGCCTGAAGATTTCTCTGTCAGCCTTTTGTTGCGTCCATTTTTTTTTGTATCACTATGCTGCTCAGTTGCTCATCATCTACATTTTCAACCAGGCCATTGTCACCATATTTTACTTTCAAAAAGACTGTACCCTGCCTCCCTAACCTGTTCTTCCTCTCACCTATCCCCTCCTCCCACCTCAAGCTGCACCTCCTTTTCACACCTACTAACCTCATCCTGCCCCCTTGATGATCGGGTATGACTGAAGATTTTTACAAAACATTTAGTCAGTTAATCTCCAAAGTCACTAAACAGTAGTAATGTTCTCTTGTTGATTTTAAATGCATGCTTGAATAGATGCACAGTTAAGAACAATGGTGAAAAGGAGAGTTAATGATTCATTAACTGTAATTTAATTCGTCTTCCTTACAGGTTCTTTATGCTTGCCTGGTATTCAGTAAAAATGACAGACAAGGAAGAAAAGGTTAAGAATATGGCAAATTCATACAGTCCTAGAAAAACTTTAGATTTTTTTAAGGAAATTGTCTCAGCATGGAATAACTCATAATGCATTCCATTCCATCTCCTGATGGCAATAAATGATATATCTTGATTTCATTTCAATTCAAGTCTTATTCTCTTTGTACCGTGTCAAGAATTGTCCAACTTCATTTTTATGATTATCTTAAGATAAATGAAGGGAAACAAAAGACATTGCAACAATGCAATTATCTATCTGCGGAAGAGACAAGTATTTATCACAATTTATTTTATTATAATAGTTAGACATAATAATAAACAGCAAGTAATTGCGATGGTAGGAATACAAACAACGAGAGGCTAATACAGAGACAAAATTGGCAATCTGGTGGAAAACATCTGCCCTTCATGTAAAATTGTTCACTAAAAGGAACATTTCTTCTTAAAATCATTTTACACTTGATCGGTGTATAAAATAATGACACTTTCATAACTAGGAAGTTGTTGAGTTGTCTACTGTACTTGCATTACGTGGGAAATTAGGAAGACAGATAGACAAACAGAGAGAGAGAAAAAAAAACAAAAAAAAAGACAGGAGTTCTTAAGGTCTTCTAAAGCACTGTGGGGTGCTGGTGGTTGCGTTGTAAGTGGAGATGGAGAGAAGAGACAAAATTTGAGATACTAAGAGAAAATCGTCAAGCATTGTGTGAAACCCTAGTTTCTTGGAAAACATCTTGTAGTTTTGTCTATCAATGATATACAGCTAGCTTTGTTACTTCAACCTAAAACATTAAGAAGGAAAAGATGCCAATTTGAAGCTGAGAAACCACTATTGGATCAAAATTGCCCATTCCTTTGGATAAAATGTCCGTCTTATGATGGAAGTTTTAGGCAGGCAGAAAAAGAAATTGATGAAAACCTCATCAGCTCTGGCTGCATCTGCAGAGAAATCAGAGATAATGTTTCCATTTCAGTGACCTTCCTCAGGACATGAGGAGAGGTTGTCATGCGATTAACATGGCAATTCTCCCACAGATGGGGAATGAAGACAGCCTACAAATTACAATGGTGCTGAGATCAAAGATGGAACAGAAAAATTATAATTAGAAAAAAAAACTTTCTTTCAACTTTAACTTCTAATGGTTTTCCTTTCCTCCTCAATGATTCAAAAGAAATGACCAAGTCTTTTACGTTGAAACACATAGAACATGTCTTTACTCAGACATTAAACACTTATTTCACACCAATTCACTCTCATTTCAAAGACCACAGTTCAACGCATTTACAAGATGCGGCACAGAAGCATGAGTAAAATTTCCGTCAAGCATTAAAGATGTACCAATGTGACAGCAGATACTTAGATGGTCAAATTATGTGAACTTCTGTAATTCAAGCCAAACTCTTATGATAGAAATAATCTCACCTCAGTATTATCATTCAGCAATGATCATTCTTTGATGTATTAATGTTAATAAGAAACATTTTGGCAGTGTCGACATGTGCTTTAACAAATTGATGTCTCCAATATAGGAAATATGATTTGATTTCCAAAGCAAAAATTACTAATATAATATTAGAAAGAAATATATGTGTAGGTTTGGGTGCACACAGACACACACACACACACACACACACACACACACACACACACACACACACACACACACACACACAAACACAAATACTAAATTGAGTGCTCCTACAGAATATGAGCAAATTCGAGGATATGGTGAGGACAGAAAATTGAACAGATATAATGTTTCACTAAAGTTGTGCCCTGAAAACAGCTATACATCAGAAATCACCGGTCCCCAAGCCTCCGCTTGGTTTCCCCAATGCAGAGGAAGCCACACTGGGTACAGTGGATGCATTGGGGAATCCAAGCAGAGGCTTGGGGACCACTTTGCAGAACACCTCCGCTCGGTTTGCAATAAACAACTGCACCTCCAAACCATTTCCACTCCCCTCCCATTCTTTAGATGACATGTCCATCATGGGCCTCCTGCAGTGCCACTATGATGCCACCCGAAGGTTGCAGGAACAGCAACTCATATTCCGCTTGGGAACCCTGCAGCCCAACGGTATCAATGTGGACTTCACCAGCTTCAAAATCTCCCCTACCCCACCGCATCCCAAAACCAGCCCAGTTCATCCCTTCCCCCCACTGCACCACACAACCAGCCCAGCTCTTCCCCTCCACCCACTGCATCCCAAAACCAGTCCAACCTGTCTCTGCCTCCCTAACCTGTTCTTCCTCTCACCCATCCCTTCCTCCACCCCAAGCCGCACCTCCATCTCCTACCTACTAACCTCATCCCACCTCCTTGACCTGTCCGTGTTCCCTGGACTGACCTTTCCCCTCCCTACCTCCCCACCTATACTCTCCTCTCCACCTATCTTCTTTTCTCTCCATCTTCGGTCCGCCTCCCCCTCTCTCCCTATTTATTCCAGAACCCTCACCCCATCCCCCTCTCTGATGAAAGGTCTCGGCTCGAAACGTCAGCTCATGTTTCTAGGCTATATGACTTTTGACCACTGGAAATGATGGGATGGTGCACTGGTTTGATATCTCATGTGGAGTTGTAAACCCCAAAGCATTTGTCCAGTGCAGAGACTTGGAGATCTTTCTACTTTACCTTGCAAGGTTTGCTGTGGGACAATATAAATTTGACCTTCTGTTTGATAATCGAGATTCATTTCTATAAAGTAAATACTGGTACAGAATGAAGATGTGTAGGACACTCAAAAAGGAAAGATGCAAGTGATATTCATGTTCAGCACAAAATAATTTCTAAAATAAAAAAGAATTGAAAATAAACGCATGACTTCTTTTCCATCTGGTAGTGTTCGCAGATCCAACAATTGTGTGTCAGGATTGCTTTCAGTCACAATGGAAAAATAAAAGAAAAATCATCTTTATTAACCTATTCATCGCATAGCAATGTCACAATTGCAGTTATTTGTTAAACTGGTAATTTTTGCCACATTTTCTTTTGAAGTTGCAGCCCTACTATTTGTACAAATTTAAAACAAAGTTTAATTAATGGCCTTTTGCAAAGACAATAGTGTGTGGGCTCAAAACGCATAAACAGGAAACACACAGTGGCCATTTTCATCATGCTCTGCTTTCCATGCTGTTATTTTTAAAAGCAACATAGACGTTTCACAAGTCTGAGTTTCACAAACAATGTGACCCAGATAGAACACAGAACATGGTGGATATAATTGTGTGAATCTACAAACATGTCAGATATAGGCAAGAATGTCTTTTTTTTATTTGACTCTTTGTGGACTTTTTTCAAACTCTATCCAAGTTAATTTTCTTACAAATGCAATTTGTTTTGGTAAGTCATAAACTTATATAAACTAACCATGGTTTACACCTCTTTTATACATACAGAATTCTTGAATGCCTCAAAACAAATTCTGAGAGAATATTTCCTGTCACAGGAGAATACAAGATCTTCAGCTCAGATTAAAGGGACTCCAAATTAGTACTGAGATAAGAGGGGGTTTTATTCCCAAAGATTTGTGAGCCTTTGCAACTTCTTGCCAGAGAGAGCTGCAGGGATATTATTTCTTTTGTATGTATAAGGCTGATTAAATAGATTCTTGATCAGTAGGGGAATCAAGAGTTATGTGGAATGGCAGGATAGTGAACATGAAGACATGAAGATGATCCTATTGAATGGCAGTGAAGGCTCGAGGGGCTACTCCTGTCCTTATTTCTTGTGATCTTGTGTCCTTATGGATTGCATTTAGTTGAAGAGAGCCTTTGGTCTCATGGCTTTCTCACTAAACTATTAATCCAGATACGAGGTAATGTCCTGAGGACCTATATTCAAATCATATCATTGCAGATAGTGGAACTTGAATTCATTAAGGATATGGAATTTCATGCCAAACGATGGCTACAAAACTGTTGCCGATTGTAGAAAAGTCTATCGGGTTTACTCACGTGTTTTAGGGAGGCAAATCTGCCATCCTTACGAAGTCTAACCGACATGTGACTCCGGACTCTCAGCAATGTAGTTGATTCTCAACTTCCATTTGGGCAGTTGGGATGGGCAGCAACTGTTGACCTCACCAGAAATGTCGACATTCCATGAAAGATTTTCTTTCTAAGTGGGAAGATTAAGAAATGAGCAAATTGAAGTATCTGTTATGATGTTTGATAAGGCTGTGGAACTAAAGACTGAAGACGTCTAATAATCTGCATAAACTATCGGATAGGGAGCGTCTTGATTGTCACCAAACTGTTTGATTTTTGTGATATTTCAATGAAGTGAAATCTCAGTGGGTAAAAAAAATCCTTAAATGGAGAACTTTTACTAAAATTGGCATTTGAAAGTATTGAAAGGCATGTCAAGAAATATGCCATGAAGTATATTTACTGGAAGAGTAGAGAGAAGTAGATCAGAATGAATACACTATGCTGACTCACAGACCATAGAATCCCTACAGTGCAGATCAGGCCCTTCGACCCAACAAGTCCACACTGAACCTTAGAGCATTCCACCCAGACCCATTCCCCTGTAACCCACCTAATCTACAAATCCGCAAACACGATGGGTAATTTAGCACGGCCAGTTTACCTAACCTGCACATCTTTCGACTGTGGGAGGAAACCGGAGCATCTGAAGGAAATCCTCGCAGACATGGGGAGAATGTGCAAACTCCATGCAGACAATTACCTAGGGGTGGAATTGAACCCAGGTTGCTCGTGCTGTGAGGCAGCAGTGCAAGCTGCGTGGATTGGCCATGCTAAATTATCCGTCATGTTCAGGGGTGTGGAGATTAGGTGGGTTATGGGGGATGGGTTAGAGTGGACCCGTTGGGCTGAAGGGCCTGTTTACACACTGTAGGGATGCTATGATCTATGAAAACCAAATAGTCAATTGCTCCTGTTTTAATTTGTTTCCAAATGCATACAGACCTTGTCCCTGAGAATCTTTTTTCAATGATTTCCCTGCCACACAGGCCCGTAATTTCCAGGATTATCCCCTGTTATCTCTGACTCCAACATCTGCAGTTCTTGCTATCCCTACGAAAAATTGAACATTTTTATTGACCTGGACTTTATCAGGTTGTGAATGACATTTTCCCCCGGGCATTTATTACATGTCAGGAAATTGGAAAAGCGTAAACTGTTATAAAACCAGCACAAATAATATCCAAACTTGCTTTTGAGGAAGCTTTAAGAAGCATCTTAATCGATTGCAAGGGATACTTACCTGAAAAAAGTGGGAATTCGTATTTGTTGTTGACAACAGATGTGCCTACTCGATATCCAGTATCTATTTCCCTATGCATTATCATGCCTAAAAGGATTTTGGAAAAGTGACTTAAATTTGTTACTGGGCATGGACTACTCAGAGAGTTACAGGCAAATCAGGGACCAAATTCCCCATTCAAGTTATTTAAGGAAGTAATGGAGATGTTAGGAATGAAGAAGTTAAATCTGAAACTCCCCATCTAGTACCATATGAGAAATTCGAACGATGGCATTAAATGTTAAAGTCCATGGTGGGGGCTTTTAGTCATGGCAATCGACAGGATTGGGATAAAGGAATTCCAATTGTTCCTTTTGCTGTTATGGGTGCTGCGAATGTATCAACCTAATTCAGTCTGTTTGATTTTTTTGGCCATGAAATATGAGAACCAGTGAAATTAATGCAGGAGAAATTGATGAGTAAGAGTTCAGTGAGCACAGTTCTTGACTATGTATCGAATTTTGAAGGAAATATGAAACATATTGGTGAATTGGCTAGAAGCATTGAAGCAAACAGTGAAACCAGAAGCAGAAAAGAAATCAATAGTTCGTAATATTGCCAGTGGAGATAAAGTTTTGGGTTTACTCCGAGTGGTCGCTGTACCTTTAAAGACTAGGTTTAGTGAACTTTATCAAAAGGAAGATAAATTCAGTGAAGTAAGTCATTTCTTAAAATTTCCAGACATAAGGAAGTCACACAGAGTGAGCATGGGAATATGCTCAAACAACATTTTGATATGGAAGGAAAGCTAGTGTTGTTGGTTTCAACACAGAGTGATGAAGCATGTTCAGTTGAGTCTGAATTGGTCATTCCTCAAATTAAATTGGACAGTCTCGAAGATCTCAAAAAGGGGATAAATTATTGAGTTACCTTCCAGAAGAAAATTGAACTCACCTGAATATTTGTTACAAATAACACGGGGAGCTATTTGGAACTAAGCTGGGAAGTACAAATCTAATTACACATAATGTAGATACCGGAAATGCTGTTCTAATTAAGTAACATTTGTGGAGACTTAACCCTCAAAAGTTTGCTCAGTTTCAAAACAAGAGAGAATGCATCTTCAAAACAATATAATGAAAGGGTATTGAAGCGAATTACACTGACCCCAAGTAAGGGCATCAAAAAGACAATGATGAAGTGTGGACTATCGCAAAGCCAATGCAATTGCAAAATATAATTGATTTCCAATTCCATGTTTGAAATGCTGTGTTGAGAAATTGGGACGAACAACTTGTATTTCTTTGTTGGACTTGCTCAGAGGATACTTGGGGGCACATTTATTCAAAATAGCAAAGAAGATTTCGGCTGTCATGACCCAAATGGACTCTTCCAGTTTGAAGTTATACTATCTGGTATGAAAAGTGTGCCAATCACATTTCAAAGACTAATCAATAAAATCATTTCAGGATTACTGAACTGAGTGGTGTAGATGAATGATCTGGTGATTTTCAGTCTCAATGGAAGGAAAATTTGGACCATTTATTGGAATTGTTTGATAGAAATTGAAAGGCGGCCTTGGTAGTGAACCAGGATAAGAGTGGGTTCACAAAAGCTCTAGTCACATTGTAGAACCATTTGTTGGACATGGAAAAATGGCTCCAGGGAATGTGAAAATTTAGGTTACTGGGGAGATTCCCATGCTATCTACGTAGAGGGCAGTAATATGTCTCCCAAGATTGAGTTTTTTTTAATGGAAATTTGCACCAAATGTTAGCATTTTGGTTGCTCCACCAACTGACTTATTGAAGAAATGGAGAAAAATTCAGTTGATGCAGGGATTTGGTCCTGACCCAAAGCATTAGCATTCCTTCTCCTCTGATGGTGCCTGGCCCGATGCGTTCCTCCAACTCCACACTGTCATCTCAGACTCCAACATCGACCTTACTACCTGAGATAGAAAGACCTGTTGTTTATTTTCTCAGAAAATTGATTCAAGGAGTAATGGATTAAGGCTTGGAGTAATGTATTTGTATTGTGATATGATGGCGTGAGACTAAATCTTGTAAAAAATGAAGCCATTTTTATATATTGATGCTTCAGTGATCTTGAGGGATTGGGGTGTTAATACTATCACTGTAAGAGATATGTTTTGTCTTTATTTTGTATGAGATTCTCTAAGACAGAAATGAGGGACTATCTACACAGAAGCATTAGAGTAAACATTTTGTGAGGTCTTGGCATTTTTTTTTGAATAGGAAAAATGACAACAGCTTGAATGGGTGAGTCATGCTGCAACAGAACTAGGATTCCTGATTTTCAATTTTTCAATGGGGTTGTTGTGCCCTGAAATGGGGTGAAACCTGCAGTAAATCTCTTCCTGCTACTCCCTGTCTCAGCGTTTTATAGTAATGTATTCCTCATGGACAGGAGAATTGCCTGTGAGACAATCTATTTTTCTGAACATTTTTTTTCCCCATGGGTGTGTTTGTGGCAGGTGACTACATTGGAGCATTTCCTGTTAAGTAGTTAAATAATCTGCTGTTCTGTCCAATTTTTCAAGAGGGTTAATTTATTCCAATGTCTTGCCTCTTCTATTGTATTTTAATAGTAGTATACAAACAGAGCATGTCCTGTTTTAAATCTGGCAGTCAGATGAGTCGAATTGCATCTGGAACTCAACACCTCACACTTACCTTCAAATAAGTAATAGTTAGGCTTAAGCTGATCTTCTGAAGGTATTTTCGGGGCATGGGTGCTTTGGTCTTGGATGTGACACTGTGATGGGAAACTTGGGAAATTTCCCATATATGATCTGTTCATGTCCTTCACCAAAGTCATCATGGGTATAAGAAGATAACAAAGTGTGAAGCTGGATGAACACAGCAGGCCAAGCAGCATATCAGGAGCACAAAAGCTGACGTTTCGGGCCGAGACCCTTCATCAGAGAGGGAGATGGGGAGAGGGTTCTGGAATAAATAGGGAGAGAGGGGGAGGCGGTCAGAAGTTGGAGAGAAAAGAAGATAGGTGGAGAGGAGAGTATACGTGGGGAGGTAGGGAGGGGATCGGTCAGTCCAGGGAAGATGGACAGGTCAAGGAGGCGGGATGAAGTTAGTAGGTAGGAAATCGAGGTGTGACTTGAGGTGGGAGGAAGGGATAGGTGAGAGGAAGAACAGGTTAGGGAGGCGGGGACAAGCTGGGCTGGTTTTGGGATGCAGTGGAGGAAGGGGAGATTTTGAAGCTTGTGAAGTCCACATTGATACCATTGGGCTGCAGAGTTCCCAAGCAGAATATGAGTTGCTGTTCCTGCAACCTTCGGGTGGCATCATTGTGGCACTGCAGGAGGCCCATGATGGACATGTCATCTGAGGAATGGGGTGGGGAGTTAAAATGGTTTGCAACTGGGAGGTGCAGTTGTTTATTGCGAACCGAGCAGAGGTGTTCTGCAAAGCGGTCGTCAAGCCTCTGCTTGGTTTCCCCAATGTAGAGGAAGCCACCCGGGTACGATGGATACAGTATACCATATTGGCAAATGTGCAGGTGAACATCTGCTTCATATGGAATGTCATCTTGGGGCCTGGGATGGGGTTGAGGGAGGAGGTGTGGGGGCAAGTGCAGCATTTCCTGCCGTTGCAGGGGAAGGTGCTGGGTGTGGTGGGGATAAGAAGGTCTTTGTTGATTTTTTGCATTGTCTGGATAACTTACGCTGAAAGCAAGTAATGGAGGGAATGAATGCTCATGGGTATGGTGCCAATCAAGCAGGATGCTTTGTCATCGATGGTGTCAAGCTTCTTGTGTGTGTTTGCAGCTGTACCCCTCCAGGCAAACAGGGAGCGTTCCACCACACTCATGATTTGTGTCGAGGTTTTGGGGAATCCGGATGTTACTACCTGCAGTATTCCTCATGCCTGACCCTCTCTTGTTGGTGCTATGTTTATGTGATGACTCCAGTTAAGTTTCTGGTCACCAGTAACTGCCAGGACATTGATTCTGCCAAAATCAGCGATGGGAAAAACATTGAATATCGAGGGATGGTGTTTAGTTTGTCTCTTACTGGGGATGGTCATTGCTTGTCATTTCTGTAAATTTTCAGCCAAAGTACAAGTATTGTTCATATCTTTCTGCATTTCAAAATGCTTCATTAATTGAGGAGTAGAAAACTTTGCAAAATCACTGAACAACATCTCCACGTCTGACCTCAAGACGAATGGACAGTCAGCTGGATGTGGGATGAAGCAGTCAAATAATTTTTGGTCTGGGATATTACAAACACATTGAATGAAGCCTTAGAGCTGAAATTGCTGTCCTCCAACAACCAAAACCATTTCCCTTCACGCCAACTACGAGTCTAACAGAAAAGAGTTTGCCACTGAATTTTATACTAGCTTTCCTCAGTCTCCTTAATGCTACATTTATCAGAACTCTGCCCTGATGTCAAGGGCTGTCATTCTCATCTCATCTCTGTAGTTCCACACTCTGTCCCTGTTTCAACCAGGGCTGTATTGACATCAGGGGCTGAATGGACTGGTGGAAGCCAAAAAGGGCACCACTGAGCGGGTTATAGCTGAGCAGGTGCTGCTTGGAAGCATGGTTGAAGTCACATACCAACATTGGACTGATGATCGTTAGGAGACTGATACAATAGTAATTGGTCAGTTGGATTGGCCATTATTGTGACCAGAACAAAGTTGGACAAGTTTTCACCTTCTAAGCTGGATGGCACTGTTACAACTGCACTGAAAGTGCTTGGCTAGAGCAAATGATCCAGATCGACAACTTCTGAAGCACAAGCTTTACAATATGCAAACAGTCCAACCAGGGAAGGGATTGTACTGAATCTGGTTTTTGGAAATAGGCCCTGCTAGTTGAGTGAAGTTCGATGGTGGGTAGAGGTGCATTGTGGGGATTAGTGACCATAATACAGTGAATTTGAGATACTCATGTAGAGGGGTGACAACAGTTCACATGTGAAGGTGTTGAAGTGGGGGATGGTGAACTCCAACAATATTAGGCAGGAACTGGGAAATTTTGATTGGAGGAGTCTGTTTGAGTATATATTCATGTCAGAAATGTGGGAGCATTTCAAACTCATCAGAGCCCAGGAGTGGTACGTTCCTGCAAGAATGAAGGATAGATATGGCAAGTTAGGTGGAACGTGGATGTTTAGGAATGTTACCACCTTGGTCAGAACTAAAAAGGAAGCATATGTAAGTTCGGGGAGGATGGACACTGACGAAGACCCTGAAGAATATAAGGAAAGTACGAAAGAAGTTAAACATGGAATTAGAAGGGCTAAACTGGGTCACTAAAATAAGTCGTTAGCAAACATGATTAAGGTGAATCCCAATTATACATGTTTTAAAAGTGTTACGAAGTTGTGTAGAATACTCATGAATTGGAAGACAAGAAGTTACAATGTGTTTTTAAAAACGAGAGTGGAGAAAAGCAATGTGTCGTCCCTTAAAAAGATTCTGCTTTGTTTGTGCTTGGTAGTTTGCAATTACTGCACAGAGAGGCCCCAAATTAAAACAAAGTTTCACAGTAGACAGGCAAAAGAGCAGTCTTGTTTTGATAGTGGGTCCTGACCCAAAACATCAACTTTCCTGCTCCTCTGATGCTGACTGGCTTGCTGCATTCCTCCAGCTCCACACTATGTTATCTCTTACTCCAGCATGTGCTGTTCTTACTGTCTCTGAGTCTTGTTTTGATGTTTTGGCAACAAGTTGGTCTCAGCCAATTAATTTAAACCAGGCACTCAGCGAATGAAAGCCAATTGATGTGTCTTTGAGGGTATATAAGAAGGTTATTTTTGAAAATTGGTGAGCGCCAACTGCTAGCTGAAGTGAAAGCAAATCTGCCATCTGAGGAATGAGCCGAGCTCTCACACGAAATCATTAAGCAGTCAAAAAAAAATCGTTAAATGTACTATGACGTTCCAGTCAAGAGTCCTCACAGAAGAAATTACAGAAAAATTATCCCTGTCAGCAAGTCAGCAGAAGAAAGGCTGGAGGTATATTGGAACAAGCAATGTATTCCGGAAGATGCATTTGTGGTGAACTTTGAGAGACTAAGTTTAAATTAATTGTTTTCTCATTACTTGGGCTGATACAAGTGGGAATTGTGTTTATTGGAACAGCATATGATTAGAATCTTGTTTTATCAGCAAATTGTTGGTAGATAGAGGAGAATTGTTCTTTTTGTTAGCAGTTCTTTTAATTTGTTCTCTGTTAGCGTTAAATGAATTTTTATTTGATTCGTATAAAGTGAGTAGCGGGCTTCCTTTCTTTACCTTCTCTATTAACCAGTTAAGAGGGGCAAAGCGAGCTTCTCTTGGTGTTTTGGGTTTAGTTCGTAGAAGGGAACCATTACCCTTGCCATAATAGTAAGGGCAGGTTTTTCGTGTTAATTATCAGAGGATTGACATTCCTGTTCTCTGTGACAAAAGCAAGAGCATATCCAGGGAAAGGATTGGTCCATCAAGATCAAAAGAGGGAATCTAAGTGTGGAGCCAGAAGAAGTAAGTGAGGTCCTAAAATAATACTGTTAGTTGGTATTCACCAAAGACAAGAAGGTGGTGGAGGAAGATTTTAGGGAAGGGAGTATCGAGTTTCTAAGCCAAATTGCTCTTAAAAATCTGAGAGCTGTTGTGCATTTTAAAAAGTATTAAGGTAGATAAGTCCCTAGATCCTGATAGGATCAATCACAAATTATTTAGGGAAAGAAGAGAACAAATTGCTGGAGCATCAACAAACATCTTTTTATCCTCTTTGGCCACAGTCGAGGTCCGAGAGGACTGGAGAATAGCCAAAGATGCCCCACTGTTTAAAAAAAAAGATGTGGAGCTGGAGGAACACAGAAGGCCAGGCAGCAGGAGAGCAACAGAAAAGTTGACATTTTGGGTCAGGACCCTTCTTCTGAAATGGGGAGGGAGAGGGAAACTCAGAATTAAATAGGAAGAGGAAGGGTAGAACTGGAGAAGGTGGGTGAGATGGTGATAGCTGAGTGCATGTAGGCAGTGGTTGTGATTGGCCTGTGAGGTGGGAGTGGCGAATAGTTGGGAGAGAAGATGGACAGGTTGTTTCGGTGAAGGAGGCAGGCATAGAAGGGAGGGTTAGTCATGGGATGAGGCCGAGGGTGGGGAGATTTTGAAACGGGTAAACTCCACATTTAGGCCAAGAGGTTGTAGGTTTCTGAGGTGGAATATAAGGTGCTGCTTCTCCAGTTTGCAAATGACATCATTGTGACCCTGGAGGTGGTGTAGGACATGTCACCAAGGGAGTGGGAGGGGGAGCTAAAATGTTTTGCAACCAGAAGGTAGTGTAGTTTGTCACATAGAAAGCCAGACGTCCTACCAGATGGTCTCTGAGTCGCCGCTTGGTCACATTGATGTAGAGGAGAACACATCGGGTGCAGTGGATACATTAGATCAAGTTGACAGATGTGCAGTTGAGCCCATGCCTGATGTCAATTTTTTTTTGCCTTGAATGGAGGTCATAGGTGGTTATGGAGGTGTAGGGGTAAGTCTAGCACTTTTTACGGCTGCAGCGGTAGGCGATGGACGTTAGTAGGGTTAGTGGGGAGTACAGAGGAGACAAGGGATTCATGTACAGAGTGGTCCGTAAGGAAGGCAGATAGTGGTGGATAGGGAAATATATCTTTGATTGTGGAGTTAGATTGTAGGTGGCAGAAATGGTGGAGAATATTATATTGGATGCAGATGTTGATGGGGTGATATGTGAGGAAAAGGGGGATTTTGTTCCTTTTTCTGATTTTGTAGGCAGAGGAAATGTTAGGACAGAGGTTTGGGAGACACAAGAGATGCATTTGAGGGTATTTTCAATCACTGGAGGGGGGAAGTTACAGTCCTTGAAATAGGCGGGCATTTGGGATGTGTGCAATTGGAGCGCCCCATCTTGTGAGCAGAGACAGAGGAATTGGAAGGATTCTTGCAGGAAGTTGGGTGGCAGGAGGTGTAGTCTAGGTAGCTATGAGAGTTGGAGGGTTTGAAATAAATGTTGGTGTCAAGGTGGTCATTACAGATGGAAACAGAGAGGTCCAGGAAGGCAAGGGCGGTATCGGAAATGGTCCACGTAAGTTTCAGGTTGGGGTGAACGGTGTTAGTAGAGATGATGAGCTGTTCAAGCTCCTCATGGGAGCACGAGGCAGTACCGATACAGTCATCAATGTAGGAGAGGAAGGGGTGGGTGATTGTGCCAGAGTAACTGCGGCAGAGAAACTGTTCCACACATCCTACAAGGACACAGGCAAAGCTGAGGCCCATGCAGGTGCCCATGGCTGCCCTGTTAGTTTGTAGGAATTGGGAGGAGTCGAAGGAGACATTGTTAAGGGTGGGGGCGAGTTCAGTAAAGCAGAGGAGGGTGATGTTGGAGGGAGACTGGTTGGGCCTGCGGGAGAGGAAAAAAAACGGAGGGTTTTTAGGCCATTCACGGGGGGATACAAGTACAGAGGGGCTGGACATTGATCATAATGATGAGGTGCTGGGGGCCAGGGGACCGGATGTCCTGGAGGAGGTGGAAGGTGGGGGTGGTGTCCTGGATGTGGGTGGGGATTTCCTTGACCGTGGGGGGAGGCGGCGGGTGGGGAACAGAGCCAAGCTAAGCCGAGGTGAGTTCAGTAGGGCAGGAGCATGCAGAGAGAACAGATTGGCTGAGGCATTTAGGCTTTTGTAATTTGGAAGGGAGATAGAAATGGACATTGTGGGGTTGGGGAATGATGGGTTTGGAGGCTGTGGGTGGGAGGTCACCTGGGGCGATGAGGTTATTTAAGGCTTGAGAGATGATGGTTTGGTGGTTATCATTGGGTCCTGGTCGAGGGGATGGTAGGAGGAGGTGTCAGAAAGTTGGCGCCGGGCCTTGGTTTTGTAAAGGCCCATGCATCATATCACAATTGCACCTCTCTTATCTGTGGGTTTGATGTTGAGGTTTGGATTGAAGTGGAACGAAATGCAATCTACCTGTTCCGTCGGGGAGAGGTTGCATTAAGTGAGGGGGTGGACAGTTTGAGGCATCGATGCCATGAAACCAGTTGGAGATGAAGAGGCCGAAGGAGAGTAGCGGTCTTGGGGTGGTGTCCAGAAGAATGGTGTGTATTGGAGGCAGGGGAAGGGGTCTGTAGGAGGTACATTATACTCATGGTTAAAGAAATAGGTGCGGAGGCAGAAGCAGCATAAAATTTATTCAACATCCAAACATGAAAAGAATGCATTCCTGTGTGGGTGGTGGGGAATGAAGGTGAGTCCATTACTGAGGGATGACCACTGTCCTCTCTGAGAGGGAAGTATGGGGGAATGTTGAAGACCTGGCAGGCCTTAGAGCCTAGGTTCATTGTCAATCTGTGAGCTTGGTTGGAGTTGCGTGAGGGGGCGGGGTTAGTGACATCATTGGTTTCAGCGACGTCAGTGGGAGCTGGGGCAACATCGATGTTGCCATTGGCGGAAGTGACGTTGTGGTGAGAATGGCGACATCGATGTCAGTGGTGTCATTGGCAACAGAGTGGTTCTTGAATGTGGCTTTGGGAGCGGTGTCAGGAGCAATGTCCCCACATTTTTTTCACACTCTGGTTGAGGTTGACTTAATCTCAAATGACATCCCTCTGACAATTCATGTGCTGCCCACAATACCTCCTTTC